>NC_142473.1:42975000-43615000 GCF_049115385.1 Moschus berezovskii
AACCCAAGGGTTGGACTGAGTCTTAAAGGTCCTCAGTAAGCTCAATTTTCAGGAGCATTTTTGGTCTGTAAGCTTATTTTTTTTGTGAATTATTCTCCAAGCATATAATTTCTAGCAAATCTAAGACCTTGGCCTGCCAGCTTTTTGCTTTCTTCTGCAAGTTTTGGCCCAACAGCCGCCAGGATAAGGAACTGATTTCTTGCTTTGGCTGATAGAACTATCTGACTGACAACCTCTCAGTTTGTGCCTCTGGCATAGAAGGAGTGTGAGCCATTTTCCCAGGGTTGTGTGTTTGGAACTCAAACTGACATCACAATACTATTAACTAGTTTCCACATCCTTTGGTTGAAAATCCATGTCGTTTTGTCAACCAAAATAAGCATTTCAAGACAGAGTTGAGATGTTGCTCTGATCCGTGTAGCCTCAATAAGTAGTAATGAAGAAGAAGATCCTCAGAAGTTGGGTTGAAGAGGCATTTTATTGCTTCATTTACAACATGAAACCCAAGAATCCTTGCAAATTGTTTGGGAGGATGTTTGGCAGGAATGCAGTGGCTGGCACAAAACACGCAGCAATCCCAGTCATAATCATGAATAGTTGACCTTATTTGGCATAAACAGTTCTTCAGGGTATATTTTCAACTCATTGTTTGGAAAACTTAAGCACGTAAATGCTATTAGCTTTAGTGGAGTTTCAGGTGTACAATTCTGGTAAATTATAAAGATTTTTTAGAACATAGACATTCTAAAAATGTCTATGAAAGTTTTCTTAAAATGGGGATTTTGTGCAGCAGGCCCACTGACAATGTGTCTTGAGCACTAATCACATATCAGATACTATGCTGAAGCTAGGGATACAGTGATGGTCCCAATTAATTCTAATGTGTTTCTCCAAGGTCTATCATAAAACCATTATAAAAGATGAGGAAAAAGCAAGGGGGACAGAGGAAATAGAGGATAAGGAAAAGAATCATATAGGAAATTTGTCCAGTGTTATTTCTATTATTTCTAGTTTCTCAAAGATGCTAATTGTATGCCCCATGGTTGAAGACAATGAGAGATATTTTCCCAGATCTTATAAAGGAAGCTGAATGCATTTAACTTAGGTTTTAGAGAGGGTTTAGACTCTGTCCTATGTGACATTCATTACAAGGGATGGAGTGGACCCCAGGAGTCCAGTTCATCCATCTGATACTGATAAAAGTCCACTCTGTTTTGTGTAGGCTGGGAGAGCATAGCATAGTTCTGAACAAGACATGATCCTTGCCCTCAGGGAACTGAGAGTCTGGTACAGGAGACAGACTGATAAATAATTTTTGCCAGTTAGGATCTTCTTCCTGATGTGGGAGTGGACAGAATGCTGCTGGAGCCCAGAGGAAGAGATAATTCTTTCCTCTGTCTTTGAGACGAAAGACATGACTGTCCTTTCTGCCCACAGGAAAAAAAAAATTATTCCTATTTTTAGATGCTCAGAGGAGGTCAGTTTCTACCCTCCTCAGTCCCTCTCGGGCTTTTTTTTGACTGTCTACCATGTGCCAGGCATTTTGCTGGGCACTGGATGTACGGTAATGAGCAATGGGTAGTGACAGTTTCTATAAGCTATCCTGTAGAAGGAAAGAAAGCAAATTTACTTAAACAAATAATTACAGAGCAGCCTCATGCTATGTGGATGTGAATCACAGAGCATAGAAATACATATACATATTAATAAAAACATACAAAAATAGGAATAAAATCCCTTATACATAAATTATTAACACAAATTCCCCCTCTCCACAATTAAAAAGAATTGCCTGGAATATTACTCAGCCACAAAAAAGAATGAACTTGAGTCAGTTGTAGTGAGGTAGATGAACCTACAGCCTATTATACAGAGTGATATAATTTAGAAAGAGAAAAGCAAATATCCTATATTAATGCTTATACATGGAATCTAGAAAAATGGTACTGATGAACCTACTTGCAGGACAGGAATAGAGATGCAGATGTAGAGAAGGGACTTGTGGGCACAGTGGAGGAAGGAGAGGGTGGGACAAGTTGAGAGAGTAGCATTGGCTTTATATACTACCTACCATGTATGAATAGCTAGTGGGAATAGATAGCTAGTGGGAAGCTGCTGTAGCACAGGGAACTCAGCTCGGTGCTCTGCGATACCCTAGAGGGGTGGGGCGGAGGCTCACGAGGGAGGGGACAGATGTATACTTACACCTGACCAATGTTATTGTACAGCAGAAACTAATAACATTGTAAAGCAATTATCCTCCTATTAAAAAAAAGTTAAGAGAATGCCCAACATTAGAATAAATCTCTAGGTCTCCTAAAAAACAATGCAAAACAAAAAACCAAACCAAAACAAAAACAATGTCAGGAATCATAATTTCAGAGTTGGTGACTGAGTTTTAAACTGTGTTTAACTGTGTGTGATTGGCGCACAGCTGTACCACTGCACAGCTAGATTAAAAAAGCAGTCCTAATCCTCTGTGAGGATGCATCTTGAATTCTGTAGAACTTTAAATTATATGGATATTTAGAAAAACATACGGAGAAGGCAATGGCAAGCCACTCCAGTACTCTTGCCTAGAAAATCCCATGGATGGAGGAGCCTGGTAGGCTGCAGTCCGTGGGGTCGCTAAGGTTCAGACGCGACTGAGCGACTTCACTTTCACTTTTCACTTTCACACTTTGGAGAAGGAAATGGCAACCCACTCCAGTGTTCTTTCCTGGAGAATCTCAGGGACGGGGGACCCTGGTGGGCTTCTGTCTATGGGGTCACACAGAGTCAGACACGACTGAAGTGACACAGCAGCAGCAGCAGAAGAACATAACTCTAGGGAAACCTGTGGCAGTCCCACTAAACAATAAATAGTTAGGAGCTACAAAGTGTTGTACAGGCCCTTTGAGAACCAGATCCAGTGGGTTATCAGGAAAGACCTCCTTGAAGAAGTAATGGTCTAGGCTGAGGGAAGAAGGCTGAGTAAGACCTGGCTTGGCAAAGAGAGAAGAGAACAGGACTCAGCTCAACAATTCAGCTGGTTTCCTTATCTCATCCCAAATTTGCTTCTCTGTTTGTTGCTCAGGCCCTAGTATAATTTGAGGCAGTCTACCTAAGAATTGCTTATGCATACCTGGGGAGGTGGGAAGGGGAGAGAGAAATGGGAGAGAAACCAAGAAAAACTGGTCTTAGCCAACAGAAATCACAGAGCACATAAATCTCAAACTGTTTACTTCCCTTAGCTGATTTACAAAAATACAAGTCAGTAAATACTAACCTGTCATTAAAATTAGCTGACTAGTTCCATGTGCTTGCCTGGCTGATTGTGAAATGTGTGTTGCATTTGTTATTAAATTCATTTCAGGGGGAAATGTCACAAATGCAAACTCTAATTCCTCATCGCTGGTGAGGCTGTCCATAGAATGACATCTTTTGTAAAATGTCTTTTAATTTTAAAATTAGGGCCATGCATCTTCAGTGGTGTTTGTAAAGTTAGAAATGATAAAGTCATAACATACCTGAAAATCAGCCCTCCATCCATTTGGGACAAGAAGGAAATTCAGGTGCTAGGTCAGAACTTCAGCAAATTCTCACTGCATGATGGAAGCCAGTCCAATGAGAGGACTTATCTAAGATGTCAATGCAAGATCAGAGCTAAATCCTTAAAGACTGAGAATTTGGGTGGGTGTGACAAGTCTAGAAATAAGCGCATCACAGTCACAGCTAACACAACATTTGCTGTGGGTCTGATATTGAGCTAGGGCCCTTTAAAATCTTCTCATTTTAGAGAAAAAAATGACTAACACTTTGTGAACCCTCACTATATGCTAAGCCTGTTTCAACAACTGTAAGAATATTAATTCATCTAACCCTATAATTGGAGAAGGAAATGGCAACCCACTCCAGTGTTCTTGCCTAGAGAATCCCAGGGACGGGGGAGCTGGTGGGCTTCCGTCTATGGGGTCACACAGAGTCAGACACGACTGAAGTGACTTAGCAGCAACCCTATAACAACTCAGACATGTAGATTTCGGTTTTACCATGTGATGGTTGGATGGCATCACAAACTCAATGGACATGAGTTTGAGCAAATTCTGGGAGATAGTGAAGGACAGGGAAGCCTGGCATGCTGATGTCTATGGGGTCACAAAGAGTTGGACACGAGTCAGCAACTGAACAATAGCAACAATGCAAAATCAGAGCTTAGAGGTCACTTGGTGTCTTTCCCAAGGTCTTATGACTACCGTATGAAGGAGCTTAGCTTTGAACCCAGGCCAACTTCAAAGTAGCTTCACTAGGTAGATGCTTTGATTATTCCAGGTTTTCAGGTAAGGAGACTGAGGTGCAGAGGCTAAACAAGTTTTCTAAGGTCCTATAACAAGGCTCAGATTCCATACTTCAAGTTGGATCTAACTTCCAAGGCCACGATCATTCAGACTGTATATGTAGATTTTACCTTTCTGTAGCGTGCTCACCAGTGGTCACTATTTTTTTTCCTTGGGGCAAGAAAACCTGGAGTATTATGTTTCTTTCACCTCAGAAAAGCTCTCTTTCCCCACTCTCAAATTGCTCTGATATTTGGTGTTGAGATTTGGTATTCCAGTAAGAACTCATTTTCCCCACCTTCCTTGCTTTAGCATATTTTTCTGGCTTTCAGATTCTACTTTAAAAGCTGACCATCTTTCATTTTTTATCTACTGAGCTCACCTTCAGGATACAGATAAAAGTTTAAGAGGGAGGCAGAATTAGTCCAGGAGCTAGGTAGCCACTCAGGTCTGCAGGCAAGAAATCTTTATCTAAAAAATTCAGTCAGTGGAGCAAAGATGGAAGCAGAGACTTAAAAAGCAGAACCAAATGAATCCATGTCTGCCATAGTAGAGACAGCCGGACAGATGTACAGCTCTCTTCAAAGGTTGCTTAGGGACCCAATAACCCTGCAAAGACTGTGCCCTGCATCTCAATGTGGGTGGGCGGATAAAGGAACATTATTCCTCCTCTTCCTCTTGGTTTTCCCAGGGTAAGTACAACAAAGCAAATGCAATTTGCATTCAATGACTGAAAGCCACTCACATCTGTAAACACTAAGGGTCCCAGGCAGCAACACCCTCCAGAAAGCCCCTTAGCCCCATTTCAAGGAGCCAGATGTGAAGAGAAAGCCTTCTGCTTGACATTGTTCTTTCCACTTGAGCTGCAAGTCCCTGGGAAGTGCCATGTGCGGGGAACACATGGCACATTTTGCTCTTAAATTGAACCAAGCTTATTATGTTAGAGAGAGTTTAATTAAACTCTTGCTGGCGGTTGTGAAAAAGGTTAGCTTCCTCCCAGGCCTTTCTTCAAGTGTTCTCTGCAGGTAGCACACACGTTCTCCTTCCAGCAGAAGGTCATTAGGACCCTACGATTATGCACAGACTCTGGAAGTTTTCAAGAGGTTCTGGGAGCATTTGACTCATAACTTTAAATTTAATCAATCAACTCGGTGGTACAGTAAAGGGATTATAACTATCCTACACCCTGATCACAGATGACTGGCTTTACTGCGGGGCCACCCATACTAATCCTTTTCACTCAAGTAAGGCAGTGTGATGTCCTACACCCTTTGTCCTTATATGTTTGTGCTTTCACTCTGAATTTAACTGAGGTTAGGGAAAAGCTGCAAGTATTTCTTTGTATTCATGCTTCACTTCTAGCCCCAAACAGTAGAGTTCTTGCAAACTGGGAGGGATGTGTGCCAGGACTGTAGTGCCTGGCACAGACCTTTGCAGAAACTTCTCTTGTGATTATAAATAGTTGGCCTTTCTTGGCATAAACAATTTTTGTGGGTATATTTTTCAACTCTTGTTGTTTGGAAAACTTAAGTACATAACGGCCATTAGCTTTAGCAGGGTTTTGTGTGCAAATTCCTGGGTAACCATACATAATGCTGTTGTTTAATGAACTTTATCTACTCTCCCACAATTTCATAAAGCTTTATGGAGTTCAGAATATTTTCATGCACAGGGAAAATTAAATCTTTATTATCAAAGTATGCTTTTCTTAGAATCACAACACAGGAACTTGCAAACAGGTTTGAAGGAAATATTAAATGAAAAATGCATGGGTTCGTGTCAAGCTTAAATGTTAATCACATCCATTTTGCCAGGGAAACTGGTAGCATTAGAGCTTACATAATAATTGATCCATGACTTGCCAATGAATCCAATCTTTCTTCCTCCTCAAATCAGTTCAAAACAGGTGACTATGTAAGCTACATGAATGAGATGCAGGAACCATGTACTTTTTAAACCGACATTTAGCAGGTATAAATGGCAAGCAAGTTATCAATAAATTAACTTATCTTTCAGCGGTAATGGGACTTTACCTTGACAGATAAAAAGAAAGCAATACTTTATATAATACATAATTTTGAATGGTCAACCCAATATAGGCGTGTCTTATTTACTAAACGATATGCCCAAGAAATATAGTTTGTGAACTTCCAGGAAGAGGCAGAATGAGAGGCTGTGAACCTTCTGGTTTTAAGTCCATCCAGGTGGCATTAGTGGTAAAGAACCCACCTGCCAATGCAGGAGGCAAAAGAGATGCAGGTTTGATCCCTGTGTCAGGAAGATCCCCTGGAGGAGGACATGGCAACCCACTCCAGTATTCTTGCTTGGAGAATCCCATGGACAAAGGAGCCTGGCAGGCTACAGTCCAAAGGGGCACACAGAGTCAGACACGTTAGAGCACAGAGTCATAATAATCACAAGAAACATAAGGAAAAATGAGTAAAAGGGGGGAAAAAAGTGATTTTGAACTATTAAAAATATTTGGTAATATGAAAGGAGATGTGTGAATTAAGAACCTGGATGTAGGGGGAAGTGGGATTAGGGGCTGTGGAATCAGTAAACCATGAAATGAAATGAAAATCAAAACAGGATTTAGAGAACACTTGCAATCTATTTTTTTAAATGTGGAAGAATGATATTACAGTTATTTCAAGAAAGCTCCTTATGGGAGGGAGAGTATATATATATATACTAATATATATATAGAGTATATATATATACTAATATATATATAGAGTATATATATATATACTAATATATATATAGAGTATATATATATATATATATATACTCTCCCTCCTTATGGGAGAACACTTGCAATCTATTTTTTAAATGTGGAAGAATGATATTACAGTTATTTCAAGAAAGCTCCTTATGGGAGGGAGAGTATATATATATACTAATATATATAGAGAGTATATATATATACTAATATATGTAGAGAGTATATATATATATATTTATATACTCTCCCTCCTTATGGGAGAACACTTGCAATCTATTTTTTTTTTTTTTCAACGGAAGTTCTTTTATTATGTTGGAGTTACACATCATATCCATGTGCTTGTGAGAGTACCTTAAAATCTGACATGCATAGTATTTTGCTTTCACAAATTCTGGTAAATTTTGGGGTTATTTCCTCTTCAAACATTTATGAGCAAAGTTCAATTTTCTCCTGGAGGTTTCACAACTACATGAATGTTGACCATTTTAATTTCAGCTCCATATCTCAATTTATGTCCGTTACACCCATCACTTTATCTTTGCTCAAACTTTTCTAATTTTTCTTGATCTACCTATCACTTTGGGTTAAAAGTGATTCTCTTTCAACAATGAAAAAATCTATCTTTAATAACTTTATTTTACATTTGCAGAAGGTCCCTACTTCTTTAAAATGATGTCTTGTTTCCATAGTGTTTTGTCCCTTTATATTCTGGACTCTTTTATCACTAATTGCTTTCAATACACTTAGAAGTGCTCTCTAAAGGCCCTTCTGTTGGTAGTTCTTGGGGCTCTAGTTCTGCTGTTTGGTCTGTATGTTGACTTGTTCACATGGACCAAGACTCTCACTTAAACTTTTTTTTTTACTCCCTTTCACATTTTACCTAGCACCCAGTTCTAGGTGTTTGGTTCCAGGGAACTTTTCAGGTTACCTAGATCAGCCTGTTCTCTATTTCTTGGCAATATATCATATATATATACTCTCCCTCCTTATGGGAGAACACTTGCAATATATTTTTTAAATGTGGAAGAATGATATTACAGTTATTTCAAGAAAGCTCCTTATGAGAGGGAGAGTATATATATATACTAATATATATATAGAGTATATATATATACTAATATATATATATACTAATTAGTATATATATATAGTATATATATACTAATATATATAGAGAGTATATATATATATACTAATATATATTAGTATATTACACTAATATACAGGTAAAAATGGAACTGAATGCTATTGAAATCTAAAAAGAAAATGAACTAGGAGAAAATATGCAGAGCATGAAAGATGAAAAGATGAAGAGGACGGACTTAGAGAATGGAGCACTCTGGGAAAGATAGGAGTTCCTAAACAAAGGTAAGAAATAAATAGGAGTACATACAACAGATGCTCTGAATAGACTTGTGGAATGAATAAGCAAACAACAAAGAACAATAACAACCACAAAAAATCAAAGATTAAAAAAAAATCTACTAGAAGAAAAATAGTACCACAAATAAAATAGCTGAAGGTATAAATACAGCCCTATTTAAGATCCCATGTTAAAAATGAGATCAACATGCATCATTAAATATTTTATCTCTAAGAAAAATAGAAAGCACTCTGTAAGGAGATGGATTACAGATTTCATGTAAAGGAATAGAATTCATAAGTGAATAAGAAGTATGTTTCATTCATTGTAATGAAAAACCATGTGTAAACCACAGCATTAAAAACAGTATACTTTGGGTTTTTATCCAAGTAAGTTGTTATCCAAAGGCAAAGACTTCCATAGATTTTTGAGTCTTAAGGAGATTAATCACCAACTAATGAACAATTTTGGCTTTAAAATTTACTTCCAAAAGATATCTGATCTTAGAAGACAGACGTGAAAAAAAAATGATGCTGTTAAAAATATAAGAAATCCTGAATTAGTAAGTACCTATTGAAGAGATAAGTAAATAAGAACAATAATTGGGAAGAACTGTTTGTGATAGGATTCAGGAATTAGGAGAATTGTTTAAATAAATGTAAATTAAAATAAATAAGTTAAATGAGTAGTAAGTTAAATAAATGGAAAATGCAAGTGAGAAAAGAGTTAAAAAAACCAAAAAACTGCAAAGGTTTCCCATAAAAGTGAAACAAAAATATACTATTCTATTAAGAAATGGATGTAGTGATAAAACAGAATATCTTGTTGTTTATATAAGTTTATAGTTAATTGAATAAAAAAGAAGATTGTTGCCAGAGGGAATAAAAATAAAAGTAAAACCAAGGACATGCATTGTCTATATAACACCAAGCAAATCTAAAAAAAAAAATTATTTGTAAAAATTGAGGGTGAGATGTGTAGAGAGAGTAACATGGAAACTTACATTACCATATGTAAAATAGACAGCCAGTGGGAATTTGTTGTATGACTCAGGGAACTCAAACGGGGGCTCTGCAACAACCTAGAGGGGTGGGATGGCAAGGGAGGTTCAAGAGGGAGGGAACATACGTATACCTATGGCTGATTCGTGTTGATATTTGCCAGAAAACAACAGAATTCTGTAAAGCAATTATCCTTCAATTAAAAAATAAAATAAAAAACTGAGAGGTAGAAAGTTGGAATGGTAGAACATAAACTGAATAAGACTAAAATAATTGTAAGTTTAAACAATCGTATGGGAAGCAAACAAAGAAGCAAACACCTCTCTTGGCCTAAACAACAAAACACTTCCAATTGGATTAATGCGATAATTTACCAGTAAACTTTTTAAAAGACTTAGGAAGTCTAAAAATTAAAAAAAAATTAAAAATACACTAAAAAGATAAATTAAAGTGAAGGAAAAGCAGATGGGATGTCAGATACGGTTTAAGGCAAAGGTTATTCAGGGAAGCTAATTATGTTAATTATGTGATGGTGGAAGTCAGAGTTAATAATGCGACCTATGATATCACGATATTATGTTTGTAGGGTCCAAAGAAGATAGCAACAACAGAAAACAAAGACTGTTAAATTCAAAGAGAAATTTATAAGTACACAATTGAAAATCAAGGTATCAATACCCCATTACCAGAATATAAAAAATTGAGAAGAAAATGATAAGGTAATAGAATAAAGAATCTGAAAAACATAGGTAAATTTACCACAGTATAGCAGTAAGAAGAGATATTGGTAAGAATTAAATGGAATGAACAACAAAGCAACAACAACAAAGTCCGTAAGTTTATTGCTAGTTCCTGATGAGATGGCAGATTAGCATGCACACTCTTCATTCCTCTTAATTCAACCCTGGGAAGCTTCAGCAACATGGGGAGCACAGACGCGGGGAACTAACAGAGCACTAAAATAAAGGAGAGATCAAAGGTCGTCCCGACGGAAGGTGGGAATGGGGTGGGAGGTGACCTGACCCAGGAGTAAGAGGATGGATGGGGGAGTAAGAAGTCCTCTTCTTTCCTCTGACTCGTTGGTGGGGGGATGGATGGCGGGGGCGGCTGTTGGAGTTCTCTTATTCCACCCCTTCTGACATTGCCAAGAGAGGGCCATTACTTGTCCTGCAATCCAGATGTTCGCAGCACCATGCCAGCTCTCTTCCTGTCCACAGTCATAATACTCTCAGGGCAGCAGAAAGCTCTTCTCAAGGGAAAAAGAGGTGAAGGGGGCTTCTCCATCCCCTCCTTCTCCAGATTCATAGAGCTGGGAATTAGAACACAAAGAGATCCTGTCTTTCTATTTCTGTTTTTTGTTGAGCGTCCAGATGAAGATCGGTGGTAAAGAGTTTGCCTGCAAAGCGGGAGACCTGGGTTTGATCCCTGGTTGGGAAGTTTCCCTGGAGAAGGAAATGGCAACCCACTCCAATATTTTTGCCTGGAGAATCCCACGGACGGAGGAGCCTGGCAGGCTATAGTCCATGGGGTCGCAAAGAGTCGGACACAACTTAGCAACTTCACTTACTTACTAACTTACCCAGTGGAATGCAAGCAAATGGAGGAGTTGATAGCAGTGATGTGGTACTTAATCTTTCTTCCCTGGTCTCATTCTTTTTCTTTCCATTAAACACATCTGAAGAGATACCACCTAGGATTTGGCCCTTTCCCATCAAATACTAATAGGCCTAATGGTTAAATCACCAGAGAAGCATAAGACCATCTGCCACAAAAACTACACATCAAAGGGTATACAACGAGCAAAAGTGAAAGCAAACTGAACACGAAGCAGCTAACTGCAACAGCTGGACCAAAAATGTAAACATAATACCTACCCTCAAAAGCATAGTGGGGATATTGTAATAGAACACAAATTCAAGAAGTAAAGAAAAGGAACCAAATGTAAATTGGGTGCTAAACAGATATTTATAACAAATATTTGTTGGTAGCCCTGCCAAAGATGCATGACCTAAACCTAATTGTGAGGAAACATCAGACAACCCCAAATTGAGAGAGTCTATAAAAGAACTGCCTGGTACTCAAAAAATGTCACTGTCATAAAATTAAAAGGACTAAGGAATTGTTCCAGATTAAAGGAGGATAAAGATACCTGACAGGTAAATGCAATGTGTGATCCTGGCTTGAATCCAGGACCAGACATTGTATTAATATTTTGCCTTTGCTACAGAGCAGTATTGTCCACTGGGGGCACCACTGGCCACATGCAGCTACTGAATAATTGAAATGAGGCTAGTCTGAGTTAAGAAGTGCTGTAATTAAAAAATACACACTGGGTTTTAGCATGAAAGAAGAATGTAAACTATCTCAATTATAATTTTTATATTAATTATATGTTGGAATGATATTTTTTTGGCTATACTGGCTTAAATACAATTTATTATTAAGATTAATTTCACTTGCTTTTTACTTTTTAATGTAGATACTAGAACATTTAAATTACATTTCTAGTTCATTTTCTTGCATAATATTGATATCATATAGTACCACCATAAAGAACATTAGAAGTACAATTAGTGTACTTTGAACAAGGTATGAAGATTAGAAAATGTTTTTATCAATATTAAAGATAAATGTACTGTAATTTTGTAAGAGAATGTCCTTATTGTTAAGAAATACACACTGAAGTACTTAGAGGTAAAGGAGCAAGCATGCTGTCTGCCACTTATTCTCAAAAGTTTAGAAAAACATAAAATGTATATATATTTATGGAGAGAGAATAATAAAGCATAAGTAAAATGTTGGCAATTACAGAATCTGAGTGAAAGATAAGGAGTTCTGTGTACCATCTTTGCAACTTTCATATCAGTTTGAAATTATTTCCAAATAAAAGCCTACAAATCCACTCCCACATGATGGTTAAAATAAGCAGTACAGCAACAGGGATAAAAAGCAGGGTGGTTAGCACTGAAGAAAGAGGTGTGGGGAAGGACAGTGAGAAACATGCTCCCACAAGGTGGCAGAAAGTATGAAGAGAGAGAACATTTAAAGTAAAACCTAGGTGACATGGGGATGAGTCAAAGTGACAACATCTTGGTCACTGGAGGCTCAGAAAGTGAGAAAATAGGAGAGGCAATATTTGGAGAAAAATAAATCTCCCAGAATTAAAGGAAGAGGAAAGATCTCATATATAAAGAACTCACAGAATGGTAAAGCATTTTTCAAAAAGAAAAAAGAATCCACACTTAGTCATGTCCATAGTGAAAATTAAGAAATTTAGTATTAAGACTATCAAAGATACATTTTAAAAAACTGAAATGCACAAAGAGTAGATCACTTGGATAAATAAAAAATCAGGTTGACATTGGACTTAACAGTGGAATATAAGAATCCAGTGTTTTACAGTATGAAAGAAAAGGTTTTTGAACTTTCACAGATTGAGCCATATGCTATTTAAATGTGAGAGTATGATAAAAATATTCTCAGGTACATAAAAACCTTAGGGGGTTTGCCTTGCAAAGACCTACTATGGGAAAACTCTTGCAAGAAATACTCAATATGAAAAATACTAAAAAGTGACGGTGATCAAAACTTTAGTGAAGCTTATGGTTGTATAAAAAAGCAATGACTAAAGAAAAAATCCATATGATATTACTTATATGTGGAATTTAAAGTATGACACAAATGAACCTGTCTATGAAGCAGAAAAAGAATCACAGATAGAATAGACTGGAGCTGAGGGAGGGATGGATTAGCAGATGTAAGCTTTTGTATACAAAATAGATAAACAGCCAAGTCTTACTATATACCATGGAGAACTATATTCAAGATCCTATGATACATTCTAATGGAAAAGAATATAAAAACAGGATGTACATATGAATAACTGAAATACTTTGTTGTACAGCAGAAAGTAATATAACATTGTAAATCAACTCGCTTCAGTAAAAAAAGAAAATATCCGTAATAATTCAGAAATAAAGTTCTAGAAAATAATCAGTATGAAGTGTATATTTGGGTACGGGGATCATAGAGACCAAAGGAATGAGAGCATGCTAATGTTCTTGTTTTTGTTCAGGGAAGATATAAGTATAAAAATGTTTATGAAATCAATAGAGGTAAATAGACATAAGCATGTGTCTTAAATAAGGCAACCAACATAAGAACCAAAAAATGAGTCAAATAACTTTTAAGCCATCAGCAAAAAACTTGACTCAGGGAGCAGAAAGAAAAGAAGTTGTTTCAGAAAATATAAAATAAGATGGCAGAAAAAATTTTAATATGACCGTAATCACAGTAACTGTGGGATAGATGCGATGAAACAAAACAAATAAAACCAGAGGGACCTCACATGGACCAGAGATGCTCATGTGCCATAAATTAACATATCCCTTGGCACCTGGAATGGAATAAGCTAAAATAAAGCTTTCTAGAGTAAACATAAACAAGTTTACTAAAAAAATACAAAACTCTGTTAATATAGAAAAGTAGAGATTACCTATTATATCCTCTCTTATCAAAACAAAAAAAACTTTCAACCAAAAGTGATCCAGAAAGAAACTTAACTAGGACCCGGAGATGACAAAAAGGGATCTCTATCCCGACCAGGACTCTGGGCTGAACAACAGCTCTTCCCCTGAGAATGTATAACCATGAGCTTGGAGTTTGATGGTGTTTCTTTGCTGTGTAGTTCTTGTGTTGCTCTAAAGAGGTCTGATCTTTTATTACCCATTTCTCTGGATGCCCATTTCTCTTCAGGGTTGTCCCCAATTATTCTAAACTTTCATGATGTTGTGTTGAGCACTTTTTCATCCATTGTGCTGAACATGTGGTTCTGCTCCTGTGTTCCATAGTATGAATGGGCTTGGTCCTTCTGCACTATCTGCTGTGTAGGTACTGGGTTGGCCAAAACATTCACTTGAGTTTTCCTGTTAAGATGCGATGGAAAAACCCGAATGAATGTTTTGGCCAACTCAACACTTAGGATTCATCTTTCCCCGCTCTGCTTGGCAGTTGCGTCTTTTATTTTCCCAGATTTTAGTGGTATTTCTTGTATGGCGTGGCCCTCTTATCTTTTTGGATACATATATATTCACCTAGTGTTATTTTTATGGAATTGGAGGAAAGATCAAAGACTAATATGTGCATTCAACCTGCTTGTTTATGGGAACATGAGATTATTTTTTCTTGTCTTCTCTCAAAGCATACTACAGTGAGTTGTTGCTGTTCAGTTCAGTTCAGTCGCTCAGTCGTGTCCGACTCTCCGCGACCCCATGAATCACAGCACGCCAGGCCTCCCTGTCCATCACCAACTCCCGGAGTACACTCAAAATCATGTCCACAGAGTCGGTGATGCCATCCAGCCATCTCATTCTCCGTCGTCCCCTTCTCCTCCCGCCCCCAACCTTTCCCAGCATCAGAGTCTTTTCCAGTGAGTCAACTCGTCTCATGAGGTGGCCAAAGTATTGGAGTTTCAGCTTTAGCATCAGTCCCTCCAATGAACATCCAGGATTGATCTCCTTTAGAATGGACTGGTTGGATCTCCTTGCAGTATAAGGGACTCTCAAGAGTCTTCTCCAACACCACAGTTCAAAAGCATCGATTCTTCGGCGATCAGCTTTCTTCACAGTCCAACTCTCACATCCATACATGACCACGGGAAAAACCATTGCCTTGACTAGACGGACCTTGGTCGGCAAAGTAATGTCTCTGCTTTTTAATATACTATCAAGGTTGGTCATAACTTTCCTTCCAAGGAGCAAGCGTCTTTTAATTTCATGGCTGCAATCAGCATCTGCAGTGATTTTGGAGCCCAAAAAAACAAAGTCTGACACTGTTTCCACTGTTTTTCCATCTATTTCCCATGAAGTGATGGGACCAGATGCCATGATCTTTGTTTTCTGAATGTTGAGCTTCAAGCCAACCTTTTCACTCTCCTCTTTCACTTTCATCAAGAGGCTTTTGAGTTCCTCTTCACTTTCTGCCATAAGGGTAGTGTCATCTGCATATCTGAGGTTATTGATATTTCTCCCAGCAATCTTGATTCCAGCTTGTGCTTCTTCCAGCCCAGCGTTCCTCATGATGTACTCTGCATATAAGTTAAATAAGCAAGGTGACAATATACAACCTTGACGCACTCCTTTTCCTATTTGGAACCAGTCTGTTGTTCCATGACCGGTTCTAACTGTTGCTTCCTGACCTGCATACAGGTTTCTCAAGAGGCAGGTCAGGTGGTCTGGGATTCCCATCTCTTTCAGAATGTTCCACAGTTTATTGTGATCCACACAGTCAAAGGCTTTGGCATAGTCAATGAAGCAGAAATAGATGTTTTTCTGAAACTCTCTTGCTTTCTCCATGATCCAGCGGATGTTGGCAATTTGATCTCTGGTGCCTCTGCCTTTTCTAAAACCTGCTTGAACATCTGGGAGTTCACGGTTTACATACTGCTGAAGCCTGGCTTGGAGAATTTTGAGCATGACTTTACTAGCGTGTGAGATGAGTGCAATTGTGCGGTAGTTTGAGCATTCTTTGGCATTGCCTTTCTTTGGGATTGGAATGAAGACTGACCTCTTCCAGTCCTGTGGCCACTGCTGAGTTTTCCAAATCTGCTGGCATATTGAGTGCAGCACTTTCACAGCATCATCTTTCAAGACTTGAAATAGCTCAACTGGAATTCCATCACCACCACTAGCTTTGTTCGTAGTGATGCTTTCTAAGGCCCACTTGACTTCACATTCCAAGATGTCTGGCTCTAGGTCAGTGATCACATTATCGTGACTATCTTGGTCGTGAAGATCTTTTTTGTACAGTTCTTCTGTGTATTCCTGCCACCTCTTCTTAATATCTTCTGCTTCTGTTAGGTCCATACCATTTCTGTCCTTTATCGAGCTCATCTTTGCATGAAAAGTTCCCTTGGAATCTCTAATTTTCTTGAAGAGGTCTCTTGTTTTTCCTTTTCTGTTGTTTTCCTCTATTTCTTTGCATTAAGACTCCCCAAAGAGATGGAGGGAAGGGAGGAGAAGAGAGAGAAAAAGCTGTTCAATCTATTCTCTCTGCTGCTTCTTTACTGAAACAGTGTATCATGACACATGTGCTTGGTACCGAATTCTATTTCCTGGCGACATAACTCTGTTCGTGACTCAGCCTGGAGGTGGCACAGCTGGGAAGCTCTGATGGGCACCGTTACTCAGCTCAGAAAGAGATTTCCCAGTGATGACAGGAAGTAGAATTATTGTTTACTGAACGTTGAATTATTTCTGAAGCTAGATCAAGAGAAGGGGGCTGTGGTCCACATTGGGCTCATTGTTGCTACAGGCACTGGGCTAAGGACATGCACAAATGGTCTTATTTTTAAATGGGAAGGAACTCTGCAAGCTAAATGTTATAAAGCTGACAATTCTTCCCAAAGTAATTTGATGATTTAATACAATCCCACTTAAAATTCTGACAGGATCCTTTACAGAACTTGATAAAAATGATTTCACAATCATTTATAAAAATGGAAAGACAATATTGAGGAATATTTTAAGATGAAAGAATACCTCCATCTCCAAGCTTGTGAGTTCTGATGCTTCTCCCTCCCACTTCTCCACATCTAATCCATGGCAGAGTCTCCTTCTAAAAGGGAACTCAAACCTATTCATTCTCTCCATCACCACATCCACTGCCTTAGCCCAAGCTACCATCATCATTTCAGTATCTTCCTTACCCATCTTCCCTTATACCTCCTGCCCCATTCAAAGTGCTCACCCCTCAGCAGCAACATAAAGCACTCCCCCTCTTGCCACAACCTCATCAGTGATTTTTCATTGTTCATCTCCCTCCACTCTCTTCCTGGCTCATTTCATAACTGCTACTCATCATTCATCCATTCATCAGCACTATTTATTGCGAGGCTTTCAATGTGCCAGATAATGACCTCAGCCCTGGGGAGGTAATAAGCAAAATCAGGCTTGATGTCTGCCAACACCCCAGTCACCAGTGGCTGACTTTAAAGACAAAGGACAATAAATATGAAAAAATTCAAATGTGTAATTAAATCAATGCCAGTTTAAAATAAGATTAATCTTTTATAACCATTAATTGGCCAAACCCAGTGGAGAAAGTGATCCTGGATGCTGAAGAGGCTGGGAGAAACAGATATATTCACCATTGAGGATAATGTTTGCTGTGGGTTTGTCATATATAGCTTTTATTATGTTGAGATATATCCCTTCTATTCCCACTTTCTGGAGAGTTTTTATCATAAATGGATGTTGTATTTTGTCAAAGGCTTTCTCTGCATCTATTGAGATAATCATATGATTTTTATTTTTCAGTTTGTTAATGTGGTGTATTATGTTGATTGATTTGCGGATATTGAAGAATCCTTGCATTCCTGGGATAAAGCCCACTTGGTCATGATATATGATCTTCTTAATGTGTTGTTGGATTCTGATTGCTAGAATTTTGTTAAGGATTTTTGCATCTATGTTCATCAGTGATATTGGGCTGTAGTTTTCTTTTTTTGTGGGATCTTTACCAGGTTTTGGGATTAGGGTGATGGTGGCCTCATAGAATGAGTTTGGAAGTTTTCCTTCCTCAGCAATTTTCTGGAAGAGTTTGAGTAGAATAGGTGTTAGCTCTTCACTAAATTTTTGGTAGAATTCAGCTGTGAAGCCGTCTGGACCTGGGCTTTTGATTGCTGGAAGCTTTCTGATTACTTCCTCTATTTCCATGCTTGAAATGGGTCTGTTCAGATTTTCTATTTCTTCCTGGTTCAGTTTTGGCAAGGTGTACTTTTCTAGGAATTTGTCCATTTCTTCCAAGTTGTTCATTTTATTGCCATAAATCCACGCACCTATGGACACCTTATCTTTGACAAAGGAGGCGAGAATATAAAATGGACAAAAGACAGTCTCTTTAACAAGTGGTGCTGGGAAAACTGGTCAGCCACTTGTAAAAGAATGAAACTAGAACACTTCCTAACACCATACACCAAAATAAACTCAAAATGGATTAGAGAGCTAAATGTAAGACCAGAAACTATAAAACTCCTAGAGGAGAACGTAGACAAAACACTCCCTGACATAAATCACAGCAGGATCCTCCAAGACCCACCTCCCAGATTATTTGAAATAAAAGCAAAAATAAACAAATGGGACCTAATTAAAATCAAAAGCTTCTGCACAGCAAAGGAAACTATAAGCAAGGTGAAAAGACAGCCTTCAGAATGGGAGAAAATAATAGAAAATGAAGCAACTGATAAAGGATTAATCTCCAAAATATACAAGCAGTTTCTGCAGCTCAATTCCAGAAAACTAAGTGACCCAATCAAAAAATGGGCCAAAGAACTAAACAGACATTTCTCCAAAGAAGACATAAAGATGGCTAACAAACACATGAAAAAATGCTCAACATCCCTCATAATCAGAGAAATGCAAATCAAAACCACAATGAGATACCATTTCACACCAGTCAGAATGGCTGCTATCCAAAAGTCTACATGCAATAAATGCTGGAGAGGATGTGGAAAAAAGGGAACCCTCTTACACTGTTGGTGGGAATGCAAACTAGTACAGTCACTATGGAGAACAGTGTGGAGATTCCTCAAAAAACTGGAAATAGAACTGCCATATGATCCAGCGATCGCACTCCTGGGCATACACACCGAGGAGACCAGAATTGAAAGAGACACATGTACTCCAATGTTCATTGCAGCACTGTTTATAATAGCCAGGACATGGAAGCAACCTAGATGTCCATCTGCAGATGAATGGATAAGAAAGCTTTGGTACATATACACAATGGAGTATTTTTCAGCCATCAAAAAGAATGCATTTGAATCAGTTTTAATGAGGTGGATGAAATTGGAGCCAATTATACAGAGTGAAGTAAGCCAGAAAGAAAAACATCAATACAGTATACTAACGCATATATATGGAATTTAGAAAGATGGTAACCTGAACCCTGTATACGAGACTGCAAAAGAGACATAGGCATATAGAACAGTCTTTGGGACTCTGTGGGAGAGGGTGAAGGTGGGATGATTGGGGAGAACGGCATTGTAGCATGTATATTATCATAAGTGACCAGTCCAGGTTCGACGCATGATACAGGATGCTTGGGGCTGGTGCACGGGGATGACCTGGAGGGAGGATATGGGGAAGAGGGAGGTGGGAGGGGGGTTCAAGAAAGGGAACACATGTACACTGGGTGTGGATTCATGTCAATGTATGGCAAAACCAACCAATATATTAATGTAAGGTAATTTGCCTCCAATAAAATAAACTAAAAAAAAAAAAGAAACAGATATATTTATTCATTACTGTTAACATAGTGAACTGACACAAATGTTTTGGAGGGGCATCTGGCAAAAACTTTCAAGAGCCAAAAAATGTCCGTATCCTTTAATCCAGCAGTCTTACTCTTTGGAAATTATTTCAAGGAAATAATTCAAAGAAAGGTGGACGAATGAAGGAAGAGTTGAAGAAGAAAGTATTTTATTGTAGAACTTTCTATATTAGCAAAAGATCTAACATCACTTAAATGTTCAAATAAAAGAATAGTTAGATAAGTGACTTAGAACAAGCTGTTATAAATTATGACTATGGAAACCAAATCAAATGTGAAGAGTAGGGCATGTGTTCAAATGTGATGTAGAAACTCTGCATACAGTTGACTATATGAAGAAATGAAAGAAGTTGCCAAGTTTAAGAGTGGTGATGATTCATGTGATTGGATTTAAGAATTAATAATTTTTAAAAATTAAGTGACCCATGGAAAGGATGGCTGAGTTTCATACTGAAATTAACTTTGATTCCATAGAGTATTCCAGTGGCCATGTTTATATTCTAGGCAATCTGTTGCCATATGAAAAAAAATTGGCTCTTGGAAAAAATGTTCCTTTTGTCAACATATATTTGTCAAATGGTATTAAAATCAATGTTACATCAAAAGAGGGTAGTTATGCAGTTGACATTGTCAAGGGAGATTACAGAGTCTCTGTGGGGTAGAAGCATTTGTCAAAAACCCAGATACTGTGCTCAGAGCAAGACAGCAAAAAGACTCAGCACCTGTTAGGCAACTCCCAATTCCCTGGTGAAGAGTGGGCATATCTCCAGCCCCTGAGACATCCCTACACGGTAATGCTACCTATTCACCAGGTTCCTGTAAAGAACAAATGCTCCTGGAGCACTGCAGGCTTGCAGTACCGACGACAGACACTGGGGGCATGTCCTTTCCTAACAGTAAATCCAGAGCTCTGACTTCTAAACTAGGATCTCTGCAGCCCAGGTCTTTGTACAGTGGGACCAAAATGTTCAGAATTTGGTAGCAGTTGAGACCATGGTCGGAGAAGGCAATGGCAAGCCACTCCAGTACTCTTGCCTAGAAAATCCTATGGATGGAGGGGCCTGGTAGGCTGCAGTCCATGGGGTCGCTAAGGGTCGGACACGACTGAGCGACTTCACTTTCACTTTTCACTTTCACACATTGGAGAAGGAAATGGCAACCCACTCCAGTGATCTTGCCTGGAGAATCCCAGGGACGGGGGAGCCTGGTGGGCTGCCATCAGTGGGGTCGCACAGAGTCGGACACGACTGAAGTGACTTAGCAGCAGCAGCAGCAGCAGCAGAGACCATGGTGGTATAGCAGGACCTTATTAAAGATGCTTTGTGAATGAGATATGTAATTTTACTGCAGAGGAGAGAAGACTGCCTTGTGATAGCCCCAGAGGAAGGCAAAAGGGAATCAGAAGATCTGAGCTTTGATTTCAGTTCTGAACTCTCTCTGGCTATGTGATCTGAGCCCTTAATTTAGTGTGTGTGTTTGGATATTTTTTTCCACTAATAAAATTAGAAGGTAAAGCTAGAATGATCCAGGTTTCAAATGGATTTCTAGAAACTACCCACTTAGGAGTGTTAAAAAGGTTTCAGTTAGCCAAATAAATGAACTAATGATTGAATAAATTAAAGAGAAAGATTTTACTATTTCCAGATGGCCAGCAGTGATCTATGGCATTGCAATTGGAGGGAATGCCAGAGATCATTTATACCATCTTCCTGCCTTCCTCATCTCAGGCTTAGTTCCTCTATGAGACAGAAGCATCATAGATATGGAGGATACTCTGTCCTCCAAGAGAGGGAACCCCCAGAAACAGCATTTGGAACAAACCATTTTGAATAATGATTGAGAAGAGCTAACTGCAGATGTGGCCCACCACAACAGATGGCTGAAAGCCATCTGTGTAGAGTCCAGTGTGAATTCTCAAGGACAAGTTCCCAAAGACAACTGAAGGACAGCCCTCTTAGGTTGCTATCTAATCCTATTGCAGACATTCTCAAGCACGATTACAGACCCCCGAGACCATCCCCCACCTCCAGCCCTTTCAGAAGGATCTATGAGGTGAAAACTACTTTCATAATAATACTAAGACAAAATTTTCTTCTTGTCGTATGTCAACATTAACACTGATGTGGCAAAAGCAATTGCAAGTAAAACTCCTGGCACTCAGTGAGGGTCAAGGCAGTGGCCTTGAACTATATTAATCATAAATGTATTCCTTAGTACCAGGGACTAGCCCTAAACAACCACCCCAAAGTCAGTTTCACTAAGGAATAGCCTTGATGAAACAATACACATTATTAGTGTTATTAACGCTCTACCTTTAAGTACACATGTTTTTATTATTCTGATGACTAATTGGGAAAAACACATGAAGCCTTTTTGCTGTATATTAAATAAAAGCACTTGTACAATTGCTTGAGGTGCAAGTTGGACACTTTCATTGTCATAAAACATCATTTTTACTTGAAACAATGAATGACAAATTATGGTTATTCAGACTTGAGAATTTGGCATACATTTTCTTAAAAAATGAAATGAGCCTGTCACTTCAGGAAAAAGACCTGACAGTATTTGTTACCAATGATAAAATCTGAGGTTTCAAGCAAAGCTTGGGATCTTGGGAAACTTGTATCCACTGCCATGAATTTGATAGCTTTCCAATACATTAACACTTTACTGACGAGATTGGAAATGATCTTAACAAATGTGATTTTTTATGTGGCATAAAGAAATGTTTCAGTATCTGGATTATCTGCACAACTCAGTAAACCAATATTTTTCAAATGACCAATAGATGATGCTATACAATCATTCATTTGTGAAAGATTGATTGAAAGTACAAGGGAAAGCAATGCATTTTAACATAATAGAGTACAAGTTCACTGATATGGTTTCTCATTCCACCTTGTAATTCTCCTTTAAGAAACTACCATTTGCAGAGTTTGGGTTTAGCATCAAATAAGATTATCTGTAATTATCTGAAAAGGTTATTTAAATATTCCTCTCATTTCCTATTACATATCTGTGTGAGACAGAATTTTATTCATATACTTAAGCCAAAAAAAAAAAAAAAAAGATATGCCACAACAGGTTAAATGCAGAGGCAAATATGAGGATCCAGGTGTCTTCCATTAAACCAAGCATTAAAGAGACTTGCAAAAATGTAAAACAATGACATCCTTTTCACTAAATTTCTTTTATTTGGACAATACAGTTATTTTCATAAAATATATCAACATGTAATAAGCTAATCATTGTTAATTCATTATATGTTACTTTTTAAAGTTAACTAATAGGTGATATTTTAAAATATCTGTTTTAATTTTTGAGATGGTGAATACTGAGACACAATCCATCTAAACAAAAGCATGTTGAAGTTGTCAATAATTTTTAAGCCTGTATAAGACACTCTGAAATGAAAAAGCTTGAGAACTGCTGCTCTGAGATGCTTGCAGAGAAAGTGGAATTTGGGGTGAGTAATTAATGATAAGAGAACTTGTCATGTATCAGTTTGCAATATTGCTGAAAAGTGTCATGACTAAATTGGGCTTAACAGCCAGGGTTGGTTATAAAGACGGAATCGTCCCTGGAGGGGTAAAATGAAAGTCATCTATGACTTAAGACTGGCAGAAATCACCTCTGTGAATATTGAATTCTCAAGTTCCCAATTATTCTATTATTCAAGACCCAATTATTCTCAAGGGCACCTCTCTGTGCCCTTCTAATTTGCTCCAGTGCCCTTAGTGTCCAAATTCACCCCTTTCCCTCCAGGGAAAGTCTGGCTCTTTCCCTGCTCAGTACTGACCATCATGACTAATATGGGCTACAAATCTGCCTCTGGGGTCATGGTGAATGCCACTCTGAGTCCACCAATCAGTACCCAGGACTTGGGAAGGCCAAAGGCATTTGCAG
This sequence comes from Moschus berezovskii, assembly GCF_049115385.1. Classification (NCBI taxonomy): domain Eukaryota; kingdom Metazoa; phylum Chordata; class Mammalia; order Artiodactyla; family Moschidae; genus Moschus; species Moschus berezovskii. Next base: position 42,998,641 of record NC_142473.1, read on the forward strand.
GCACTAAGAATGAAAGATGAGCATGCTGTGGCTCTTGTCCTGGAGGACTCCTCAGTGTGGTGGAGAAGAAAAGCTCCTGAAGAAATAATTATGGTATGATGTGATAAATGCTTTTCTGAACATAGTAACCACATTTTATTCCAATCAAAAATTAGGACATACTCTCACCTCTGACTATGGAACTATTATCCTCAGGGATCTGGAACACATGTCTGCTTATACATGTATTAAGAAACTCCAAACAAAACTCCACAGAAATTCTGTATAGATTTGTACTTGATTTGGCCCAAAGACCCAGAAACAATGGTCTGTACCCTTTTAAAAAAATTCTGGGAAATAACCAATGTCAGAATAGAAAAGGGCAAGAAGTGCCACAGGATTACAAAAGATGAGTAATGAGCCCGTAACATTTTATTTCCTCTGGGTTAGTGGATGGAAGATACTAGAGGAAATTTTTTCCATCATACTTGTTGAGTGTTTTTTTTTTTCCCCTCAGGCAGAGTCCAAGATTGTTCACGCAGGTCTCTCACACCAGCTGAATCAGATCAAGAGTCAGAAGAATGAACTAGTATGAAGCTTCTAAGATCGCAAGCCTTGATTACATGTGGGTAAAATTAAACAATAAGGCTCTTGATCTGCCAAGAAATGCTGGAGTCCCCTCTGGGTGGGCTGTTTGGGGATTGTGGAGGTTCTGGTCTGGACTGGGTCTTCTTAAGTCCAAGTCATGTACCCTTTGCCCCCCCCTTCCTTTGAGGCTGACCTAAATCCCCCTTTTTAGTCCCTTTCTGCAGCGTCCCATTCTTTCCCAGCTGTGGCAACTCCAGAGTGAAGTGAATAAGAACAAAACACACAATGAGCAGAAAAAGCATGCTCAGTGCCACACACGGACATCCTGCCACCCACAGAGAGAATGGGTGACACTGCGTCTCAAAGGCAATCCAAACAAAAGGCAGGACAAGGAGCCTGACAAAACTCTTCTGCATCCTGGATCCACTACCATTAACCATTTACTCTGAGGGTTCTACAACTGCTGATTCAACCAACCATGGGTCATAAATATTTGGGAAAAAAAAAATTCTAGAAAGTCTTAAAAAACAAAACTTGAATTTGCCACACAATAGCTATTTACCCAGCATTTATAATGTATTTACAACTATTTACATTGTATCAGGTATTGTAAGTAATCTAGAAATGATTTAAAGTATACGGGAGGATCTGCATATGTCATTTTATTGAAGGGACTGAGCATTCATGGATTTTGATATCCATGGAGTTCCTGGAACCAGTCTCTCTTGAATACCGAGGGATAATTGTACTTGCATTGGACTAGGAGTAAATCATGATGTCTCTGTAATCTCCAGTAAATTCATCCACAAAAACAAGTTATTTTGATGATGAAATGACACATACATGAGAATGCTCACCACATAATAAGTTCACTATTCATAGCTGTAATTTTCATATCATTTGTGTGGTTAATTAATGTCTCTCTCCCCATTAAACAAGGGTTGTGTCTTGTTTTATTCACTGTTATAAATATAACTAGAGTTTAGCACAGTGTTTGATACATGTTAGGCATTTGATGAGACAATTGTTTGATAAAAGGGAGTTGGTAGGGTGCTGGTTAAGGGTCTACTCTAAAACAACAAGTTTGGGGTTGCCTGACAACACTCATGGATTGGTCTTGGCTACTTGGAGCATGGTGCCATAAGGATTCTAAGGTGGTATCTGATATATCACCTGATGCACGTTCCGGTTGAGGATGTTGAATATTTGTTGACCTTGGTCTATGAAGTCAAGGTTCGTTTTGCCAGGTCTTCCAGCACAAATAGGCCAGTTGTATGAATACAGTCACTTTAAGAGAACTGAGGTGATCAAGTATCTGGCCTGAAGATAAGCAGCATGACCTCAGAAGTATTTTTTAAAATCACAGATAAGAAAACACTTAGAACAATGCTATGCAAAGAAGCTGAATACCGACCACTATGATATCTGCCTGTCTCAATGAATTCACTTATTTGGAATGTGTTTCATGAATGAGTAAGTAATCAGCATCAGCTTGTGTACCCCACAATCAGACAGAACTTTGTAAGACCCTCTCCCCCAGCCCATAAAATAGCTGTTCTACTCACGAGGGTAATCCTTTGGGTGTGTCTTCTCAGACCAGTTCCCATAAAATGTGAGCCTGTACTTAGCAGTTCCACAGGCGCAGCAGTCTAGGATTGGTTTGTCAGTTACCCCATCAAATGTGGAATCTGAAAGAGTCAGGAAAGTCACCAAGTTAGGAAGAAACTGTGAGTCATTTATAAAGCAGTGACATCTTGGTCTCATCCTGTCCTTAATGCTTGGGAAAAGAATGTGAAATGCAGTTTTTGTGTGTGTGTGCTTAGTCACCACTAGGTCATGTCCAACTCTTTGTGACCCCATGAACCATAGCCCACCAGGCTCCTCTGTCCATGGGATTTTCCCAGCAAGAATACAGGAGTGGGTTGCTATTTCCTTCTCTAGAGGATCTTCCTGAACCAGGGATTGAACTTGCATCTCCTGCATTGGCAGGCGGATGCTTTAACACTGATTCACCTGGGAATTGAAGTGCAGTTTTTCCTGATTAATAATTCAGAACCAGGTCCAGTTATAACAGATTTTATTTAACTCTAAGGATGATCACTATATTTTTCAAATTAAAAATAAATCAGAACTTTTGCTCTAATAATGTGAGGAGACCTATGGGACCAATAACGTAGAATATTTGGGATGGAGGCTATCTTGGTAAAGTTTATTGTTATCCTTTCTGGACCCGAATCTCCTTTCCCATCCCTCCTACAATAGGATTTCTCCACCAGATTTCAAGAGGAATACACATGTGTGTGTGTGTTTCCTAAGGAATATTCTCTGGGGCCAAACTGCCAGGACAAGAAGGGAAAGCTTTGAAAGAGAGCAATAACAAGCAGAGAGACATAAGGAACTGCGGAAAATTATTTCTAAAAAATTATGCATATGTAGTCACATCACTTCTTATCAAGCTTTCAGAGACTTTACTGGGAGGGTTGGGGGTTTGGGAATATGTTCATAAGTTCAGGTTTCCTTCTGAGCATAGAAACAGCCGGGGAAAACTCGAGATTCCCTCTCCGCCCCACTTTTAGCTGTGAATAGCTGATAAGTGGAAAAAAAGAGATTACATGAAAAAATTCAATATTTCTGATCGTCAGGCCCACATCCCTAACTGTACATTGTTGCTTTTAGTCTGTTCTGCTTCCTGCAAGACGAAAACAATGTCTACAGATGCAACTTGCTTCAACTGCTTTTCCTTTGGTTCCTCAGGAGGTATTAACATGAATGTTCTCCCTCCCTCTTTTTTTTTTTCAAGTTGGGCATTTAATCTTAACTGTTATATAAAGAGCAGCAAAAGAGAGTTTAAAAATCTTTTTGAGAGTTAGGAAAAGCATTTTACAAACCTTCCTTATGGAATTCACTGAGTTCTTTTGGTTTGAATATGCAAAATCAGAGATAGGTGAAAGAAGTGAATTCTGGGTTCGAGGATGGAGACAGAAATATGGGATACTGTAATAATCACTGCATTGCATAGAGTCCTTGTATGTGTTGATTCCTTTCCATATACTGTCATCCCTAATCCTGGCAATCCTAAGACATCAGGACTTCTGTTAACCCCATTTTATAGATCATAAAACTAAGGCACATTAGGTAACCAGCCCAAAGTCACTGGGTTGGTGGGTGGTGCAGGCAGAACTGGAACCCAGGTCTTTTTTGGATCCACAGCCCATGCTCACTCTTCACCTGTATACTATATCACTGCAGGAAAGACCTTCTGCTGGATAGGTCTGCATAAACACCACTGGGAGAAATCTGTGTGTTTTTCACTTAGCTTTTTCAAACAAAGAATGGTGCATTAAAAGAAATATTTATCTACAGAGCTCCAGGATCTTTGCTGCTGCTACTGCTAAGTCGGTTCAGTCGTGTCTGACTCTGTGCAACCCCATAGACGGCAGCCCACCAGGCTCCCCCATCCCTGGGATTCTCCAGGCAAGAACACTGGAGTGGGTTACCATTTCCTTCTCCAACACATGAAAGTTAAAAGTGAAAGTGAAGTCGCTCAGTTGTGTCTGACTCTTCGCGACCCCATGGACTGCAGCCCACCAGGCTCCTCCGTCCATAGCCCTAAAGAAGAGATCTGAAACCACCCCAAATAGAAATCATTGGCTACTTTTTGCACACTAGGAAGAGGCTAGAACATTGTGTGTGTTAGAAGCAAGCTTTCCGCTTCCCTATGTACATGAAGTCCAGATCTGATTGCTGTGTGAGCCACTTTGATACTTAAGGGACAAGCACTAATGAATATATTTCAGGAAAGGAGGCATAAATGAGTAACTCCTAAAGGTTTTTCCTTTTCACATTTCCATTATGATCAACTATGTTTTATTTTTTTTATTAAAAATTTTTTTTTAATTTTAAATTTATTTATTTTATTGGAGATAATTATTTTGCAATATTGTATTGGTTTTGCCATACATTGACATGAATCCACCACGGGTGTACATGTGTTCCCCAACTTGAACCTCCCTCCCACCTCCCTCAAGACTAAATTAGTTCTGAAAAAGGGTTTCAGAGTTAAGAGATACATGCTGGGGTTTCAGTTGTAACTACTGCTGCTGCTGCAACTACTAAGCACTGTTAAATGAAGCAGCAGTAATCTCTCAAAGAACCAAAATAATGCAAACTGGTAGCTCCACCTTATCAAAAGGGCTTTCTGATATAAGCAGTGAACTTAAAGATACATCCAGGGGTTCAAGGGAAAGCACTTATAATAAACACATTGGAATTCCAAAGAAAAAGAAGCTTCCATTGAAAAAAATAAATTTCTAAGTTTGAAAATAAAAACAGACACGCTGTTTCCTACTGAGGAAAAGCCCACTGGAAATGAATCAGGTTTTCAAAGGGCAGTGATAGCAAGTGTTAACTTACCCCTCTTCTCTTAACCTTGTAGGGCCTGCCCAATACCCTTGTAAGTTGAAACTTGAAGTAGGTAACCTGAAACCCTGCAGCATCTCTCAAGCTATACTGCCTCCCTCATTTCTACTCTTAATACCAGCTTCCTTTTCTACTCTTATCTTATTCTTTTTTTTTGGGGGGTGGGGGGGTTGGGGAGGGCTACACTGGGTCTTGTTTGAGGCACATAGGATCTTGTCCCCTGACCAGGGAGGGAATCTGGGAACCTCTAGCACTGGCAGTATGGAGTCTTAACTGGACCACCAGGCAAGTCTCTCTGGTCTTATTTTTGTTTCTCTTCCCTTGCTGATTATCCCTTCTCTACCTACATTTTTCTCTCATCTCTGCTTTTCCCTTCACCTTTTCCTCTTTCTCCCTTGTCTGTGACATGGTCTTAAAGTGAGCATATGTGCACATTTGTTTATTATAGTTCACCTTTTGGAATATTTTATGTTTCTGCTTTTAATTGTAAGTAACTTAATGTTTCATATCTCTTTTGAAAAATAATTACCATGGCTTTTAATCTGTGCAATTCTTAGATTTCCCCTATGGATTAATAGCTTTAACTGGGGGAAAAAAAATAGACACTAGTTTCTCTCTTTCCTTGATAGATTTGATTTGACTCAACAAAAGTGTGAATACTTTAATGAAAGAGCTGGAGAGAATCCCTTTGCTCTATGGTTGTATCTTAAAGACTTTCTATGTGGGATCTGCTTTGCTAACTGATGGATTTCCTCATGAGTCTGCTGCCTCCAGGAATCATCTGCAACTGTAACTCACGATCCTACAGCCCAGGTCTTCCTGGGTCTTTTTTTGTCCACAAAGTTGCTGTTGGAAAGAGGTCTTTTTATACAGACTTATACTGGAGAAGACTCTGATGCTAGGAAAGGTTGGGGGCGGGAGGAGAAGGGGACGACAGAGAGTGAGATGGCTGAATGGCATCACCGACTCGATGGACATGAGTTTGAGTGAACTCTGGGAGTTGGTAATGGACAGGGAGGCCTGGTGTGCTGTGATTCATGGGGTCGCGGAGAGTCGGACACGACTGAGCGACTGAACTGAACTGAACTGATGCTTAGGCATTTTGGTAGGCTCTCTGCTTCAGAAGTGGTAACCGGTAGAGATTTGCAGTGCCTTTTCATTGATGCTTATCTGTACAATGTTAGCATATTCATAGCTTAGACAAGGCTTTCACAACATCAGGCCTGAAGCTTTGGAAAGTGCACTTTAGCTGTTGATTGCTGTTAATACACGAGGCTGACAGTGCAGTGTATTCTGGGAATCCTCAAATCTAGGAAATAAGGCTGTCTTCTGAGAGTCAAACTAACAAAGCTGCACCACGGTGGCCAAGATTAGCCAACCAAGAGGTGAGATAGAATAGCCACAGCTCTATGCCCCAGGACCTGGATGTTATCACATGTAAGCCGGGCAGGGACTGGATTGTCCATTAGAAGCCAAGAGTCTCAAGAACTGAGATGTTGTGGATTTGGGTGAAGGTTAAGCAAATCTGTGGACTATGAAATACAGGGAATATCCATGCATAGTGATGCCCACCTGGAAGCTGCCCAGGGCACTGGCCCACAGGTTCAGCTCTCTCACTCCTTTGACAGGCATGACCTGATGCAGGGCAGCCAACTCTCCCCCTTTAGCTCCTTCCATGCTCTCCAAGCAGTCCTACACAGACGACCTATTTTCTGCCCCAATTCACCCATAGGGAGACCTAGGTTTTGATCTACCCAAAGCAACAACCCAAGCTACTGAACTGGGAGACAGCACTTTGATAGAAAGGCAATGGTTAGGGCACTGGCTCGTAGGTTCAAACTGTGAACTCCTCATGAGCCGTCTGATGCTGAGTGAGCTATTTAAACTTTTCATGGCTCAGGCTTCTCATCTGTAAAATAGGGATGATGTAATCCACATAGGATTGTTGTGCTGATGACATGATTAAGGCATGTGAAGTACTTAGAATGGTGCCTGGCATACAACAAGCACAAATAAATTAGTTATTATTATTTTGCTAGAGGACATTTACCAACTTTTCTTTTTCTTAGTAGCTTATGATTTGCTAGAAATAGAATGATTTATTCTCAAACCGTGATAGACTGATTTCTTCTCAAACCGTGAATTGCTCTAAAGGTAAATAAAAGGTCTGTGAAAATTAATAGAAAAGAGAGCATGAAGACGTATAATTTCAGCACATTTTCCACTTTTATTTAGTTCTTTAATGACTTCTAACACATTTAGATGTTTAAAATCTTAATTTTTCATGGTAGATTAATAAATAAGCCCTGGGATGTTATGTACATATATGTATATTTACTATGTACTAGGAGGCAGATGGTGATTGCAGCCAAGAAATTAAAAGACGCTTACTCCTTGGAAGGAAAGTTATGACCAACCTAGATAGCATATTGAAAAGCAGAGACATTACTTTGCCAGCAAAGGTCCATCTAGTCAAGACTATTGTTTTTCCAGTGGTCATGTATGGATGTGAGAGTTGGACTACAAAGAAAGCTGAGCGCAGAAGAATTGATGCTTTTGAACTGTGGTGTTGGAGAAGACTCTTGAGAGTCCCTTGAACTGCAAGGAGATCCAACCAGTCCATTCTAAAGGAGATCAATCCTGGGTGTTCATTGGAAGGACTGATGTTGAAGCTAAAACTCTAATACTTTGGCCACCTCATGCGAAGAGTTGACTCACTGAAAAAGACTCTGATGCTGGGAGGGATTGGGGGCGGGAGGAGAAGGGGACGACAGAGGATGAGATGGCTGGATGGCATCACTGACTCAATGAACATGAGTTTGAGTGAACTCCGGGAGGTGGTGATGGACAGGGAGGCCTGGCATGCTGTGATTCATGGGGTTGCAAAGAGTTGAACACGACTGAGCGACTGAACTGAACTTAACTGCCTGAGGAGGCATTACAGTGTCGTGGAGGACTGAAGGTAACCCCTGATTGCGTGCATGCCTGTGTGCTAAGGGTGCCTGCACATCCAAGGACCAGATCCCCAGATGAGGTGAGGATCACAAAATCAAAGTCCCCTTGGCATTCCTGTTCCCTAGAGAAAATCTGCTCATCCTGCCTGGGTGCCCCACAAGTTCCTGCTAGTGATTATTCCAGAAAACCATTACAGGCTTTTTAGAGGTACACAACTGTGTGTTCCTTAATTAAGTCCTGTGAATTATTCCAAGGAATCTCTTCAGAATAATCACTGTTTCACAAAAATAATGAGACGACGACACCAATATAAGGTATATTATCTCCTACCGAGGGAATCAAGCTGAGTAATTAAGAGTTTAAGGCAGATCCAATTATCCACAGCACACAGCCAGATTAAAAATTGGAACTACGTGAGGAAGCAAAAGCCAGAGGAACTCAGAAAACCCAACTGCCTTAATCCCCAGCGGCTGAATGCTTAGACTGATTGAGCCACCTTCCATTTATCTGGCCCTCTCCAGTCCACACACCCAGACCTCCTTACCTTGTTCACAAAGTTTCTTGGTCAGAGAGCCTTCATCTTGAAAATAAATGATGCGTTTCTGTACGATGCTAGCCCTGTGGGGAAAGAAGACACAAGCATATGGTGAGGAGGGTAAGTCTGGGGAACGTCAGATTTTTGCTGGCCCACCTACAGCTGTGTGGCTTTGGGGGAGTACCCTTAACTTCATGTGGCTTGGTTTCTTCAGTGGAAAACTGGTATTAATAATAGTAGCTATGTCCTAGGATTGCTATGAGAACTAAGGTAAGAACTCTTATGTCAAGAGTTCAGCACACACTTAGAAACCACTCAATAAATATTAGTTATTGTGGTGATGTTGATGATACTCACACTATTGTTAAGGTAGGAAAGTGAACTAACAGCATTTTCAGGAACTTTTCTCAATGGTTCATTTACTCTAGTTTTATATCAAACTACTGAGGCCATTTATAGATCAACCAAATTCAAATCAGGGAAGCATGTCAAATTCTCTTCCTGAAGGGGGAAAAAACCTTAAAAATATATTTTGATTTGTTCTGAAAATGTCATTCTATATCTTTCCTGAAAGTCTAGACGAAACTGTCTCTTACATTCTGAACAAAGACAACTTCAGCTGTTACATCTCTCTTAAACATGTCAAACTCAAACACAGTATCTTAGAATTTGGAAAGATATTCTGAGGTTGAAAAATGACTTGATTTGGCCAGCATATATTTTCTCTTTAATCTAGGATTGCACAGACATACTACATCTTCTTTAACCCACTCAACTGTTGATTTTCAGCTGCCCTTGAAGAGGCCTGAAACCCAGTGTTTCAGCAATTTGAGAAGTCTACAGAACAACATTGAGACAGTGCCAGTGGATCTCAGGCCATTTCTATTGCTTTTCTTCAGCCATGCTACTCAATCAAAAGGTAATTTTCACTTTGATTTGCCCTATTTAACAGATAAAGGGAGCTCTTGACTCCATCACAGCTGACCACACTGAACCAGGAAAAGTCATACAAGCTGCCTCATGTCACATGATTTCAAACCCAGGAAGCCCAAGTATGCATGGATCTGCTGAGCACAGAGTCAGTTTTCTCAGTGGTCTGGGCCTATGCCAAATGACTTTCCAAAGAAATATCTACTCTCCCCCAGTCTTACACAAAAGAATAAAACTGAGGCCAGCCTACTGATGTCTTTTACAGTCTGTCCCACCCCAAGAGAGAAGAGATGTTGAAATAAATGAATGAAATATACTTCCTGTTGACACAAAGCTACTGTGAATATTTATCCATTCTGTTGACCATCAAGCAGAAAGTTTCTTCAGGCCAGAAGAACACTCTGGAGAACATTCACCCCAAAGCCAAATAAATAAAAAAAAAGTCTTCTGTTAGGTAGAGCATCCTACCACAGTGAGAATGCCTCAGGGAGCCCTGTGGAGGACAAGGAGGAGGCCTAGTGGGAAATATCCCAGGCCCCACATTCTTGCTGCAACCATTTCAACTTAACCAACCTCATTTCAACACAAAGCTGCCTCCTCTCCCATTTGTCTTCCTGTTGTATCTGCTGGTGTATTTTCAACAGGTAGAATTTGGAAAGAATATTTTTGAGGTTGAAAAATGACTCTCTTTTGGCCAGTATATAGCAGTTTCTGGAGGTGTGCTTTGCGAGCAGGCATTGGACAGGGACACTGTCATGAACAAGACATATGGGGACACTTCCCATTCTCAGAGTTGGCAGAATAGTGGGGAGAAAGTATCAAACAAACAAATCCTCAGGTAATGAATGGAGACGTCCACAGGGTATGAGAGAGTGGAACACAGGGGATCCTGACCAAGCCAGGAAAGGGTCCTTCCAGAAAAGGTGGCTGCGCTTAGATTTCAATGAGTAGAAGCTAATTAGACAAGCAGGATGGAGGAGCAAAGATGAGAGCATCCTTTGTAAGATCCTTGATGTGGGGAGGGCTGTGGCTCATTGGTGAGCCAGGGAGGTGTGAGATGAGCTGGGAAGGTGGGCAGGGCCAGATCACCCAGAGCCGTGCAGGGAGATGGCATTTTACTCCAAGCTTGATGAGAAATCTTTGAGGAATGTGCCCCGAGGAGTGAGATGATCCGGTATGCCCTTTTAAAAGAGCATTTGGGTCAAAAAGTAAAAACGAATTTGTGTGGGGTTGCAGTATACAGAGCTCCCATGCAGATAAAATTTTGTTTCAATAAAATTCCCTTGATAAAATGATTTGAAAACACCTGATCTACAGGATAAAATATTAGCCTACCATGGTATTCAAGGCTTTTCATAAAAATATTCCCCCAAACATCTCCTAGCTTTATTTGTCGGCATTTTGTGCCACTCTCCCTGGGTGCCAGACTGTGAGAAGTTTATCCCTCCTTCTCTGAACATTTCTTTCACTCCACACTCCCTTACCTGTGCTGTTTCCTCTCCCAGAATCTCCCATCACCTGTCTTTGCGAGAGTCTGTAACAGACACTCTGAATTGTCTTCTTTCCTATGATTTAAAGGTGGGGCTTCCCTGGTGGCTCAGTGGTAAAGAATCCACCTGCAATGCAGGAAACACAGGTTCGATCCCTTAGTCAGGAAGAACCCCTGGAGACAGAAATGGCAATCCATTCTAGTGTTCTTGCCTGGGAAATCCTATGGACAGAGGAACCTGGCAGGCTAGAGACCACGGGATCACAAAAGAGCTGGATGTGACTGAGCAACAACAACATGATTTAATGTCAGAAAAAATGATGCTTAGAAAAATTACATCACTCACAGATTTTCTAAAATTATCCTTATAAATAGTTGAGGGGCCAGAGATATAAAAATACATTTTCTTTAAGATATTTCTGTTTCTTTCAAGCCTTGTTTTACAAAGTCAAGGTGGCCCTCTTTGTGATAATAGCTGTAACTTCTAAGCCCTTGTTTTGTGCCACTCATTGTGCTAGGGAGGTCCTTCATGTACATTATCTTATGATCTTATGCTTTACATATACTACAGGTCCTCAAATTCTTTATCAAAACACTTGGGCTAGATGTGTTCCTGAATTCAGAGTTTTTCAGATATTAGAAAGTGAAGATGGCAATAGGCCGTTAACAACTCCATGACCAAACACATCTATCTTCTGCAGCAAAATATTTGAATACTCATTCTAAGTGAGTAAATAAAATCTATAAACAGCTTCATATCAGTTTAGGTCAAGTTCAGCAAACTTATCAAAATGCTCTTATTTTCAGAGGGATTAAGATGAGAGTTTGTGCTACTTTCATCCTAATCTTATGGGCGAGGATGACTGAGATGCAGGGAGGTTAAGTAACATGCTCAAGGTTTTGAGGTCTTTCATCTACTGCCAAATTCCACAGTCTGTCTGAGACTCAGAGTGCTTATAAGGATTAAAGATGATTACGAATAAAGAGTATAACTGTACTGTGAGGAAAGAACTCTTATAAAACGTAACCTCAGATTGATTTTTGAAGGGTGTATTTTAGGATCTCATGGCACACACAGTGGAGATCTGAGACTTCAGTGGGTCTCCATGGAGCCTGGGTCATGATAACATGAAGCCCTCATAAAAATGCAAGCATACATCCCCATTCCCAAACTTAGCCAACTCTTTGGACCATGCACTTTGGATTTCAAACTCTGTGCAGATCCAATGAGGGATACAAGGCTTGTTCTGATCAGGCCCTGGTGGTCTAGCCTTATCCCTGTCCAGTGCCTCCTGAGCACCCTACCCAAACCATATCCCAAATCTGTCTTCATGATCTCACATTCTGGGCCACTGTCCATAAGACTCCTCTGTTCTTCCTCGTGATTCTTTGATATAAACCACGCATACAAACACACTCACACACACACACACACATATCCCTCAATTACCTAACATAGCATCTGGTCCCATCACTTCATGGGAAATAGATGGAAAAACAGTGGAAACAGTGTCAGACTTTATTTTTTGGGCTCCAAAATCACTGCAGATGCTGATTACAGCCAGGAAATTAAAAGACGCTTACTCCTTGGAAGGAAAGTTATGACCAACCTAGATAGTATATTAAAAAGCAGAGACATTACTTTGCCAACCAAGGTCCATCTAGTCAAGGCTATGGTTTTTCCAATGGTCATGTATGGATGTGAGAGTTGGACTGTAAAGAAAGCTGATCGCCAAAGAATTGATGCTTTTGAACTGTGGTGCTGGAGAAGACTCTTGAGAGTCCCTTGGACTGCAAGGAGATCCAACCAGTCCATTCTAAAGGAGATCAATCCTGGGTGTTCACTGGAAGGACTGATGCTGAAGCTGAAACTGCAATACTTTGGCCACCTCATGTGACGAGTTGACTCACTGGAAAAGACTCTGATGCTGGGAAAGGTTGGGGGCGGGAGGAGAAGGGGACAACAGAGAATGAGATGGCTGGATGGTATCACCAACTCTGTGGACGTGAGTTTGAATGAACTCCGGGAGTTGGTGATGGACAGGGAGGCCTGGCGTGCTGTGATTCATGGGGTTGCAGAGAGTCAGACACAACTGAGCGACTGAACTGAACTGAACTGAACTCAACCGAGATGTTACTTAGAATGATGTCTTGACTGCAAACTCATCCTATGAGAGCCAAAACCCCTTGGGCTAACCCTACTCCAGCACTTACTGACCTATTATTATTGCCTGTTCACTTTTCTATCTCCTGTGCTAGTATAATCTTCCCAGGAGCAGGAACTGTATCTTACTTATCTCTATAGATGCTAGTACTGTTGCAACCCTGGGATTCAAATAGAAGGAATGACGTTTGGAAAGGAAAGAGCTGAGGTTGAACTGTCTGGAGGGCATGACGAAGGTCTCAGTGGGTAGACACAGGGACGTGTAACTCAGGAAAGATATGAGGAGGGTGAGGAGGATGGATATGGGAATCACTGGGGCAGCAGTCAGGGTCAAAGCTTTTAGAGTGGCTGACGTCACCTAGGAAGAAAGTGTGGGGAGTGAGAAGAGATTCTAGCTGAGTTCAGAACTCTGAAGGCCAACATTCACCCACAGATATGCCAGCAGAGACCAAGACATTGGAAAACTTGGTTGCAGGAGATGTTTCTTTTTATTCTTCATTTGGTCAACTCCTGGGAGAATTTTATATTCTGAGAAAATACATTTCATTTCAAGCCTGTTCCCGTCAGAAGTATAAAACTCAGCAGAGATTTATAAATCATATTATAGTTCAGAAAAATAATAGCTTCACAAGATGAGAATGCCGTTGGTAAGAATTCCCTTAGCATTTCAAAATGACAAATTTCTCCCATTCTGTGTTGCAATTTGGCAGTCCTGTTGCATAGCATTTATATACTGATATACTGAATGCTCTCTTATCATGAAAGAGCGTGTTAAGGAAATCTAAATTAAATTTCTCAGTATGTTAACTCCTCAAACTTTAAAATATTGAGGTTCTAAATAACTTACTAATCATTTCCAAAGTTTTCCTTTAAACCTAAAGTGGACCCTTTCCAGAAATGCCATCCTGAATGCTTGGTGCTCAGTTCTTTTTCTGTCTGAAGAGTTTCTTCATTTGCTGTTGGGGAACTGGCCTGCTAGAATGAAGTTGGAGTTGGCTAAGTTGGAGGTTTGCTGCCTAGTACTGAAAAGGCCTGGGGTCCCTGTTCTCACTGAAAAGGACAGGGAGACCTCAAAAACTGAAGGATATGGGTGAGTTCAGGCCACAAAATGAATGAAAAATACACATGGACCCTCAGTGGCTGGGTCACTGCCATGTAGGTGTAATTTACGTAAGGTCCTTACGACATGCACGTTGCACAAAGTAAATATTCAGTAGTGGTAGCTGTTATCATTGTTGCTGTTAAATCACCAGCCCCCAACAGATACATAAAAGTACTTAATAAACAGAAGCTATTATGATGATTGATGTCAGGCCCATCTCCTTCGCTTGTGCAGAGAAGAAAGAGAGTGTTATCTTGGTCAACAGCTTCAGGCAGAGATAATGAATGACTCCAAGGAAGTTCAGGTTTGCAGTCTCCAGACCGCAACTTTTGCCAACCCTCTTCCCAGTTCCAGTAAAATCCCTGTTACTGAACATTTCTTGGAATACTTTACAAAATTTGCCTCTGATCTCAGGGATATTTTCCATAGAAGTGATCCAGCTTATAACAAACAATATCTACTTCCTTTTACCAGTGATTGAACAACTCTGTGGGAGGATGCAGGAATAAAATATTAAAGCATAGCATTGGTAACATCATCAGGAACTGAGGGTAACAGTCTTATTTTACTTTGCAAAGATGCCAAGTGCTAATCTGATCATGGTCTCATTTTACTCAGCAAATATTTATAGAAGCCGGGTGGATTCCATGATCCAGACTCTTACCAAACTTTTATATGACTTTATGTGACTTGCAGGGAATGGAGCTGTGTCCAGGAGTTAACAGGCTTCCTGGCAGCTCATGGCAATGTGCTCCTGGGAGAAGAAAAGTGAAAGCTTATCTGTAGGGCACACACAAGGACTCCATGGTTGTCCAAGACCATGTTATAATTGTCTACCATGACTGCAAATGACCAAATCTAATAAATTATAAAAAGAGCTAGCTGCCAGGAGATTCAGTTTCAGTTCAGTCACTCAGTCGTGTCCGACTCTTTGTGGCCCCATGAACCCTAGCACACCAGTCCTCCCTGTCCATCACCAACTCCTGGAGTTTACCCAAACTCATGTTCACTGAGTCAGCGATGCCATCCAACCATCTCATCCTCTGTCATCCCCTTCTCCTCCTGCCCTCAATCTTTCCCAGCATCAGGGTCTTTTCAAATGAGTCAGTTCTTCACAACATGTGGCCAAAGTATTGGAATTTTGGCTTCAACATCAGTCCTTCCAATGAACACCCAGGACTGAGCTCCTTTAGGATGGACTGGTTGGATCTCCTTGCAGTTCAAGGGACTCTCAAGAGTCTTCTCCAACACCACAGTTCAAAAGCATCAATTCTTCGGTGATCAGCTTTCTTTGTAGTCCAACTCTCACATCCATGCATGACCACTGGAAAAACCATAGCCTTGACTAGATGGACCTTTGTTGACAAAGTAATATCTCTGCTTTTTAATATGCTGTCTAGGTTGGTCATAACTTTCCTTCCAAGGAGTAAGCATCTGTTAATTTTATGGCTGCAATCACCATCTACAGTGATTTTGGAGCCCCCCCAAAATAAAGTCAGCCACTGTTTCCCCATCTATTTCCCATGAAGTGATGGGACCAGATGCCATGATCTTAGTTTTCTGAATGTTGAGCTTTAAGCCAACTTTTTCACTCTCCTCTTTCACTTTCATCAAGAGGCTCTTTAGTTCCTCTTCACTTTCTGCCATAAGGGTGGTGTCATCTGCATATCTGAGGTTATTGATATTTCTCCCAGCAATCTTGATTCCAGCTTGTGCTTCATCCAGCCCAGCGTTTCTCATGATGTACTCTGCATATAAGTTAAATAAGCAGGGTGACAATATACAGCCTTGATGTACTCCTTTTCCTATTTGGAACCAGTCTGTTGTTCCATGTCCAGTTCTAACTGTTGCTTCCTGACCTGCATACAGGTTTCTCAAGAGGCAGGTCAGGTGGTCTGGTATTCCCATCTCTTTCAGAATTTTCCAGTTTTATTCCTTCGTAATTAGCACTCATTCACGAAATACTCACTGAGCACTTATTTTGTATCAGGAACTTTTCTAGGAGCTGAAATGTCAAAGAAAAATAAGAGATGGTGCCTTCCAGTATGGACCTTCTAGTCCAGTAGGGAAAGAGAGATAGAAAAAGGAAACAGGAAATCAGTGTTGAGCACAATAAAGGAGACACCACAGCATGCAGAAAAGCTGTAACTAACTTCACCTTGACAAAACTGTAAGACGAGTCAATGACTCTGAAGGTCTGAATTGTCAGAGGTACAGTGAAAACAGAGAATCTGAGAGACACATCATAGAAAAATTTATAAGAATTAAGTAGCTTACTGGATCTGGGACAGAAAGAGAAGGTTGAGTACAAGATGTTTTATTTATTTTTTCTTTTTAACAGTTTAACATGCTTCCTAGTGCTTCATTAATATAAAGTCATTTAACACCCCCCAAACTCCATGAAGTAGGCACTAATATTATCCCTATTTTACAGAAGAGAAAACAGAGACAGAGGAAGGTAAGTTAACTGACTCCCCATAGACAAACCCCAATGACTAGATGGAGGATCGGTGATGCCAGTGACTGAAACAAAAGACAGAAAGGGCAAGGAAGAATTTTTTCTTTTAATTTTTGGAATTTCTATTAAGCTAATTGTAGCTTTACATGCAACTATAAGAAATAACAGAGAGGTTGCACATTTTGCCTAGTTGTCCCTGATGGTAATATTTAGCAAAACTTCAGTATAATATTACAGCTAGGATTTTGACCAGGTTTGAGACTGGACATAAAATTGGTGGCACAGGATTAGATGAGGACCAGGTCATGCCATTCTAAAGAAATGATGCCTATGGCAAACTGGCACACGCTAAGACAGAATATTCCCAAATGACTCTCAGGACACATTGGATGTTGGAACCCTAATTGGAGAATCATCTACAAGTGCTCTGGTGACCAGGCAGGGGGCCATTTCTGGCTGGGACAAGATGATGGTAGAGGTGGAGTTGGGGGAATTATTTGTAGGAATAACTTGGAAAGATAGCACTAGAAATGGCCTTGAAGTCCCAGAGACTCAGTCTATAACCAGGGATGAGTTTTTGGCAGGCGTTAGAGTTGCACACTTAAACAAGTTCCCCACCAGCTCCACCATCCATGTGTTTTGAAGCAATGCTGCTGTCGGCTCTGAGCAGACTTCTTCACCTGAATCAGGGGAATCTGCTCCACACAGTGCTGCATGTACACCTGAAGCTTAGGTCATGACCAGAATCTGGTTAAGAGGTCAGTTAGGTTCTTAACAAGACTATAATCCATTCCCAACCTTGTACAGCCATTGGATTTCTAGAGTTTCTTGATGCAAATTGCTGGACAAAGTTGCATCTACAAAATCCTGGTTCTGATTTTAACAAAAATCAGAGGAAAACTAGTGTTAGCACTCAGTTTATTTCTTCTTAGAATGACCCAGAGGATAAAAAACTTATTATGACTCCATTTTCTCTTATTATTGTCCAGTTTTAGACCTCATCTTTATCATATATCTTGTCAATATTATTACTCTAGCACTTTAAATTTTACCTCTAAAAATCCAATGGAAAATTAATGATGAGGAATTGACTTTCATACCATAAGAGAGATGTAAAAAGAATAAAACTAATTATGTTTTTAGAGAAACTAATTTAGATGTGAGAGTCATTAAAACCAGACAGGCATTCATCAGTTCACGTTTTTATTTGACAGAGTAGAGGCCATGAGGCTGTGTTAGGAACTGGCGGTACAAAGATGAACAAAATATAGTACGGATGACACCAAATAGTGGACAGCCTGAGAGATATGAATCGGAAAACACTGCATAGCAAGCGGTAGAATCCACCCAATATCTACTCCTTCCATCTGCCATACTTGCAGAACCCTCATTTTGATTCATATGTAGCCTCAGTAACATAAGAGAGGGTTATCAGCATAGGGTTGGAAGGGGTGGGAGAACTTCTGAGAAAGTTTTGCTTAAATTTGCATAAAAGAAATTAATGCCCCGCTGTCCTTTCTTTGTCCAGTGTTGATCACAAACAATACATGAAACAAGGCAGCCATTTTGTGACCAATAGGAAAAGACCAAGAAAATTCAGAGACACTGGAGACTGCACTGGGGAACCACGGAAGAGATTAGGTAGGATTGGGGTCAGGGATGTTTTGGTCAGAGTCTGGGAGAAGAACACTCCAGGTAAGGCCTTAAAAGAGGGCTTGAATTTGGTGGGTGGGAGGTTATGCTGCCCTTTGCTAGAACTTTCCATGGGTGCAGAGGACAGACACCCACACGTGGTGACTAGGAAGAAAGCAGCAGGCTTGCCAGGACACTCCAGTCTGAAGAGAGACATGGCTTCAAATGGGAGGAGTTGGGGGGATAGGCAGCATGGTGGGAGTTCAACAGGAAAACATAGGCAAGGGAAATATTCCTTTTTCTCTGAAGGGAGTGTTCCTGTACCTATAAGCTGTGGCTGAGGCAACAGTAGAAACCTTTAGGGGTACCTGCTGGATCAGTGGCTAGAAATTTGTCAGCTGTTGGAAAAATCTTAAAAAAACTCACATAGACCAAAGAGACTGCAGGATGTAGTCCCAGTTGTGGAAGCTCTTTCAGTCCATTCTGGTTAATGATCAGGACCATTTTTCATCCTTTAATTGTTTGATATCAAACTATCAATTTTTTTCAACCTCTTTTGATACTCAGTATCTTTCTCAACCTTGCAAAGAGATCTAGATCTAAACCTGGAGGCTGGGGAAAGATGATCTCTCACAACACACCTTTAGGCCCCAAATTTGCTTTCTCCTAAGGGTACAAAAGGGCTTCTCTGGTAGCTCAGTGGTAAAGAAATCCACCTGCAGTGCAGGAGACACAGGAGACTTGGGTTCAATCCCTGAGTTGGGAAGATGCCCTGGAGGTGGAAATCACAGTCCACCCCAGTATTCTTGCCTGAAGAATCCCATGGACAGAGGAGCCTGGTGGGGTATAGTCCATAGGGCCTCAAAGAGTTGGACATGACTGAAGCAACTGAGCATGCAAGCATGCACTCAAGGGTACAAAAATACAGAGTTTAATGTCCCTGAAAAATTACTCTTTTTCCCACCTAATAAGTCTTAGCATGTTTTCCAGCATTTTATAATATTATTATGGGTAGCCAGGGTATTACTAGTCAAGGGACAACTGACAGTTCACCATTTCTGTAACATTGTTGGATCCATGATTCTATTGTATAATGTCTCATACGTTTAAACTGCTAATCAGTGTTTGTCTCACTTTTCCCTCCAATTTCTCCATGTCTGTAAGCTCTCACCAGACTATGAGCCCCTCTGGCCCCTGGACTGTGTCTTATTCATCATCATATACCTGGAATCTAACAGAGGATCTGGCCAAGGCTTACACCTGGGTTTCTTAATCTGGGGTTTGCAGACCAGATTCAGGATGATGAAGCTTTCTGTGATATGCACAAGTGCATATTTCTGGTTGCGCGTTCATAGCTTTCATCTGCTTCTCAAAGGGGTTCCTGACCTTGAAACCTTTAAGAACCACTATTAGGTCTGCAGTGAATGATAGGAGATATGTGAAATGGCATAACTGTCATTCCATTTCATTAAATCTCCAATGAAGATATAGGCTTTTTTTTTTTCCCTAAAGATGAGGGTTAAATTTTCATCCCAAGCACCCAAAGTTTCAACTACTTTCTCTCCAGACTATGTTCTTTTCTGAAATAGAATCTGTCTTGGCTAGAAAACAAGAAATAGAAAGTGAAGCATTGCTCCTGGGTTCCTCAGGTGTTCCTTGCAGAGCCTGGATGCTCTGTGTAGGGCATCCGTTCAGTTCAGTTGCTCAGTCATATCTGACTCTTTGTGACCCCATGGACTGCAACACGGCAGGCTTCCCTGTCCATCACCAATTCTAGGAGCTTGCTCAAACTCATGTCCACTGAGTTGGTGATGCCATCCAACCATCTCATCGTCTGTCATTCCCTTCTCCTCCTGCCTTCAATCTTTCCCAGCATCAGGCTCCTTTCTAATTAGTCATTTCTTCACATCAAGTAGGAAAAGTATTGGACCTTCAGCTTCAGCATCAGTCCTTCCAATGAATATTCAGGTCTGATTTAATAATATAATCACTCCAGCCTGAGGAAGAGGAAGTGCTACCTCACCAAAAGCTCCCTCCTGGCTAGTTCACACAAGTCACTATTCTCTGAAGTTGGTTCCACTCTGCCACGGCCATAGCCATTTCCCCTTTCTGTGGGTTCCTTTAAGCTAGGGTGGACAGCGTGGTTTCTCAGATGTAAAAAAACAACCCAGGTGACACAGCAGAGAGCTTAAGTACAGGCTACCTGACTTCCTTTCTGTTCTTTAGGGAGCGTCCCTGTCACTTAGGTTTTCTGTTGTGAAGCTGGGAGCTTCTACAGCAGTCGCGGACCTGTGGGTTGGGAGATGCTCCTTCCTCTTGACAGGGTTAGGGAGGGTGTGGAGGGTGGTTATGATTCTCAGCTAGGGATTCATGGTTCATGAAGGGGTTGCAAAGGATTCTTGAACCCATAGGAAAAAGTGTATGTAAATTGTAAGCATGTGCATCGCTTGGGGGGAGAGATGGTATAAGAGCCACTGCTCTAAGGCAGCAGTCATGACCTTCACGCCTGTTTACTTTCAGGTGCCCCCTGCTGCCCCCATTGGAAGGACATGCATGGAAGATCAAATGAAGGAGTCCCTGTACAATTACTATAGAAACCATCTAACAAGTTTCCTCTTCTTGCCAACCCACCCAATTTACCTGCACTCAGCTAGAAGGTTAATCACCATCTCCGGCACATGACCAGGTAGCAGTGGTGAAGTGAAGTGAAAGTCGCTCAGTCATGTCCGACTCTTTGCAACTCCATTTACTGTCGGCTACCAGGCTCCTCAGCAGGCAGTCCATGGAGTTTTCCAGGCAAGAGTACTGGAGTGGGTTGCCATTTCCTTCTCCAGGGGATCTACCTGACCCAGGGATCGAACCTGGGTCTCCCGCATCGTGGGCAAACGCTTTACCATCTGAGCCACACCATAGTCCTAATTACCTCATCTCTGTATCAGCCCCACCCCCCCCACACCAGCACAGTGTCTGACACATAGTAGATCCTCTCTAAACAAAGGTTTCCCTCTCTCTTATAGATCACACTCTGAGCTCTTGGCTAAACATCCACAATCCTGAGCACCAGGACACAGGCTGCCTTCTAAGTCTGACACCCCCTCCCCCAACACTTTTGCCAACCACCTGAACTCAGCCTTGCCTTTTCACTGTTTGTCACACAACCTCTCCCAGCTTCTGGCCATGCTACTCAAACTAGGAATGTACTTCCACCTCTGCTCTGCCCAATCACGCCATCTCATGGCCTCCTGAGAGCCAGAACCTTCAGAGTGACCTCCTCTGGGTTCCTTGAACACCACTGATCTTTGCCATCCACTTGGTGTTCAGGCACTGGGTACTCTTTTTTTCTTGATGTTTGCTTGAACTTTAATATCTTGCATTGTCATTTAACTCATTGTGAGTTTACATTTTGGACTTCTGACTAAACTCTGAGCTTTTTCAGGGAAAGGGTCATGCTGCGTCCTCGAGGCCCCTCTAGCACTTAGCACAGTGCCTTTCATGCAGGACATACTGAAGATGTGCTGTTCTGTTTTCATGGACTGACTTGACCTGTAATTTAATACCCTATGGCCACAATCTGGCGAGAAGCACAAACTCCTCTGTACTAGCAGAGCCACCCAGTGTTCTGGGTGAGCAGCAATGACTGGTCTGAGTCATGAAACATTTCCCATTGCATAAAGACCAGTTAAGTCTGCTTTGCTTTATTCAAGCTTGGCTGATGGCAACTGCTGTTCTCAGAGAGAACCATTTGGGTTGAATTCAAAATCCCTTCACAAGGCTGGGAATCAACAGAAAGATGGTGTGTCTGCCAGGAGGAGGTTAAGCCCAGGACAGCACTTTCTTTATGGAAAAGACAGTTGCTGATTACATGATGCACTGCTCTTTGCTCATCCCGTGAGTTGACTCTTTAAAAGAAAGTCACCCATAGGCCTTATATTTTGACTCATTCCAGATTTGTTCCACGTTATTTCTTTTGAACATCTGTACCCCTGTTGTAGCATCTGACCTCATTCTTATGTCACATGAGCTCATCAGAGGTAAACCATGATCATCTGGACCCCCACAGAGCTTGAGAGGAACAACATGAGACCAGGAAGCCACAGAATCTGGGCTCGATTTGTCCTGTTCCCTAGCCTTTCTCATGGAAAATATTTTCAGAGATAAGTTAAAGGAAGAAAGGAAGGGAGGGAGAAAGTGACAGAAAGAAAGGAAGAAAGACATAAGAGTTTTAACTTTTTGAGTAAAAAAAAAATGTGAAAGAGAAGTTATGGTACCTCATTTTAATGCAGAGTAGAATACAAGTGACCAAGTTTTGTTTTGTTTTTTTCAACATGGCAAAAAAAAAAAAAAAAGATTCTACTGACACTTCCCTGGAAATCCAGTGGTTAACGCTCCACATTTCCAAGGCAGGGGCACAGGTTCAATCTCTAGTTAGGGAACTAAGATACCACATGGCACAGACAAAACAAAATTCTACCAACGCTTGATGTGGGAGACTTAGGAGTGATCATGGAGCATCTTAATCCATGTTAATCAAAGTACTGAAAACCTTTTTTTCTTCAAGCAGGCAAGGAGTACATTAAGACCCAATGAGTTAATAAAAATATCTATCCTAAAGGTGAACAACTAAACAACAGCAAAGGTGATAGTGCAATCACATTTATATGGTGCATGTCTTGGCGAGATGAGGAAGTTGGACGTGAGAGCTTGTGTTCCTAGTAAATGCTTAGACCTTCACAAAGTAGGGACAGAAGTCACAGTGGACATGGAGCGGAAAGAGGGCGAGGTGGAGGGAAACTTCCATTTCTTCATCTCTATAAAGGAACGAGAATAAAACCAGAAGGTCACTGGTGAGTTTGCAACTAGGTGAGTCTGTGCCATCAGATTGGAATGTACACTTTCTCCTACCTTTCTGGATAGCTCCGTGTCAAGGATGTTTCTGATAACGAAGATACATGTCAAGGAAGTTCACTTCCTTGACAGAATCCTTATCCCAGGAGGATATTTGGTAATGATCTTTTGGAAATGATATTTTGCATTGTATTTACTACTCTCCCACCACCCATCCTCTGCATCCAAATGTATCAATATGCACAGTGTTTCTTTTGATTGACATAGCTAGTCTTAAAAATCTGTAATTCAACTTGCTCCTGACTTGAATTCTTCTCTGTTCAAGCTGCCCTAGAGATGACCAGGAGTCATTTGTGGCCTAAGGTCTAAGGTCACTGATTGGCCCAGTTTAGGATGATATTGTATTGTATTGTCAATGTCAACTGTATTGGAAAAAGCTAATAAATCCTGGCCTTCCATGTGTCTGGTACCATCCTTAGGAAGGCCAAACCAGTCCTTTGATCCATAAATTTTTATGATTTGTGCATTGTATTTTTCTGAAACCAACAAACTGCAACTGATTGGACTGGGGATCAACACAGGGGTCAAAGGCAACCATAGATGCACTGGACATGAAGGATGCTGGCTGCTTCTGAGTTGCTTTCCTGCTAATTCTGCCAAGTAGTTCAATATGCATATTCAATATGTATATAAAATAGTGCAAACTGGCCTCATTGAATTGTCTTTTGAAAAAAAACCAGTCAGACAAATTAAGAGATGATAGGTCACTTTCACAGGTCTAGGTACAGAGCAACGGACAGTTGTTTGGAGCATTTTTCTGCTCCTCTCTGGAGCCTGTGGCATAATCCCATTGTGACCCAGCAGGGCTGTGGCCGATATGATGACCTGACTTGCCATGCTATTCCCCCACACCCCTGCACTTTTGTGATAAACTGAAGGTCAGCTATGCCTGAGGAATACTACATAGAAACCTGCAGTTAGCAATGTTTCCATTTGGATCCCAGAGGGTTCTTTTGGTTGTTGTCAGGGCTCATCAGCATAAACATGAAGTTGTTTTGATTTGCTACTGTCTCTCCTCTATCAGAAAACTGTTATTAGGAAAATTGCATTAATTAGCAACAGCTGAGGGGAGGACCAGCTATTTTGGAGCTGCAGCTGCAAGTCTTTTGGCAATCTGACTATTGCCTAAATTTTAACAATTAACAGAATAAATAGTCTCTGAATGTATTTAATCATGTTAATTTTGTTTTCCTCTATTTGTATTACTGTTTAGGCCTTGTATTTAATGTACATTAAAAATTCTAATACCATTAGCATGCTTTAAAGCATAACCTCAGCTTTCCTAATCTTGTATGATTTACTAGAAGTGATATGTTGTTTAGCTTAATGCTAATTTTTAACTTTATGAGGAAAAATTAAGAATTAATTAAATCTTACCCCAAAGGTTGGCCTGTTGAATAAGATATTTGCTTGAACTGAAAGTCTTGTTTTATAGCCATTTTAGTTAAGAGAATAGGATGGGTAGATGGAAGGATAGATGGATGGATGATGGAAGGAGAGAAGGAAGACTAAATGGATAGAATAGAGTGATAGAGACATAGAGTAATAGACACACACATACATAAGAAACTGGATTTAAACCTTCTAAATGCTAATCCCACTTGTTCATTTATTTTCATTATAATCAGCATGATAAAGACACAGTATAACAGAAAGACCTCTGTAGTCAAGGAGGTCAGGATTTTTCTGGATCTATCTCTTTACTGTGATTTAGGTGAATTACAGCCCTGAGATCCAGTTTTCTGCCCTACAAATTAGGGTTAATATCTACTCTTGTGAGAACTAATGAGTTCAGCCAGTATGGAAAGTTTCTGGCATGAAGTAAAAGCTTGAAAAATATAATCTTCCTTTCTTCTACTTTAAACCTCATGTTGCTATTTAACTTCTCATGTACTTGTTCCTTTTCTACCCAACTAGAGAGTTAATGAAATTCTTATTAAATAGAGACCTTTTATTGCTCATCCCTGAAACTACCCACAGGGCACTGCATAGTGACTAGGGCCCATTAGATGTTGGTACCTGTTCTCCAATGTTAGCGCAAAAGCCTAGATTTTTATCAGCTTGTATGACAATGAATAACATCTATTGATTGCTCACTGTGTGTCAGGTACTCCACTGTAAGCAGTTAATAGACTTCAAGTGTTCTCAGCCCTGGCTACTCTTTAAAGTCATCTGGGGGAGCTTTTAAAAAGTGTTGACACCCTGATTCCATCCTAGTCCAAGGAGATCAGATTTCCAGAGGGGAGGGAGGGTACAGAACAGAGGTGATTTTACAAAGCTGCTCAGATGATGACTCCATTTTGCAGCCAGGATTGAAAGTCACTGATACATTATCTGGTTTAATTCTCCCACCTATGAGGTAGGTACTATTCTTATCTCCTTTGCAGTAAAAAGCCAAGGTAGAGAGGGACCAAGTACTTGCACATGTTTATACAACTCTCAAGCAGTGGAGTCAGGATTGGGAACCCAGTGAGGTTGACTCCACAACCCATAGCTCTCTCCTAATTCCTGTTTACAAGGAAATCTCAAGCTAAAATATGGGGCAAAGATAGAAAACATAAGTGTCCTAAGTGTTATACGGTGATTCTGATCATCAGAAAGGGTTAAAAATGGGTGTAAACACAGAAAATCTTTTCTATTTCAAAACTGGAGAACAGGTTCCTATCTTGACTTTTACACTCAGAGTCTCTGTGACCCAGTTCAAATCACATTACCTCTGTGAGCTTTTGTCTCCCACAGTGATAAGGATGTTACTCTCCCAAGAGTACTGAGAAGGTGCTCTATAAACCCTAAACTATTCTAAAATTGCAAAGAGATACTTACCACCCCCTAGCTCCTTACCCTCATTTTATAGGAAAGACACCAGGTTCAGATTGGGTAGAGCCAAGATTCCAACCTTGACCTGTCTGACCCCAGAACCTGTCTGCAACAGGCAAACTGTCTAATATAATGTAATCAGTTGAGAACCAGCTTGAAAAATGTTATTAGCAACAGAATCTGTGGGGATTGCGGAAATGTGTGGAAGTTAGGCTTTTCCATAAAGAGCTAGTTTTGAGATGGCCATGGCAGCGGCTACTAGGGGGTATGTTCTTCTCCCCTCCCACACTAAACCCCTCACCTCACCAACCTCAGCCAGTAACTCTTGGCTGTGTTCCAGGGGCTCAAGTGAACATAAACATGCAGCATGTTCCAAAGACAGCTTGGCATTGACGGTTTTCAGGTGAAATCCACAAGCCAGTCCCTCGGCGTTTGTCTCTCTTCTTCCCTCCCCCATACCTGGCACAAGCACAGCACATAGTAGGTGTTCATGAAATGTTTGTCCATTGAGTGATTGATCCCTGGGCAGGGAGTCGGGGGGTGGAGGGCAATGAAAGATACACTCTTTCCCTCTGAGGCCAAGTGCCACCTACAGCATCACATACAAACAGGCCTTTTATACCTTTGTCTCACTTGGTCATGGCTTCCATCCTAAATCACTCATCTTGACCCATCTTTGTCTTGTTTCTTCCCGTGTGACTGCCTTTTCCAGTGGGGACCTTTGGGCCTGATCCTCAGCAGCCCCCCTCCTTTCTTTTTTTTAATTTGACCCCTCCTGCCCTCCTCTACTATGAGCTGCTCTGGCTCTGCTGCCATGCAGGGTACAACCATCAGCTGGTCCAGTCCAGGTTCCAGGTTTACCTGGCCCCATGGTAGGTCTCACAAGGCTGCTGACCATACAGGCGTGGGAAGGCAGCGAGTGGGGTGAGAGGGGAGTGGACCTGAGTGGGTAAGATGTATCCACAGACAAGAGTTCATAAGCCTGTTCACCCTCCCCAGTTAGAAAACTAATAAGGCTCACAAGCCCCCTTTATAAAAGACAGTCCTCACAAGAATTCAGCCTCAGTAAAGAGTTACTCACACACTGTGGCAGAGACTTAACTGTAAGACCAGAAACTATAAAGTTCTTACAGGAAAACAGAGGCAGTATACTCTTTGATATAAATCACAGCAAGATTCTTTCTGACTCACCACCTAGATTAATGGAAATAAAACAAAAAATAAACAAATGGGACCTAGCTTGTGCACAGCAAAGGAAATTATAAACAAGATGAAAAGACAACCCTCAGAATAGGAGAAAATAATTGCAAATGAAGCAACTGACAAAGGGTTAATTTTCAAAATATATAAGCAGTTCATACAGCTCAATATCAAACAAACCACCCAATCAAAAAATGGGCAGAAGACTGAAACATAAATTTCTCCAAAGAAGACCTATAAATGACCAATAAACACATGAAAAGATGCTCAACATCACTTGCTATTAGAGAAATGCAAATCAAAACTACTAAGAGATATTACCTCATGCTAGTCAGAATGGTCATCATCAAAAAAATCTACAAATAATAAATGCTGGAGAGAACGTGGAGAAAAGGGAACCCTCCTGCACTGTTGGTGGGAATGTATTAATAAACTGATATAGCCATTATGGAAAACAGTGTAGAGATTCCTTAATAAAATAAGTCTGGGAAAAAATCTATCATGTGACCCAGCAATCCCACTGCTTGGCATATACCCTGAGAAAACCACAATTGTAAAAGACACATGTACCACAGTGTTCACGGCAGTAATATCTGCAATAGCCAGGACATGGAAGCAACATAGATGCCCATGAACAGATGAATGGATAAAGAAGTTTGGTACATTTATACAATGGAATATTTGGTTCAGTTCAGTTCAATTCAGTCGCTCAGTCGTGTCTGACTCTTTGTGAGCCCATGAATCACAGCACGCCAGGCCTCCCTGTCCATCACCAACTCCTGGAGTTCACTCAAACTCATGTCCATCGAGTCGGAGATGCCATCCAGCCATCTCATTCTCTGTTGTCCCCGTCTCCTCCTGCCCGCAATCCCTCCCAGCATCAGAGTCTTTTCCAGTGAGTCAACTCGTCACATGAGGTGGCCAAAGTATTGCAGTTTCAGCTTTAGCATCAGTCCTTCCAATCAACACCCAGGATTGATCTCCTTTAGAATGGACTGGTTGGATCTCCTTGCAGTCCAAGGGACTTGCAAGAGTCTTCTCCAACACCACAGTTCAAAAGCATCAATTCTTCGGCGTTCAGCTTTCTTCACAGTCCAAATCTCACATCCATACATGACCACTGGAAAAACCATAGCCTTGACTAGACGGACCTTGGTTGGCAAAGTAATGTCTCTGCTTTTTAATATGCTATCTAGGTTGGTCATAACTTTCCTTCCAAGGAGCAAGCGTCTTTTAATTTCATGGCTGCAATCAGCATCCGCAGTGATTTTGGAGCCCCCCCCAAATAAAGTCTGACACTGTTTCCACTGTTTCCCCATCTATTTCCCATGAAGTGATGGGACCAGATGCCATGATCTTTGTTTTCTGAATGTTGAGCTTCAAGCCGACCTTTTCACTCTCCTCTTTCACTTTCATCAAGAGGTTTTTGAGTTCCTCTTACTTTCTGCCATAAGGGTGGTGTCATCTGCATATCTGAGGTTATTGATATTTCTCCTAGCAATCTTGATTCCAGCTTGTGCTTCTTCCAGCCCAGTGTTTCTCATGATGTACTCTGCATATAAGTTAAATAAGCAGGGTGACAATATACAACCTTGATGTACTCCTTTTCCTATTTGGAACCAGTCTGTTGTTCATGTCCAGTTCTAACTGTAGCTTCCTGACCTGCATACAGGTTTCTCAAGAGGCAGGTCAGGTGGTCTGGTATTCCCATCTCTTTCAGAATTTTCCACAGTTTATTGTGATCCACACAGTCAAAATATTTGACATAGTCAATGAAGCAGAAATAGATATTACTCAGCCATAAAATGAATAAATATGAGTCAGTTGTAGTGAGGTGGATAAACCTAGAGCCTCTGATACAGAGTGAAGTAAGTCAAAAGAAAAAACAAGTATCAGATATTAACACGTATATAGAGAATCTAGAAAAATGGTACTGATGAACCTAGTAGACACAGCAGGGGAAGGGGAGGGTGGGATGAATTGAGAAAGTAGCAGACATAAATACACTATCACATGTAAAATAGATAGTGGGAAGTTGCTAAATAACCCAGGGATCTTAGCCTGGCACTCTGGTGACCTAGAGGAGTCGGGGAGAGGTCGGAGATGCAGGAAGGAAGGGATATATATATATATATAATTATGAATGATTTGTGTTGTTCTACAGCAGAAACCAACACAAAATTCTAAGCAGCTTTCCACAAATTTAAAAATAAATAAAAAATTTTAAAAAGGAAAATAAAAGTTTGGGCTGCAGAGTTAGACTGTCTGGGATTCAAATGCCAGTGTCACTACTTATGATTTGGGCAAGTTGAGCCTTAGCTTCCTCGCCATAAAATGGGAGAGTGGTATTTTCTTTGTATACAAAGTTTCTGGCATACATTTGGGTTATTATTATTACTGTCATTAAAAAAATTAGAGCAACACTCAGCTGAATGCTCAAAGGAGGGATGTTTTTAGAAAAAGGAAGGAAGGAGAGAAAGACAAGCAGGATAAAGAAAAGAAGAAAAACAAAGAAAAACAATCACATTTCTGGAGTGCCAGCCACCTCTGACCCATGCACACTTTTTCCTACTCTGCCATCAGGACCACATTCAGGTTCTCAAACACTCCTTGCTTTATCTGGACTCAGGACACTCCTGCACAGTTTCCTCTGCTGTGGTCTTCTGTCAGCTCACAAGCTGATCTCTTTGGACCTTCTGCACCACCTCAGACTAGGCTGGGTTCTCCCGCTTCCAGCCCTGGGCTCTTCCCACACGTGCTGCCCAGTGACCAGTCCATCCATTCCCCATGACCCCTGCCACCACAAGCAAAGCCGCGCTCTGCATCCTTGGTGCCTGGCATGGCTCCTCCAAGGAATCTGTGGTGCTGCTGTGAAGAAGTCAAGGAATAAAAGGACACCCCAGCCTCTCAGACCTAACAAGTCCTGGCCTATCTTCTTGATGGAACCCAATCAATGTCTTCTCAGATATGCAGATGACACCACCCTAATGGCAGAAAGCGAAGAAGAACTAAAGAGCCTCTTGATAAAATGTGAAAGAGGAGAGTGAAAAAAGCTGGCTTAAAACTCAACATTCAAAAAACTAAGATCATGACATCCAGTGACAGAGGATGAGATGGTTGGATAGCATCATCGACTCAATGGACATAAGTTTGAGCAAACTCTGGGAGATAGTGAAGGAACAGGGAAGCCTGGCGTGCTGCAGCCCATGAGGCCATAAAGAGTTGGACACAATTGAGGGACTGAACAACAACAACATCTTCTCATCCTCACCTTAGTCCAACCTTCTGGGAGGAAGAAACCAGGAAGAAAATGGAAAAAGAAGAAAGAAGAGAAGGAAAGGTGCAAAGGCAGTTCTTCTCTTTCCTCTTTAACCCCTCCTGCCTTTGAGCTGAGTCTGTTTAATTTGAAACTATTTCAACCTTAAAAAAAATTCCAGAACAGTACAAAGAACTTTTTTCCCCTGAAGCATTTGAAAGTAAGTGGTTGACATGATATCCAATCACCTTGAGTACTTTCATGTTTTCCCTACAAACAAAGATATTATCTTATGTAACCACAATGTAACAGTAAGACTCAGGAAGTTAACATTAATACATCTAATCCTCAAACCCTATTCAAGTTTTGACAATTGTTCTTTTATGCCCAGAAGGTCTTATTTAGAATCACAGCATTGCCCTTAGATTATATTTAATATGCCTTCTTCAATCTGGAGCAGTTCCTCAGGCTTTCCTTGACTTCTTTGACTTTGAAAGTTCTGAAGATTACATGTCAGTAAAGGTTATGCACCTTGAGCAGGAATATCACAGAAATGATGCTGTGTTCTTCTCACTGCATCCTGTCGGGGGCACGAAATTTAAATTAAGATTTGTCCCATTACAGGTGTCTGCTGAACTTCTCCATTCTAACACTCTGGCTTTCTCTTTGTAAGTTAATATTTTGAGATTATATAAACATCCTGTTCTTTATCAAACTTTCCAATTAAATACCTATGCTAGCTAAATATTTATCTCAATTGACCTCTAATTTCTCATTTTATTTAACGGGTTGTAATCTGTTACTACCACAACTCTATGGGAACTAGGCTACTGTGTATTTGTGCTTGGTCTTCCTCTTGTCTTAGTTATATTTTCATTTTTATTTTCCCAGATCTTGATTTTTAAAAAATTTAACATGACTATTTTCTTATGTTTTCCTTAACACTGCTTCTTAGTCTTTATGGAAATTGGCAAGAAGCAAGCAAGCAAAGGGAAACGAGATTCAGTGAGACTGAAACTTAACAGTTTTTAAGTTCAAAAAACCATTTATAATTTTTGTCCTAAATGCCAGAAACTGGAATTCACTTCTAGCGGTGAACCACTTCTTTTGCCTTAGAGACATTTTTGCGATAATCTTCATTGTATTACAAATGTAAAGCAATAATAATGATAATGATAGTAATATAGCCTTGTATAGAGTTTCTTCTGGACCAGACACTTCACATATATTAACTTATCTAACAGTCAAGCAACCCTATAAGGTAGGTACTATTATTATCCCCACTGGACAGGAGAGGCATCTGAAGTATCCAGAGTTTAACGACTTGCCTGATGTCATTTCTAAGAGGTGGAGTCAGAACTCAGTCTCAGACTGTCAGACCTGAAACCATCTTCGTAACTATAATGTCAAACAAACTAAACCAGAGGCATTTGGGGTCTGGATTTGGTTCAATTGTGACTCATATGGGTCACTCTCTTGAGAGGGAACTAAACTGGCCCTTGATGTTGGGAAGAGAGCCTGATGCCCACCAAGGGTTAGAGCAGTGAAACTCCAAGGATGATCTTGGGCTCTGGGCCCTGAGAACAGCTAAATCTATAAGCCAGTGACATAGGGCCTCTGTGTTATGATTCTCTTCTCTGACTCCCCAAGCTTTTAACAACGTCTTACTACCACTGTTGCTTAGCCTTAGCTGTGATGTGAGGTATTGAGGGATGGGCTCCATGAGTGGAGGAAAGGTGGGGAAGCAGTGGCTGGAGGAGTCTAGACTCAGGTAACCAAGTGGCAAGCAACAAGTCAGAGCTTTTGATGCCATAATAATTGTCCTAAAGAAAGTGAAAGTCACCTAGTTGTGCCCGACTCTTTGCAACCCCATGGACTATACAGTCCGTGGAATTCTCCAGGCCAGAATATTGGCATGGGTAACCTTTCCCTTCTCCAGGGGATCTTCCAAACCCAGGGATAGAACCCAAGTCTCCCTCATTGCAGGCGGATTCTTTACTAGCTGAGCCACAAGGGAAGCCCAAGAATACTAGAGTGGGTAGCCTATCTCTTCTCCAGTGGATCTTCCTGACCTAGGAACCAAACCGGGGTCTCCTGCATTGCAGGTGGATTCTTTACCAACTGTGCTATCAGGGAAGCCCAATAATTGTTCTAGGATTCCCTCAAATTCTGGCAGAAACCATGTGTGCGTGTGTGCATGTGTGTTAGTCACTCAGTTGGGTCTGACTCTTTGTGACCCCATGCACTGTAGTCCATCAGGCTCCTCCACCCATGGGATTCTCCAGAGAAGAATATGGGAGTGGGTTGCCATTCCCTTCTCCAGAGGATCTTCCTGACCAGAGATTGAACCTGGGTCCCCTGCATTGCAGGCAGATTCTTTACCATCTGAGCCACCAGGGATTAGTTCCTGATTAATAATCTGCAAACAATATTTTCCAGTTAAAGAAATGCGGGGTCACCCTTTGAGGAGTCAGACTTGACCCTCAGGGAGCACATCTCTGGTTCTGTTGCGAGCATCCTGCTATTTCGAGCAGTACTAGGTTAGGCTGTGGATCATTCCTCTATCCAACCATGACTTACGGGCTGGGATCCAGGGTACCTGCCAACTTTATTGCTGGGGTGGGCTCCTCTTTCATATAGCACACATCACAACTGTTGACTGAGGAGGCAGGCAAGGTGAGTCTTTCCTCTCCACATACGAAGAAATGCAGCAAGGGTGTTATTGCCTCTAGAGTCCCAGCAACAGAGGCCCTGTCGGTTAGGGACTGGGGCCCTGTGACTGGACATGTGATAAATGATACAGAGCAGGACTCAAACTCAAAAAAAGTGAGAATAGAGGAATCAGATCCGGGAAGTGGGTTTGCATAGTGACACAGCTGGTGTGAAGGAAGATTCTTCCCAGTGATGTGGACTGGAACAGTGGGGCCTTTTCAAGGACTTTCTGACTCATCAGATTTCTACGTGGAGCCACAGATGTATTTAATTTTATACACTGAGACCGATTTGCACACTCTGAGGATGCACGAACCCAGCTGCCTGAGCCCCATAAGCATGGTAGAGATGGGAGAGTGAGTGGGAGACCCTGGCTGCCATTCCAGGGGCTCCGCTCTTGCCAGCTTTCTGGTTCCGTGGCCACAAGACAGGCCTCAGCCTCGCAGGCTTCATCTGGGGTTGCAGCCCAGTCACCAATCACTACCACACGTCAATTTTTTCTTGCACTCTGGAAGGCTTTTCTGGATAGCTGGGACTGTTGTTCAGAGTCTAGGTGTAACTACCGCAAGATAGCCTCTGACTTTAGGGGGAAAAAAAAAAGGACTCTGGACCACATAAGGAGATGACAGTTAGCCAGTCCTGCGCCCCAAACTGCAATTAGAGCAATTCTGATGTCATCGTTAATCATACTGATTTATGTTTTGAAAAGAAACCAAATGATGAATAAAATGATTATTTCTGTTTCTGCTTCCCCTTCTCTCTCTCCTCAAAAATTGGCAATAACACTAAAGTCAAATTAAACATCTGTTTGAAAAATAAGCCCAAGTGCTGATGACAGCTGCCCTGGACTTACAATGCACCACAGCTGTCAAACCCTAAATTAACAATGATTTTCATTTACAAACAGCACAGAACTAAGATATTATAGAGCTTTTTCTCCTATATTTTCCTGGCTTCCAGGGGCTGTTAAATGCAAAATGTTAGGGAAATATCCAAGGAAAAATATAGCTGAAATCAGCCTACAATAATTAATCATGGAAGGAGAGGGGGTGTTCTTTCTTGTTGTTTAGTTGCTAAGTCGTGTCTGACTCTTCTGCAGACTCTTCTCCGACTCCCCATGGACTGTAGCCCACCAGGCTTCTCTGTTAATAGTATTTCCTAGGCAAGAATATTGGAGTGGGTTGCCATATCCTCTCCAGGGGATCATCTTGACCCAGTGATTGAACCCACATCTTCTGCCTTGCAAGCAGATTCTTTACCACTTAGTCACCAGGAAAGCCCTTCTTTCTTCTGACTTAATCTCATTTCTTCACTGACTTTAGTTTGGGTGTTCTCTGTAGCAATCAGGCTTGCAGGAAGGCAAACAGTTCAAGCAGAATTCTTTGATTAGTGGTTGCAAATGAATGGTGATGGATCTATGGAGAAATGTCATCTTCTACAGCACAGAGGACCCTCTGCCCATTTTTCTAGAGCTGTTTGTGTCTTCAGTGGGCTTCAGCCCACACTTCTTCCAGATGAAGTAACGTATGACTAGGTATATGACTTTGTTACCCTGTGGTTACATGCTTGGTTTAGAAGATTTAATCAAGCCATTTTGGTGACAGGATAAAATATGCCAACCTGTTTTACACTTACTTCATGAGATCTGCCAAGACGGCAGAGTAGAAAGAGCCTGAGCTCACCTTCTTGCATGGGTACACGAAAATCACAACTATTTGCAGAACGACTATCAATGAAAAGGACTGGAACATACCAGAAAAGAACTATAATTAAAGACATGAAGAAGGAACCACAACCAGATGGGTAGGAGGGGCAAACTCATGACAAAGTCCCATACCCCCAGATAGGCAGATAATTATACTGGAGAATAATGACAATGCAGAGGTTCTCCCACCATTTCCCCCACCACTGTCTCATGAGAGTTCTGAGCCCCACAACGGGCTACCCACCCCAGGATTTCTGCACTGAGAAGACGAGCCCCCAGAGCATTTGGCCCTGAAAGACAGTGGGGCTTGATTTCAGGAGCCCCAGGGATTGGGTGAAACAGACTCCAGTCCTTAAGTGCGCATACAAAATCCCACAAGCTCCAGGTCCCAGGGCAAAAGCAAGTAATTTGATAGGAGCCTGGGTCAGACCTATCTGCTGGTTTTGGAGCGTCTCCCAGAAGGGGTGGAGGGAACTGTGGCTCACCTTAGGGACAGAGACACTGGCAGTAGCCATTCTTGGGAGCTACTTCTATCACGTGGATGTTGGTGCTGGTTGGGGTGCTGGTTGATGCTGGTGGTGCCTTTTGGAAATCTCCCTCCAGCTCATTAGCCCAACAGCCTGCAGGTGCTGAGATGCCTCAAGTCAAGCAATTAACTGGGGGAAAGGGGAGACAGAGTCCCGCCCATCAGCAGACAGGCTGCCTAAAGATCTCCTGAGCACACAGCTGTCTCTGTACGCAGCACAGCCCCACAGAAGCCCAGGACCTAGCTCCAGCCACCTGGCCCTGCTCTCAGGAAGCTTGCATGTGTCTCTAGACTAGCCTCATCCACCAAGTGGCAGACACCAGACACCAGAAAACCACAATCCTGCAGTGGAGTCTGTGGACCCAGTCTGTAGCAGGCCAGACTTTGCCCTGGGAGGTCTGGGCTCCTGTTCTTCCCACCAGCAGGGCCAATACACTCACTTTATGACCCCAAGAGACAAAGTAGGTTTGGAACCGTCTCTTTGTCCTCTTCTGCCCTTGTCCCAGAGTCATCACTGTCCTTCCCAGGTGAGGCTCAGGAGTGGAGCAACACATCTATTGTATATTCCCTGCTTAAAAAAATATATATGTGGATCGGAAGGTTAATGTAAGTCTGATAACATCTGGTGATTTTTCACTGTTGCGTAAATGTTTCCATCTTTATCTTGTGACCATTTCATGTCAAAAATGTTCACAGGGACAAACAAATTGTGGCATATACATGTAATGAAATGTTATACATAAAGGAATGAAGTACCAACACATGTTATAATATACATGAGCTTCAAAAACATTATGTAAGTGAAAAAAATCAGAGGCAAAAGATCACATACTGCATGATTCCATTTATATGAATGGAATTTACTGAGATAGGCAAATCCATAGAGACAGCATGCAGATTGGTGGTTGCCAGGGGCTGAGGAGAAGAGAATGAAGTTCACTGCTTATGGGTAAAGGGTTTTACTGTGGAGAACCGGAAATATTTTGGAGCTAGATAGAGGTGGTGCTTGCACAACACTGTGCATGTACTGCTGCTGCTGCTGCTGCTAAGTCACTTCAGTCGTGTCCGACTCTGTGCGACCCCATAGACGGCAGCCCACCAGGCTCCCCCGTGCCGGGGATTCTCCAGGCAAGAACACTGGAGTGGGTTGCCATTTCCTTCTCCAATGTGTGAAAGTGAAAAGTGAAAGTGAAGTCGCTCAGTCGTGTCTGACTCGTAGCGACCCCATGGACTGCAGCTACCAAATTGATGATGTCGAAATGGTTAATTTTGCAATGTGATTTAATTTCAATTTTTAAAATGTCCACAGGGTCTAAATGTCATGTTTTGATCTCACTGTGATCAGGGTCCAAAGTACCTTGGCAAGCCCTGCTCCATCAGTGAGAGAGGAGTGGGACTGGCCGTGTTGCCAGGGCTCTGGGCCCTGGTCCATGTGTACTTGTGCATGCCCCCCGAGTCGTGGTCATACCCCCCCCTGCAGTGTGGTTTTCATTGTTCCATCTGAGCCCCAGTTTCCTGCTGCGCCTGGAGTGCCTCTGCAGCATATACTTCCTGTTTAATTCTTCCCAGTTTCCTCCCTGGGAGCCGGATCCCACACTCGGGACTCCAGCTGCTGAATGAAATTTTGCCTCCACTGGACTGCTCCCCTGCAACCATGCCACCACCAGCCTCCCAGCAAGCCCTGGCATCTGGATTTGTTGGGTGGTAGTCTTGGAGTATCTAGGTTTTCCTGAACCAAGCACGTACTGCCTTTTCACCATAGCTTTGGTCTCTAACTGTTCTCCCAAGAACCAACCATTTCCATGGGTCTGGGGTTTCTCACCCCCTTTTCTGTTGATGCTTTGCTTCTGCTCCTGGTCAGCATTGCTGAGGTCCTTTCTAGTTGGCCTCAAGGGAGAGTCACTCTGTTTTATGACAAAAGAGCTCGTAGTTCTTCTCAATACCTAATGCCAAAAAAACTGTAGGGGAGAAGGAAATGGCAACCCACTCCAATGTTTTTGCCTGGAGAATCCCAGGGATGGGGGAGCCTGGTGGGCTGCTGTCTGTGGAGTTGCACAGAGTTGGACACGACTTAAGCGACTTAGCAGCAGCAGCAGCAAGCTGCACTTCCGTCACATCAGGTCCTTTTAACCCTGCCAGCTGCCTCTAATGGTGAAGGCAATGGCAAGCCACTCCAGTACTCTTGCCTGGAGAATCCCATGGATGCAGGAGCCTGGTGGGCTGCAGTCCATGGGGTCGCTAGGGGTCGGACACGACTGAGCGACTTCACTTTCACTTTTCACTTTCACACATTGGCGAAGGAAATGGCAACCCACTCCAGTGTTCTTGCCTGGAGAATCCCAGGGACGGGGGAGCCTGGTGGGCTTCCGTCTATGGGGTCACACAGAGTCGGAGACGACTGAAGTGACTTAGCAGCAGCAGCAGCTGCCTCTAAATCATACACAGAGTCATCACATGTGGGTTTTGTGTTATTTCCTTCCAAGATAAAAAGAGTTGGTGAATCTGAAGTTACAATGAAGTTACAAAGTACTATGAGCTCTGGCTATTTCCTCCTAATACTCATCCTCCCTTCCCACTAACAAGATTCTCTTTTGCCAGGTCCCTGGGTTTGTTTTCCATTTTCTTTCTTTTTTTTTTTTGCAATTTTATTTTTATTTTTTTCGTGTTTTCCATTTTCTAAATGACATTTAGTTTCTTCACTTGGGAAATAGTATCCGAGCCCCACCCCCAACCCAACAGGCAGTCGTCTGCCCCTGGTTTACAGGAGGGACTCTGCCCCTCCAGGCCTCACAGACCAACTGAGGCAGAAGGCAGAGGGGTGGGGGTCAGTGTAGCTTAGTGGTGATTAGTTAACAATAAGGACTTTGGAGTCGGTGGAAGTGGGTTAAAAACCCAGCTCCATCACTTAACTGCTTTATTACCCTGAATACAAACTTCAGTTTTCCCATCAAGAAAATGGGAATAGTATTATGAAGACCCCCAGGGCTTTTATAAAGATTAAGTAAGATAAGGCATGCAATGCACCTAGCATAGTTCTTGGCATAAATGTAAACTATTTACACTATTATTCACATGAATTGATGCATTGAGCATCGCTATAACCTCTTCACATCCTCTCACCCCAACTCTGACTCCATCCACTTGGTTGCAGTGAGCAGCTTTGTCCCTGTCATTGGATGGTACACACCTTGTGGTGTACCTCTTGCTTTTGTCCCAGAGCTTCTCTGATGCTGCCGTGCATGTTCAGAATCTGATGAATATTCACATAAGTGCAGCCCAGAATTGCAGGGCATTAATGCTTGTGGGGCTACCCTTGATGAGTGGAGGATAATGACTTTCCCCTTCATTCCAGGGCACACAGATC
The DNA here is from genome assembly GCF_049115385.1 of Moschus berezovskii. Classification (NCBI taxonomy): domain Eukaryota; kingdom Metazoa; phylum Chordata; class Mammalia; order Artiodactyla; family Moschidae; genus Moschus; species Moschus berezovskii. The sequence goes on from NC_142473.1 coordinate 43,037,377, forward strand.
TGAGATACATGTCATAAGGCTTTTCAAAAAGTCCCTGAGGATCAAGTATCATTGCCTACAGTGATGGCCAGGTTAACAACACTTGATCAAATAAACCCACAACCCTCTGCCCCTCCTCTTCCCCAGAATCACTTCCCAAATAAACTGCCTGAACACAAGACATTGTCCCAGCTGGGCTTTTAGGAGAACCCAGGCTAGGAATCAGCAGTTATTGCTTGCATTCCTAGCACTGGGGTATACATTAGAGCAGGGGTCAGTACACTTTATTCTAGAAGGCTCCATTTAAAAATTATTTTAGCCTTTGTAGGCTATACGGTCTCGATTGCAACTTCTTGATTCAGCTGCTGTAGGATGAAAGCGGCCTTAAACAATACGTAAATGAATGAACCTGGTTGTGCTCCAGTAAGATTTCCTTTATAAAAACAGGCAGTGGGCCAGATATGGCCCACAGACTGTGGTTTTCCAACTCCTGTATTAGGGCCCCGAAGATGAGTACAATTGACTCTTTCCTCTATGAAGCTCACAGCCTTGGATGAGAGGAGGAACACCTAGAAATGGATTGAAAAGGTGTCTGGAAATGCCACTAGGCACCTTGGACCCCATGCTAAGGAATTTTGGCTTTATACTTTGGTGATGGGAACACTGACGATGTTCTCATATCTTATAGCAGCTGCATCCAGGAACAGGTTATTTCACTGGCAAGCAATGAAGCGCTTGTTTTTAACATTTCTGTGAAACCCTGTCCTGTCAGAGGGCTACCTCCTCTGCTCCTCCAGCACCCTAAGTGATACTTCCATGAGCAAACTTCCCATCAGACAGCTAAGTTCCCTTATCTCATACCCTTGAGACCAGACATGTCTCAGAATTCCGAATATTTTTGGATTTCAGAAAGATAATATTTTTCATATATTTTGTAGCATCCTCATCAGGGTCTGGGGCAGCAGCAAATACTTTAATATTTACACTGAAAAGCTATAAGTAACTTAAAGTCAGCTCAAGGCAGCCTTGGGCCCTAAAAGAGTTAAGAAAACATCTTTCTATTTTAGAACTTTTGGATTTCAGAAATGCAGATGAAGGACTATGGACTTGATATGTGTTTTATCCCTGACTGTGACACCCTCAGAGATAGCCTCTGTGTCCTCACTGACCGCATGCAGGAGGTGCTCAATAAGTGTTAGAGAGTGAGCAGACAAGAATGGCGGGAGAACAGTGTTCATGGAGGGAGGGATTCAGGGGAAGAAGAGGCTGGTCAGGGACTCTGGTAAGGGACAGAGGGAGACTTTAGTGCTCTGATCAGGATTCTGGACTTGATCTGGAAGGTGATAGAGGGCCCCCTTCAAGTTTGATATATAAGTGGTGTTGCTCAGCTGTGTATGAGGACAGCAATTCTTACGCCAGTGTGAGGAAGATCACAGGGAGGAGCTAGGGGAACAGTACAAGGTTCCTGCAACAGTGAGACAAGAAGTGTCTGCGAATAAGGCAGTGAATGTAAAGCTAGAGAGGGAAAGAAGAGACAGACCTCGCAGATGATGATGTTGGAGAGGAAGTTGTAGTTGAACTTGGCCCCTCTGAGGTGGTAGAGTGCAGTACTCAGATCGCAGATGCTTCTGTTAAAATTCCAGCTCTGTCACTTACCCTGTGACCTTGAGTGAGTTACTTAACCTCTTGGTACCTTGGTGTCCTCCTTAGTATCCAGTTCATGGGGTTGCTCTGGGGATTAAATAAGTATTTGTAATGTACCCAGAGCAGGGCGTGGTGCTGGGCTGTTACTACTGCCTACCACCAATCATTGTTTTATGAAGTTGAACTCCCCAAATGGTTCACCAAGTGACTGTCTCCTTCAGAATAAGGCGACCCACATCTCAAACCCTCCCAGGAGGTGAAAAGTGAGTGTCATAAATCTAGTAATAAAGCGATGGGAAGAGAGGATCATTTCAAGGGAGAAAACTTTTATCAGACTTATGGGCATAGGACTTCCCTCTGATGGGGTCTGTAAACATCTATTCTATTCACAGAGGCTTTTTCTTTCAGTCAGTCACTACTTTCATACAATAGTTTGCAGCACTGTAGCATGCCAGGGAAACTAAGTGCTGGGTCATTCATTTGCAGGGAGAAAGCTAGTAAGAAGACTGCCTGGAAAGCCTGTAATTTAGAAATGTTCAAATCTTTGCATCCAAATAGAAAAGAAACGGTGTCAGGTTTGTGCCAAAAGGAAAGTCATAATTGCTCAGTGCTTCCCTTCCCAGCCCTCCTGGGCAACGGAACATAATCAGCTAAGTGGGCTTCAGAATTGTTATCTACAGAAACTGAGCAGACTGCCACTTATACTACTGAGCTGCCTTCTCCCAGGAATATTACCCAAACAGAGTAATGCAAATGCCCATTTTTCCAAGTGAGAGCTCTGCAACAAAGTTAGCATCTCCTCTTTCATATTTTCTGAATTTTGCTGCCACATTTAAGCATCCTTACTAACTTTTTTGATGAACTTTCCTCCCAGCATGTCAGTCCAGAGTTTAATACTCACTAATGGCTCCCTTATTCCTCTTGAATCAAGATCAACCTCTTCATCTTGATACTGAAGAACTTCTGTGATTTAGCAATGGATCTTGGCCCACACACACCTTCTAATTGCACCACCTCTGTTTACTGTCGCCCAGAACTACCGTATTTACCCTCACCTCCAACTTCTCATAGCAGTTTTCTCCCTGTCCACCCCCTTCACTTGGAATGACCTCTTCCCTTCTGTCCATTTATCCAAACCCTACTACTTTCTTCAACATATCAACTAACCTTTCTAAGGACTTCTGATGCTCCCATTATTACATTCTTCATGTACCTACTTTCTGACTAACCATGTTTAATTTGTCCCCAGTTCATGTCTGTCTTAGATTCACTAACTTTTGCATCTATCGTGAAGTCGCTCAGTCGTGCCCGACTCTTTGCAACCCCATGGACTGTAGCCTACCAGGCTCCTCCCTCCATGGGATTCTCCAGGCAAGAGTACTGGAGTGGGTTGTCATTTCCTTCTCCAGAGGATCTTCCCAATCCAGGGATCGAACCTGGGTCTCCTGCATTCCAGGCAGACACTTTAACCTCTGAGCCACCAGGGATACCACAACTAGATTTCAGCAAAGTGTCTTGAAAGTCAGGAGCCTTGTTTATACTCTGAGACTTTCTCAGTACTGGTCAACTCGGGGTACATGGTATATGTACATTGGATACTGATTGGCTGACTGGTTTTCCCAACACCACTTTCCACATGAAAAAGAAGGAAACTTTCTCAGCTAGACAACTTGGGTGTTTCTCAACTTGAGTCAAGGCATCAGTTTGAAACCTGTACTTCTTATTATACTAAAAGGAAACTATAATAGTATTCCCATTAAAATCAGGAATAAGCATGAATGCCACTATTTAATATTGTACTAGAGATGACAGATAATAAACTAAAACATGAAAAAGGAACAAAGGTATATTTATTTCTCAAAAGAATGAAAAAAGAAGCCATTAGAACTATCAAGAGAGTTCAGCACTGCCTATACTCAGACTCAAGGTACAAGAATCAATAGCTTTCCTAAGCATAAGCAATCAATGATTAGAAAGTTTAATAGGAAAAAAGAGCCCATTCGCAAAAGCAATAAAACTATAAAATATCTATGCCTGGGGGAGGAAGCCTCATAAGAATGTGCAATCTAAATGAAGAAAAATTGCATTCCTTTCCTGAAGGACATAAAAGACGTGAATAGAAGATATTCCATATTTCTAACTGGGAAAACATTATAAGGATGCTATATATGGAAACATTTGTAGGGTTTGCAATACCATTCAAAATCCCAATATAAGTTTCTATTAAACACAATAAAATCATTCTACAATGTCTGGAATTATGAATCTGCTTGAATAGCCATGAACATTTTGAACCAGAAGATTAATGAGCAATGACTTGCTATCAAAATAGCAAATAAAATTGTGCTATGAAATGGTATGGGCTTTGTGCAGGAATAGATAAAAAGATCAACAGAACAGAACGGATCTGTATAAAAATTTCATATTTGTTAAAGTAGCACTTCAAACAGTTGAGGAAAGGGCAAACTATTTGACAAACAAATGTGCAACAATGACCAAGCCATTTTGAGAAAAATAAGCAGACTTTGATTTCTCATCTGTGCTGGACAGCTCTGGTCTGCCCCTCCAGCCACCTTCTGCATCCTTCCACACCCTGATCTTTGCTGGAGAGGAGAATCTGCGTGGACTCTAGCAATGGGCTCTTGTTGTCCTCATAGTTGAAGCCAAGGTCAAAAGGGAAAACTGATAGGGAATCAAGGTTGGGGTCCCTGTGGGGTCACCTCAGGCTAGTAGCTTCCCTTATTCAAAGGTTTCAGCTCCTGGGAAGTGGTGGACTTTTCTGTTTATCCTCTGTGCCCTTCCCTTATCCCTTTAGGCCTGGGTGCTAAAGGCTCCTCCCACTTCTTTTTGGCCACACCATTGGCTTCCCAGGTGGCTCAGATGGTAAAGAATCTGCCTGCAATGCAGGAAACCCGGGTTTGATCCCTGGGTCAGGAGATCCCCTGGAGAAGGTAATGGCAACCCACTCCAGTATTCCTACCTGGAGAATTCCATGGACAGAGGAGCTTGGCAGGCTACAGTCCATGGGGTCAGAAAGATTCGGACATGACTGAGCAACTAACACTTTCATCATAAATGGACCCCTGATTCAACTGACCTTTTGGCACTTCTGCTGAGTGTGCCATTTATCTTCTGTTGAGGCCTGCTGATACCATATTATTCACAAAAGTAAATTTCAAGAAGATTAAAAACCTAAATTTATTTTTAAACCTATAAAAATATTAATAATATGGGAATATATTTATAACCTTGGCTGTGTAGGAAGATTATTTCTAGACAGAATACAAATCAAAATTCATAAGAGAAAGAATAGATATATTTGATTAAAATCAAAATTTCAAATTTCTGGATGATGAAAGCAAAGTTAATTATGATGATGAAAGCAAAGAAAGGTAGAGAGAAATATCTGAAGTTTATAACAAATTGTTATTATCTGTACTGTATAGGGATCAATTTTAAACAAATGCATAAAATTATATATTTATAGACATTTATATATAACATTTATATACATTTATATAAAATATGTAATATAAACTATATTTTATACATAATATACAAATATATTATATATATAAATATACAGAAATATATGTGCTGTGTGCTTAGTTGCTCAGTCATGTCTGACTCTTTGCAAATCCATGTACTGCAGCCTGCCAGGCTCCTCTGTTCTTGGGGATTCTCCAGGCAAGAATACTGGAGTCAGTTGGCATGCCCTCCTCCAGGGTATCCTCCCAACCCAGGGATCAAACCCAGGTCTCCCACATTGCAGGTGATTCTTTGCTGACTGAGCCACCAGATATATATCTATATAAAAACATCAATTTTAAAAAGAAACTATCAGAAAAGTGGACAAGGATGTGAATGGCCATTTGCAGAAAAGAGAAATGGAATAAATATTTGAAAAGATTCTAATATTAATAGTAATTGGGAAAATAAAAATTACCACAAAAGGTCACTTTTAACTATCAGATTGGCAGAACTTTAAAGAATGATAAACATTAAGAGTTGTTAAGCAAGTAAGGAAACAAGTTCTCTTGTTCACAGTCAGGGAGCGTGTTTAAGTTGGCAAGCTTTTTAGAAGAAAATCTGGCAGTGTCTATTAAAATTATAAATGTGTATCCCTTATGATCCTACTTCTTGGCAGCTACCATGGACAAAAACTTGCATTTTTGCTCAAGCAGGCATATATAAGGATATTTATTATAGCATTATTTGTAATTGTAAAAAACTGGAAACAATCTAAATGTCCATCAACTATGGAATAATTAACACATTTTCACAGTAGATTATATGCAACAGTTTAAAAAGAGAGATAAACCCATATGTTCTTACCTGGAAATATCTCTAATACATTTTATTTAGTTAAAATCCAAAGTTCAGGACATCATGCAGACCATGATACCATTTATATAAAGGGTACTTATATGTTTATTTATATATTAATACATATAAATGCACACATTAAAGTCTAATAAATACATACCAAATTGATATCTATTGTTACTTTTGGGTAGAAGACTGTGGGATTTATCGGGAGAAATGTCAGGGATTTTTCACTTTTTCTGTATTTTTTATTTTTCTGTATTTCACTATTTTCTATACCATGTGACATTTTTCAATGTGAATGTATTTACATCTCACCTATAAAATCATTATTTCTTTAGTGAGTAGTTGTAGGTTATATTTAATTCCTTCAGAAAAAGATGAGACGAGATCGGGCGCGTTCAGGGTGGTATGGCCGCAGACATAAATGGCATTATTTTGAGAGAGGAATAATTTAGGTATGGCATTGTGGTTTTTTTTTCTTTGTGCAGCCTGAGGCAGTTGTAAAATAACTTAATGTAGCTTTTTACAACTGTGTATTCTATAGTATTTTTTCATTTGGTGAAATTTTAACTGTTAATGTTTTTGGCGTTGTGCTTTTTACCATTTATTAAATAAAAATTTTAGAAAAAAAAGAAAAAGATGAAAGGAAGAACATGGGGCTTTAACATTAAATGGACATGCACCTTCAAGAAACTGCCTAACTCACTGGGATTTGTGACCTCCTGCATGAAAAGGGGAAGTCTGTTGTGAAGATTAAGTTAGACAAAAACTGCTAGATGTGTAGCTGAGTTCACAGTAAACAGAAAGTATTGGTTGCCCCTTTCTCTCTCCTCCATTGGCCTCTGAGAACCTTGAGCGCCAAGATCTTAATCTCAGTTGCCTGTATAATATTGACACCTGTGCAAACAGAAGGTCAGTTACATTTACTGAAAGAAAGAGTGACTGAACAAGGCACATTTGTTCAATGTTAATTTATAGACATTTGTTCACACATGTTCATATTTAATGTAAACAAGGAGATGCCTTTCTGGCTTCCAACAGGAAGATCAAATACTTCTGGTTTGTGAGAACAATAAATAAAAGAAAACCAGACATCTATGCCAAAGGGATAGAGTTTTAGAGAAAGTGAAAGTGAAAGTCGCTCAGTCATGTCTGACTCTTTACAATTCCATGGACTCTACAGTCCATGCATGCAATTCTCCAGACAGTAATTCTGGAATGGGTAGCCTTTCCATTCTCCAGGGGATCTTCCCAACCCAGGGATCGAACCCAGGTCTCCCACATTGCAGGCAGATTCTTTACCAGCTGAGCCATCAGGGAAGCCCAAGAATACTGGAGTGGGTAGCCTATTCCTTTTCCAATGGATCTTCCCAACTCAGAAATTGGACCGGGGTCTCCCACATTGCAGGCAGATTCTTTACCAGCAAAGCTACCAGGGAAGCCCTTTGAGCAAGAAGACTCATCAGATAGATCTAATGTCAGAGAGCTCGAGTCTCTGTGGAGTCATAGGGCTGCCATGGACAGGGGTATGGGTACAGGAAAGCTAGGTTGAGAACCTGGTCTCCAGCCTAAGAGGCTGAATGAAGACACTAATGGACAAAGGCCAGGCTGTATATAACAACGACAAAAGAACTCATCCCCAGCCTCTGCAGCAAATGGTCTTGGAAGCCAAACCACAACCTCTGCAGCCATTAGTCCAACATGGTTAGGAGTTGGTCAATGATGCCAACTCTCGAATTCTTGACCCCACTGCCTCCTCTATTCCCAGCTCAGGACCAGTCAGAGAAAGCGAAATATGTTCTCCAAACCAATATCTCCAGTCAGAAAGTACCTAAATCTTTTCTGTTTTTCTTTTTTTTTACTATAAAGCTTTCCCACTCCTCACTTGTCTTTGAGTCTCTGCCAAATTCTAGTGATGGCAGCTGACTTCCCTTGCTATAGAGCAACCTCTGAATAAATAGCTTCTGTTCTCATTTCAGTGGTCTTCATTTATTTCTACAAGGCCTTCTCCCACATTGCAGCTAGATACTAGATACATGTTATATATGGAGTTTATACTTATATATAAATTCTACTGCTAAATTAAAAAAAACTGCCAATGTAGATTAATACCAAGAGTCGAATTTCTCAAGGAATGTGAGAAAAGATGCTCAGCTTGTATTAAGGTAAAGAAAACAATGATATCCATACAGATGGTAGCAAAGCCAGGCCAAATCCAGGGCTGAGTCTGGACAATGGACATAGGCTTTAGATATTTCTGTGGGTTTTTTTTTTTTTCCCCTCCATAATCGAGGTACAGTTGGATCAAGAAACTTCAATGACTAGAGAGCCTAGGTGAAATGCCTCCTATCAGTCTCTTCTCAGAACCAGGCTGGACTTGTAAGTCTTCAGAAATGTTCTCCTGCCAGAGGTTCAAACAAGTGAACCAAATACATACATATGCCTTGGGGGATCTAAAGAAGTGGAAGATGTTTGGAAAGTTCTTAACTCCTAACTCCAGGAAAAAGTGTTTCTTAGATGCTGGCATTGGAGCCTTGCCCATCGACCCGTGACTATTGGCCTTCTGAAATCCTAAACTCCCCAGCATCACTCTATATAGCCTTTAAATGTATTTAAAATATGGTATTTAAAATAGGTGATAACTGTATTTATCAAACTGCTGAATGTTAATAGATGTTTCAGCACAAAAGGAACTTTGCCGTCAAGTTTGGGAAATGTTGGGTGAAACCAAGTTAAACAGATTTCTTTTTGGCAGGACTTTGCAAAACCTTCAATATGTTAATATATGTTGTGAATCAGCAAGAAGGGCATAGATAGCATACAGAATTCTCCAAATTTATTTAACCATAGAAATTGATTTCCCTGAATATCATTCTATGATATACAATTTTGGAAACACAGGTTTGAGATAATGCTGCCTTTCAGAGGAAAACCATTGACTGGCTAATACTTCTCATCACCTATTGTGACTCACCTAAAGGAGGATCAAGAGGCCCCAAAGAAGTGGTACAAAAGGGTATTTTTGATGGGAGAAGGACGAAGAGAGGATTATGAAGTTGAGCCTGGGGCTAATAGAGGTTATATTCGGGTCTCAGTCAGTTTAGCACAGTTAAAGGATACAGAGCATTGAATTCAAGATGGACAAAGCCAAATTTTTAATTTTAATTTTTCTTAACCAGCCGTAGGATCGTTATCTCCAGGAAGATAGTGATCAGAAGATCACTGTATGAGAGGAGCATGGAGATTCAGGTAATTGATACTTTTCAGTGGTCATGTATGGATGTGAGAGTTGGACTGTGAAGAAAGCTGATCGCCGAAGAATTGATGCTTTTGAACTGTGGTGTTGGAGAAGACTCTTGAGAGTCCCTTGGATTTCAAGGAGGTCCAACCAGTTCATTCTAAAGGAGATCAATCCTGGGTGTTCATTGGAAGGACTGATACTAAAGCTGAAACTGCAATACTTTGGCCACCTCATGCGATGAGTTGACTCACTGGAAAAGACGCTGATGCTGGGAGGGATGGGAGCAGGAGGAGACGGGGACGACAAAGAATGAGATGGCTGGATGGTATCACTGACTCGATGGACATGAGTTTGAGTGAACTGTGGGAGTTGGTGATGGACAGGGAGGCCTGGTGTGCTGTGGTTCATGGGGTCGCAAAGAGTTGGACACGACCAAGTGACTGAACTGAACTGAACTGATAGCACTTTAGGAGAGATCGCCCATAGTCCCGTTTTAGAGTCAAGATAATGGAGGGCAGAGAGATGATACAACTTGTCTGAGGCCCCAGGAAAGCCACTTTTCCTTCTGCAACCACACTATGAGCCACAAAGGGAAGGGGAATGAAGAGTTCTGAGGATTCCATGTTCACTTACTTTAGAATTACACAGCCAGTTCCTGCAGGTGGCGCTATCCAGAACACCTGGATCCGCGTCCGCCTCCGTGGGGTGCTTTCTGTGACCGCAACGGGGCAATTACTCATAAACTGTGTTTCTTCTTCATCTATGATCTGTGGAGAACCGGTGGAAAATAAACACGTTAAAAGGCAATGTCACTTTGGGAAGTTGTCGTGTTGACAATTCCTTAATTTTAGCTTTAAATCTGTCATTTTCTGTTAGCAGTTCTATATCCCCAGGACACCAGAATACTGCCCGGCACAGAGTCCCACTCAATGTTTGTTCACTTAACATAAAGACAAGAATATAGCTCAGGTTCTCGTCTCTCTGGGACCAGGATCTTATGTCAGCACTTTGAGGGACAGGCCACTAGGTGATGATCTTGCTCATTGATTACAATAACCTGGGTCCCTGTTCAGGAAAGGTGGAGGATGGGGAAGAGAGAATTCAAAGCGAACATTATATACCTAGACTTCACGATTCAATCTTATAACTTGAAACTAAAATGTTAAAATAAACTCCCCCATTTTGGAGGAAGTATCCCAAAGTACATAAAGTCACCCAGTTTTACGCACTTCTGCAGCATTTCCTTTATTTGGGCCTTTTATTGGTGTTCTCTCAAGTTAGCCATCAAGGTTTTCCACGACATTGCAGAAAAGCTGGTAGTCATCCTCACCCATCAAAGCTGTTTTCACCATTTCTCCTGTTGCTTCTGGGTCTGCTACCAGGGCTTGCCTATCCTTCTCATAAAACCACAGACTCCTGGAAGGGTCTTTTGGGGGAAATTATCTAAGTCCAATGGGTCTTAAGTGCCAATCCCAATTGATTGGTAGTAGGCTGTACCATTAGTGTTAATATTAAGAGATAACATTTACTGAGTGTTTAGTATAGGCTAGGCACTAAGCTGAGTGCTTTATATGAATTATTCATTAAATTTTCAAATACAATTTAGTGAGATTATATCCATATTGTATTTATACTTAAAAACATTAAAAAAATTTCATCTTCTTTAGGAAAGCCGTTAAAAAATGGTCACATTATATATTTTCATCACTGTTATCCCGTGATGAAAAAGACATTTACCTCAATATTCTTTATTCTTCTCTCATTTCTCTTCCTTATTACTCACTCATAAGTATTTAATATATGTTCTTTTGAATATATATATACATATATGTATATATATAATTTAATTGAAATTATATAGAGTTGTTTTATATTTTAATATTTCTGTCTCATAATCTCTTTTCCCCAAAACTTTTTATTTTGTATTGTGTTATAGCAAATTAACAAGCAATGTTGTGATAGTTTCAGGCGAACAGCGAAGGGAAGAAGGGACTCAACTACATATAAACAGATATCCATTTTCCCCCAAACTCCCCTCCCATCCAGGCTGCCAAATAACATTGAGCAGAGTTCCACGTGCCATACAGTTCACTTAATCTTCTTATGTCAGTTTTACTACATGTGATTGTAACACTTGATACTGCCTGCTGCCTAGTACTCCACTGAAAGCATAGACCACATTTTACTTATTACCATTACCCCAGTGAGGGGCACTGAGCTGACTTCCAGTTCTTTTCCTCCACAAACATTTAGTTCAGTTCAGTCGCTCAGTCATGTCCGACTCTTTGCGACCCCATGAATCACAGCCCGCCAGGCCTCCCTGTCCATCACCAACTCCTGGAGTTCACTCAAACTCATGTCCATTGAGTCAGTGATGCCCACAAACATTACTGTAATGAAAATCTTCAAGTTGCTCTGCTTTTGAACCTGCATGAGAGTTTCTCAGTAATATAAACCATGTAGTGGAACTGTTGGTTGTGAGGGTGTGGGTCTAGTCATATTAATTTTACAAGTGGTACCAGATTGCTCTGCAAAATGGGTATACCTATTTTTATTCTACAAGCTATGCACACCTGTTCCCATTTCCCCCTATCCTCACTAGTACGTGTGATTACTGGACTTTCTAATTGTTTCCAACCTGATATAAAATAGTAGCATGTTTTCATTTAATACCAGCCAGTTTGAGCATTGTTTTATAAATTTATCAGGGTTCTTCTGTGACTTGCCAGCTCAGAATCTTTACCAACGGATTTTTCTCTTTTTGTCAGTTTGTAGGACTTTCTCAATATGAATTGCTCATTGTTGACAAACATCTTTGTGTCACCCAGATGTTTATCTTATATTTGGAATTCTTTAATAACTTTTATCTAGTCAAATTTATCAATTCTTTTCCTATGGCTTGCACTTTTTTGGTCTTGCCAAAAAACTGAGATCAGAAAGACATTCTCTAGTATTTTCTTTCATAAGCTTCATAACTTCATTTCACACAGGTCTTCAATCCATTTAGAATTTGCTTTTTAATATCATGGTGTAGAGATCCAAATCTATTTTCTCCATACTGTGAGCTGCTTTTAAAAAAGCTAATTAATTTTTTAGAGCAGTTTTAAGTTCACAGCAAAAGTACAGGGAATTCCCATATACCCTGTTCCCACACATGCCTAACTTTCCCCATTATCAACATCAGGCACCAGAGTGGCACATTTGTTACAACTGATAAACCTACATAAACCTACACTGACACATCATCACTCAAAGTCCATAGTTTACATTAGTGTTCACTCTTGGTTTTGTATATTCTATGGGTTTTGAAAAATGTATAATAATATATATCCCCCATTGTAGTATTGTATTGACTAATTTCACTCCCTTAAAAGTCCTCTGTGCTCTGCCTGTTCATCCCTTCCTTTCCCCAATCCCTGGCAATTATTAAACTTTTGTTGTAATTTTTATTAGTTTCAGGAGGTTTTTTGTTGATCTTTCAGATTTTCTTTGTAGACAATCATGTTATCTGCAAACAAAGACAGTTTTATTTCTTCCTTTCAAATTTGCATCTTTCATTTCCTTATTTGTTACATTAGTTAGGATATCCAGTATGATGTTGAAAAGTAAGGGTGAGGGGAGACATCCTTGCCTTGTTCTTGACCTTTGCAGCAAAGTCTCAAGTTTCTTAGCAATAAGTATGATATTCACTTCAGTTCAGTTCAGTCGCTCAGTCATGTCCGACTCTTTGCGACCCCATGAATCACAGCACGCCAGGCCTCCCTGTCCATCTGTATGTTATTTGTATGCTATTTATCACATTCAGGACCTTTATCTCTATTCACAGTTTGCTGAGAGTTTTTATCATGAATGGGTGTTAGATTTGGTTCAATGTTTTTCGTGCGTCTACTGATGTGATCATGTGATTTTTTTTCTTTTGCCTGTTGATGCGATAAATTATATTACTTCATTTTTCAAGTGTTGAACCAGCCTTGTATGACTGGGATAAATCCCACCTGGTTATGTGTCTATTCTTTCCACATACTGTTGCATTTGATTTCCTAATATTTTATTGAGGAATTTTGCATCTTTGTCCATGAGAGATATAGGTTTGCAGTTTTCCTTTTTCTGCAATGTCTTTGTCTACTTTTGGTATTAGGGTGGCGCTGGTCTCAGAGAATGAGTTAGGAAGTAGAAAATTGGTATAATTTCTTCCTTAAATGTTTGGTGGAATTCATCAGTGAACCTGTCTCAGTCTAATGCTTTCTGTTTTGGAAGGATTTTATTATTGATTCAAATTCTTTAAAAATTTTTTTCTGTTTTCTGTATTTTTCTATCTCTTGTGAGTTTTGGCAAATTGTGTCTTTCAAGGAATTTGTCCATTTCATCTAGGTCATCAAAATTGTGAACATTCATAAAATACCTTTATTATTCTTTTAGTGGCCATGGGATCTGTAGTGATGTCCCTTCTTTCATTTCTAATATTAGTAATTTGTGTCTTCTCTGGTTTTGTTCAGTTAGCCTGTCTAAGGGCTTATCAATCTAACTGATCTTTTCAAGAGCCAGTTTTTTGGTTTTGTTGGTTTTCTCTGATATTTTTTCAATTTCATTGATTTCTGCTTTAATTTTTTTATTATTCTTTCCTCCTTATTTTATATATTTTTCTTTTCTTTATTTAGTTTCCTAAAGTGGAAGCTTTGCTTTTCTACGGAGAAGGCAATGGCACCCCACTCCAGTACTCTTGCCTGGAAAATCCCATGGACGGAGGAGCCTGGTAGGCTGCGGTCCGTGGAGTCGCAGAGTCAGACACGACTGAGAGACTTCACTTTCACTTTTCACTTTCATGCATTGGAGAAGGCAATGGCAACCCACTCCAGTGTTCTTGCCTGGAGAATCCCAGGGACGGGGGAGCCTGGTGGGCTGCCATCTATGGGGTCACACAGAGTCAAACACAACTGAAGCGATTTAGCAGCAGCAGCTGCTTTTCTAATATGTACATTCAATGATACAAATTTCTCTTAAGTGCTGCTTTCATTGCATTGTACAGATTTTAAATTGTATTTTCATTTTCGTTTAGTTCACGATATTTTAAAATTTCTTCTGAAATTTCTTCTTTGACCCATGTGTTGGTTAAAAATGTGTGGTTTAATCTCCAAGTATTTGTGGATTTTACAGTTATCTTTCTGTTATTGATTTCTAGTTAATTCTACTGTGGTTTGAGAGCAGATATTGTATGATTTCTATCCTTTTTAAATTTGCTAATGTGTGTCTTATGCCCCAAATGTGATCTATCTCGTTGAATGTTCCCTGAGCTTGAGAACAATATGTAATCTGCTGTTGTTGAATAAAGTAGTCTATAGATGTCAATTAGATCCAGTTGATTGATGGCACTGTTTAGCTGAACTATGTCCTTACTGATTTTCTGCCTGCTACATCTGTCCATTTCTGATAGAGGGGGATCAACATCTACAACTGTGACAGTGAATTTATCTATTTCTATAATATTTGCAGTTCTATCAGTTTTTAGCTCATATATTTTGACACACTGTCATTAGGTGCAAACATATTAAGAATTATTACATCTTCTTGGAGTCCTGACCCCTTTACCATTATGTAATGCCCTTCTTTATTCCTGATAACTTTCCTTGCTATGAAGTCCACTCCACTTGAAGTTAATATAGCTATTCCTGCTTTCTTTTGATTAGTGTTAGCACTGTGTATCTGTCTTATCATTCTGCTTTATAAGTCTTATAAGTCTTTAAGATATAAGTGAGTTTCTTATATACAATGTACAATGGTCTCGGTTTTTTTAATATGTTTTAATTTTATTTTTTAATTGAAATACAACTGACATATTAGTTTCAGATGTACAAAGTAATGATTTGACATTGGTATATATGGCAAAAAAATCACCGCATGAGTCTAGTTAACATCAGTCACCATCCACAGTAATAAAATTTTTTCTTGTGATAAGAAATTTTAAGATTTACTCTCTTAACAACTTTTGAATATGCAACATAGTACTATTAACTGGAGACATAAGGGTCTTGATTTTGATCCACTGACAATCTTTTAATTTGTATGTTCAGACCACTAATGATTCAGGTGACTATTGATATAGGCAGATTAATATTTACCGTGTTTGTTGCTTTGTTCTTTGTTCCTGTTTGTCTTCCACACTTTTTCTATACTTCTGGTTTTAACTGAGAATTTTATATAATTCTACCTTAGCTTTCTTAGCATATCAATTATACTTCTTTTTTTTTTTCCTTTTAAAAATGGTTCTGGAGTTTTCAGTAGACGTTTACAACTAATCCAAGTTTACTTTCAAATATCACTATACTGCTTCAAAGGTATTACAAGTACCTTGTAATAACAAATACTCCTAATTCCTTCCTTCTTTCCTTTATATCATTGCTGCCAATCATTTCACTTACACAAAAACATATATAAGCACATATAGACATAAACATATATGATTAAATACATCATTGCTATTATTTTGAATAAATTATTATCTGTTAGGTCAATTAAGAAAAATAAAAAATTTTATTTTACTTTCATTTATTCCTTCTTTTATTTAACTTATATGCAGAGTACATCATGAGGAACGCTGGGCTGGAAGAAGCACAAGCTGGAATCAAGATTGCTGGGAGAAATATCAATAACCTCAGATATGCAGATGACACTACCCTTATGGCAGAAAGTGAAGAGGAACTCAAAAGCCTCTTGATGAAAGTGAAAGAGGAGAGTGAAAAGGTTGGCTTGAAGCTCAACATTCAGAAAACAAAGATCATGGCATCTGGTCCCATCACTTCATGGGAAATAGATGGAAAAACAGTGGAAACAGTGTCAGACTTTGTTTTTTTGGGCTCCAAAATCACTGCAGATGCTGATTGCAGCCATGAAATTAAAAGACGCTTGCTCCTTGGAAGGAAAGTTATGACCAACCTTGATAGTATATTAAAAAGCAGAGACATTACTTTGCCGACCAAGGTCCGTCTAGTCAAGGCAATGGTTTTTCCCGTGGTCATGTATGGATGTGAGAGTTGGACTGTGAAGAAAGCTGATCGCCGAAGAATCGATGCTTTTGAACTGTGGTGTTGGAGAAGACTCTTGAGAGTCCCTTATACTGCAAGGAGATCCAACCAGTCCATTCTAAAGGAGATCAATCCTGGATGTTCATTGGAGGGACTGATGCTAAAGCTGAAACTCCAATACTTTGGCCACCTCATGAGACGAGTTGACTCACTGGAAAAGACTCTGATGATGGGAAAGGTTGGGGGCGGGAGGAGAAGGGGACGACGGAGAATGAGATGGCTGGATGGCATCACCGACTCTGTGGACATGAGTTTGAGTGTACTCCGGGAGTTGGTGATGGACAGGGAGGCCTGGCGTGCTGTGATTCATGGGGTCGCGGAGAGTCGGACACGACTGAGCGACTGAACTGAACTGAACTGAACTGAATGCTCTCCCTTTCTTTATAAAGATCTGAGTTCCTGACCTATGTTATTTTTCTTCTCTTTAAAGAATTTTAAACCTTCTTGCAAGATGGGACTGCTGGTGACAAATTCCCCTGTTTTTTTTTGTCTGAAGAAGAATCTTTATCTTTTTCACTTTTGAAGAATAATTTCACAGGGTATTGAGTTCTGAATTGGTGGCTTTTTTCTCAACACATTAAATATTTCACCTCACTCTTTTCTTACTTGCATGGTTTCTGAAAACTGGGACATAATTGTTATCTCTTTTCCTCTGTAGGTAAGGTGTTTTTTCCTTCTGGTTTCTTTCAATACTTTTTATCTTTAATTTTCTATAGTTTGAAAATGATATGCTTGGATATAGGATTTTTTTTGGCATTTATCGTTCTTAGTATTCTCTGAGCTTCCTAGATCTCTGGTTTTGTGCCTGATACTAATTTGAGGAAATTCTCAGTCATTGTTGTCTCAAATATTTCTTCTGTCCTTTCTTCTCCTGGTATTCCTATTATGCATATGTTATGCCTTTTGTAGTTTTCTCATAGTATTTGTATTGGGTTGGCCAGAAAGTTTGTTTGCCATTTTCCAGCTCACCTTACAGAAAAGGCTGAGTTAACTTTTTGGCCAGCCTAATATATTCTGTTCTGTTTTTTTCAGTCTTTGCTTTTTTTTTCAATTTTAGTACTTTTTGCTGCTATATCCTCAAGCTCACAGATTCTTCTGTGTCAGTCTACTAGTAAGTCCATCAAAGGCATTTTTTCATTTCTGTTACAAAATTTTTGATGTCTAGCATTTCTTTTTGGTTTTTCCTTAGGATTTCCATCTCTGCTTACATTACCTGTCTGTTTCTGCATGCTGTCCACTTTATCCGTTAGAGCCCTTAGCACATTAATCATTGTTGTTTCAAATTCCCAGTCTGATAAGTCCAACACCCCTGCTGTGTCCATTTCTGATGCATTCTCTATCTCTTCAAAAGTTTTTTTTTTTTTTGCCTTTTGGTTTGCCTTTTAATATTTTATTGCAAGGTGCTCATGATGTGCTGAGTAAAAGGACTGAAGTGAGTAGGCTTTTAGCAACACATAGACACACCTTGCGTTTTTTAAAAATTGGAGGATAATTGCTTTACAATATTGTGGTAGACTCTGCTATAGATCAATGTAAATCAGTCATAATTATATATATATATATCCCTTCCCTCTTGGACCTCCTCTCATCATAAGATAAACCTTGCTTTATTGTGGCTCTACTTTATTGTATTCCCCAGATCCTGCATTTTGTACAAGTTGAGGGTTTGTGGCAACACTGCATTGTCAGCTGATGGTTATCATTTTTTAGAAGTACTTTTAAATTAAAGGCAAGTCTTTTTTAGACATAATGCTATTGCACACTTAATAGACTATAGTATAATGTAAACATAAATTTTATATGCCCTGAGACACCAAAAATTTCATGTGATTAGATTTAGTAGAGATTGCAGTCTCTGTACTCTACTGCAGTGGTCTGGAACTGAACCAAAAATATCTTTGAAGGACGCTTATATTAAGGTGTCAGGGAGAGGAACTGTTCTATGGTCTCATGATTAGGTCTCACTCTTTTGGTGACTTGTACCCTTGCACTGTGAATTTCACATGTGCTTCTCAGCTTCCTCCCACTGCTTAGGTGGGACTGGATGGCTGGAGGGGGCTGGAGTTGTATATTTCCCTTCTCCCAGATAGGCTTTGGTAACATACCTTCTCCTGAGAGCAAGGACTTGTTAAGAAGAACAGAATGCTCTGGTGTATTTAAAAATAGTTCCTTTTCTCCTTCCCTTGCCCCAGAAGCATGAAGAGATTGTTCTCTGATATTCACTTTAAGGACTTACTAGAGCTCCTGTAGGTGAAACCCATAAAAGTCATTCCCCCTCCCCACCAATGACGAGGTATCTCTGGAGTTTCTAACTCCCAGACTTGTCTGTATTGAGCCTCAAGCAACTCATCAATTATAGTTCAGGCTTTCCTACTTTGACAGGTGCAGGTTTCTACTCTGGGAGGTTGATTCTCCACATCCTCCGTCTACCTGTCCAGGTCGAGGGCAGCAGTTTTCCCTGTGACCCCACTTCTCTCATGGATCTATAAAGAATTCTTGATTTTTTTCTTTAATCAGCATTTTATTTGTTAGGATGGAGCAGTGACTTCTAAACTCCTTACATGTGGGCCTAGAAGCTGAAAGTCCATAGTGTAAGCTACTTTGAACACCACTTATCCATCTTTCCTTCACTTTGTGATGCCACGTTTGTCATATAAAGAGGGACCATGAAATTTATTGTCCAAACAAGGATGAAAAAGTTTGTTATTGGTGATTATGCTGTGACAACTGCCAAAACTGGAACTTTCCCAGGCAAATGGAGCATATGTTCAACTTAATAACATACCATGTTCCCAAATACTGACATTATTATTGAGCAGTCTACTCTGGTTCCTCTTCCCCAAAGCATTGTAATATATTTTAATATCCTCATTCCTTGTTCTCCATTCCTCATTGCTTGTTTTTCATTATCAACACTGTGTAATCTCTTTGTGCATCTTTATTTCTTCATAAATGGCATAAATACACTAAAAACGCCTTTGCTTCTCTGTCATTTTATCTTCCTGATGTGATAAAACCCCAGCCACTCATGCCTGTACAGTTCAGTGCTCCTGGACAAAGTCATGTAATGACGCCAATTGTCTCCTATATTAATCTGACTGCTAGCCTCAGGTCTGCCCTGCTAAACCATTACCTTTCCACTGTCAACAACAATGATTTCAAATCTCCACTCTCTCCAAATCTCTTCTTTCACTCTTATTGTGTTACCTTGCCTCTTACTTGATAGAAAAACGGAAGTCATCAGATTTAAAGGCCTTCACTTTCCTTTCTGTATCCACCCTGTCCTTCTTCATTCTTGTTGTAGCAGAGGAACCTTACTTCTCTTTCATCTCAGATCTCATCCATCTTCCTAACTCTAACAATTACCCCATTTCTCTCCTCCAGAGTCAACTTTCACCCCAGCCGAATCATTCCCATTAATTTTGTAAGCATATTTGAGTCTTTCCTGTTGAAAAATCAAGACACCTTCACTTAACTCTTCCTCTGCCTCCAGATATGGTATTTTCTCTTCTTTCCACCACAATCAAGTGAACTGAATGCATTGGCTATACCTCCAGTCTTCACCTCCTATTCATTCTCATCCTAGTCTGGGGTGTTTGGGGGTACCTCATATTACTAACACAGCTCCAGCTAAGGTCATCAGTGGTTTCTGCAATGCTTCACCAACTAGATCTACATAGATCTTCTTGACTCTCCTCCCATGGTTTCTCTGTCAGCTCCCCCCGGCCCTCTCCCCACCTCCACTTTCCTATTCACTGTCTCTACTTTCTTTGGCTGCTGATCCTCCTCTACTGACCTTTAAACTTGAAATTACTCAAAGCTCAGTCCTAAGCCCTCTCCTATTCCGACTTTAGCCCTTCTCTGTAGGTGACCTCATTCAACTCATAGCATTGCTACCTAAGTGAGGGTGATTCACATGTTTACATTTCCAGTCTTAGCCACTTCTCTGAGCTCAAGTATGTATCTCCAAACTTCTATCTGCTACTTGTACTACCTTGGTTAAAACATACCTCAAATCCACCTTGGCAACAACTAATTTATCTTCCCTCTAACCTGGTTCTGCTCCAAGTGTGCAAGTCAGAAACGCAGGGTGTCACCCTTTGCTCTTCCCTCTGTCTCACCCTTCATATCCAAATGCTGTCCATGTTACCTTCCAAATGTCTCTTGAACTCCTATTACCATTCCCATTACTACCATAGACTACTATCCTTACTACTTCAGACTAAGCTACATCATTTTTAACCTGAACAAATAGAAAATTATCCTAACTGGTCTCCATACATCTTCTCTTGCCTTTCTTCAATTTGTTCCCTGTACTATAAGCCAGAGTGTTCTTTTAAAAGCACAAATATATTATCTTCCTCCTTAGAACAATTCAACAGCTTTTCATTGTTTGCAGAATCAAGGCTGAAATCCTTAAGAATCAAGTTCCTGCCTTCCCACCTCTCCAGCTTCATGCTGTGCCATCTCCCTGCTCACCTTCTGCACTTGGCTAGTCTCATCTTGTGATTTCTCTTGCAAAAGTCTGGTCAATTACTTTTCCCTTCTTTCCTTTCTTCCTCCTTCCCTTCCTCCATTTCCTTCATCCCTTTATCTCAGCCCACTCATTCATCTCAATGAAAAATCTTCCCTGTCCTCTTTCACTGTGGCAATTTCTCCTCTTATGTGTTCTCATATGTCATCCCTCTCCTTTCAGACACTTCAGCACTTCTAATTTTGATAGCATTTGTTTGAATTCTTAACTAACATCTACTTCTCTAATAATTTGTAAGCTACATGAGGGAAGGCATTATATCTCTTGCTTTTTATTTTTGTCTGTTTCCTCAGCACTTAGCACCATGATACATAAGAGTTGTACACTGAAGAACTAGGTATTCTGCCTCTTCCCTTTAATTGTGAGATGGCTCTACATCCTGGCTGCAGTATGTGCCTTTACTCCCTATTCAGACAACTCCTTGGATATCCTTCTGACTTTAGATTTTGTTTTTCTAGATGATTACTAATAGCCTTGATAATATTAATAGTTTGCATTTTTTTACCACTTTCTATTAGCTAAGGAATTTACATATATGATTTCCATTGTCTTCTAATAATTAAGCACTATTTTTTCCAGTGGTCATGTATGGATGTGAGAGTTGGACTGTGAAGAAGGCTGATCGCCGAAGAATAGATGCTTTTGAACTGTGGTGTTGGAGAAGACTCTTGAGAGTCCCTTGGACTGCAAGGAGATCCAACCAGTCCGTTCTAAAGGAGATCAGTCCTGGGTGTTCATTGGAAGGACTGATGCTGAAGCTGAAACTCCAATACTTTGGCCACCTCATGCGACGAGTTGACTCACTGGAAAAGACTCTGATGCTGGGAGAGATTGGGGGCAGGAGGAGAAGGGGATGACAGAGAGTGAGATGGCTGGATGGCATCACCGACTCGATGGACATGAGTTTGAGTGAACTCCAGGAGTTGGTGATGGACAGGGAGGCCTGGAGTGCTGTGATTCATGGGGTCACAAAGAGTCGGACACGACTGAGTGACTGAACTGAACTGAACTGAATCAAGACTGCTGGGAGAAATACCAATAACCTCAGATATGCAGATGACACCACCCTTATGGTAGAAAGTGAAGAGGAAGTAGAGAGTCTCTTTATGGAAGTGAAAGAGGAGAGTGAAAAAGCTGGCTTAAAACTCAACATTCAAAAAATGAAGATCATGGCATCTGGTCCCATCACTTCATGGCAAGTAGATGGGGAAACAATGACACTTGATTTTCTTGGGCTCCAAAATCACTACAGATGGTGACTGCAGTCATGAAATTAAAAGATGGCTGCCCCTTGGAAGAAAAGTTATGACAAACCTAGACAATGTATTAAAAAGCAGAGACATTACTTTGCCAACAAAAGTCCATATAGTCAAAGCTATGGTTTTTCCAGTAGTCATGTATGGATGTGAGAGTTGACCATAAGAAAACTGAGCACTGAAGAATTGATGCTTTTGAACTGTGGTGTTGGAGAAGACTCCTGGGAGTCCCTTGGACCTCAAGGAGATCAAACCAGTCAATCCTAAGGGAAGTCTGTTCTGAATATTCATTGGAAGGACTGATGCTGAAGCTGAAGCTCCAATACTTTGGCCACCTGATGCAAAGAGCTGACTCATTAGAAAAGACTCTGATGCTGGTAAAGATTGAAGGAAGGAGGAGAAGGGGGCAACAGAGGATGAGATGGTTGGATGGCATCACTGACTTGATGGACATGAGTTTGAGCAAGCTTCAGGAGTTGGTGATGGACAGGGAAGACTGGCATGATGCAGTCCATGGGGTCACAAAGAGTTGGACACACCTAAGTTACTGGACTGACTGAAGCCTATTCTTGAGGAAATTACTGTCATGAATATGGGTTAAATAACCTGTTCAAATTTCACAGTGGTTGAGCCAGGGTTTGCCTTCAGCCACATCTGCTCTAAAACCCTTGTTCTTTTCGCTACACCACTGTTAGGTTCTTCCTAATAGTGTCATGTTAAGTAAGGATTTCTCTCTAGCCAAGTTGAGTCTTGTGGAACCACCCATACTGGACCAGCCCACAGCAACTAAACACCCCACTCCAACACATACACATAAGTACTTGGTAAATGTAATTCTGCTTCTTATTTTCTTAAAGGGGATTTAGATTCCCTTCTGCAGCTTTGTTGGTGTAAGTGTAGATTTCCCACATTGAGATTGTCTTGGAATTGCACACTTGATCTCCCTGAGATCCCCTTTACTGGTGGTTACAGAGAGATTTTCCAGGTACTTTTAATCTTAAATTTTTAAACTTCTTGAGAGGGTTCTGGTTGACTGTATTGGGAAAGCCAAAGGGAACTAAAATTTAATTAGCACCTACTATATGCCAGGTACTTAACATGGTCATATCTTTGAATCCATGATGGGAATAACTATTCACATAGGTAAGAAAATAAAAGTCAGAGTGATCTGGTCTGGATTCTGACTCAGGGATGTCTGAAACTAAAGCCTGTACCTCTGAAAAGATCCCAGGGGGGATAAGACTCAGATCCTTGGCCCAGCACTGAAACAAAGAAGAATGTTTGCCAAGCCATGGAAGCCACCTTAGGACGATGGTTTATCTACAGCTTCAGTTGCCAGATGGGCGTTGAGATTATTGAGATTGAACAGAAGGGGTTATTTCCTTCAATTCAGAGGATGCTCCCAAAGTCGTTTGTTTTTCAGAAAATATCAGCTTTATCCAACAAACTCTGGGCCTATCAGAACTTATTCTCATCCCTTTTCCCACTTCCCAAACACCTCATTTGTCCTGGTCTAGAGAAGACCCACTTTGTTAGTCATCAACTAAAAGAAAGTCATTTAAAAAGGGTTCAACACTTGTTTTGATCTGTGTCTTCTTTTCTGAGTACTTGGGACTAGAAAATTAAAACATATTATAATGGGTGGCTGTGTCTGATAGTAGTATCATGGGTGATTCTTGCTTCCTTTCTATGCTTTTTGTAGTTTCTACATTTTCTAAAATGGTAATTATTGCTTTAAATGAAGAGGTGTCTAATTTTAAGGGACTTCATTTCAACATTCAATGGGTAAAGTTTCCTTTTTTTAAAAAAAATGTGAGCTAAAATAAATCTTCCCTGGTAAAGTTAAAGTTTAAAGTTACTTGGGTAAATGGATTAAAAGCACCAACCAGAAGACATGGACTGACTGGGCGGATGTAAACGTGTGCGTGAATGTGAATGTGATGTTCACTTACCATATCATTCTACTTGACCACCTAAATTGTATGTAATTATTTTATATTGTTAGGTTAATCATGTTACCATTTTAGCTTGCAATTATAATTATCTTTTATTTTTCATCTGGCTATTGATTGTGAAAACTGATAAACATCTTTTACTATTGTGATTATGTAATTATTACTCGATACCATTGTATCATGATTGGTCAACAGAAAAATAATAGAATTTTATATCATCAAAAAAAAAAAATAAAGTTACTTGGGAGAGATTTGTAAGTAAGGTAGGCTGCTTGACTCCCTGTAAGGAGAGAGAAAAACTGGGAGACCCGCAACTGGTCCTCACCCAACTAGGTGAGGTAGCCAGGTAAGGTAGACCCAAATTTAGCCAGGTGAACAAGGTTTAATATCCAAAATGTTGGGCAACCTATCATTAAGGGAAAATGGCTGGGTATTTTGTCATGAATAGGCCTTTTCAAATATTAGGAACTTTTTATGCTATCTCATTAGCATAACTTTTTAAGGCTTCCAAAACTTTCCATCAATTACAATCCTGAATCACCTACCATAACCATTTTGAAACCTGTATCACGCGTACCTTTACCCTCATCCTGTTTATGGCCTCACTTTCTTTTCAGACTCGGATGCACAGAACTTCTTTCCTAAGTCTAATTTTGGCTCTCCTCTCAGCTCTGACCTGGATTCTCTCTCCTGATATGTTGTTTCACCCTTTCCGGTCTGACAGGTGTAACTGTCAGGAGACCAACCCGTATACCATCAAGGTCCTCGGTAAAGTCACAAGCTTTCTAAAAAGTGGGTGGACCATGGCAGTGGAACATCCAGGAGAATACTACTCAGAAGTCCCTGTAGTTGGCATCTTGCACATTTGTCTTCCAAAAGCCGAACCCTAGTCAAAGAGATCAGAACTAGTGGTCAGGATCAGGGGTTCAGTTCCCACAGGAGAATCATAGATAAGTCAGATAATTGGAATAGGAACCTGGAATGACATCCATGGCAGGAAAGTGATTCCATGAGCATGGCTTGGAGAGAAATTGGCAGGAGAGGTTAGATCTTGGCATTGGGATAAGAGGGGATGTCTGCCTGGTAGGGTTGGAGTTGATATAAAATGTGAGAAAATAACTCAAGAACCCAGTGGTCAACACAGGGCACCATGACCAAGGATACCTATCAGGGATTGAGATGAGGAAAGTGGTTACTTAAGCAGGCTGTCCTCAAGTCCTTATTGATCTAGGGAGTGGGTGGTCTGAGTCTGAAGGAAAGGGCAACAGTACATCTAAATACAAATTGTTGAGTCAGAGAGGGAAGGGACAATGACAGTTAGGGTCCAGGTTAGAGAATAAGAGAATACACGTCCTATTGCATCATCTCATACATATTTCTTCTCTAGAGGTTTGTGAGAAGTAGTGGGTTCTCAGTATATAGCTAGGTGTTTCCCTAACACCTTAGCCTGATTGTATTAACACAGGAGAAAGACACTCTGAAGAGGAGAAGCAAGAATACAGGCATATCTTGGAGATACTGTGGATTCAAGAGTCAGATCTCTTCAATAAAGTGAACATTGCAATAAAGTGAGTCACATGAATATTTTGGTTTGGTACATGAAGGCTGTATATCATCACCCTGCTTATTTAACTTATATGCAGAGTCAGTCAGTCAGTCAGTTCAGTCGCTCAGTTGTGTCCAACTCTTTGCGACCCCATGAATCACAGAGTACATCATGTGAAATGCTGAGCTGGATGAAGCACAAGCTGGAATCAAGATTGCCAGGGGAAATATCAATAACCTCAGATATGCAGAAAGTGAAGAGGAACTAAAGAGTCTCTTGAGGAAGCTGAAAGAGGAGAGTGAAAAAAACTGGCTTAAAACTCAACATTCAAAAAACGAAGATCATGGCATCCAGTCCCATCACTTCATGGCAAGTAGATGGGGGAACAATGGAAACAGTGACAGGCTTTATTTTCTTGGGCTCCAAAATCACTGCAGGTGGTAACTGCAGCCATGAAATTAAAAGACGCTTGCTCTTTGGAAGAAAAACTATAACAAACCTAGACAGCATATTAAAAAAGCAGAGACATTACTTTGCCAACAAAGGTCCGTCTAGTCAAAGCTCTCGTTTTTCCAGTAGTCATGTACAGTTGTGAGAGCTGGACAATAAAAATGGCTGAGTACTTAAGAATTGATGCTTTTAAATTGTAGTGTTGGAGAAGACTCTTGAGAGTCCCTTGGACAGCAAGGAGACCAAATTAGTCAATCCTAAAGGAAATCAACCCTGAATATTCATTGGAAGGTCTGATGCTGAAGCTGAAGCTCCAATACTTTGGCCACCTGATGCAAAGAGCCAACTCACTGGAAAAGACTCCGAAAGAGTGAAAGGCAGGAGGAGAAGGGGAAAACAGAGGATAAGATGGTTGGGTGGCATCACTGACTCAATGGCCATGAGTTTGAGCAAACTCTGAGAGATGGTGAAGGACAAGAAAGCTTGGCATACTGCAGTCCATGGGCTCGCAAAGAATCAGACATTACTGAGTGACTGAACAACAAATAAAATTATATTTACAATGAAAAGATGCTCAACATCACTGATTATTAGAGAAATGGAAATCAAAACTACAGTGAGGTACCACCTCACACCAATTAGAATGGCCATCATAAAAAAATGTACAAATAATAAATGCTGGAGAGGGTGTGGAAAAAAGAGAACCCTACTGCATTGTTTGGGAATGTAAATTGGTGCCGCCAGTATGGAGAACAGTATGAAGTTTCCTTAAAAAACTAAAAATAGAGAAACCATATAATCCAGCAATCTTACTTCTGGGAATATACCCAGAAAAGACAAAAACTCATACTTCAAAAAGATACCATACCCCATTGTTCACAGGAGCATTATTTACAAAAGCCAAGGCATGGAAGCAACCTAAATGTTCATCAACAGATGAATGGATAAAGAAGATGAAATACACACACACAAACACTGGAATGTACTTAGTCATAAAAAGAATGAAGTAATGCCATTTGCAGCAACATGGATGGACCTAGAGATCATCGTACTGAGTGAAGTAAGTCAGATAAAGAAAGACGAATACCATATGATATTACTTTTATGTGGAATCTAAAAAAGTAATACAAATGAGCTTATTTACAAAACAGAAATAGACTCACAGACTTAGAAAACAAACTTATGGTTACCAAAGGGGAGGGGAGGGAGGCTAGGTTAGGAACTTGGGGTTAACATATACAAAATACTATAATAAAATAGGTAACCAACAGTGACCTACTATATAGCACAGGAAACTATACTCAATATCATGTAATAATCTATAAGGGAAAAGAATCTGAAGAACAGATGTATATATAACTGAATCACTTTGCTGTACACCTGAAACTAACATAACATAATATATCAAATATACTTCAATAAAAAATTAAATTAAAAAATTTAAAGAAGAAAAAATTATGTTTACAATATACTATAATCTATTAAGTGTGCAACAGAATCATGTAAAAAACCACATCTATCCATATTTATTGATAATACTTTATTGCTAAAATATTCCAACCATGTGCACACTGCTATATTAAAAATGGATAACCAACAAGGACTTACTGTATAGCACATGGAACTCTGCGCAATGTTGTATGGCAGCCTGGATGGGAGGGGAGTTTGGGGAGAATGGATACATGTATATATATATGGCTGAATCCCTTCACTGTTCACCCGAACCTATTACAACATTTTTAATCAGCTATACCTCAATATAAAATAAAAAGTCTTAAAAAATGTTAAGCATCATCTGAGTCTTTCAGTTCAGTTCAGTTCAGTTCAGTCGCTCAGTCGTGTCCAACTCTCCGCGACCCCATGAATCACAGCACGCCAGGCCTCCCTGTCCATCATCAACTCCCGGAGTACACTCAAACTCATGTCCACAGAGTCGGTGATGCCATCCAGCCTTCTCATTCTCTGTCGTCCCCTTCTCATTCTCTGTCGTCCCCTTCTCCTCCCGCCCCCAACCTTTCCCAGCATCAGAGTCTTTTCCAGTGAGTCAACTCGTCGCATGAGGTGGCCAAAGTATTGCAGCTTCAGCTTTAGCATCAGTCCCTCCAATGAGCATCCAGGATTGATCTCCTCTAGAATGGACTGGTTGGATCTCCTTGCAGTATAAGGGACTCTCAAGAGTCTTCTCCAACACCACAGTTCAAAAGCATCGATTCTTCGGCGATCAGCTTTCTTCACAGTCCAACTCTCACATCCATACATGACCACGGGAAAAACCATTGCCTTGACTAGACGGACCTTGGTTGGCAAAATAATGTCTCTGCTTTTTAATATATTATCAAGATTGGTCATAACTTTCCTTCCAAGGAGCAAGCGTCTTTTAATTTCATGGCTGCAATCAGCATCTGCAGTGATTTTGGAGCCCCCCAAAATAAAGTCTGACACTATTTCCACTGTTTTTCCATCTATTTCCCATGAAGTGATGGGACCAGATGCCATGATCTTTCTTTTCTGAATGTTGAGCTTCAAGCCAACCTTTTCACTCTCCTCTTTCACTTTCATCAAGAGGCTTTTGAGTTCCTCTTCACTTTCTGCCATAAGGGTAGTGTCATCTGCATATCTGAGTTTATTGATATTTCTCCCGGCAATCCTGATTCCAGCTGGTGCTTCTTCCAGCCCAGCGTTCCTCATGATGTTCTCTGCATATAAGTTAAATAAGCAGGGTGACAATATACAACCTTGATGTACTCCTTTTCCTACTTGGAACAAGTCTGTTGTTCCATGACCAGTTCTAACTGTTGCTTCCTGACTTGCATACAGGTTTCTCAAGAGGCAGGTCAGGTGGTCTGGTATTCCCATGTCTTTCAGAATGTTCCACAGTTTATTGAGATCCACACAGTCAAAGGCTTTGGCATAGTCAATGAAGCAGAAATAGATGTTTTCCTGGAACTCTCTTGCTTTCTCCATGATCCAGTGGATGTTGGCTATTTGATCTCTGGTGCCTCTGCCTTTTCTAAAACCTACTTGAACATCTGCGAGTTCACAGTTCACATATTGCTGAAGCCTGGCTTGGAGAATTTTGAGCATGACTTTACTAGTGTGTGCGATGAGTGCAATTGTGCGGTAGTTTGAGCATTCTTTGGCATTGCCTTTCTTTGGGATTGGAATGAAGACTGACCTTTTCCAGTCCTGTGGCCACTGCTGAGTTTTCCAAGTTTGCTGGCATATTGAGTGCAGCACTTTCACAGCATCATCTTTCAGGATTTGAAATAGCTCAATTGGAATTCCATCACCTCCACTAGCTTTGTTCGTAGTGATGCTCTCTAAGGCCCACTTGACTTCACATTCCAATATATCTGGCTCCAGGTGAGTGATCATGCCATCGTGATTATCTTCATCGTGAAGATCTTTTTTGTACAGTTCTTCTGTGTATTCTTGCCACCTCTTCTTAATATCTTCTGCTTCTGTTAGGTCCATACCATTTCTGGCCTTTATCAAGCTCATCTTTGCATGAAATGTTCCCTTGATAGCTCTAATTTTCTTGAAAAGATCTCTTGTTTTTCCTATTCTGTTGTTTTCCTCTATTTCTTTGCATTGATTGCTGAGGAAGGCTTTCTTATCTCTCCTTGCTATTCTTTGGAACTCTGCATTCAGATGCTGATATCTTTCCTTTTCTCCTTTTCTTTACACTTCTCTTCTTTTCACAGCTATTTGTAAGGTAACATCAAAAATCAATGATCGAGGGAGGAACAAGATGGCAGAGGAATAGGACGGCGAGACCACTCTCTCCCCCACAAATTCATCAAAAGAACATATGAACGCAGAGTAAAGTCCACAAAACAACTTCTGAATGCTAGCAGAGGACATCAGGTACCCAGAAAAGCAGCCCATTGTCTCCGAAAGGAGGTAGGAAAAAACATAAAAGATAAAAAGAGACAAAAGAGATAAGGTCGGAGCTCCCTCCTGGGAAGGGAGGCTTTAAAAAGAAGTTTACAAACACCAGGAAACACTCTTACTGATGAATCTGTGGCGAGCCTTGGAACCTCAGAGGGCCCCATAACCGGGAGGAAAAAGAAAGAAACAATTAAAACCCACAGATTACCCGCCAAAGGGTAACTCCCTGAGGAGAAGCAGCACAGACGCCTGCATACGCCAACTGCAAGCAGGGGCTGGGCAGGGAGGAGCCGGCTGAACTACTTAGAGAGAGGACTGGGCTTGAATGCCACGAGGGCAATCTGAGAGAACTGGGGATAGCAAAGCAGACTGTGGGATAGCTTCCCCGCTAAAAGGTGGAAAGCTCTAACCTAGGACTCCGCAAGCCCCTCTCACAGAACAAAGGGCTGAGTAGAGCAAGCCGGCTGCAGTCAGCCCATCCCCCATCTCCCCACCGAGACAGGCAGGGAGGGCAGCCAGAGCCGGAGGGGGCAACCGCAGCCCCAGAAAGGCATCCGATACAAACTGCAGGCAGGCTTGTTGCTAATCAAGACTTCTTGGGATTGTGCCGGTTGATTTCCGCCTGAGAAGGTGCGCCAGTTGTACACCCAGAAAACCGAGTGGCAGAGACTGGGGAGGCGATATGTCACAGCGACTGCACTCGCCAAACACCTGGTCTCCTGAGCTGCTTGGACTGGGGAAGGCACAAAATGCAGGCCCAACCAAGTCTGCGCCTTGTGGAGTACCTGAGAAACTGAACTTGAGCCGCTCAGACCTGGGAAGTGCATACAACCCAGCGCTGGCCTCGGACAGTTCCCAGCAGAGCAACCTAGAGCCTATACTGTGTAGACTGGGACAACACACGCACTGTGAGCGGGGGCAAACCCAGTGTGGCCAAGACGCTGCGAGCACTCCCCACAGACGCC
The DNA here is from genome assembly GCF_049115385.1 of Moschus berezovskii. NCBI lineage: Eukaryota > Metazoa > Chordata > Mammalia > Artiodactyla > Moschidae > Moschus > Moschus berezovskii. Next base: position 43,068,246 of record NC_142473.1, read on the forward strand.
AGAGATATTTGTCTGCAGTGTTCCTCCCTTCCTAGAACAGGACTGAACAACTGAGCCTTAAAAAGTGTCCCTCTGCCATCTAATATCAGGGCGGAAATTAGACACTGAAGAGACCAGCAATCAGAAGCTAAAACAGAGGGAACCACCTTGGAAATGACAGATAGAGAAGTCTAGAGGCTACTCCAAGAGTAAGACCAAAAACCAGAGGCAAGAGGCTTAAGACTGAATCCTGAGAACACCAGAGAACTCCTGACTCCACGGAACATTAACTGATAGGAGCTCATCAAACGCCTCCATACCTACACTCACCAAGCATCACCAAGGGTCAACAAGTTCCAGAGCAAGACATACCACGCAAATTCTCCAGCAACACAGGAAAATAGCCCTGAGCTTCAATATACAGGCTGCCCAAAGTCACTCCAAACCCAATGACATCCCATAACTCATTACTGGACACTTCATTGCACTCCAGAGAGAAGAAATCCAGCTCCACCCACCAGAATACCGACACAAGCTTCCCTAACCAGGGAACCTTGACAAGTCACCCTTCCAACCCCACACACAGCGAGGAAACTACATAATAAAGAGAACTCCACAAACTGCCAGAGAGGGAAAGGACACCCCAAGCAAAGCAATATAAGCAAGATGAAGAGGCAGAGAAATACCTAGCAAGTAAAGGAACGAGATAAATGCCCACCAACACAAACAAAAGAGGAAGATATAGGGAATCTACCTGATAAAGAATTTCGAATTTTGATGGTGAAAATGATTCAAAATCTTGAAAGCAAAATGGAGTTACAGATAAATAACCTGGAGAAAAGGATTGAGAAGATGGAAGAAAGGTTTAAGAAGGACTTAGAGGAAATAAAAAAGAGTCAATATACAATGAATAATGCAATAGATGAGATCAGAAACACTCTGGAGGGAACAAACAGTAGAATAACAGAGGCAGAAGACAGGGTAAGTGAGCTAGAAGATAGAATTGTAGAAATAAATAAAACAGAGAGGAAAAAAGAAAAAAGAATTAAAAGAAATGAGGACAATATTAGAGACCTCTGGGACAATGTTAAATGCTCCAACATTTGAAACATAGGAGTCCCAGAAGAAGAAGACAAAAAGAAAGACCATGAGAGAATACTTGAGGAGATAATAGTTGAAAACTTCCCTAAAATGGGGAAAGAAATAATCACCCAAGTCCAAGAAACCCAGAGAGTCCCCAACAGGATAAACCCAAGGCGAAATACTCCAAGACACATATTAATCAAATTAACAAAGATCAAACACAAAGAACAAATATTAAAAGCAGCAAGGGAAAAGCAGCAAATAACACACAAAGGGATTCCCATAAGGATAACAGCTGATCTTTCAACAGAAACTCTTCAGGCCAGGAGGGAATGGCAAGACATACTTAAAGTGATGAAAGAAAATAACCTACAGCCCAGATAACTGTACCCAGCAAGGATCTCATTCAAATATGAAGGAGAAATCAAAAGCTTTACAGACAAGCAAAAGCTGAGAGAATTCAGCATCATCAAACCAGCTCTCCAACAAATGCTAAAGGATCTTCTCTAGACAGGAAACACATAAAGGGTGTATAAACTCGAACCCAAAACAATAAAGAAAATGGCAACGGGATCATACTTATCAATAACTACCTTAAACGTAAATGGGTTGAATGCCCCAACCAAAAGATAAAGGCTGGCTGAATGGATACAAAATCAAGAACCCCATATATGTTGTCTACAAGAGACCCACCTCAAAATGAGGGACACATACAGACTGAAAGTGAAGGGCTGGAAAAAGATATTCCATGCAAATAGAGACCAAAAGAAAGCAGGAGTAGCAATACTCATATCGGATAAAATAGACTTTAAAACAAAGGCTGTGAAAAGAGACAAAGAAGGAAACTACATAAAGATCAAAGGATCAATCCAAGAAGAAGATATAACAATTATAAATATTTACGCACCCAACATAGGAGCACCGCAATATGCAAGACAATTACTAACAAGTATGAAAGGGGAAATTAACAACAATGCAATAATAGTGGGAGATTTTAATACCCCACTTACATCTATGGATAGATCAACTAAACAGAAAATTAACAAGGAAACACAAACTTTAAATGATACAATAGACCAGTTAGACCTAATAGATATCTATAGAACATTTAACCCCAAAACAATGAATTTCACCTCTTTCTCAAGCGCACACGGAACCTTTTCCAGGATAGATCACATCCTGGGCCATAAATCTAGCCTTGGTAAATGAAAAAATTTGAAATCATTCCAAGCATCTTTTCTGACCACAATGCAGTAAGATTAGATCTCAATTACGGGAGAAAAACCATTAAAAATGCCAACATATGGAGGCTGAACAACACGCTGCTGAATAATGAACAAATCATAGAAGAAATCAAAAGAGAAATGAAATGAAATCAAATGAAAACGAAAACACAACAACCCAAAACCTCTGGGACACTGTAAAAGCAGTGCTAAGGGGGAAGTTCATAGCAATACAGGCACACCTCAAGAAACAAGAAAAAAGTCAACTAAATAACCTAACTCTACATCTAAAGAAACTAGAAAAGGAAGAAATGAAGAATCCCAGGGTTAGCAGAAGGAAAGAAATCGTAAAAATTAGGGCAGAGATAAACGCAAAAGAAACAAGAGACCATAGCAAAAATCAACAAAGCCAAAAGCTGGTTCTTTGAGAAGGTAAGTAAAATTGACAAACCACTAGCCAGACTAATCAAGAAACAAATGGAGAAGAACCAAATCAATAAAATTAGAAATGAAAATGGAGAGACCACAACCGACAACACAGAAACACAAAGGATTATTAGAGAATACTATCAGCAATTATATGGCAATAAAATGAATAACCTGGAAGAAATGGACAAATTCCTAGAAAAGTACAACTTTCCAAAACTGAACTAGGAAGAAATAGAAAATCTGAACAGACCCATCACAAGCACGGAACTAGAGGCTGTAATCAGAAATCTTCCAGCAAACAAAAGCCCAGGTCCAGACGGCTTCACAGCTGAATTCTACCAAAAATTTAGAGAAGAGCTTACACCTATTCTACTCAAACTCTTCCAGAAAATTGCTGAGGAAGGGAAACTTCCAAACTCATTCTATGAGGCCACCATCACCCTAATCCCAAAGCCTGGTAAAGATCCCACAAAAAAAGAAAACTACAGGCCAATATCACTGATGAACATAGATGCAAAAATCCTTAACAAAATTCTAGCAATCAGAATCCAACAACACATTAAGAAAATCATATATCATGACCAAGTGGGCTTTATCCCAGGAATGCAAGGATTCTTCAATATCCACAAATCAATCAATGTAATACAGCACATTCACAAACTGAAAAATAAAAATCATATGATTATCTCAATAGATGCAGAGAAAGCCTTCGACAAAATTCAACATCCATTTATGATAAAAACCCTCCAGAAAGTGGGAATAGAAGGGACATATCTCAACATAATAAAAAGCTATATATGACAAACCCACAGCAAACATTCCTCCACGGTGAAAAACTGAAAGCATTTCCCCTAAAGTCAGGAACAAGACAAGGGTGCCCACTCTCACCACTACTCTTCAACATAGTTCTGGAAGTTTTGGCTACAGCAATCAGAGCAGAAAAAGACATAAAAGGAATCCAAATTGGAAAAGAAGAAGTAAAACTTTCACTATTTGCTGATGACATGATCCTCTACACAGAAAACCCTAAGACTCTACCAGAAAACTACTAGAGCTAATCAATGATTACAGTAAAGTTGCAGGATATAAAGTCAACACACAGAAATCCCTTGCATTCCTATACACTAATAATGAGAGAATAGAAAGAGAAATTAAGGAAACTATTCCATTCACTGTTGCAATGAAAAGAATTAAATACTTAGGAATATATCTACCTAAGGAAACAAAAGACTTGTACATAGAAAACTATAAAACACTAGTGAAAGTAATCAAAGAGGACACTAATAGATGGAGAAATATACCGTGTTCATGGATTGGAAGAATAAATATTGTAAAAATGAGTATACTACCCAAAGTAATTTATACATTCAATGCAATCCCTATCAAGCTACCAACGATATTTTTCACAGAACTAGAACAAATAATCTCACAATTTGTATGGAAATACAAAAAACCTCGAATAGCCAAAGCAATCTTGAGGAAGAAAAATGGAACTGGGTGAATCAACCTGACGGACTTCAGGCTCTACTACAAAGCCACAGTCATCAAGACAGTATGGTACTGGCATAAAGACAGAAATATAGATCAATGGAACAAAATAGAAAGCCCAGAGATAAATCCATGCACCTATGGACACCTTATCTTGACAAAGGAGGCAAGAATATAAAATGGAGAAAAGACAGTCTCTTTAACAAGTGGTGCTGGGAAAACTGGTCAGCCACTTGTAAAAGAATGAAACTAGAACACTCCCTAACACCATACACCAAAATAAACTCAAAATGGATTAGAGACCTAAATGTAAGACCAGAAACTATAAAACTCCTAGAGGAGAACGTAGGCAAAATGCTCTCTGACATAAATCACAGCAGGATCCTCCAAGACCCACCTCCCAGATTATTCGAAATAAAAGCAAAAATAAACAAATGGGACCTAATTAAAATCAAAAGCTTCTGCACAGCAAAGGAAACTCTAAGCAAGGTGAAAAGACAGCCTTCAGAATGGGAGAAAATAATAGCAAATGAAGCAACTGATAAAGGATTAATCTCCAAAATATACAAGCAGCTCCTGCAGCTCAATTCCAGAAAAATAAGTGACCCAATCAAAAAATGGGCCAAAGAACTAAACAGACATTTCTCCAAAGAAGACAGAAAGATGGCTAACAAACACATGAAAAAATGCTCAACATCCCTCATAATCAGAGAAATGCAAATCAAAACCACAATGAGATACCATTTCACACCAGTCAGAATGGCTGCTATCCAAAAAACTACATGCAATAAATACTGGAGAGGGTTTGGAGAGAAGGGAACCCTCTTACACTGTTGGTGGGAATGCAAACTAGTACAGCCACTATGGAGAACAGTGTGGAGATTCCTCAAAAAACTGGAAATAGAACTGCCATATGATCCAGCAATCGCACTCCTGGGCATACACACCGAGGAAACCAGAATTGAAAGAGACACATGTACTCCAATGTTCATCGCAGCACTGTTTATAATAGCCAGGACATGGAAGCAACCTAGATGTCCATCTGCAGACGAATGGATAAGAAAGCTTTGGTACATATACACAATGGAGTATTACTCAGCAATTAAAAAGAATGTATTTGAACCAGTTCTAATGAGGTGGATGAAACTAGAGCCTATTATACAGAGTGAAGTAAGCCAGAAAGAAAAACACCAATACCATATACTAACACATATATATGGAATTTAGAAAGATGCAAATGACAACCCTGTATACGAGACAGCAAAAGAGACACAGATGTATAGAACAGTCTTTGGGACTCTGTGGGAGACGGTGAGGTTGGGATGGTTTGGGAGAATGGCATTGAAAGATGTATATTATCATATGTGAAACGAAAAAAAAAAAACTCGCAAAAAAAATTATAAAATATATTTTGTTCTATTGTTATAAAAAAAAGTCAATGATCACAGATGACTACAACAAATACAATAATAGTGAAAATTTTGAAATATTGCAAGAATTACCAAAATGTGACATAGAGACATGAAGTGAGCATATATTGCTATAAAAATGATGCTGATAGACTGGCTTGACCCAGGGTTGCTGCAAAACTTCAATTTGTAAAAAATACAATGCCTGCTACATATGATAATGTAAAGTACAGTAAAATGAGGTATGACTATACTTGTTTACTATATGACAATCAGAAAATGCAAAGAAGCAAAAATTATGAAATATACAATATTCACAAATCAACTACCCCCAAGATAGTTATTACTAACAATTTGATGTTTATCTTTTCCGACTATACATATACACACAAACATACATGAAATCCTAAAAAAACCAGAATTACACGACACTGTCTTTTTCACTCAAAAATATGTCATGAATGTCTTTCCTTTCTACTCAGTACATAACTCAACACAGTCCTCTATGGCTGCAGAAGGCCCTATAGTATCGATAGCACACAGTTTACCTAACAGACTTCAGAGTGTTGAACATTTTATTGTTTATAATTTGGGGTTATTGCAATTATCTCTTATAGCTAGATTTCACATCTTTAATTTTTTGAAATTAATGCCCATTATTGTTATTGAATCTGCCCAGGAAGGGACTTTGAAACACTTCAGTAAAATCTGAGAGAGCATCAAAGAAAATAACCCCAGTCATTAAATCACCCCTTTCCAGTTTCCCATGTATATTTTCTCCAACTGAAAGTCATGGAATGAAAGATATAGTTGCTTTGTCTTCTATGGAAAAGCTTTCAGGACAGACTTTTAAAAATTAAACAAAGATTTTACCTTTATGGCTCTATAGAGTTCATTATAGAAAAATGTACAAGGATAGAAATGTAAAGGGGAAAAAAATCCCCTACTGGCTCAATAATTTTGGTTTGTTTCCTTCTAGAGTTTCCTCTGTTTATGCTTTGAAATTTATACACAGTTGTATTCATATTTTGTGTATAATGTTATCTTATTTTTCCTATCTGTCCTAGGAGCCTTCACATTTTTCTGGGGTTTTATCAGTTCATCAGAAACGTCATTTGAACATCAGTGTTGGCTGTATTCCCCTGTGTAGCTTTTGATAGTGGCTCCCCGTTCTAGGCTGTAAAGATTTAGGACCAAATCTGTCCTCCCTCCTTACAAAGACTGTCACCTCCCAGTTCCTCCCAGTTGTTAGAATCCCTTTCTGCTCTAGCATCTCTTCCAACAGATTATTTTCATTGTATTCATTTTTTTTTTTTTTTTTTACCCTTTTGGCTTTATTTTTTCTTTCCCAGGGTATGTCCTCTACCTCCCAGACCAGAGAAGCACGCGAGAATCTGAGGGAGGAGCAGAGGGAGGTGGCCATGAGCATCACAGGGGGCCCCTCTGATGTTGCTCTGGGTACAGAGCCTTCAATCCACAGAGGTCAAGTTCCAAGAGCTGATGGATGTTTGCTCCCCATGAAAAACAGATTAATTCTGCATGCTACCTGGGTGGTTTCACATACGGAGAGTGAACACAGCAGGCCAAGCTAAGGAGCAGGGCTGGACCAGGGCACGTGGGCAACCTGAGCAGGCTAATAACCTGGCCCCCTTTCAAACAATATTCTCTAAATATCTGGCCAACGTTCATCCAGGGGAGAGGCTGGGTGCTGTGTAGTGGGAGAGGACAGGGAGGAATGCTGGTTCAGCACCCACCCACTCACAGCTCAGCTCCCAGCCCTGAACACATCTTACCCAGCAGCTAAGAGGCCTGGAAGGCAGCCGAAACACCACCTCTTGCCACTTTAGAGCGCCTGGGAGTTTTGCCCCCATCACGAGGCAGTGGTGACGGGCCTGGGAGAGCCAGACAGCCTATCTACTAGGGGTGTGACTCTGGCAAATTCCTTAACCTTTCTTAAGGGGTCTTCTCATCTGTGAAGTGGAGAATAATAACAATACCTTCCTCAATGGTCTGGAAGGGTTTAAATGAATTATTACATATAAAGCAGTTAGAGAAGTTCCTGGCACAAAGCTATCACTGTTTATTATAATCACAGACTATTATTTATAAAAATAAAATCATTATTATCATCATTCTCATTTCAGGCTTGTTCTCAATAATTCTCATAAAGACCATTTTCTCTATCTCATTACATTTCCAGAGACATTTTAGTGCTTCTTACAAACTGGTATCCTGGCACCAGCCCAGCTGGCTGGCACCTAAATCCAACTTGGCTTGGGAGCCTAGAGTTCAATGGACAGGCTGTAGTGGAACTGGTGTGTGTGTGCGTGCGTGCATGGGCGTGCATGTGTGTGTGTGTGTGTGTGGTGTTTGTGTCATTGCCCACTTACTCCACACAGTGTATCCCGTGGTTGAAAAACAGTCTCATCTTCCACGTGAGAACTGGGAGATGCTGAGAAAGGTTAAGATGGACTTAACCTTTCTGGTCATCAACTGGGTGTAGATAATCCTCAGTAAGAAAACATTCATGTCCTCTAGAAAATCCAGGGAGAGAAGAATTCTTTAAAACAGGTGAATTATGTCTCAAGGGATCCTGAGAGAAACCGTGGGGTAGTGGGGGAATATGGTGTGTGGGCTCTGGGAGCCATGCAGACCTGGATCGGATTTCTGTCTTAGTCACTGAATGACTCTGAACAAAGTAACTAACCTTTCTGTGCCTCAGCATCCTTGTCTGTGAAATGGGTATACCATGCTGATGAATGAAGATGCTCGCTATATACTGCCTAGCAGGGTGCCTGGGACAGTTTGTTGTTGTTTATTTGCTAAGTTGTGTCTGACTCTTTGTGACCCCATGAATTATAGCCCCCAAGATTCCTCTGTCCCCAGTACTTCCAGGCAAGAATACTGGAGAGTGTTGCCATTTTCTTCTCCAGATCTTCCCAACCCAGAGCTCAAACCCGTGTCTCCTGCATTGGCAGGTAGGTTCCTTACCATCTGAGCCACCAGGGAAGCCACCTGGAATAGTCAGGTGCCCCATAACTGTGACTTCTTCTGAGTTCTTAAAGTGAAAATCAGAAAATGAACCCTGAAAGCACCCTCAGTGTCCACAGCCTAGCAGGTGGGTGATGCACATGTGCGAATAACTTAGAAATATTGTCATCTGCAGAATGTATTAATAAAATCCAGGGCATCCCAGAATGCACAGTCATGGCAATAATATCTGTTATTTACCCAGTCCCCAGTCCATACTGTATGTTCTTGCTAATACTTCTTATCCATTATTTCACATAATCATCCCAATAATCTTGTAAAGTATGAATTATCCCCATTTTACAAATTCAGAAACTGGGACTAGGAAGCAGGAGCTTGGGCTCATGTCCCCCTGTGACCCTAAACCTACAGTCCCTATAACCATTGGACCTAACTCACTTCCCTCATCTTCCACTTGGGGAGACTGTGTCAGTTTCAATTTGATGCTAGAAAATCACTCTGATAAATAGGTTTAAACCCATAGAACCATATAGTTGGGGAACATTATACTAGGTAGTCTAATGTCTAGGAAATAAATCAGCCTTTTAAGTTTTATATCGCAATACCATTGAAATGTTTAATAATTATTGCCAGAGAATGGTATAATGCAGTACTAAAGATGAGTAATTGAAAAACCCATCAAGGCAGATGAGGCATCTTCTCACTGAATTGCTTTTCGATATTTTACATAATTATTTCATTCAGATTTATGTTCAGCTCAGCAGCTCTCTATGCTGCTTGACTCTCTTGGCAGCTAGGCCTATTGTGCTGAGAACTTCCGGGATGGACAGAATGTCTCCTGAACACTAACGGGGCTTTCAATGGTTTGACTTCATTTAGCAAAGGACAAAGTTCAGTCAGTTCAGTTCAGTTCAGTCGCTCAGTCGTGTCCGACTCTCCGCGACCCCATGAATCACAGCACGCCAGGCCTCCCTGTCCATCACCAACTCCCGGAGTACACTCAAACTCATGTCCACAGAGTCGGTGATGCCATCCAGCCATCTCATTCTCCGTCGTCCCCTTCTCCTCCCGCCCCCAACCTTTCCCAGCATCAGAGTCTTTTCCAGTGAGTCAACTCGTCTCATGAGGTGGCCGAAGTATTGGAGTTTCAGCTTTAGCATCAGTCCCTCCAATGAACATCCAGGATTGATCTCCTTTAGAATGGACTGGTTGGATCTCCTTGCAGTATAAGGGACTCTCAAGAGTCTTCTCCAACACCACAGTTCAAAAGCATCGATTCTTCGGCGATCAGCTTTCTTCACAGTCCAACTCTCACATCCATACATGACCACGGGAAAAACCATTGCCTTGACTAGACGGACCTTGGTCGGCAAAGTAATGTCTCTGCTTTTTAATATACTATCAAGGTTGGTCATAACTTTCCTTCCAAGGAGCAAGCGTCTTTTAATTTCATGGCTGCAATCAAAGTTAGGAGTGAAAATTGTTTCCTGAGGCCCCGCCGTGTCCCAGTCACTGTGCTGGGGTTTATATGTATTAACTATGCTGGCTCATTGCAAATCTGTAACAGACCTGAGAGGGGACTATGTTTTCCAGCTCACAGAAGAAACCGAGGCTCAGGGAAATAGTGTCACTTAATCAGATTTGCCAGATTCATAGTGAACTCATACCAGGCAGTCTGGCACCAAGCCAGTGGCCTTTCCACTATACCACCAGCCTCCAGGAAGACCCTGTGCGCCCAGAGAAGGCTTAGCTTTTTGAAAGAGAATTCTAGTAACATCAAATGCGGGGGGCCGGGGGGGGGACACTAATCCCAGCCTGATTTTATTTGCAGCTCTGGCTCCTTAAACATCTGAGCTGATCCTCCACTCTCACCCCTCCCCACCTTGTTCCATGATTCTCACAATGTCAGCACCTCCAGGCAGACAGGGATCCAGACCAGTCTCCATCAGGCCGGCATTTCCCATGGATTCAGGCTCCCCACCCTGCTCAGATCATCCAAGACTGGGGGCTTTATCAGAGGCACCAGCTTATCAGCCTACATTTCCTGAGAGCCCATAGAGTGGGAATTCTTGGCAAGCACAGTTCACTGGTGAATGTGGACAGATGGCTGGCTGGATGAGACAGGAACCTTTGTTTCTGGTCTCACCCATATGTCAAAGTGGCTCCAAATGAGATAAAATGGGAAGGAGGAAGCAATGAAAGGATGGGGCTATCTAACAAGCAGGAAAATAATAATATGATTTTTTTAGTGTTGCATTTAGAAGGCTTTAAATAGGAAAAGAGGACTCTCTGATTCTGCCCAACCCTAGCATAGGACAATGGCTTTTCCGGCAGATGACTGAGTCTTCTCCATAGTGACCCAGTCTGTTCCCTGAATGTGTTCATGATAAGTTACTTCAGTCGTGTCTAACTCTTTGCGACCCCGTGGACTGTAGCCTGCCAGGCTCCTCTGTCCGTGGGATTCTCCAGGCAAGAATACTGGAGTAGGTTGCCACGCCCTCCTCCAGAGAATCTTCCTGACCGAGGGATGGAAACTGCGTCTTTTACATTTCCTGAATTGGCAGGCAGGTTCTTTACCATTAGCATCCCCTGGGAAACCCTGATGCTCAGCTGTCCCCTGCTTAAGTCAGCAGAGCACAGGATCCAAGCTATACTCCCCTCCCTACTCCCCCACCTCGAGGATGAGGTAAGGTTCCACTGAGGGTTATTTCAGAAGAGGATTTAACAGACTCTTGAACATCTTCAATTTCCAGGATGTAGAAGCATGTCAAATTTTCCTCTCCTTTTAGCACGAAAATGGCAGAAATGGTGCATGAACTTAAATTTTACCGAATATGGTACAAGTCTGTGACCTTCTCCAGACCCCAGGGAAATGTCAAACTTTAAACTCTATCTTAACACTAACAATCTCTCCTAAAGAAGAGGATTTATGGTAATTCTAAGTGGTTATTTATCAAACACATCCATTGTGGTTCTCAGTTGGGGGAGTACTGAGCTTTCTCAAAACAAATCAAGTATCTGAGGAGGATGCATTTTGTCTTCGTGTTCCTGAAGGTGAAGGATTGTGGAGAATACACTGATCAAATCATGCAGACAAGGGTGCAAGACATCCCCCCTCCACCCCCGCTGTAGTGAGGCAATGCAGGAAGGGAGCAAGAGGCTGGCTAGTACTAGCCTGAGAAGAGGAGATCTGAAGAGTTCACTAGCTGATGGGTGACAGGAAGGAGTTCTTCCAGATAATTATTAAAAGCTGAAGAATCAAGTGTTGTCCTTCAACATAGAGTATTTTAGGAGGAAGAACATTAATGGAAAGGAAGTGGGGCTGGGAAGAACAAAGGGAGAGACTGAAAGAAGCAAAGGAACCCTGGATTGAGTCCTGGCCACAGACCGTGTTAGTGTGTCAGTTTGTCACCACTTTGACCTTCACAGTGATTCTCTGATGGCCCCTGCTTTCTCAGCCACTGCTCCTTCCTCTCATTGCGAAACTAGCTTCTACTTGGTGGTCTCACTCTATATGTCACTCCCTCTGGGATCCTTTCCTGACAACCTCTGTTCAGTTCAGTTCAGTCACTCAGTCGTGTCTGACTCTTTGCGACGCCATGGACTGCAGCACACCAGGCCTCCCTGTCCATCACCAACTCCCAGAGCTTACTCAAACTCATGTCCATTGAGTCGGTGATACCATCCAACCATCTCATCCTCTGTTGTCCCCTTCTCTTCCCACCTTCAATCTTTCCCAGGATCTGGGTCTTTTCCAGTGATTCAATTCTTCACATCAGGTGGCCAAAGTATTGGTGCTTCAGCTTCAGCATCAGTCCTTCCAGTGCATATTCAGGACTGATTTCCTTTAGGATGGACTGGTTGGATCTCCTTGCAGTCCAAGGGACTCTCAAGAGTCTTCTCCAGCACCACAGTAAAACAGCATCAGTTCTTCAGTACTCAGCTTTCTTTAGAGTCCAACTCTCACATCCAAACATGACCACTGGAAAAACCATAGCTTTGGCTAGAGGGACCTTTGTTGGCAAAGTAATGTTTCTGCTTTTTAATATGCTGTATGGGTTGGTCAAAGCTTTTCTTCCAAGGAGCAAGCGTTTTTTAATTTCATGGTTGCAGTCACCATCTGCAGTGATTTTGGAGCCCCCCAAAATAAAGTCTGTCACTGTTTCCATTGTTTTCCCATCTGTTTGCCATGATCTTAGTTTTTGGAATGTTGAGTTTTAAGCCTAAGAAAATGGCAACCCACTCCAATGTTCTTGCCTGGAGAATCCCAGGGACGGGGGAGCCTGGTGGGCTGCCGTCTATGGAGTCACACAGAGTCGGACACGACTGAAGCGACTTAGCAGCAGCAGCAGTCCTACATTAGTTTATCTGCACAGTCAGTTAGGAAAAAAAAAATGTAAGACAAGAATGAAAGCATATTTTAACTGGTATTTTGAGCCTCTAAAAAGTAATCAAGTTCCTTCCACTCAGGAGCTCTCTTGTGAGGAACAGTGATGTGAGTATTTGACTTGTCATAGGTCCAGGATTCAGACTCACACCTGCAGACCTAGATCCTGGAAGTTTCCAGGGCCACCCTACCCTACTTCAGTGACCCACCATCATGTGGTAGCTCTAGTTTTTTAAGGAACCTCCATACTGCTCTCCAGGGTGACTATACCAATTTACATTCCAACCAACATGGGAATGTAAAAAGAAGAACAGTTCTTTTTTCTCCATAACCTCTCCAACATTTATTATTTGTAGGTTTTTGACAGTGGTCATTTTGACTGGTAACGGTGCATTGTAGTTTTAATTTGCATTTCTTTGATAATGACTGATGTTGAAAGATTCTACTGTATATGATAATCCATATGAAAAAGAATATAAATATACGTATGTATAATTGAGTCACTTTGCTATACAGCAGAAATTAAAAACAATGTAAATTCAATAATTTTTTTAAAATTACTAAAAAAAAAAAGTAATAAAGAATTCACCACTGATTTCCTTACAGAAACTCACAATTAACCCAAAGGATTTCTGAATTGGAAAAACCTCTGAGGCTTTAGACAGCTCTCTCCCATCCCCCTTTTCTCTGAATCTCCACTACAATGCTCTCCTCCTTGCTATCTATGAACTTCCTTTTTATAACACCAAGATTGAGCATCTGCAGAAGGCAACAATAATTCTAAAGGTCTATTGAAAATCTCTATGATTATCATGGCCATTTTGAAAAAAAAAAAAACACAAACTTTTTTTCCCCCAAATTCTGAACTTAGGGAACAGAAGTCCTTCCATAGGAGCTTGCATTTCTCTCCCTGTAACTTTGAGATGTAAATGTTCCACCTGGTCTTCTCCAAAACTATAAAACACTTTAGCAACCTGAATAGATGATTTATTATCCCAACTGTTATTTATAAACTAGTGAGTTTTGCAACCCAGTTGGAAAATGGGCAGAAGACCTAAAAATACATTTATCCAAAGAATACATACAGATGGCCAAGAGGCACATGAAAAGATGTTCAACATCACTAATTATTAGAGAAATGCAAATCAAAACTACAATGAGGTACCACCTCACACCAGTCAGAATAGAAAGAAAGGAAGTCATAGTTGCTCAGTCGTGTCTGACTCTTTGCAATCCCATGGACTAACTGTAGCCCACCAGGTTCCTCTGTCCATGAGATTTTCCAGGCAAGGATACTGGAGTGGGTTGCCATTTCCTCCTCCAGGGGATCGACATGATCCAAAGATCAAACCTGCATCTCCTGTGTCTCCTGCATTGCAGATGGATTCTTTACTACTGAGCCACCAGGGAAGCCCTTTCAGTCCAGTCAGAATGGCCAGCATCAAAAAATAAGGTTGACTATTATTTTATATCTACAAATAAAGCATGCTGGGGAGGGTGTGGAGAACGGGGAATTCTCTTACACTGTTGGTAGGAATGTAAACTGGTGAAACCACTATGGAAAACAGTATGGAAGTTCCTCTGATAACTAAAAATAGAGTTACCATGTGATCCAGCAATCCCATTCCTGGACATACATCCAGAAAAACTATAATTTAAAAAGATACATGCACCCCAATATTCATATAGCAGTACTATTTACAATAACCAAGACATAGAAACCCTAAATATCCATTGAAGAATGAATGGATAAAGAAGATGTGGTGCATATATACAATGGACTACTACTCAGTCATAAAAAAGAATGCAATAATGCCATTTGCAGCAACATGGCTAGACCTAGAGATTATTAAGTGAAGTAAGCCAGACAAATATTATATATCACTTATATGTGGAATCTAAATCATATGAAATTATCTATGAAACAGAAATAGATTTACATATTAGAGAACAGATTTCTGGCTGTCCATGGGAAAGGGCACAGTACTAGAAAAAATCAGTTTTCATTCCAATCCCAAAGAAGGGCAAATGCCTTTGACTGTGTGGATCACAACAAACTGAGGGAAATTCTTAAAGAGATGGAACCACTAGACCACCTTACCTGTCTCCTGAGAAACGAGTAGGCAGTTCAAGAAGCAACAGTTAGAACCTTACATGGAACAACAGACTGGTTCAAAATTGGGAAAGGAGTATGTCAAGGATGTATATTGTCACCCTTCTTATTTAGTTTATATACAGAGAACATCATGCAAAATGCCAAGCTGGATGAACCATAAGCTGGAATCAAGATTTTTGGGAGAAATATCAACAACCTCAGTTACACAAATGATATCACTCTAATGGCAGAGAGCAAAGAGGAACTAAAGAGCCTATTGGTGAAGGTGAAAGAGGAGAGTGAAAAAGCTGGCTTAATACTCAACATTCAAAAAGCAAAGATCATGGTATTCAGTCCCATCACTTCATGGCAAATAGTTGGGGAAACCGAACAGTGACAGATTTTCTTTTCCTGGGCTCCAAAATCACTGTGGATAGTGACTGCAGCCATGAAATTCAGACACTTGCTCCTTGGAAGAAAAGCTATGACCAACCTACACAGCATATTAAAAAGCAGAGACATCACTTTGCCAACAAAGGTCCATCTAGTCAAAGCTCAGGTTTTTCCAGTAGTTATGTATGGATGTGAGAAATGGACTGTAAAGAAGACTGAGCACCAAAGAACTGATGCTTTCAAGTTGTGCTGCTGGAGAAGACTCTTGAGAGTCCCTTGGACAGCAAGGAAATCAAACCAGTAGATCCTAAAGGAAATCAGTCCTGAATATTGATTGGAAGGTCAGATACTGAAGTTGAAGCTTCAACACTTGGTCACCTGATGCGAAGAGCTGACTCATTGGAAAAGACCCTGATGCTGGGAAAGATTGAGGGCAAGAAGAGAAGGGGGTGACAGAGGATGAGATGGTTGGATAGCATCACCAACTCAACGCATATGAGTTTGGGCAAACTCTGGGAGATGATGAAGGACAGAGAAGCCTGGCGTGCTGCAGTCCATGGGATTGCAAAGAGTCGGATATGACTTAGGGACTGAACAACAACAACGACGAGGGAAGGGAAGATGGGGAGGGATGGACTGAGAGTTTGGGTTTAGCAGATGCAAAGTGCTATATACAGAATGGCTAAACAACAAGATCTTACTTATGCAACAGGGAACTGTGTTCAATATTCTCTGATAAATGATAATAGAAAATAATATATATCTGTGTATAACTAAATCACTTTGCTGTTCACAGAAATTAACACACTGTAAATCAACTATATTTCAATAAATTGAAAAAAATGAACTAGTGAGTTTGTATTGTACCTAATTTCATGATTAAAATTTTATTTTATTTATTTTTTTATTTATATGCCATATTTTGTCTTTAAAAGGAAGTGGTACAAGTATTTCCTTCTTGAATCACTAAAGATATGGATCTTTTTTTTTTATTTTATTGGAGGCAAATTACCTTACATTAATATATTGGTTGGTTTTGCCATACATTGACACGAATCCGCCCCGGGTGTACATGTGTTCCCTTTCTTGAACCCCCCTCCCACCTCCCTCCTCCCCATATCCTCCTTCTGGGTCATCCCCGTGCACCAGCCTCAAGCATCCTGTATCATGCGTCAAACCTGGACTGGTGATTCATTTCACATATGATAATATACATGCTACAATGCCGTTCTCCCCAATCATCCCACCTTCACCCTCTCCCACAGAGTCCCAAAGACTGTTCTATGCATCTGTGTCTCTTTTGCAGTCTCATATACAGGGTTAAGGTTACCATCTTTCTAAATTCCATATATATGCATTAGTATACTGCATTGATGTTTTTCTTTCTAGCTTACTTCACTCTGTATAATAGGCTCCTATTTCATCCACCTCATTAGAACTGATTCAAATGCATTCTTTCTGATGGCTGAAAAATGCTCCATTGTGTATATGTACCAAAGCTTTCTTATCCATTCATCTGCAGATGGACATCTAGGTTGCTTCCATGTCCTGGCTATTATAAACAGTGCTGCAATGAACACTGGAGTACATGTGTCTCTTTCAATTCTGGTTTCCTCGGTGTGTATGCCCAGGAGTGTGATTGCTGGATCATATGGCAGTTCTATTTCCAGTTTTTTGAGGAATCTCCATATTGTTCTCCATAGTGGTTGTGCTAGTTTGCATTCCCACCAACATAATTTTAAAATGGAAATTCTGTGTATATCTGGATGTATGTACATCTATGTATATACATTATAGTATGTTTCTAGCTCTGGATGGTAGTGACAAAATTAATTTGCAAAAGAGTTCTGTTTAAAAGAAGTTAAATAGTATATAAATTATCAGAAGTATAATAAAAGCTAACACAAATGAATTTCAGGTTCATGTGATCTGGGAAATTTTCAGTATTAATATTTGGTATTAGGGCTAGTCTAAGTTTCTTGGTTTAATTAATATAGATATGTCTTTAAAGTTATCAGCATAATATATTTATGGCACTTTTTAGGTAGCAAACCTAAAAGTCAAATTTTGCTTTAAAATTTGTCAACAAGAAATATTACTTGGTATGATAATATTTCTATAAGTAAACTAAATGTAAATGAGATAAGAGTTTTAACATAAATTCTTTAAGAATAATTATGTTTTATGGTATATCTACTTAAAAATGGTTTCCCCAAATCTTTTTGGTAACTAGAAACTTTAGAATCTTGCTAAATTAAGTTAAATTATGGGAATTTATTGAATATCTAGTTCATTCCCAATTAAAATAAGTTGCTGAAACATTAATCACTGAACATAGGTTTTCTTTTAGAGAGAAACTAAAGATATTTGAAACGAGTAATAAGTATGTTTGGTGCCATACAAAGAAATTTTCTATGAGCAACTACATGATTCTAGACATTCTAATTAGTAAATGCAATTCCTACCAAAATTAATAGAACCTCTAAGTGGGAAAGAAGACAAGGGGCAAACTAAAATGGATACAGAAAGCTGTAAAATGTTTGTAGGGGGGAAAACCCCTTCTTTAGAAAGTAATTTTATGTGTGTGAGGACATGCTAAAATCACAATGAATTTAATTAAGTAATTGACTTTTAATATCAAAAGCAAACTGATGCCCAATTAAACTTAGTTTTTTCTCTCTGTTAATAGGACAAAATCTTATTAGGTTATTAGTCTAGTCTTAATGAGGAATTGTACCCAAAAGTTTTGTTCACCTTTAATGTAATCTGTCTAGAATAACAAAGATTCTGTATTTTGTAGCTAAGGCTTTTAACAAATATTTAATATTTACCCATAAAGTTTTTGTTATTTTGGTTAAATGGATAACTAAGCATTGTTTCACAGTGACCTATGATCCTATTTGACCAACTGTTTTTTTAAACGTTTGATATTTTTGATAAACTTCGCAAAATCTAATTCCATATGAAGTCTTTTGACTTAGATCTAATTTTGAAGTATAAGATGTTTCAGAGGGCCTGTGAGATATCACAAAGATGTGTTCTCTCTCCTTATAAAAAGGGAGATGGATTAGGATTATTTGATATGTGAAACTACATAGTAAGCATTGTCAAATAAGAAATAATACTAGCCTTATTTATGTTGTGTCTATGTAGCTATATTTTACATGTGTTTTAGAAACTATGTGAAATTTCTGGAAATCTGATATGTCCTGATATAATATTATCAACCATAATTCCAATTATTATCTTAAATTGCTTTGTGTCACAGAAATAACCAAATTTCCTTGTTAGTTCTATTATAACAAACTCTCAGATCTTTAATAATGGGCATTTTTAAGTCTTTTGTCACTTATAGACAGTTACTGTTTTATTCTGATGCTTTTACAAATATGCTTCATCTTCAGAGAGATTCATTTCAGGGACTCTGACATTAACCCTAGAATATAGGCTTCTGATGAACTTTCAAATGATACCATTGAACTGGGTAAGAATTATTGAACTCTAATGAAGAAATTGATGGTTTCATAAAACTGCTAATAAGATCAAAAGTTAATTCCATGGGATTTATGAGGTTGATTACAATTTTTATGACTTTTTATTTTAACCATTGCAGGTATTTTTTTTTTTTCTTTTCCAGATTTAAGGAAATCTTTTCTTTCAACCTATCTGTGACTTGTGGCAGTTTCACAAAATATACCTTCGTAAATGGAAATGGCAACCCACTCCAGTATCATTGCCTGGGAAATCCCATGAACAGATGAGCCTGGCAAACTACAGTCCATGGAGTCACAAAAGAGTTGGACACAACTTAGCAACTAAACAATAATAATCATCTTCATAAATAAAGATGAAATATTTATATTTTTCTCCCTACCCAATCCGTCTGAAATTTGGAAACTCTTAGTGACTATTCTTATTTTCATGGAAATATTTGCATATTCATTTGCATAAGTACAGTAAGTATCTGTTCTCCTTATAACAGGACACAATTGGAAACAATGGTTATTTTTTCAAGGCTTGACTCCAATGTCTTGTATGAGAGGAACATACATAGACTCAGATATAACCTGGCCCAGCCAGCTTCTTGGACATCATGCCCTGGTGTTCTCCGTCTCCTCCACCACGTGTCTCTTCAACAAGCTTCACTGGAGAGTTTTTGATGGTTCCCTGTGGTTGCCTCCATTCTTCATGATCCCACCCAGAGATCTTAAAGAATTAGTAAGGAAAAAAGAGTAGGGTAGAGATTCAGATTTGAAACTTCCACGGCAGCTGGTTTTCCAGGTGAACCAACACAAATTTGCTTTTCACTTTACTCCTCACCTTTGTTTCTCAGGGTGCTGCAGGGAAGGGAGACAACCAAGTTAAGGCATTCTACGGATAAAGTCAAGTGCACATGGGAAATGTGGTCAAGAACCAAATGCACCACTTTCTCTTCACCTATTAAAGGGTTTCAGTAATTTATAAATTGATTTTACAGATGGTCAGGGAACAGCTATGTGACAGGATTTTTAAACCTGATTTTGTTGCATCCATAGAACAACCCTGTTAAGTAGGTATTATGATCCTGAGTTACAGAGGAGGAAACTGAGATTCGGCAGTTAAGCAATTTCCTGAGGAACACAGCTTTCCCATGGACAGAATCAATATTCTCTCAGCTGTAACTGATCCCAAATCTCCTCTGTCGCATCATCTTCCTTTACTAGGCACATCCTCTCTTCCTAGCAAAAACAGTCCCAGAGAAAACAACAATATATGTATACAACAATGTATGCATGGGTAAGTGATGATTAAGATATGAAAGTGAGAAAAGGCTGTTTTCCAAGAACACATCTGAAAGTTCCATTTACCTGTGTTAGTTGTAATATCTCAACAACAAGTTGTTTGTAAATAGTCATTTAATTGGACCCCCTAGGGCCCTGTACTTGAGAACTCAGCTGGCTGATATTCTGAATTCCTAAATGTATTTAAAAAAAAAAAAAAACCAAATGTCTTTTGTCCCAAAGCATTCTATAGTTTAGATTAGTAACCGATTCAAAATCACCCAGGGGTCAATTACTGTTTTTTGCCTTTCTTCTTTTCTCTTTTGGAACCGTAAGGTCAGACTTCAACAGTGTCACCTGCTGAGCCCCCCGCTGGGCTCTCTTTTTGGATGTGTGTTGCCAAGAGAACAATCCTGCTTTTAACAATAGGAACAACAATCGATGCTTGCACAAAAGATGTGGAGGACAATGGAAGATGTGGCTGAGTTAATTATGTTCCTAGTCATTTTGCTCTTTACAAATAAAGGGCAGGGGTGATCAGTAAGCTTTAGAAAAGCAAGTCACGCTACATAAGAGAAATGGGTTTCTTAGGAATCCAATGAATGTCCTCTCTCAACAATTTCATTTATGTCTGAAATATCCACACAGTTGGGTCCTAGGAGGAAGGAGACTGCACCAGAGTGAGAACTGGGAGACACACATCCCAGAGGAACTCACTTAACCTTTCTAGGTCTTTGTTTTCCCATGTAAAAATGTCTCAAAGGCACCAAAATCCTCTGCAGTCCTAAACTATGGTTCTGCTCTCAGACGCAGCCTGTTTTGGAAGCACTCAACAGAACGAGCCAGAGACTGGACTCCAACACTCTTGGAGCTGTTTTCTGCTCACGCTGTCCACGTCCTGGGACTAGCATCCATACTGATGACTGACAGACAGCCCTCAGGCCTGAACTCTGCTTCTATCTTGTCACTCTTGCCTGAGGTCTACCCTGGGCCTTGTCGGCACAGGACTGCTACATCTCTGAAATCTTCGTCTCTGCAACTTCCTCCTAAATACAACTTCCTGCCTTGCATCCATTCATTTAATAAATATTTATCACCTGCTTGCCATGTGCCAGATACAATAATATCCAGTGTTGAACAAAACAAATATGGTGCCTATCTTTGTGTGGCTTAGAGTCAGCCAGACATGAAATACTATTGGGGAAGAAGGAATTTTCTTCTGCCCTTCTAGATTCTTCTGGCTGGTCTAATAATTAAATTAACATCAGAAAATCAAATTTGAACAGGAAAAAATCAAATTAAGTGTAAAAATATGTATACATGGGAGCCACCAGGAGACATGAGTATCTCACCAAAATGGCCAAAGCCTTCAGCTGAAATACCATCTTCAGCTAAAAACAAGAGGATGGTGGAGGTAGTGGTTAGGGACTTCAAAGGGGAGGAAGGCAATAGAGAAGGAAAAGCAAATGTTTGACAAATAAACAGGCCAAAAGGAAACAATGGGACACAGAATGGACTCTGATCTTTGAGCCCTGCCAGGAATCCCCATCACCACCCCAGCCCATATTCTTTGTGGATATCTCTGGTAATAGCTCTATTCCAGGACTAGCACTCTATGTAAATTATTTTAGGTGATCAGGGAGAAGGTCAAGGTTTCTTTCTGAGTCTTTTGCGACTTGATTATGTAGAGCTCAAAATAATCTGCATACTAGAGAGATATTTTCAGGTGGCAAATTCTGTTCCTTACAATAATTCTGTTTCAAAGAAATGCAGAAATGTGTAAAGTAAAAAGTGAATTGTGCCAATGATTCCACCTCCCAGAAAAAAAGCACTGTTTAACCTTGGGGTCATAATAACTTGCTATTCTTTAACTTCATTTTATTCACTTAATATCTTAAACAGCTATTTCCATACAGATAGATCTACCATATAGTTTAAGTGCCTGCAGAATAATATGTGCCAGACATATTCTACACATTTCATTTGCATAAACTTCCTTAATTCTTACCATAGCTTTCTGAGTTAGTACTATAATTATCCCATTTTCCAGTCTGGGAAACTGAGAGTCCCATAGAGTTTTCCAGAGACCTGAGGTCACACAGATGGTGCATAGCAAAGCCAGAATTCAAACCCTGACCGTCAAATTCCAGAACTTCAGCTCTTAGCCACTGTGCCTAGTATTCCAATGCCAAAATGTACCATCACTTGTTTTAATTAATCCTGTATGATGGACATTTAGGTCAATTATCTCTCTTTTATTTCCTATAATAAACAAGGCTGCAATCAACAATTTTGTACCTACATCAGCCTGCTCTGGTTTAATTCTGCCTGTTGGATTAATTTCTAAAAGTAGAATTTCAGAGTTAAAGGGTATGAGCATTTTACATTTTGGTACACGTTGCCAAACTGAAGGAAATGTTGAATTAATTTGCACTCCCACCAATTGCATATGGGAGATATTCTCATTCTCTTCTCAACCCTTGGCACCACTGAATCTGCTCTGGCAGTGGCCTCTGTGGCCTTCTCGCTGCCAAATCAGACAGCTCTTTACAGCCTCATCCTGCCCCAGGCTCTGCTGTGTGAACCCCTGCAGACATGCCCTCCCGAAAATTCTTCCTGGGCTTCTCTCTGGGCTCCTCTCTGGCTCTCCTCTCCTTCTATGTCTTTGGCAATGGAAATCTCTTTTCTGTCTGAGGGTCACGCATGACTGGAGTCCTGGGTTTTCCCCTGGTCCTCTTCCTGTTCTAAGTGCTCTCCTTCCCTGCTGGGGCAGACTTTCTGAACTGCAAGCCCACCAGCCATTCCCTTCTTCCTCACTAAAAGGACCCCCATTTTGTTCAAGGCTTATAGTGTCTATCCCCAAAGGATGGGTCATGAACAGTCTAAGTCAATCATAGCTCTCCTCTTCTTGTTCCTTGAGCTCCAGGTGGCCATGTGACCTGGTTCTGGCCAATGAGACACAATGGGAATCACCTGGGGAATTCTGGGATTTTTCTCTCTGATCAAAGGATAGAGACCTGTGAGGAGAGCAGTTTCCCCACAAAATGAGTTTTCAGGCCGCATACCATCCTATTTGAGGCTTCTCTGGTAACTCAGCTGGTAAGGAATCTGCCTGTAATGCTGGAGACCCTGGTTTGATTCCTGGGTTGGGAAGATCTGCTGGAGAAGTGATAGGCTACCCACTCTAGTATTCTGGCCTGGGGAATTCCATGGACAGAGGAGCCTGGCAGGCTACAGTCCATGGGGTCGCAAAGAGTCAGACCTGATTCAGCGACTTTCACTTTCTTTCCCTATTTAGAACATGGGAAGTAAGGATGAGATGCTTCGAGCTAGAAGAGCCATTTTACAGACAAGAAAAGAAAGACCAAGTGACTCACAGTGACCTGACATCACTGAACTTCTTAAAGAATGCTGAAGCCACCTATTTTCCAAACTCCTTGGTAAATAACAAAATAACCTACGAGAACAGTCTTGATTGTATTCTCTGTATCTTACAGCCAAATATCTCCTACCAGATAGATACGTAATAGTTAACTTACCCTGATGTGCTAACCCCAGGCCCCACACTTGAGCCTCAGAACTATGTTTAATAATAAAAATGGATATTCATTAAGTACCTGCCATGAGCTAAGAACTGTTCTAAATTATACATTTAAACATCATTACAACTCTATAAAGGTGCTATTATTATTATTCCCATTTTATTAATGAGAAAACTAAGGTACAAAGGGATTAAGTAACTTGCCCATAGTCATAAATCTCTTAAGAAGTCATAAATATCTTAATCATCTCTTGTTATGATTCAAATCAGGGCAGTATAGATTTAGGGTCCATATGCTCAAAATATCACACATCCTCTCAGTTACCTGGATGGAACAAGGGACCTTGAATTTAACATATTGCACATGGAGCTCATGCTCCTCCTCCGTCATAAATGGCCTCCTCCTTCAAATGCCTCCTTTGGGTCAGAGAAGAAACCTCAAGTCTCCTTGGATTTTCTTCTCCCCCAGGTCCAGTCAGTTACCACCCACTGGTGCAGCTATCTTCTGAACATACCCTCAGTGCCTGGCTTACAGTAAATGAGTAATAACTGCTGGCTGCTGTCCCCAGCCTCTGCTTGATAGGGTTGCTCATGCCATTCTGCCTTTCACCATCCAAAACCCTCTATCCCACTGACCTCGCCTGATCCACTGGCCATTCTTTAACTTTGGGCCTTTGAATATTTTGTCCCCCTGCTCTGCATGCCCTGAACTATATACTCCCTCATTAATTCTTCTATAATTTAACCCAAGTGTCCTGAACACAAGGAGGCCTTTTCATTCCCCTACTTCCAGGAACTGATTCCCAGGCATGCCCAGCAGCTCTTCATCGCCACTCCTATCCCATGGCAGTTTAATGATAGGTTTACTTATCTGAATCCCTCCCCTGTCAACTCCACATTCTCATACCAGGTTATAAGCTCTCAGGAGTAGTATTCTACATCTCAGACTCGGTTCCTCCTTCTTCACACTCCCTGCCCTTCCATTGTTCTCTATCTCAATTCCTGGTATCATTAAACTAGAAACTTCTATACCATCTTTAAACCCCACAGCAAACTTCCACCTCTAAAATGTGTGAGTCTATCTTCTTTCTCTTCCCAAGTGACTAACTGTATAATGTAAGATCTTAGCCTTAATGACTTTGGTAAAGCTGATCTCTTGTCAGAAGCACAAGCTGGCATCAATATTGCCAGGAGAAATATCAATAACCTCAGATATGCAGATGACACCACCCTTAGGGCAGAAAGTGAAGAGGAACTAAAAAGCCTCTTGATGAAAGTGAAAGAGGAGAGTGAAAAGGTTGGCTTGAAGCTCAACATTCAGAAAACTAAGATCATGGCATCTGGTCCCATCACTTCATGGGAAATAGATGGGGAAACAGTTGAAACAGTGTCACTTTATTTTTCTGGGCTCCAAAATCACTGCAGATGCTGATTGCAGCCATGAAATTAAAAGACGCTTACTCCTTGGAAGGAAAGTTATGACCAACCTAGACAGTATATTAAAAAGCAGAGACATTACTTTGCTAACCAAGGTCCGTCTAGTCAAGGCTATGGTTTTTCCCGTGGTCATGTATGGATGTGAGAGTTGGACTGTGAAGAAAGCTGATCGCCAAAGAATTGTTGCTTTTGAACTGTGGTGCTGGAGAAGACTCTTGAGAGTCCCTTGGACTGCAAGGAGATCCAACCAGTCCATTCTAAAGGAGATCAATCCTGGGTGTTCATTGGAAGGACTGATGCTGAAGCTGAAACTCCAATACTTTGGCCACCTCATGCGACGAGTTAACTCACTGGAAAAGACTCTGATGCTGGGAAAGGTTGGGGGTGGGAGGAGAAGGGGACAACCGAGAATAAGATGGCTGGATGGCATCACCGACTCTGTGGACATGGGTTTGAGTGAACTCCGGGAGTTGGTGATGGACAGGGAGGCCTGGCGTGCTGTGATTCATGGGGTTGCGGAGAGTCGGACACGACTGAGCAACTGAACTGAACTGAAAGAGTCGGACACGACTGAGCGACTGAACTGAACTGAACTGAAAGGTTACCTAAGGTTTCCTAGGGTTTCCCTGGTGGCTCAGACAGTAAAGAATCCACCTGCAATGCTGGAGACTGAGGTTCAGTCACTGGGTCAGGAAGATTCCCTGGAGAAGGAAATGGCAACCCACTCCAGTATTCTTTCCTGAAGAATCCCATGGACAGAGGAGCCTGGTGGGCTACCGTCCATGGGGTTGCAAAGAGTCAGACACAACTGAGGGACTCACACAAAGGTTTCCTATAGAGTTGAAAGGTGAAGCCAGTTGTCTGAAGGTGGTTCAGATTTGGAAAAAGGCCCTCTGCCTATTTGTAGATTTAATATAGCCCTGCGTGGTCACATTTTACCTCTTTCTATCTACAAATCAGCATCAAGACTCAACTACTCTAAGCAGTACCTTGCCCCAGGGTTATCTCATAAGAAAAGGTGAGTTAAAGATTTGTTCAGTAACTCTGGTAAAGCCTTCTTAAAAACCAAAGATAGGTTAATCAATCAGGCAAGGAATCAAAATATAAGACCAAACACAGAATTCAGTAATAGTGAGCTGCTCATTTTAAATAGTGTGTGATTCATGAGTCTGATCAATACATTTCAAAGATGTAACAAGTATAAAAAACAAGGGGCCTAAAAATACTTCGTTGCATTCATTATCAGAATGGACATATTTTCCAAGATACTTAGCTAGTTCTGGCTAATCCAACCATTAACACTTGCAATATGTTGAATAGCAGGCAGAGTTTTGGTGAAAGTCTTTCATTGGAAGGTCCAATTTTATAAATATTTGATGGCTACATGAAACATGCCTGACCTTGCCACTTCCTGGCTTAGACACTTTAGGCAAGTCACTCACCCTCTGATTCTTCATCTGTAAAATTGGATAAGAAGCCAGTTCTGTCTCTATCACAGGGCTATTCAGTTCAGTTCAGTTGCTCAATTGTGTCCGACTCTTTGCAACCCCATGAACTGCAGCACACCAGGCCTCCCTGTCCATCACCAACTCCCACAGTCCACCTAAACCCATGTCCACTGAGTCGGTGATGCCATCTAACCATCTCATCCTCTGTCATTCCCTTCTCCTCCCACCCTCAACCTTTCCCAGCATCAGGGTCTTTTCTAATGAGTCAGCTCTTTGCATCAGGTGGCCAAAGTATTGGAGTTTCAGCTTCAACATCAGTCATTCCAATGAACACCCAGGACTGATTTCCTTTCGGATGGACTGGTTGGATCTCCTGGCAGTCCAAGGGACTCTCAAGAGTCTTCTCCAGCACCACAGTTCAAAAGCATCAATTCTTCAGCACTCAGCTTTCTTTAAACTCTCACATCCATACATGACCACTGGAAAAACCATAGCCTTGACTAGATGGACCTTTGTTGACAAAGTAATGTCTGTGCTTTTTAATATGCTGCCTAGGTTGGTCATAACTTTCCTTCCAAGGAGTAAGCATCTTTTAATTTCATGGCTGCAATCACCATCTGCAGTGATTTTGGAGCTCCCAAAAATAAAGTCTGACACTGTTTCCACTGTTTCCCCATCTATTTGCCATGAAGTGATGGAACCAAATGCCATGATCTTAGTTTTCTGAATGTTGAGTTTTAAGCCAACTTTTTCACTCTCCTCTTTCACTTTCATCAAGATGCTCTTTAGTTCTTCTTCACTTTCTGCCATAAGGGTGGTGTCATCTGTATATCTGAGGTTATTGATATTTCTCCTGGCAATCTTGATTCAAGCTTGTGCTTCCTCCAGCCCAGCGTTTCTCATGATGTACTCTGCATATAAGTTAAATAAACAAGGTGACAATATACAGCCTTGATGTACTCTTTTTCCTATATGGAACCAGTGTGTTGTTCCATGTCCAGTTCCCAGTTCTAACTGTTGTTTCCTGACCTGCATACAGGTTTCTCAAGAGGCAGGTCAGGTGGTATAGTAGTCCCATCTCTTTCTGAATTTTCCACAGTTTATTGTGATCCACACAGTCAAAGGCTTTGGCATAGTCAATAAAGCAGAAATAGATGGTTTTCTGGAACTCTCTTGCTTTTTCCATGATCCAGCAGATGTTGGCAATTTGGTTCCTCTGCCTTTTCTAAAACCAGCTTGAACATCTGCAAGTTCATGGTTCATATATTGCTGAAGCCTGGCTTGGAGAATTTTAAGCATCACTTTACTAGTGTGTGAGATGAGTGCAATTGTGTGGTAGTTTGAGCATTCTTTGCCATTGCCTTTCTTTGGGATTTGCTATTATGGAACTCAAATGAGAGGATGAATATGAACATGATTTAAACACTACTAAGTTATCTAAGATACATTTTGCAAAGGGTCAGAACATAGTCAAGCCAGGCAAAAGAGAAGAAAAGCTTTGTTCACAGATCATGAAACAAAAATAGAGATAAGCAAGCAAATTCGAACTGAAGCTAATTTAAAAATCCTCCAGTTAATGCTTAGTCTAGAAACAATTATAATAATTTTCTAAAAGAAACACATTGATGCTGATATTTTAAATCGGTATGTTTCATTTTACTTCATTATTGGTTCCCCCTATTAACTAAAGGGCTGAGATTTTTAAAAATGAGTCTAACTGTTTTTATTTGTGACCTCATTGGCTTACAACTCAATGAAAATGTTTTAAAGAAACATCATTATGTTGGGGCCCTGAATCCAGTTATACTTGGCCATTTGTTCAGTCTCAACTTGAAAAGTAGGTTGTAATATTTTCCTTTTTTAATTAGTACTCCTGGAGAGTAAAATTAAATTTCTCATCTGAACATAGGAAAATGTAACATGTGCCAGAAGGGCCATTGCCAACGAAAATGGGCCTGACACCAGCACTGAAATGTACTAAAGTCTCCCTCAACACCAGCAATCCATGGGCACCTGCAAAGGGGGTGGAAAGGCTGCCTCGCTAAGCTGCAATGCGCTATGCCTGTTTCAGAAGTGAAAGTCTGTTGATTTGCTGTCAGTTGTTGCACAATGCACAGAGGTCATACTGGCCAAAGGCAGCTCCTGGCACTTCCTAAGTGATCCAGAAATGTTGCCTGAGTTGAAATGCAAAATATAAAATGGCACATTACCTTCTGTGTGAGTCAACAGCAAGCTTCCTTTCTTTTCTAATTTAAGTCCCCAAAGCACAACTAAAATGATCATTTTAAAAATTCTATTTTAAAAGCATTAATTTTAGATTAAACCAGATATGAGCCATCTTAGATTCTTTTTGAACAAGAATATCTCTTTTTTTAATATTTCTTTTTTAATGTAAGTATAAAAATACAACAGAAGAAAAAATTACACTGAGAACTTACTTTAAAGCTTCCGTTAGCAGTAAACGAATGATATGTTCAGTTGACAGCTAATCAGATTTAGAGAAAACATAACTGATGCTCTAGTCACGTGAATCTTTTTCCAAATAAATGAATGAATAAGTTGGCTGCTATTTTGATCGTTATGTCTACCTGGATACATATAGTTGTGCCTTCTTGCTAAATGTGTAGCTTGTACAGTTGACTCTGTCTGGCAGATCTGTTTCAGCTGTCAAACCCTCTCATAGGTTAGTACAAGTTGAAAGTGCATAGGTCACAGGATCTCCTCACTAGTTTCCTAAACTACTTAGCCTCTTGGTGGTTCAGTTATATGAACTGTATTAAATGAGATAATGTGTGAAAAGTGCTTACAACATTGTAAGTGTTCCTGTGAAGAGCAGACATTGCTATTACACCCACAGAGAAAAAATTGCTGAGGCATTAGTAGTAGGGTATCTACAATAGTAGTATCTGAAGCTGATGTTAGAACAACCTCCCCTCTCTTCCCCTTCACAGCAAAGGAATAGAAGAAGCAATCAGTCCCAAGATTGGATGACCCCATGGGGTAAGTCATCAACGGCTCAGCCCTCTGGGGACATCTGTACTTTACCCATGAGAATGAAAGGCAGGGACCTGATACTTCACAGACATTTCCCCAGCTTGCTTGAGCAATTCAGCCAACACAAGTAAAGCCAGAGGTGATCCACAGCCTTCACATTTCCCAAGAGACATCCCTAAGACCACAAACTTCTGACGCACTGCACAAGAATAGCATGACTTAACCCCCTCCTAGCAAGAGGTGTCGCTAACCAGCCAACATGGATGCACTCAGAGACATTTTCAATATTCCCTTGTTCTTTGGCAGTGGAAACACAAAGATTTTACTCTTGAGCTTAAGCTTACCCATAGTGACAAGTGTCAATTAACCAAGTCTCTGGAACAGCCTTATCAAAACCAAATTATCAAAAACTTTAAGCATGTTCTTAACCCTTAATATTCCAATTCTAGTTCTGGGAAATCATTTTAATGAACTAATCTAAAACATAAGACTTTTTTGGTCAAAATTTTTTTTGAGAATTTATCAGTTCAGTTCAGTTACTCAGTCCTGTCTGACTCTCTGCGACCCCATGGACTATACTAAGTAAAAAACAAGAAATAATCATGCTATACCTTGATGAATAAAGGGTAAGTGTATCATTCTGTGCATATTAAAAATTATGCCTATTCAGAATTCTGCTTCTAGAATTTATTCTAAAGATAGAGAAGTGAGTATGTGTGTATGCATGAACACACACATATAAACATGCATGTTGGTTGGTACTAGAAAAGAAAGGGAAAGTGAAGTTGCTCAGTTGTGTCTGACTCTTTGCCACCCCATGGACTAGAGCCCGCCAGGCTCGTCCATCCATGGGATTTTCCAGGCAAGAATACTGGAGTGGGTTGCCATTTTCTTCTCCAGGGGATCTTCCTGATCTGGGAATTGAACTCAGATCTCCCACACTGCAGGCAAACTCTTCACCCTCTGAGCTACCAGGGAATTCCAGAAAAGAAAGTAAAAACAATTTACATGACCATTAATGGTAACATTTATAAAATGAAATTTTTAAATTTCATGTACTTCTATATATACCTTTCTTTTACAACAAGCATGTACTAATTTTTATAATTAAACTTATAGTTGAAGAAGCTATTTAAAAAGACCAAAGTAATAAATCTGTGTACCAGGAGGCAGTCCTCTGATCTGGTGTTGGGAGGTGGGGATATTGAATGATATCCTCCGAACTGAGAAGGAACTTTGAGACTGAAAAATGAAGGGGGCAACTCCATAAAGTGCAATAACAAAATTTACCTTGGGTAACTGAACACAGGCAGCAGCCAGAGACATTTGCAGCTGCACTCTGAAAAGCCAAAGTCAAAATCAGAATCTGACTACTGTGGAGAGGCATGTCCACGCCAATGGGAACTGGGGAGAGGAAAAGGTTTCCTCCCCTCCCCCTCCCTCGAGGTCTCAGGACCTACCATCTGGGTTCATTCTTCTAGTTTTCATGTCAGATGAAAGCAAGGGGTAACAGTTGATAGGGAATTTATCTGGCTTAGGCATATCCCTTGTGAGTAGGCTCAGTTACAAAGAGGGGGTGGGGGTGGGGGCAGGTAGGACTGGGGGCCTGAGATGCAGTTGACAAAATGGCATCAGTGTAGTTCACCCATACACTTATTCTCTGGGAACTGTTGCCTGTGTATTGTGCCCCTTAGTTTACAATTAAAGACAAGGCAAGTGTTCCTCCATTTAATCCCAAAGGCTGAAGTCATGGGGTGCAAATGCCAGGCACTGAGAGTTCATGTCTCCTCCCATGTACTCTGAAGCCCCAGATGATCATTCCTTCCCAATGTGATAGGCCACAGCACCAGACCTTTCTCACAAACCCCAGAGAGTCTCCACCAACTGATCAGAACTGATACACAAGACTAAAACCTGCCAAAGTTCCTCATATCTAAGACGGCATTGATGACATCTGGGGAGAAGAAATCTTGCATTTCATGTGTACATCAGCTCTAAGTTATGTTCTGACTACCAGATTTAAAATGGAAGTTTTTTTAGGAGTTGTGGGATGCTGCTGTTGCCCTCCCTGGTCCAAGGCGGCCCTTTTTTTCTTTTCTTTTCTCGCTCATGGCACTCTTGGCTTGCTGCCATCTTATCTATTGTCAAGAAGTGACAGCACAGATGTGAGTCTGGGGCTGGGCCCACTAGTCCACTCAGCTGGGAGAACAAGAGGATCTGGAAGTTGCTGACAAATTCGGGGTGGCGGGAAGTAGAGGCAGCTTGAGCTGGGAGGTGGGCAGCAGGACCTGGACCTCATACAGAGCTTCTCCCCAGAAGTAACTTCTAATTGGGTTACGGTCAAAAGCTTCAAAAGAAACAGCTTTCCTAGATTTCTAGTCTTAATGCTCCACTTTCTCTTAAGCCCATAGCATCTGCAAACAAGCTTTACTCTTTTTCTGCTCACTACAAAACACCCAAGGAAGAAAACACCCCTCCGGTTTTGGGAGTCGCTGTTCTGTGGGCTTGAGCAAACAAATAACCTCTCTGAATCTGTTTCCTCATCTTTATAATATTTATAATACTTTTCTCAGAGATGGCTTGTGAAGTTTAAAGTATAACAAAGAGGTTATCCAGTGTAGAACCTGGCAAACAAGGGGTGCTCAATAACTGCTGGCCATTAAGAGCAGAATAATGATAAACATGGCTTCCCTGGTGGATCAGTGAAAAAGAATTCACCTGCCAATGTAGGAGACGCAAGAGATGCAGGGTCGAGAAGATCCCCTGGTGGCAAATTCATATCAATGTATGGCAAAACCAACCAATATAATATTGTAAAATAATTTGCCTCCAATAAAAAATAAATTAATTACCTATTAAAAAAAAAAAAAAAAAGAAATGGCAACCTACTCCAGTGTTCTTGCCTGGGAAATCCCATAGACAGAGGAGCCTGGTAGGCTACAGTCCACAGGTTCACAAAGAGTTGGACACAACTTAGTGATTGATCACGCACACACAACAATGAACACAGTAGGAAACAGAGAAACTAACATATCCCCTGGGGGGTGGGGCTTGACCTGCTGCTGCTGCTAAGTCGTTTCAGTCGTGTCCAACTCTGTGCGACCCCATAGACTGTGACCTGAATGGAGCCTAAATATGTAAACAAATAACTTTTTAAAACTGTTCACATGTCCAGATATTTCAGGATTGTTTCTTACAATTTACCTTTCCTGAGAATAAGTGCACTGGGATGAGCATAAAAAATTTAGTAAGGTGAGGTAGACTTCCCCCAGTTGGGTTAACTGGTTGCTCAAGGGGTAGGGGTATTAAATAGTAGCAGTAAGGTCTGGACAAAACTGACACAGCTTCCAGAACTATATTCAAGCCACATACACCCTAGCAAGATCCTACTCACTATCCAGAAACACAGTGAATTTCCAGTTTGGCAGTTGCAAACCCACCAGTGAGTCAGAGAATCTGGGGAAACAATTGTTACTAAGTCCCTTAATTCCTCTCTTTCCCCCACCCCCGAAAAGAAAGGCAAAATAGGATTAATTTGCAAGTCTTATTAAGAGAGTAGTTCTAAAATGACTAATTATCATGCTTTTACTAATAGAGTCAGACTTTTTTATTCCAGAATCTCATTCTAGGAGAAAAGCTGGCCAAATGGAAGTAGAGGCTTGATTTTCTCCGTCTCTGTGCCCACATCCACAGTCCCTGGGGCCTTACTGATAAAACAGACAAGGCTACAGAGAGAGTTGAAAGAACAAGAAGCAGAAGAATTATCTATTTGCAAACCTGCATAATCAGCCTAAGAATTAGCAGAAGTTGTAAGATGGGCCTCTGGGACTGCCTGGATCCATATTCTCAGCCTGAAACTTATGCTGAAGGAGAAGCAAGAACCTAGATTCAGGCTGGAGCAAACTGATTTAGTAACATGTGAAATTACATTTGGAGGATGGGGTTGCTGTTAGAAACAGACCTACAGGGAAAAGATGTAGGAAATATCAGATACAGTCATGGGGGACCATTTTATGCTGGGACAAACAACACCTCTCCAATAAGGTAGAATATATAAATAGACATATTTAATATTTAATAACTAGAGAAGAGGACATACAATTTAGCCACCCTTTTATTCAGCAAGCATTTATTAATTAACTACCAAGAACTAATTTCTGAGCCGGACTCTAGGGATTCCAAGGTGATTAAAATACGCTTTGCCCTTAAGGGGCTTGCAGTCTAGAAGATTAAGACCAAGAGATGTAAGCAAAAGGGAAATTCACCCGAACCAAGGACAGTAGAGGCCTTTGGGGGTCTTGGCTTCCACTGGGATCTGGGGTTGGGGACTCAGAACAGCAGTGGCTTTACAAAGGAAGTGACCTTGGGCCCAGTCACAAAAGAGGAGTGAGTGTTCACTAGGCAACATACAGATTGGTTAATCCTTGTTCCTACTTAGAAGGCTGCAGCTTGAGGAGGATGTCCTTATGGAGAAAAGCCTCTTTCCTGAGCACACAGGATAAATGTAATCTGCATATCTCCGCAGTGAGATCAGACTGGGCACAAATAAGTTGTTCAATAAGGACCACGTGTTAGTCTGGTTTTTAGATATACCTCTCCAGGTCAAAAGTTGCCCCTCTATGGGGTCACAGGAAACATGCTGTGGCACAGCATCAGCCTCCATCTGGGTCAAGTAGCCCCAGGTGAAATGCCAGGGTGGGTGATGGCACCAGCCAGCCGGACTTGTATCCCCAGGCTGCAGTAACTATTGGTGCCAGGAGGCTTTGTAGAAAGGAATTTCCAGGTGCAGGGGCTGGGAGTACTGAGTGTTGGACTCCAAAAGGCTGACCAGCAAGCTCTGACTGGTAAGGAAGGGGAAGAATGGCAGCAAATCCCCGCCTGTGCCTTCTAAAGCCTTTATGATCTGACCATCCATTGCCTTAGGGAGTTGGTGCCCCTTCTGTCCTAGATTCATTTACTGTTTATGACCAGGTTCTCTCTTGACAGCATGCCCTTCTGTCTCATTCTTCACATCCTCAGAGAGACCAGCACTCATTCTTGAGCTTCTTGAGCTGAATTCAAACCCACAGGGAGGCACAGAGCAGGCCAAGGTCTGCTCTGGGGCTTCTGCGCTCCTTACATCCAGCTACCCTGGACTGGAGTCATATTCTGTGCCTAATATCTTGGTCCTGGTCTGTCTTGATCACCCACTAATTCAGAGAATGAAACTGGTTTTAAGGGCTCCCCATTAAAGAAAAAAATGGTTTGTTACAAGGGACATCAGGACTTTAACTTAAAGCCAAGATCCTCTTAGAATACCATCTACCAAAGCCAGCCTATTTTCCCCTGGCTAGGGGCTGGTTTCACTTGTGATAGACTGAAATGCTGGAAGATGACAAGCCCCAGACAGGTAGACTAGAGAGATGGTTGTGGTTTAGTGGAAAAAGCACACTTTGTGGTGTAGAATATGACTCCAACTTAATATTGCATCTCAAAAATAGAGATCATCACACCTGCCTTACCTGCTTCCGTGAGTTTGGGTAGCTGTGAACTGATGCAAGATAATCTATTGAGAAACAGGATCGAGTTGAGAATAGTGTGATTATGTTTCCCTACATGTGTGCTCACATACATGCACACACCCCTGCTCATGTAAGTTACCTGCTTGGCCTATGTCAACAGGAGCTTTCCTCTTTTCAGAAAATCTAAATGTTCTCCTTTCTCCCTGAGCCCCAACCCTCCCTCTAGCTCTCCTTCACCTGCACCTGTCCTCACCCTCAGTTTCAGGTCATTTTTATTCACTTCCTCTTCTTCCATCTCTACACTTATCTGTCCAAATCCATCTATCACATCTGTGTCTCTTCCTTTCTAAAATGAGCCCTGCTAATGCTCTTAATCTCATCCCCCTGTCATCTCCACACACTAATCCTCTTATATCTCCTGTCTTCCCTGTCTACCATGGTTTCATCAACCACTACATCTTAATAGCCAGCCTGAACTCTGTCTTGAGCTTCCAATCCAAATGTCCAACTGACAGTGAACCTCTCCAACTACATCATATGCTGGGCCCTCCAACACATGCAAAACTGAATGGTGACCTTTCCACTGAACTGTCTCCTCTTCCTGTATCTGATCCCAGCCCCAACATTATACCTTTATTCACTTATTCCTGCAATACTTGCTTATTGAGTGTTGGTGTGTCAGACACCATGAAAAGTAGTAGGAATATAACAGCCCTCATCCTCATAGGGTGGGAAGGATGGACATTAATCAGACAGTCAAGTGAGCACAATTACAACTGCAGAATTTCCTACAAAGGAAAGATGTAAGTTGATGAGAATGTAAGAGCACATAAGGAAACCTTTTCCAAAAAGCAACTTACAACATAAACACTGAGATCTGACAACTGAGTAGGCAGTAGGTAGGAGAATATGGGTTGAGTGTTCCAAACAACAAAAAATATTTATTTACAAAGCCCCTGGGGCAGGAGAAAACTTGGAGTATTTATAGGAGACAAGTGTGTCTGGATCCCAGGGAGCAAGAAGGAGATGATATGAGAAGAGACAAGTTGGGACCAGACCTTGCTGGGTCATATAGGCTGTTAGGAAATTTGTCTTCCTGAAATTAGTAATAAGTTGACTGTAGTTTGCCAAGCTCTTCTGTCCGTGGAATTTTCCAGGCAAGAATACTGGAGTGGGTTGCCATTCCCTTCTCCAAGGGATCGTCCCAACTCAGGAATTGAACCCAGGTCTTCTGCATTGCAGGCAGATTCTTTACTGTGTGAGCCACCAGGGAAACCCATAATAAACTGACTACCTTCAATATTTCTTGAGAATCTACTATATATTAGGCACTTTTCTAGATACTGGGGACACAGGGAATATAGCAGATAATGAAACAAAGTCCTGATCTCAAGGAGCTGTCATATTGGTCACACAGCCCCCGGAAGGGTGCTCAGCAGAACCACTGTGAGATGGCAAAACTGAGTGAAGGGAGGTCAGAGTGGTTGTCCAGGGGAATATTATGACCAGCTGGGCTAAGACCAGGCTGAGAAGGAAAGAAACTGGTGAGTTAGAAAGACACTTAGGAGGTGTGATCAACAGGACTTAGTGATGAACTGGTTGGGCATAGAGTTTCTGTTTATTATGGTATTTTGCTGCTGTTTTTCTTATTATTTTAAGAAGGGAGATTCAGGAAGGTAAAGTCATAAAACTTGAGCTTAAGGGAAGGATCTAATCAAGAGGAAACAGTTGACTCTGCAAAAGGGATAAAAGGTTATTGGCCATTTAAAGCTCCTGGGAAGGTAGGCAAGAGTGGTACCCAGAGCCAAAGGAGAGAATTTGACTTTAGGAGGAGGGAGACAGCACATTATTTTAGTAGGAGGGGTAGTGAGGAAAGATGCTGATAGATTTATTAACTTGGTATTGCAAAGTTAATGGAGTTCTGGTCCAGGGATTTGCTTTTTACTCCCTATAGAACAAGAAACAAGGTCCATGATAAAAAAAAAAAAAAATGATGTGGAAAGAGGTAGCAAAATGTGAAAAATTAAAATTAGGGATGTGGGAAATCAGTGTTAGGGATCTGGGACTGAGAACCTTTGAGAGTTATTTAGTCAGGTTGCCAGGGAGGTTGAGAGCCTCCAAAATCAGTATTCCTGAGTGGCTGTATATGGTAGGTAGAAAAATGCACCCCCTCCTCTAAAATATATTCAATTCCTAATATCCAAAACCTGTGGGTATAAATTTGTATGGCAAAATATGTGATTAACTCAGGGATCTTGAGAAGAGGAGTTTATCCTGGATTATCTGAGTGGACTCTAAATGCAATCACATGGGTCCTTAACAGAGAAAAGCAGAGTGAGTGTTGACAGAGAGACACAGATGAGAAGGCAACATGGAGACAGAGGCAGAGGCTGGAGTGATGTGGCCACAAGACAAGACTTCAGGAAGCCACCCAAACCTGGAAGAGATGAGGAGCAGGTTCTCCCCAGGAGTCCCCAAAGGGAGTGCAGTCAAGTTGACACCTTCCTTTGGGCCTAATACAACTGATTTTGGAATTTTGGGTTCCAGAACTGTGAAAGGATAGATTTCTGCTATTTTAAGCCACCAAGTTGGAGGCAATTTGCTTCTTCTGTCCTAGGAAACTAACACCAGGTCAGTCTACCGACCTGTACTACAGTGCGACTTTCTCTGCACACAGGGCTCAAGTGCAAGCACAAAGAAAGGGAAGAGATGTCTTCATTCAGGTTGGAGCTTTGCCAGTTGGGTGTAAAGATAAATGATAAGGAAATTCTGGGCTATGGCAGGAGTGTTACTGAGATGATGAGTTTAGATGAGGAGTGAAACTCAGCAGGCCCTTGTGGGACCTTCCCAGATACAAAAGCTCTTCTGTGTCTCCTGTTTCTTATTTGTGGGCAAAGACTTTAGTTTCCTAAGCTTTCCTGAGTTTCAAACATCAGACTCAAGCAGTTGCTAACTAGAGAAGTGAAGGAATGCTGAAACAAAGGAAAATCTGTCAAGAAACTAGTTTATAAGAGACTACTCTGAGCAACTATGTGCCAATAAAATGGACAACCTAGAAGAAATGGACAAATTAGAACAGTATAATCTCCTCAGGCTGAAACAGGAAGAAATAGAAAATATGAACAGACCAATTACTAGTAATGAAATTGAATCAGTAATCTTAAAATCCCCAACAAAAAAGTCCTGATGGCTTCACAGGTGAATTCTACCACTATTTAGAGAAGAGTTAACACCTATCCTTCTGAAACTATTCCAAAAAATCGCAGAGGAAGGAACACTCCCAAGCTCATTCTATGAGACCAGCATCACCCTGATACCAAAACCAGATATCACACACACACAAAGAAAATTTTAGGCTAGTATCACTGATGAACAGAAATGCAAAAATCCTTAACAAAATATTAGCACATAAAGTCTAAGAATACATTAAAAGGAACATACATCGCGATCAGGTGGCATTTATACCAGGGATGCAAGAATTTTTAATATCCACAAGTCAATCAATGTGATATACCACATTAACAAATTTAAAAATAAAAACCATATGATCATCTCAATAGGTGCAGAAAAAACTTATGATAAAATTCAACAACCATTTAGGATAAAAACTCTCCAGAAAGTGGGCATGGAGGGAACATACCTCAACATAATTAAGGCCGCATATGACAAATTCTTCGCTAACATCATACTCAACAGTAAAAAGCTGGAGGCATTTCCTCTAAGATCAGGAACAAGACAAGGATGCCAACTCTTGCTACTTTTATTCAATATAACTTTGGAAGTCTTAGCCATGGCAATCAGAGAAGAAAAACAAATAAAAGGAATCAAAATTGGAAAGGAAGAAGTGAAATTGTCACTGTGTGCAGATGATGTGACACTACACATAGAAAATCTTAAAGATACCACCAGAAAACTACTAGAGCTTATCAACAGATTTGGTAACGCTGCAAGATACAAAATCCATATGCAGAAATCTATTGTATTTCTATACACTCACAACAAAATATAAGATAAATTAAGGAATCAGTCCCATTCACCATCACATCAAAAAGAATAAAATATGGGAATAAACCTACCCAAGGAGGCAAAAGCAGATGATACCACCCTTATGTCAGAAAGTGAAGAGGAACTAAAAAGCCTCTTGATGAAAGTGAAAGAGGAGAGTGAAAAGGTTGGCTTGAAGCTCAACATTCAGAAAACAAAGATCATGGCATCTGGTCCCATCACTTCATGGGAAATAGATAGGGAAACAGTGGAAACAGTGTCCGACTTTGTTTTTTTGGGCTTCAAAATCACTGCAGATGCTGATTGCAGCCATGAAATTAAAAGACACTTACTCCTTGGAAGGAAAGTTATGACCAACCTAGATAGCATATTAAAAAGCAGAGACATTACTTTGCCAACCAAGGTCCGTCTAGTCAAGGCTATGGTTTTTCCAGTGGTCATGTATGGATGTGAGAGTTGGACTGTGAAGAAAGCTGATCGCTGAAGAATTGATGCTTTTGAACTATGGTGCTGGAGAAGACTCTTGAGAGTCCCTTGGACTGCAAGGAGATCCAACCAGTCCATTCTAAAGGAGATCAGTCCTGGGTGTTCATTGGAAGGACTGATGCTAAAGTTGAAACTCCAATACTTAAGCCACCTCATGCGACGAGTTGACTCACTGGAAAAGACTCTGATGCTGGGAGGGATTGGGGGCAGGAGGAGAAGGGGATGACAGAGAATGAAATGGCTGGATGGCATCACTGACTCGATGGACATGAGTTTGAGTGAACTCCAGGAGTTAGTGATGTACAGTGAGGCCTGGCGTGCTGTGATTCATGGGGTCGCAAAGAGTCGGACACGACTGAGTGACTGAACTGAACTGAACTGAAGGAGGCAAAAAACCTGTATTCCAAAAACTGTTTAAGACACTGATAGAAGAAACTGAAGACAACACAAACAGATGGCAAGATATACTGTGTTCTTGCATTAGTTAGACAAATCAATACTGTTAAAATGATCATACTACCCTAAGGCAATCTATACATTCAATGCAATCCCTATCAAATTATCAATGGCATTTTTCCTCAGAAATAGAACAAATTATTTTAAAATTTGTATGGGAACACAAAAGACATCAAATAGCCAAAACCATCTTGAGAAGGAAGAATAGAGCTGAAGGACTCACACATCCTGACTTCATACTATAATACAAAGCTACAGAAATTAAAACAGTAAGGTATTGGCACAAAGACAGACACAGAGATCAATGAAATAGGACAGAAAGTATGGAAATAAACCTGTGCACTTATGATCAATTAATTTGTAACAAAGGAGGCAAGAACATATTGAATACAATGTAGAAAAAATAGTCTTTTCAATAAGTGGTACAGGAAAAACTGGATAGCTATATGTAAAAGAATAAAATTAGAACATTTTAAACACCATATACAAAAATAAAGTCAAAATGGATTAAAGGCCTAAATGTAAGACTGGATATTATAAAACTCCTAGAGGAAACATAGGCAGAACACTCTTTGACATAAATCACAGCAATATTTTTTTGGACCCATCTCCTAGAGTAATGGAAACAAAAGCAAAAAGAAACAAATGGGACCTAATTAAACTTAAAAGCTTCTGCACAGCAACAGGAACCATAAACAAAATGAAAGACAACCTATAAAATGGAAGAAAATATTTGCAAACAATGCAACCCATAAGGGTTTAATTTTCAAAATATACAAACAACTCATACAGTTCAAAGTCAAAAAACTGAACAGCCCAATTAAAAAATGAGAAGACGACCTAAACAGACATTTATCCAAAGAAGACATACAGATGGCCAATAGGCACATGAAAAGATGCTTAACATCAAAAATCTACAAATTATAAATGCTGGAGAGAGTGTGGAGAAAAAGGAACACTTCTACATTGTCAGTGGGAATGTGAATTGGTACAGCCACTATGGAGAACCATCTGGAGGTTCCTTAAAAATCTAAAAATATAACTACTGCATGATATGATCCAGAAACCCCATTCCTAAGCACATACCCAGAGAAAACCATAATTCAAAAAGATACATGCACCCAAATGTTCATTGTAACACTATTTACATTTAGGACATGGAATCAACCTAAATGTCCATTGATAGAGGAATGGATAAAGGAGATGTGGTACATATATACAATGGACTATTACTCAGTCATAAAGAGGATGAAATAATGTCATTTACAGCAACATGGATGGACCTAGAGATTATCATACTAAGTGAACTAAGTCAGAGAAAGACAAGTATCATTTTACTTTTATGTGGAATCTAAAAAAAATGATACAAATGCACTTATTAAACAGAAACAGACTCACAAACATAGGTTTAAAAAAAAAAACAAAACTATAGTTACCAGAGGGGGAAGCAGCGAGAAGGATACATTAGGAGTTTGGGATTAACATACACAGCCAGGTGGTGCTAGTGGTAAAGAACCCAGCTGCCAATGCAGGAGACATGAAAGACATGGCTTCAATACCTGGGCGGGGAATATCCCCTGGAGGAGGGCATGGCAACCCACTCCAATATTCTTGCTTGGAAAATTCCATGGACAGAGGAAACTGGCAGGCTATAGTCCATGGGGTCACAAAGAATCAGACACGACTGAAGCAACTTAGCATATTAATATATATAAAATAGATAAACAACAAGGAGTACTGTATAGCACAGAGAACTATATTCAATATTTTGTAACAGTATATAATAGAGAAGAATCTCAAAAGGAATATAGACAAATATGTGTAGGCATAAAGATACATGAGAATATATATATATATTCTTTTTTAGATTCTTTACCATTATGTGTATATATTTGAATCACTTTGCTGTACACCTGAAACTAATATAACATGGTAAAATCAACTATAGTTCAACTTCAGTTCAGTTCAGTTGCTCAGTCATGTCCGACTCTTTGCGACCCCATGAATCACAGCACGCCATGCCTCCCTGTCCATCACCAACTTCCGGAGTTCACTCAGATGCATGTCCATCAAGTCGGTGATGCTATCCAGCCATCTCATTCTCTGTCATCCCCTTCTCCTCCTGCCCCCAATCCTTCCCAGCAGCAGCAGAGTCTTTTCCAGTGAGTCAACTCGTCGCATGAGGTGGCCAAAGTATTGGAGTTTCAGCTTTAGCATCAGTCCTTCCAATGAACACCCAGGATTGATCTCCTTTTGAATGGACTGGCTGGATCTCCTTGAAGTCCAAGGGACTCTCAAGAGTCTTCTCTAGCACCACAGTTCAACTTAAAAATGCATATAAAAAAACTATAGTTCAGCAATAAAACAGAATCACAGGATTTCCAGTTCCTCCTTCAAGAACATACATAATAATCTGATACATATCTTTGAGTTGTTTTGCAGAAACTAAGACCCAGGTAGAAGATGTTGACCATCAGTACGTAGACCCCAGATTGGTTGGAACCACAGATTGATGATTAAGATTCCCGAAACATCACACTGTTATCTCAATCCTACCCTGGTATCTCAATACCCAGTGAAATTAGATTGACTCTGCTGTGTATCACATGAGCAGATGCAAGTTCAATTTAGTAACAAGAGGAGAGAGAAGAGAGGAGAGGGCAGAGGATGGAGAGTGAAGGGCTCAACACACTGGCCATCTACCACCTGGGGCCAAGCACAAAGCCTCAGAG
Source organism: Moschus berezovskii (assembly GCF_049115385.1). Taxonomy (NCBI): domain Eukaryota; kingdom Metazoa; phylum Chordata; class Mammalia; order Artiodactyla; family Moschidae; genus Moschus; species Moschus berezovskii. The sequence continues at coordinate 43,111,083 of NC_142473.1, forward strand.
TCCTACTCACCCCTTCACTTGTTCCTGAACTCAAGTGGTCAAGAATCCTGGCCACCCTTCTCTATAATGTCTGTGACATTCATCTCTTGATGGGTGGGCCTCAATCTCTCACTGGGGTTCTTGCCACAATCTCCTAACCAGCTTTCCTATACCTGATTTTACCTTCTCCAAACTCTTCTGGATTGACAACGGTTTGCCAACGCAATTTTAACTAAGATTTGTTTCCCTAGTCTAAAACTTCAGAATCCCTCTCCCTTGCCAACAGACATATTTCTGTTCATGTTTGGTACAAGGATAGGTCTGTAATCCTAAACTGGCATGGAAGGGGATTTAGATTCTGCCTTTCATCATTTTCATCTCACGCCCCACTCTATGCTCTAGCATCCCGGAATTCCCTGCCATTCCCAGATCACAGCACTCTTTTCCATGCCTCCAATCCTTTGATCATGCTCTCCCCTCTGCCTGGGCTATCCTTTCCTCAGGCTCTCAGATACATTTAAAGGTTAGCTTCTCCTATGCTAACTTAATAATAATTGGTATGTGTGTGTGTGTGTGTGTGTGTGTGTGGTCACTCAGTCATGTCCAACTCTTTGAGACCCCATGAACTTTAGCCTGCCAGGCTCCTCTGTCCATGGAATTCTCCAGGCAAGAATACTGGAGTGGGTTGCCATTCTCTTCTCCACAGGATCTTCCTGACCCAGGGATCAAACCCAGGTCTCCTGCATTGCAGGCAGATTCTTTACTGACTCAGCCACCAGGGAAGGCCCCAGTAATAATTGCTAATAACTGCTAATATTAAGTCCCCATGTATTATACATCATGTTACAACCTTTTCCTAGAATTGCCTTATTTGAGTTACCCAATGAAGTAGGTACTATTATTCTTTCATTTTACAAGGAGGAAAAAAAACAGGTTTAGAGGGGCCACAGAGTGGAGATGTGGTATCAGGATTTGAACTTGGGTCTCTTAGGCTCTAGAACTGAACTCTGGACACTGTATTACCTAACAAGGCAAACAGGACCTTCCTTTGCACTTCAGAAGCCCATTGTCCATAATCTCAAGGTGCAGTGGTAATGACTATGAAGGTTATGATAACTAATGCTTAAGAATAGACTATGTGCCAAGGACTTTGATTGCCTTTACAGGTTTGAGCTCTTTATTATTTCAGACAAAGAAATGGAAGCTCAGAGGGCTAAAATCACACAGGTGGCAACAGTAGAACAGGGATTGAAATCCATGTTAATTTGAAAAGCCGTAGTCTGAATTTATCTGCTATCTGTAGCCTAAGGTTTAGAACATGGATGTGAACAACAAATGTTTAAGTGAAGCATACATGAGCGTCATTATCATGAGATGGCACTTAGAGCCATGGCAGTAGACGAGTCTGGGTATAGAGAATGGACAAAAAGGGTCATAGGACTGAGTTTGAACAGTGAAACATCTGGGCAGTGAGTCTCATTAAGGGAGGTTTTATCCCCTAGGGCTTCCCTGGTGGCTCAGACAGTAAAGAATCTTCCTGCAATGCAGGAGACCTGGGTTAATCCCTGGGTCAGGAAGACACCCTTGGAGAAGGGAATGGCTACCCATTCCAGTATGCTTGCCGTGAACAGAGGAGTTTGGTGTGCTACAGTCCATGAGGTCACAAAGAGTCGGACACGACTGAGCAACTAACACACACACACATGCACAGGGAACATTTGAGAATGTCTGGTAACATTTCTGATTGTCACAGTTTGTTTGGGGAGGGGTTGCCACAGGCCTCTGGTGGGTAAAGGCCGGGGGTGCTGCTGAACACTCTTCAGTGCACAGCACAGCTGCCACAACAAGGAGTCATCTGACCCCAATGTCAACAGTGCCGAGTTTGAGAATCAGAGATCCAGAGGTCAGATAGAAGGAAGAAGCAAATAAAGGCACAACCACAGTCAGAAAGGAAAAAACGTAAAACCAGAAAGAGATGGAAGGAGAGTGCTTTAGGAAACAAGGAGCGGTGAGCCCCCTCTGATGGAGAAGGATGTGTAAGGAAGTGATGGAGGAGAAGTGTCTACTGACAAATGGAGATCACTGAAGGACTGCCAAGAGCCCTTTTGGTGGGTAATATGGATAAATGCGTCCTGGTGGAGGCTGAGAAGGGAATGGACAATGAAGACATGGGAAAAACATGTGTAGGCTCTAACTCTCTTGAGATCCTTGGTTCTGAAGAGGGGGCAGAGAAATGAGGAAGTGCTGGAAGAGTTATGGGGCATGGAGTTGCTGGAGGCACTGCCGCCTCCCCAGCCTGGACTTTGACCAGCCTTTTCAATGGTACCCTGGTTGCCTCTCCACATGGCTGGATGCCTGTTCCCACCTTCCATTGTAACCCCAGGGTTGGCACCCTTGGGGAAATCACACCCTCTGTTCACTGAATCCTGTAACCAGACTCTCAAGAGTTGATGGAGAGAGTTACAAATCTAATCTGAAAGTTCTTCCGAGAAATGTGTGTTTTCTAAATGGGGTCTCCCTGTTGAGAGGTAAACCTGGTGTCCATCCCTTGTGGACTTTCTACCACATTCCTCCTCCACTTGTTCCCAGCCTCTTCCATCTCCTTAGTCCTCAGTCTTGTCTTTGCCCCTTTGCAGGTGGACTTGCCTCTGCCTACTAAACATCTGTTGAGCACATTTCGGGCCAGGCTACAATCAATATGCTTATATATTTATTAAAAGGTGGTCTGTGGAATACCTCTGTCAAATTTACTTAGGTCCTCTGCTCCAAGTCCTCATTCACTTAGATGCACAGAAGCAAATTCTCTCTGGTGGGGGCCCAGGGAGATGCATTATAAACAAGAACCTAGGAAATTCTTATGTTCACTACAATTTGAAAATCACCATTGTACATCATTTCACTTTCGCGATACTTCTGTTAAAGTCAATTATATGGAGAGCATCCTATGTGAACTCTGACTTTCATTTCTTGTTCATACTCAAACTGTTCTGTATTTTCACCAGTTTCTCTTGCCTTTGTCCTATTTCAAATGAAGAAATATCCCTCTTATCCCTGATTAAACTAGGTCCTCTTTAAAAAGTTGCCTTTGATCCAAACTGTTCCTTTCTCCTCTGGTATTTTGATCTATCAGCTGATTATATGATGACAGTGATGACAGTGGTAGCCACAATGCCTATCATTTATTGATCATTCAGTATGAGCCAGCTACTAACTTTGATGTCTTTTTTATTATTTCATCTGATCTTCAAATATTTCTTCTACTTCTCTCTCTTTGTCTGGTATTACTATCATATGTATGTTACACCTTTGAGCAATGTCCCACAGTTTTTAGATATTCTGTTCTGATTTTTTCATTCTTTCTGTTTCTCTTTACATTTTAGTTTGCAAGTCTCTACTGAGAAATCTTAAGTCATTGATGCTTTCCTTGGCCATGTCCAATCTACTGGTGAGCTCATCAAAGGCATTATTCATATCTGTTACAATGTTTTTTATTTCTAGTATTTCCTTTTGATTCTTTCTTAGAATTTTGAACTCTTTGCTTACATTACCATTTATTCTTGCATGTTGTCCACTTTTTATTAGACTCCTTAGCATGTTAATCATAGTTATTTTAAATCTAGTCTGGTAATTTCAAAATCTGTCATATCCAAGTCTGGCTCTAATGCTTGCTTTTGTCTCTTCAGGCTGTGTATTTTTTTCTTGGCTTTTAGCACGCCTTGTAATTTTTTCATTGAAAGCCAGACATGATCCATAGGGTAATAGGAACTGAGGCAAATAGGCCTTTAGTGGTGAGGATTTATGTTTACCCTGCCACATATGAGTTAGGCTGTGTGCTTAATGTTTGCTGTGGTGTGGGTGTCAGAGGCTTCAATCTCCTCCATGGACTTGATTTTTGTCTCCCCTATTATCTTTGTTTTTTTCTAGAAATTCCTTAAATAGAGTTTGTGCCTTGAAGCTGTCTTGGCTATAATCCACTATTACTACACCAAAGTCCTGTTGGTGTAATGGTAAAGGGTTGAGAAGGGGAAGTAGTCTAGAATCTTATGATTAAATCTCAGGTTTTTTATCCAACCATAGTCTCTGGGATGTGATCTTTAGAAGAGTTTCTTGACCTTTTTTTAAAATTCCCTTTATGTGAGACAAGAAGGCTAGAGGGGCTGGAGTTGGCTAACTGCCCTTCCCTCAGGTCAGGTAAGGCTCAGGTAAAGGAGTTTCCTTTGAGGAAAGATCTTTGTTAAGATGAATGCTCTGGATATATTACGAAATGGTTATTTCCCCCCTCCCTCCGCCTGAAAGCGGAGAGGATTTTTCTGATCTTCATTGTGAGAGCCTGGTGGGACTCCGGGAGGTAAAATCCACAAATGTGTGGTGACCCCTAACACTGAACTCCTCGGAGTCTATCACGTTTGTCCACACTCACCATTCAGCCCGTAGCTACTCATAAGTTACTGTGTGAGTATTCTGATCAGTTACGGTCTCTAGCAGATTCTGTTCCTATTAAGCTGTGATTATCAGTGTTTCTCATCTCTCCAGTTTGGGGGTGAGGAAGGGCAGTTTGCTTTGTGACCTCAAATCACTGATGGATCAATTAGAGTTGTTTTCAGTTTTTTTGTGTGTGTATGAGTACAGGAGCAGTGACTTCTAAGCTCTTCACATGTCACAGCAGAAACTGGAAATCCTTATCTAATCATTGTAAGTCTTTGAATTAGTATTATTCCAAACTAACAGGCAAGGGTAAATTAAGTGACCCAAACTTACATGGTTCAGTGAGAGATGGAGTGGTTATGTTGCCACTAAAATGGTAAAATTAAACTGCGATTCAGACAAAATCCTCTTTTAGGATCCAGAAAGACAGTTGCACAAGTACAGGTTGCTTAGGAAAAAGGCCAGGAGATGAGCATGAGCATGCATCTTCATACGAATACATGTGAAGAAGCCCGGGATGTCTTTGAAGCTGACTTCAGGAAGAAAAAGAACTGGGTGGGGGCCAGAATACTTGTCCTTACATGGAGTCAGTGTCATTTCATTGTCAAAAAGAGCAACTGGTTTTAGAGCTGAATTCTAAAAGGCACACATGGGCTTCCCTGGGGGAGAAGGCAATGGCAACCCACTCCAGTGCTCTCGCCTGGAAAATCCCATGGACGGAGGAGCCTGGTGGGCTGCAGTCCATGGGGTCGCTAAGAGTTGGGCATGACTGAGCGACTTCACTTTCTCTTTTCATTCTCATGCATTGGAGAAGGAAATGGCAACCCACTCCGGTATTCTTGCCTGGAGAATCCTAGGGACAGAGGAGCCGAGTGGGCTGCCGTCTATGGGGTCGCACAGAGTCGGACACGACTGAAGTGACTTAGCAGCAGCAGCAGCATGGCTTCCCTGGCAGTCCAGTGGTTAAGAATCCACCTACCAATGCAGGTGACATGGGTTCAATCCCTGGTCCTGGAAGATTCCACATGCTGCGGAGCAACTAAGCCCATGCACCACAGCTACTGAAGCCTGGGAGCCCTAGAGCCTGTGTTCTGCAACAAGAGAAGCCACCACAATGAGAAACCCACACACCACAACTAGAGAGTACCTCTGCTTACTGCAACTAGAGAAAGCCTGCACACAGCAACGAAGACCCAGTGCAGCCCCTCACAAAAAAAGCACACTTAGGAAATTGACAGTATTTATTGCCTTCTATGTGCCAGACATTGTGATAGAGCCAAACAGACATGTGCTGAACAAAGCAGTGTTGTGAGGGAAAATAGCTAACACACCAGCAAGCCCATACCAACCATGTTAAGTGGTGATCAGTTAAAAAAAGAAAACCAAACTGGGTAAATGGGATTAAGAGTGATGAAAGTATTGTTTTAACAAAATATGGTTGGAACTGGACTCTGACAAAAATGCCCTTTCAGCAAGAACCTGAAAGAAGTGAGGTAGTAGGAGTTATGGCTATCTGGGGGAAGAGCATCCTGGGAAGAGGGAAGAGGAAATACACAGTCCCTGAAGTGTGTATGGATGGCTTACCTGAGAGTACAGACTCATTTAGTCTGCAGAGACATAGGCTGTGAGGACAGTGATGAACTATATTGGATAAAAGATGCCAAATTTGAAGGATCTTGAAATGCTGAAGAGATGGAAGATGTTGAATAATCAATTTATCAAGACAAAGCTCTAAGGTCTTGACCTTGATTAAAAGAAGGTAATTGCACAAGAGGGTTTCCCAGGTGGCACAGTGGTAAAGAATCTGCCTGTTAATGTAGGAGAGGCAAGAGACGTGGGTTTGAACACTGGGTTGGAAAGATCCCCTGGAGAAGGGAATGGCAACCCACTCCAGTATTTCCAGAATTCTGGAAAATTCCATGGACAGAGGAGCCTGGCGGGCTACAGTCCATGGAGTCACGAAGAGTTGGATATGGCTGAGTGCAAGTGTGAGCACATGCACAGAATTGCACAAGAAGGGGATGTGCAAGTTGGGGTATAGAAACCACATGGTATACAGATGGGAACTTTTTCAACACCTTCAGTTCAGTTCAGTTCAGTTGCTCAGTCGTGTCCGACTCTTTGCGACCCCATGAATCACAGCACGCCAGGCCTCCCTGTCCATCACCAACTCCAAATGAAGGAAGGACTAGGGGACATCAGATACCAGTTGGGAGTCAACTGGAGGGACTGTTTTATGTCCAAGGGGAGAAACCAGACAAAGTAACTTGGCCTTCACGAAGGTAACATATTCTCTCTAAAAGGAAGCTCTGAGCTAGGCTTCTCTACAAGTTCCCACATGATCAGCTGTGATAAAAAGTGATATTCTAATACATATCGAGAGCCAAAAAACTATTTGATACAGAAACTTGGGACTCTATCCCAAGGAAATGATGGGAAACCTAGAAACACAATGTCCATAAGGGGAGGGATTTTTGTCTGTTTTGTCACAGCTATATTCTCACGGCCCAGCAAATGCCTTGAACATAATAGGCTTAGTAAATATTTGTTGCAAATAAGTAAATGAAAAGGTTTTCTTCATAAAAATTATTAATAATATTTTAAAAATTTACCTAAGCATGCTACAATAGGGTACTATATAAATAAATTATGATCCATCTGCTCTTTGGATGTAACTATTTTGAAAAGCAAACAGATGGTTTACAGGTTTGTAAAACCAGAATTAAGATCTATTCTATAAAGTACTTAGATCTGGAATGAAGGGTCATCATTCTTATTCAAAAGATGAGAGGATTGCAAGGCCACACAGTGACTTACTGACATTTTTAAGCTACTTAATACATACATGATAAAAGTGCTTTGGGGCAATAAACATTGTCTGCTAAACAATTCTGTCCTGTATTTGCAAATGATTTCCAGAGCTTCCCGAAAAATAGATGTGGAAACAATGCTAGTTCCCATGCAAGAAAGCATGAGAGCAACTAATGCCAGCAAACAAGAGGTAGGGCCAGAAATTCTAGCAGCAGTCATCCATCAGTTTGGAGAACATTTATCAGCTGGCCAGTGTGCCAAGCCTTGGTGAGTCCGTGGGAATACAGAGATGGCTGTAGCCCAGCTTTCAGCTTCCTGCCTCTTTGCAGAATCTTGCAGGGAAACAGGGATTTAACACATCAGGGCTATAAAGAGTGCAAAGAACTAGAGTTAAAAAAACAAATATTGTATATTAATGTGTATATACATAGAATCTAGAAAAATAGTACTGAAGAAACTACTTGCAGGGCAGGAATAGAGGCGCAGACATAGAGAACAGACTTGTGGACACAGAGGGGGAAGGAAAGGGTGGGACGAATTGGGGGAAGGAAAGGGTGGGACGAATTGAGGGAGTATTATTGACATATATACATTACTGTGTGTGAAATAGCCAGCTAGTGGGAACCTGCTGTACAGCACAGGAATCTTAGTTCAGTGCTCTGGATGACCTAAAGGGGTGGAATTAGGGGGTGATGGGAGGTTCAGGAGGGAGGGTATATATGTATATATATAGCTGATTCACGTTGTTGTACAGCAGAAACTAACACAACATTGTAAAAAATTTTTACTCCTTTTTTTTTTTTTTTTTTAAAAAAGGGAGATATACCAAGTATCTGAGAGCTCAGAGATAGGGTAGGGGGCACAGAATCTAGATGGGAGGAAAGTAAGACATGAGTATCAGGAAACAGAGGCAATGGCATGTGAAGGGCTGAAACCTGGAGGTTGAGGATCTGTGAGATGATAAACCTGGTGTAATCCCTGGAATGACCCAGAAGAGATTTTAGGGAACCAAGTAGTCAACGTATGTCTGTCTCTCATACACTTCTGCCCTGGAGCTACAAGAGATGCTGAGTAGAGAAAATGGCATGAATCACAGGTGTTTTGATCCTTTCTCATAGCCATCTACTGGCTCCGTGCCTTTTGTCACATTTCTAATTTGCTCAGTGTTACCTTGCCTGGTGACTCAGAGGATAAAGCGTCTGCCTGCAATGCAGGAGACCAGGTTCGATCCCTGGGTTGGGAAAATCCCCTGGAGAAGGAAATGACAACCCACTCCAGTATTCTTGCCTGGAGAATCTCATGGACAGAGGAGCCTGGCGGGCTACAGTCCACACGGTCGCAAAGAGTCGGACACGACTGAGGGATTACATTACATACCTTGCCTGTAACATGGAGATGATAATAGTGCCTACCTCATGGGATAGGTCTGAGACTGACAGAAAATTAATACAGTTACTTATTTTTGTGACAAATATTTACTGAGCACCTGCTGTGTGGCAGATGCTGCACCCAACACTGGTGATGCAGTTGTGAAACAGACAGACAGTCCCTGTTCTTATGAAACTTACAGCCTGCAGGGAGAGAATGGAAGTAAATGAAGCACCAGACCTGTTAGTACCCGGAGGTGACAGTCATAATTTCTTCCATCTGCTCACTCCGGGAGGTGTAGAGCATTTGTCAAGGTAGAATTTGAACCCCATTTTCAGTGAAGCTGTTGTGTGGGAGTAGGTCACAAAGCCAGTAATTGAGCCCAGCCAAACTGCTAGCACCCTCATGGAACAGAATTTTATTTACTGAGTATTATGTGCCCACTGAAATTTTCCATTTTACGTTATAGGCAATCATATTACAGTGAAGACAGAGAGAATTAAAGAAGGCTGTCTCTCCCCTTATTTGGTAGAGGCGCACAGACAGGTGGTGAGTTATACCTAGGATGAGATGTCTGCCACATCTACAGCGGGATAGAGTCTGTGATTCACTAGACACAGACATACAGAAAGGGCTCTAGGCTGCTGGCTCAGAAGGAAGAGGCACTGATTAAGTCCAGGCACTGTGTTGGGCATTTTACACACAATTTACTTCATCTGATACTCAAAACAATCTTTATCAGGCCTATTTTAAAGACAGAGAAACTAAGTGAAAAAAGTGAAAGTACTAGTCACCCAGTTGTATCTGACGCTTTGTGACCCCATGGGCACCTCTGTTCATGGACTTCTCCAGGCAAGAATACTAGAGTGGGTTGCCATTCCCTTCTCCAGGGGATCTTCTCAACCCAGGGATCAAATCCAGGTTCTCTGCATTGCAGGCATATTCTTCATCATCTGAGCCACAAGGGAAGCCTAAAGAAGAACTAAGGTTCAGGGAAATTAAGTTGACTTCTTTACTAAGCTGATAGAGGCAGAATTTGAGCCCGGGTCTGCAAACTCCCAAACCCATGATCTTTGCAGACACCCACTGTACATTCTAAATAGAAAAGCAAAGCTAGAATTGGAAGAATAATGAGATACGTGGTCCTTTTGGAGGAGGAAGATGAGCCTAAAAATAGCGATGCTCTTACTGTCATTAATAAACTGTGTGCCCACCTCTGATACTGTGAAATTCTAAATGGCCACCTATAGAAAGAGAAGAGCTGATACATATATGGGTGTGTGTGCACACTTAAAATCTGGAAGGAAATATACCCAAATGCTAATAATGGTTATTTCTAGATTATAAAATGACTTATCATATAAATAAGATAAAATATTTTATCTTTATTTTATAAATGACTTCATCTTATTTAGCTTCTTTATGCTCTGTATTTATAATTTCTATATTTTTCATCACAAAACAGGGGTGTGCTCTGTTGAAAGGAATGATGTTCAAGTTCTGATCAGGCATCTGGTCAGGTTCCCAGACTCAGGGCTTGCCCATTTAGAAGGAAATTACCTTTTGTCCTTTCTGGTATCAGGGATCAGGGACCAGGGCTATGGCAGCCTGAGGACCAATGTCTGGCCCTGGCACTCACATGCCACACTGCATCTCATCTTTCTTACAAATGATTTTAAATAGAATTGAAAAAAGAAAAACCACGTGTTGAAGAAGAGGTCATGACACTGTTTTTAAAATATGTCCTTTTGATTTTTTTTTTAGGATCACGGCTCACAGAGGCATTTTACACCCAGTGAGTTCCTGAAGGGAAGGGGCCAGTATACCATGTTATCCACCCTCTGGTTCATTCATTCATTCATTTAATAAAATATTTACTGTGCCTTCACTGGGCTCTATACACTTGTCAAAGTAGCTACAGGGAAAGACTAAAGTAGAGCAAGTTTTAAAACAGAGGAAAGAGTGTTCTGTCAACAATTAGGTCTTTACCCAAATGCACTTCTTCTTAGTATCTCACCCGAGCCACCGTTTTAAATGGCATCTAATAGTTTTCCCCATTACACTTTTTACCTAACACATAAGTGTTTATGTTGTATATTGTCTCTAATTCCCTTATACTAAATTATAAGTTCTAAGTATGTACTGAGTTCTACATTTGGTTAGGTGCTTTTCTAATTTAAACTAGTTGAGGGCAGGAATGAAATATTGTTCACTACAACCAAAAACTAAGTATTTTAAATGTAACAAATGTCTAGCACTTATTGTTTCTTTATATGAATTTTCTAAAACAAAATTTAGTGTTGGAAAGTAATAAACATGAAACATGGTCTAAACTTCAGAAAAAAGAGGAAAAAGTAGAGTGTTTTCACACAAACCCCTTACATTCACCCCTTGTCCACCTGCAAATTTCAACCACCCAAGAGACAACTCAAAAGTTACTGTCTCAAGAAGATGGAAGACACAGACATGGCTAAGAGGCCCATGAAAAGATGCTCAACATCACTAATTATTAGAGAAATGCAAATCAAAATTACAATGACGTATCACCTCACACCAGTCAGAATGGCCAGCATCAAAACGTCTACAAATAACAAACACTGGAGAGGATGTGGAGAAAAGAGAACAATTCTACACTATTGGTGGGAAAGTAAACTGGTGCAGTCACTATGGAGAACAGCAGGGAGGTTCCCTAAAAACTAAAGATAGAGTTAACATATGACCCTGCAACCCCACTCCTGGCATATATCTGAAAAAGATGGAAACTCTTAAAAAAAAATGCAAGATGCAGAGAAAGCCTTCGACAAAATTCAACATCCATTTTTGATAAAAACTCTCCAGAAAGTGGGAATTGAAGGGACATACCTCAACATAATAAAAGCTATATATGACAAACCCACAGCAAACATTATCCTCAATGGTGAAAAACTGAAAGCATTTCCCCTAAAGTCAGGAACAAGACAAGGGTGCCCACTCTCCCCACTACTATTCAACATAGTTCTGGAAGTTTTGGCCACAGCAATCAGAGCAGAAAAAGACATAAAAGGAATACAAATTGGAAAAGAAGAAGTAAAGCTTTCACTGTTCGCTGATGACATGATCCTCTACACAGAAAACCCTAGAGACTCTACCAGAAAACTACTAGAGCTAATCAATGATTACAGCAAAGTTGCAGGATATAAAATCAACACACAGAAAACACTAATAATGAGAAAATAGAAAGAGAAATTAAGGAAACTATTCCATTCACTGTTGCAATGAAAACAATTAAATACTTAGGAATATATCTACCTAAGGAAACAAAAGACTTGTACATAGAAAACTATAAAACACTAGTGAAAGTAATCGAAGAGGACACGAATAGATGGAGAAATATACCGTGTTCGTGGATTGGAAGAATAAATATTGTAAAAATGAGTATACTACCCAAAGTAATTTATACATTCAATGCAATCCCTATCAAGCTACCAACAATATTTTTCACAGAACTAGAACAAATAATCTCACAATTTGTATGGAAATATAAAAAACCTCGAATAGCCAAAGCAATCTTGAGGAAGAAGAATGGAACTGGGGGAATTAACCTGCCGGACTTCAGGCTCTATTACAAAGCCACAGTCATCAAGACAGTATGGTACTGGCATAATGACAGAAATATAGATCAATGGAACAAAATAGAAAGCCCAGAGATAAACCCACGCTCCTATGGACACCTTATCTTCGACAAAGGAGGCAAGAATATAAAATGGAGAAAAGACAGTCTCTTTAACAAGTGGTGCTGGGAAAACTGGTCAGCCACTTGTAAAAGAATGAAACTAGAACACTTCCTAACACCATACACCAAAATAAACTCAAAATGGATTAAAGATCTAAATGTAAGACCAGAAACTATAAAACTCCTAGAGGAGAACGTAGGCAAAACACTCTCCGACATAAATCACAGCAGGATCCTCCAAGACCCACCTCCCAGAATATTGGAAATAAAAGCAAAAATAAACAAATGGGACCTAATTAAAATTAAAAGCTTCTGCACAGCAAAGGAAACTCTAAGCAAGGTGAGAAGACAGCCTTCAGATGGGAGAAAATAATAGCAAATGAAGCAACTGATAAAGGATTAATCTCCAAATTATACAAGCAGCTCCTGCAGCTTAATTCCAGAAAACTAAGTGACCCAATCAAAAAATGGGCCAAAGAACTAAACAGACATTTCTCCAAAGAAGACATAAAGATGGCTAATAAACACATGAAAAAATGCTCAACATCCCTCATCATCAGAGAAATGCAAATCAAAACCACAATGAGATACCATTTCACACCAGTCAGAATGGCTGCTATCCAAAAGTCTACATGCAATAAGTGCTGGAGAGGGTGTGGAGAGAAGGGAACCCTCTTACACTGTTGGTGGGAATGCAAACTAGTACAGCCACTATGGAGAACAGTGTGGAGATTCCTCAGAAAACTGGAAATAGAACTGCCATATGATCCAGCGATCGCACTCCTGGGCATACACACCGAGGAAACCAGAATTGAAAGAGACACATGTACTCCAATGTTCACTGCAGCACTGTTTATAATAGCCAGGACATGGAAGCAACCTAGATGTCCATCTGCAGATGAATGGATAAGAAAGCTTTGGTACATATACACAATGGAGTATTTCTCAGCCATCAAAAAGAATGCATTTGAATCAGTTTTAATGAGGTGGATGAAACTGGAGCCAATTATACAGAGTGAAGTAAGCCAGAAAGAAGAACATCAATACCGTATATTAACGCATATATATGGAATTTAGAAAAATGGTAACCTGAACCCTGTATAAGAGACTGCAAAAGAGACATAGGCATTTAGAACAGCCTTTGGGACTCTGTGGGAGAGGGTGAAGGTGGAATGATTGGGGAGAATGGAATTGTAGCATGTATATTATCATAAGTGACCAGTCCAGGTTCGACGCATAAATTTTCCTCTGTTCATTTCTTTGCATTTGTGCTTTTTTAATAAAATTCTTTTTTAGAAATAAAAAAAAAGAAAAAATAAATAAATAAATAAATAAAATAAAAAAAAATGCACCTCAATATTCATCAGTTCAGTTCAGTTCAGTTGCTCAGTCGTGTCCGACTCTCCGCGACCCCATGAATCACAGCACGCCAGGCCTCCCTGTCCATCACCAACTCCCGGAGTACACTCAAACTCATGTCCACAGAGTCGGTGATGGCATCCAGCCATCTCATTCTCCGTCGTCCCCTTCTCCTCCCGCCCCCAACCTTTCCCAGCATCAGAGTCTTTTCCAGTGAGTCATAGCAGCACTATTTATAATAGCCATGACATGGAAGCAACCTAAGTGCCCATCAAAAGATAAATGAATAAAGAAAGATGTGGTATGCACACACAGACACATGAATATTATTCAGCCGTAAAAAAAGAATGAAATAATGGCATTTGCAGCAACATGGATGGACCTAGAGATTACCATCCTAAGTTAGGTAACTCAGACAAAGACAAATACCATATGATGTCACTTACATGTGGAATCAAAATAAATGATGCAAATGAACTTATTTACAAAACAGGAACAGACTAATAGACATAGAAAAAACCTTATGGTTACCAAAGGAAAAAAGGGGAGGGATAAATTAGGAGTTTGGGATTCATAGATACACACTACTATATATAAAATATAGCTATAGCACAGGAACTATATTTGCTATCTTGTAATAACCTACAATGGAGAAGAACCTAAAAAGAATATATATACTTGAATCACGCTGCTGTACACCTGAAACTAACACATAATAAATCAACTGTATTTCAATTTTGAAAAGTTTCCATCTCTATAAATATCCTTTCTCTTCTCCCAAATTAGCACTCACTCCTTGCTTCCTACAAATGATTGCTTTCTTATTTGCACACATGCAGCAATTATAATAGTACGTGCAATATAGTTCTTTCTGTACAAGTCTCTTTATGTTACAGGAAAGAAATGATAGCATTTCCCTAGAGCAGATGAGATCACCCCTATATCCAAGGAAAGAAATATCTAGGCTCTCACTGCTTGTGCTCTAACAGTGTATAGCCTACCAAGGTTGAGAAGTTCTACTGGAGATCCTGACCTCCTAATTAACACTATGCACTAGGCCTTAAATATTCATCTCAATATGCTCAGGGCCTAGTAAGTTGCTGTTTCCATAGCTGGTAATCAGTGCTTTTATTAGTTCATCTCACCTAATATTTATTGAGTGTCCACCATGTGCCAGGCACAGTGCTAGTGAAAGAAATACACTAGTGAACAAAATAGATATGGTCATCCCTACAATTTGGTGGGACAGAGCAATATTAAACAAATAATCTTATAAATACATAAGCTGTAATAACCATTGTGAAGGAAAAGTAGAGTGCTATGCATGCATTGGAAATATTTGAATAAACAAATGAAGGAAAGCGTACTCTACAGGAAAAGAAAGAATATTGTGGGCTCTCTGAGGACAGATTAAGAATCCCATAAGACAATCTAACTCCCCTTTTCATGCTCCTGTGATAATAGCCTGAGATCCTATCTCATGAAGACTCATTCTGAACTTATGGGCAACTAAAAACCCTACGATACATTTGTTGTTTGTTTAATGTGCTACCATAAATCCAAATCACGCTTCTCATATTGCTACAATAGGCTATTTGGATCTAAGTAGGTAACTTGCTGTGTTCCTCCATTAGTTTTTCATCTTGCTAGATTTGGTCTCTCAGTTTGACCTGCCCAAATCCTGTCATGCCCAGCCCTGATGTGGGAATATATGTTTCTCTTCACATCAGTGACTATGGCTACTCAGATGTAATGTTCAAATTCAGGTTGTTGAAGAGAATGTTGAGTGAAAATTTGGGTGAGGCTGAGAGGCAGAAATCACCTTTGAAATATACATCAAAAACATAAAAATGTCCATATCTTTTGCACTACCGGGAATCTCTTCTAGTAAACCAATATCAAATAAGGAAAAAAAGTTTTATTCAAGAAAATGATTTTTCTCCATTATTTATAGCAGTGAATAGTGATTGAAAAATTCTAATCTTATAAAGGTCACAATTAAGCTTAGGTGAGTGTAACAAGAGGACATTTTCCTATAAACTAAGAGAGAATTCCTAAAAACAGGCTTGCAATAACATTTTATTTTCAGAAAAGTGTGTTGAATACTCATTGAGCTTCTAACATGGCTCAGAACTCATCAGGCACTAATAAATATTTATTGTTAATAAAGAGATGATGAAAACATTTAATAAACAGGTGATTAAGGATATGACATAATTAGTTATCAGAAGATACTTGTTTGTATGGTATTGATAAAGAATTTTAGGCAAACATTCCTTTTTAAAATGAGACTTTCTTCCTTTGACTGGCAGGCTATTCCATAAATTAGTTGATGCATACAGGACTTTAAAGCAACGGCATTAGCAGCTTGAATTTTAGTATAAATAAGGCACTTAAAATTCTGTCTAACTGAAGAGCCCACTCCGTGAGGGGCTCAGGATGAGGTGCTGGGGTACAGTAGCAAACAAGACAAGCAAAAATCCCTGCCTAGTGGGGCTCACAGCTTAGTGGAAGGAGGCAGGTGATAGTCAAGTCAACAAGTAAAATAGATGGTACATCAGGTGGCAAGAAAGGCAATGAAAAACAAGTAAGTAGTGGAGAGGGATAGGGGATTCAGCCAGGGATAGAAGGGGGAGTGAAGTTTCAAAGAGAGTGATGGGGCGCTCCCCCCCACCCCCCACCCCCGGGAAAGGGACGACTGAGCAGAGAGCCCTGAAGGAGGAGGGAGAAAGCACTGGGCAGTTGGCTGGGCCATGAACATTCCAGGAAGCAACTTGCTTTGAGCCATGTGATTTTAAAGGATTGGGGTTTGACTTCTGTACAGGCAGTCCAGCCGCCGCATTCCTTGTCACTTTCAATTAACCGTGAGTACACCCAGCTAGCTCATCAAAAAGGCTCCCATGTCTCTCCCTTCTGGCAGCCAGGGACAGACACCCTCGGCGGTGCCAAAACTGCCACGCTGGACCAGCGGCCGCAGGAAGCAGAGGAGCAGCCCCGCCCGCTTCTCCTCGGCCTCCAGGGTGGAGGTGGGGGCGCTGTAACCTTAGCCTTCCTTTCCCAACAGCCCCATTCTCTCCCTGATAAGTCTACAGGAGCATTAATGTTTGCTTTAAAGTTTCTTTTGTACCTGGTGAATCTGTGCTCTCTGAATAAGGGCTCTCATTGAGAAGCAAAATCACCACCTCTTAGAGTCATTTTTAGAACTAAGAATGTAATTTCCACCAGATTTAAAGGCTATTAGGATTTCATCATTGATATTAAGTCCTTAAAGATGTCATATTTGGAATGAGGGTGTTAACAAAGAAGTACTTCTAAATATTTGTTAATTGCTATGTGTGTATATATATATTAAATTATATCAGCATTTGTAGTTTCTGATCATCTGCTCATGTTCCCACTGATGACTTGACTTGCTGACTTCCTGTCATGTCTGTTGATATAAAGCACAGTGACAAGGAGGATGCTATAAGCTCCATTAGGGCAGGATGATGTCTGTTTTCTTACTGCTGTATCCCCAGTGCCTACCTTAGTGCCTGGCACATAGGAGACACTCAATAAATGATGAGGAATAAATGAATGACTTTAAAGATGACAGCTTTGATACAGAGAGAAAGTACTTTCATGCTAGAGTGGAAGAGGGCAAGTACAGAGACCACAACGTCAGAAGCAGGAGAGGCAAGATGGGACATGAGCTATGATTTCTCCCTCTCTAACCTCCAAGATACTGGGCACCCAAGTGAACGTGCATTTAATGCACAAGGGCAGGGCAGGGGTGGGGAGATGAGTGTGAGAAAACCTCTGAAACAGGATCCCGTCCCCACCCCCTTAAGATGTTAGATTACTTTGGTCAATTTACTTAGTCTGTTGGAGACTTGGTTTCATCATCTAGAAAATGGGTATAAAATCCTGACTTCACAGGGTTGCTATGAGAGCTAAGTAGGATAAGGAATATAAAGCTCTTAACATATAGCCTACTGCCATTAAAAAGTTGTTATGACTCTCATTTACCAAGGTTTGAATCCCAGCTTTATTGTTTAGAGCTGAATGGTCTTAAGTTACTGGAATCCCTCTGTTGCCACAATTTCCTCATCTGTTGGAAACAGGATAATAATGCTTATCTTGTGGTGTTACTCTGAGGACTAAATCAGTTAAAAAATGTAAACCGCTCAGAACAGTATCTGGCACGCAAGCATTATTATTGTATGTGAGGCATTTTTCCTATATGTTTCCAACTTTGATCTTGTTAGGGCTCAAACAACAGATTTGTTGATGTGATGATGGAGTTCTTGCTGGACAGGTTGGATCCTTCTCTCATTTCAACACTAGTTCTCAAACTCGAGTTTGCACTGGATTCACCCTGAAGGCTTGCTGAAACACAAGCTGTGGGGGCCCCACCCTCAGAGCTTCTAATTCAGAGAGTCAGAGTGGGGCTTGAAATTTTTTTATTTCTAACAAGTTCCCAGATGATGCTGATGCTGCTGGTCCAAAGACCACACTCTGAGAACCACTGTGATGTAAAGAAATGATATCAGAAGCTCTAAGAGAAGAGGGAAAGATAAATACATAGAGAGATAGTTCTGAAACAACCCCCAGTTGGCATGAGTTATGGGCACTAGTAGAAAGAATAATTTGTTCATTTGTTCATTCGACAGACATTTACTTACTGCCCAATGTGAGCAGGGCCTTGTATTCACCAACTGCTTTCCAGGACCAAGATCAAGCCAAGCAGAAACAACAGTGAGTTGGAGAAGACTGTCAATTTGCTGAATTAAAACAGCATCAAAAAAAGAAACCCTTTCCCCACTGGCCTAACTCAGGCATTATTTAGTGTGTGTATGTGTATCAGAATGTACACAAAATTTACCATTTTGACCATTTTTAAGTATACAGTTCATGGCATTAAGTACATTCATATGTTATACTAGCATCAACACCATCTATCTCCAGAACGTTTTTCATATTTCCTAATTGAAACTCCACACGTTCATCAATAATTCCCTATTTCCCTTTCTCTCACATCTCCTGGCAACCACCGTTCTACTTTCTGTTTCTATAAACTTGATGATGAAGCTCATATAAGTGGCATCAGACAGTATCTGTCATTTTGTGCCTACTTATTTGATTTAGCATAATGTCTTCAAGGGTCATCCATGTTATAGCATATGTCAGAATGTCCTTTTATAAAGGTGAATAATATTTCACTATATGTATACACCACATTTTGTTTATTCATTCATCCACCAATGGGTATTTAGATTGTTTCTGCCTTTCGGCTGTCATTAATACTGCTGCTATGAACATGAGTGTACACATATCTGTTCAAGTCCCTGCTTTCAACTCTCTTTGGGAATATATTTCTAAGCATGATTTTAAAGCAGATAAATTTTGTTTGAGTAAATATTAAGATCACATTTCCCATCTCCCAGCCCCCCTCCTTCTCCTTCTAAGAACTTGATCCCTCCTGACACTCAGGTACCTAGATCTCTCAGCTGCCCCAATCTGATAAATCATTCACACCTCCAAGAACAGGGGGGATACATCTTAGTGCTCTTATGGGCTGAATGCATGCATGAATCTTCCTTTCTCTATAATGACAGCCTTGCTGATGCACTGTCCAAACACACCTATGCCCGGAGCATGTCCAGAACTATAAGGAAGACATTTAGTCACTGAAATCAGACATGTGATAGAGAAGCCTGACCTTACTACTTACTAGCCCTTTAGGCAAGGGATTTAATTTCTCAAGCTTCAATTTCCTGATCTGTGAAATAGGTGTAATAGTTTGGATCTACTTGGTTGCTGTGAGAATTAAACTAAGATAAGGTAAACTAAGATAAACTGAGATAAGATAAAGCACTTAACCAAGTGCCTGGCATATGGTAAGTACCCAACAAATACAGACTGTATCTGAGTAATTCCTTCAGATACATGCCAAGACAGTTCCTGCCATCTAGATCCACAGAAGGACATCACAATGAGCATAGAATTAATGGTCTCACTCAGCCACAAGCCCAGATTCCTAAACACCGGACATTGTTTGCTTTTTTTAAAATCACAGGATTCAAAATTACAACCTGCCCACAAGAGGTTAAAGATATCTTTGGACACGGAAGATATTTTGGGTGCTCCATGGAACCCACAAATTGTACCAGAATCCCCAGCAGCCAGCTATGGGTGTAAGTATTCTTCCTCGGTTGTTGTTTTTTTTTCCCTCTGAGTTTGCAAATGCCAGATAAAAATGGATTCCAGAACAATGGAAATTTGAGATGAGAAATGGTTACAGCAGATTTGGCCAGGCCTCCTCCTAGGATGGCCCCAGTCCTTCTGGGATGTGTTCTGACAACTCGTTGGCCTCTTTCTAAGCCTCTGAAAAGGGGGTGATGTTCCCGCCACTTCCCTTGGAAGAATGTTGCACGGTGAAATATGACTCACTGTCAGGGCCCTTGCCTTTGAGATTCCCTTTCTTCTCCTGACCCACTTTCGTCTTGCTGCGCCCTTTTGTACAAAGTCAAATGAGGCCTCCTCTGGAGGAGGCTGCTCTGTGAGGACTGACATTTAAAGACCATTACCACCTCTTCAACTCAGCCCTGTTCATTTAGCCAAGCAAAGCATGTTTAATTCTTTTAATCTTCCCTCATAAATCAATCTCTTCATTCCCTTAATAGTCCTTCTCCTGTGCTTTGAACTCCCTCCAGTCTGGTCATCCGAAGCTCTTGTTCCGTTTACACTTGAGAAGTGCCAGTCAATCGAGAAGCGGCTGCACAGGAAAAACAGCCGGATCCTCGCCAGGGTTCTGGAAGTTCTCAGCACACTGGACTGTCTGCCGCCCAAGTCACCATGAGCCCCAGAAGAGCCCTGCCTGGAGGCCAAGCCCCATGACCTTAAGGGAGACTTGAGGCATCAGCTGTGCACCCCATTATGGGTCTTTCCATGGCCCTGGCCCCTAGCCAATGGTCAAGGGAATTGCACAAGAAGCCCGCTCAGATACCTGTCCCACTCCTTTCCATCAGCCTCTGCAGTACAACCACCTTGCAGCTGGCATCTACCTACTAGAACGATGGAGGACCCTGGGTAAGCCCAGAAGCGTCTTACCTGGAAGGTCCCGGCATGGTCTTCCTCCTTATCACCCTCTCTGTTCTCTTTGAGGGCGATTAAGGTGAATCCTCTGAAATAGGAGGGAGGGGCAGCTGAAAGCGTCACTGCAAAAGAAGAAAGCAGATGATAAGCACAAGAATAAAACTGTCTTCCGTTTGTCAAATGGATAATTGTGAATCCTCATCAGCATCCCAGACCTGTGGGCTGCAGGGGCAGGTGATGGTGGGAAAGGCTCATTTTGTAGAGTGATGAACTTTCACCCTCACCACCCAGCCCCCTCTCACATTACTGCTGCTACTGCTACTGCTGCTAAGTCACTTCAGTCGTGCCCGACTCTGTGTGACCTCATAGACGGAGGCCCACCAGGCTCCTCCGTCCCTGGGATTCTCCAGGCAAGAACACTGGAGTGGGTTGCCATTTCCTTCTCCAATGTGTGAAAGTGAAAAGTGAAAGTGAAGTCGCTCAGTCGTGCCCGACCCCTAGCGACCCCACGGACTGCAGCCCACCAGGCTCCTCCATGCATGGGATTTTCTAGGCAATAGTACTGGAGTGGCTTGCCATTGCCTTCTCCGTCTCACATTACAGAACCTGCTAAAACATCTGAACTGTGATCTCACTTGGGAATTGTTAAACCAACCAAGCCTGAGATGAATGCTCTTAGTAACCACAATTTGATAAAAATAGTACATGGTCAGCAACTCGTCTTGACAGTTATCTAATGTTATATACTTCCATAGATTGGCCCAAGAGAGACTCAGGTGTTGTAGCATAAACTCCTATCAGTTCAGTTCAGTCACTCAGTCATGTCTGACTCTTTGCAACCCCATGGACTGTAGCACACCAGGCCTCCCTGTCCATCATCAACTTTCAGAGTTTACCCAAACTCATGTCCATCGAGTCGGTGATGCCATCCAACCATCTCATTCTCTGTCGTCCCCTTCTCCTCCCCATTTTAATCTTTCCCAGCATCAGGGTCTTTTCCAATGAGTCAGTTCTTCGCATCAGGTGGTCAAAGTATTGGAGTTTCAGCTTCAGCATCAGTCCTTCCAACAAATATTCAGGACTGATTTCCTTTTGGATGGACTGGTCGGATCTCCTTCCTGTCCAAGGGACTCTCAAGAGTCTTCTCCAACACCACAGTTCAAAAGCATCAATTCTTTGGTGCTCAGCTTTCTTTACAGTCCAACTCTCACATCCATACATGACTACTGTAAAAACCATACCTTTGACTATGTGGACCTTTGGCAGCAAAGTAATGTCTCTGCTTTTTAATATGCTGTCTATGTTGGTCATAGCTTTTCTTCCAAGGAGCAAGCATTTTTTAGTTTCATGGCTTCAGTCACCATCTGCAGTGATTTTGGAGCCCAAAGAAATGAAGTCTGTCACTGTTTCCACTATTTCCCCATCTATTTGCCATGAAGTGATGGGACCAGATGCCATGATCTTAGCTTTCTGAATATTGAGTTTTAAGCCAACTTTTTCACTCTACTCTTTCACTTTCATCAAGAAGCTCTTTAGTTCTTTTTTGCTTTCTGCCATAAGGGTGGTGTCATCTGCATATCTGAGGTTATTGACATTTTCCTGGCAATCTTGATTCCAGCTTGTGCTTCTTCCAGCCCAGCATTTCTCATGATGTACTCTGCATATAAGTTAAATAAGCAGGGTGACAATATACAGCTTTGACATACTCCTTTCTTTATTTGGAACCAGTCTGTTGTTCCATGTCCAGTTCTAACTGTTGCATCCTGACCTGCACACAGATTTCTCAAAAGGCAGGTCAGGTAGTCTGGTATTCCCATCTCTTTAAGAATTTTCCATAGTTTGTAGTGATCCACACAGTCAAAGACTTTGGCATAGTCAATAAAGCAGAAGTAGATGTTTTTCTGGAACTCTCTTGCTTTTTCAATGATCCAGTACATGTTGGCAATTTGATCTCTGGTTCCTCTGCCTTTCCTAAATCCAGTTTGAACATCTGGAAGTTCATAGTTCATGTATTGTTGAAACCTGGCTTGGAGAATTCAGAGCATTGCTTTATTAGCATGTGAGATGAGTACAATTGTGAGGTAGTTTGAACATTCTTTGGCATTGCCTTTTTTTGGGATTGGAATGAAAACTGAGGTTGTGGCAAAACACATCTATTTCTTGTGGGCACTCAGCTGGAACATATTCCCAGCCTCCGTTGCAGTTTAGTCTGCTTGTGTCCCAGTCCTGCTGGTGGAAAACATGGACAGACAGGATGAATGACACTTCCTGCCTGGCCCCTCTAAATTTCCTACATGATTCGCCATCCTTCCTCTCCCATCTCTGCTTGCTGCATGCAAGGGAACCCATCAGAGGACACTGATGCCCCAGGAGAAGGATTGGAGCCACAGGATGGAAGGAACCTAGGTTTCTGAATAACCACAAAGATTGGCTACTAATGTCTATAAAAGGTCATATAGAAAGTAAGGAAGAAAGGGTGAGGAAAAAAAAAATAATGAAGTAGAGAAGAGGAAAAATGTGGGGTGCTAAGCAATGGCATCAAGAAACTGATGACTTTGATGTCAAGAGAAAGAACTGAGATCTCTGAGGGATAGACAGATAGCCCCACAGCAGTCTGAGGTTATCTAGGTTAGGGTGAGGGGCCTTCAAAGCCAACCTACACACTTCTGGAGGAAGGGGAGCAGAGAGTAAGATAGTAAAGGGGCTGTGCCAAGATCACCTCAAATTTCTTTGTACCATGGTACAAAGGCCTGGGAACATGGCCCTGGTACTGATGAGCCTTTGCTTCCAGAGGCTGGCACCTGTGGCTCATTCCTGAAGGACCAGCCTCAGATCACTGGAGTCTCTCTGCCTAACACGAAAGGTCCAGCTCCCTTGCTTCAGGTGATGATTCTGAGGACCTGACATCTCTAAATGGACCTTCAGGATCAGAGCTCACCTGGGGTCACGGCCAGGTGAGGTTTCTACCTCCCCTGTCCCAGGTCCCTAACCCCTTATTGGCTTCCCCTGGAAGTATTTCAAGAATCACTTACACCCCAATCCTCCCCTGAGGGTTTGTTCTGGGTTAAATTGTGTCCTCCTAAAATGTATGTTAAAATCCTAACACCAGGTTCCTGGAAATGTGACCATTTTTGGAAATAGGGTCTTTGCAGATGTAATTAGTTAAGATAAGATCATCAGTTCAGTTCAGTTCACTCGCTCAGTTGTGTCCGACTCTTTGCGACCCCATGAATCACAGCACGCCACGCCTCCCTGTCCATCACCAACTCCCGGAGTTCACTCAAACTCATGTCCATCGAGTCGGTGATGCCATCCAGCCATCTCATTCTCTGTCATCCCCTTCTCCTCCTGCCCCCAATCCCTCCCAGCATGAGTCTTTTCCAGTGAGTCAACTCTTCGCATGAGGTGGCCAATGTATTGGAGGTTCAGCTTTAGCATCAGTCCTTCCAATGAACACCCAGGATTGATCTCCTTTAGAATGGACTGGTTGGATCTCCTTGCAGTCCAAGGGGACTCTCAAGAGTCTTCTCCAGCACCACAGTTCAAAAGCATCAATTCTTCGGCAATCAGTTTTCTTCACAGTCCAACTCTCACATTCATACATGACCACTGCAAAAACCATAGCCTTGACTAGATGGACCTTTGTTGGCAAAGTAATGTCTCTGCTTTTTAATATGCTATCTAGGTTGGTCATAACTTTCCTTCCAAGGAGTGTCTTTTAATTTCATGGCTGCAATCAGCATCTGCAGTGATTTTGGAGCCCCCAAAAATAAAGTCTGACACTGTTTCCCCATCTATTTCCCATGAAGTGATGGGACCAGATGCCATGATGTTAGTTTTCTGAATGTTGAGCTTTAAGTCAACTTTTTCACTCTCCTCTTTTCTTTCATCAAGAGGCTTTTGAGTTCCTCTTCACTTTCTGCCATAAGGGTGGTGTCATCTGCATATTTGAGGTTATTGATGAGATTGTAGTACTGGATTAAGGTGACCCTAAGTCCAAGTGCATTGGTCCAAGTGCCTATGGCCAATGTCCTTAGACAAAGAGACGCAGAGACCCACAGGGAAGAATGACAAGTGATGACAGAAGCAGAGATGGGAGTGAGGCACCTGCAAGCCAATGAATGGCAAGGACTGCCGCCAGAGGCTAGGAGAGGCGTGGAAGAAACTCCTTGCAGCCTCCAAAAGGAAACAACTCTGACAACATCTTGAGTTCAGACTTTTTGGCTTGAGAACTATGAGCAAATACATTTCTGTTGTTCTAAGCCACCGGTTTATGGTACTATACATGGGAACCCTAAGAAATAATTAATATCTGCTTCTGAAGAACCCAACCTAAGCTGGACACTCAGTCTCTGCTGCACAGTCAGTAACTCCAGGCTACAGCTCAAACTCCATAGACTGGCGGGTCCACAGACTCTGTCTCTCCGGGAAGCTTCATCAACCATATTTCCATTCCCTGCTACACCACATTTCAGTCCTGGGACTCTCTCACTGGCAGTTTCCTGAAAAGCCATATCATTTCATCCTACAGGATTATTTTTTTCCACTTGGCTATTCATACACCTGGAATGTTCCACCTCCTCCATTCCTGGCAAACTTTTTTAGAAATCAGCTAAATTTTCATCTTTTCTGTAATGTTTCCTTTGACTGCCCCATCAAGACCTGGGTGCTCTTTTTCCTTGGATCTTGTTAAAATTCCAGACATGGAACAATGGACTGGTTTCAAATTGGGAAAGGAGTAAGCTAAGAAAGCTAAGATCATGGCATCTGGTCCTGTCACTTCATGGCAAATAGATGGGGAAACAGTGGAAACAGTGACAGACTTCATTTCTTTGGGCTCCAAAATCACTGCAGATGGTGACTAAAGCCATGAAACTAAAAAATGCTTGCTCCTTGGAAGAAAAGCTATGACCAATCTACACAGCATATTAAAAAGCAGAGACACTACTTTGCTGACAAAAGTCCACATAGTCAAAGCTACAGTTTTTCCAGTTGTCACATATGGATGTGAGAGTTGGACCATAAAGAAAGCTGAGCACTAAAGAATTGATGCTTTTGAACTGTGGTGTTGGAGAACTGCAAAGAGATCAAACCAGTCAATCCTAAAGGAAATCAACCCTGAATATTCATTGGAAGGACTGATGCTGAAGCTTCAATACTTTGACCACTTGATGCGAAGAACTGACTCATTGGAAAAGACCCTAATGCTGGGGAAGATTGAAGGCAGGAGGAGAAGGGGATGACAGAGGATGAGATGACTGGATGGCATCACTGACTCAATGGACATGAGTTTGAGCAGGCTCCGGGAGTTGGTGATGGACAGGGAAGCCTGGTGTGCTACAGTCCACGGGGTCACAAAGAGTCAGACATAACTGAGCTACTTAACTGACTGATACAATGGGCCTAATAATAGTATTTACCTCAACATATCAATGTGAAGCATAAATAATGCATGAAAGTCCTTAGAACCACTGTTGGCAGATAACAGATACAATAAATATTAGCTCTTATTATTATCAGCGATGAAATGATGTTAAATATTTCGTGTGCAAGTATTTGTTTACCTATTTGTAAGTCCTTCAAAGGTAAGAATCACATCTTAGCACAGTGAATAGCAGAGTTGGTATGTAATTATATTTACTGAATCATATTTATGGACTGGTAGATTCAGTGTTGTAAAGATGTCAATTCTTCTCAAATTGATTTATAAATTTAGGGCAACTTACATTAAAATCACAGCATGATTTTGTGATATTGACAAGCCGATTCTAAAATTTATATGTGCAGAGGGCCAAGAATATATAAGGCAACCTGGAGAAAGAAAGGCAAAGTTGGATGACTTATACTACCAGTTATTGAGACAATGTGCAGCTATAGAAATTAAACCTTTACAGCAAGGAAAGAAAAATAGGCCAATTGAATAGTTTGAGGTCCAGATAAAGTTCCACAAATACATATAAACTTGATTTATGATTAAGGGTGTACTGCAGAGCAGTGGGGGAAAGAAGATATATTCAGTGACAATTAGGAAACAGTCAGACATGAGGGAGCAACTAACACAACAGGATAATGGTGCATAAAAAGGTGAATCTTGGTCTTTACCTCACGTCATACACAAAATTTCACATAGATTGTACAGCTAAATGTGAAAAGTGAAACAATAAGGCTTAGAAAGTTGCATAAGATAAAACATGAATGATCTTGGCGTGGGAAAGTTTTTTTTTTAATAGAACATTTAAAAACACTGATAATAAAGAAGATGTGTCAATGGAATGATAACAATGTCTTTTGATAAACAAAATTTTGATAAGAAAATGTAAGCTATGGTGTGAAAGGAGGTATTGGCAATACATTTAACCAGAAACTTTTATCGAAAATATATAAAGAACTCTCAACGATCAATAAGAAAAAGATAGACAGCCCAAAGTAAAAAAATAAGCAAATCACATGAACTAGCACTTCACAAAAAGTGTTAGTCACTCAGTCATGTCCGACTCTTTGCGACTGCATAGACTGTAGCCCACCAGACTCTCCTGTTCATGGAATTCTCCAGACAAGAATCCTGGAATGGGTTGCCATTTCCTTCTCCAGAAAGTTCACAAAAGAAGGTACCCAAATGGCCAATAAACATATGAAAAGGCACTCAACCTCATTTGTCAATGGGGAAATACAAATTAAATCCACAGTGAAATACCACTGCGTGTCCACCGGACTGACTAACCTTAAAAGGATTAACATTATCACATGTTCTTAACTGGAACTCTCACACTCAGTAATGAACTGAAAATGAGCAGTCTTCCCTGGAAAACTGTTCAGCAGTATTTACTGAAGCTGGGCTTATACACTCCCTATGACCCAGAGCTGCCACTCCCAAATCAGCAGAAATGCAGACATGTATGCACCAAGTGACACCTACCAGACATTCACAGCAGCATCATTTGCAGTAGCACCTTTCAGTCAAAAATAAACAAATCACTACTACCTACAACAACAGGGACTATCTCACAAACAATCTTAAGCGGAAGTAGACAGACACAAAAGAATACAAAAAGTACGATGCCATTTATATGAAGCCCAAAACCAGGAAAAGTAATAATCTATGATCCTAGAGGTCAGGCCAGTGCTTGAAAGCACTTGAAAGTGTGGGAAGGGGGAGGCAGTGCTGATCTGGGGCGGGGACACAAGCAGTGCTTCTGAAGTGCAGGTCCTTCTAGTTCTTGATCTGGGTGCCAGTTGCATAAGTATAGTCAACAAGTGATAAATTCACCAAGATGCAAGATTTGTGACCTTTCTGTATTAAAATTTTGTTTTGATAAGATTATTAAACAATGTTTCTGAATGATAAGTATGGGTCTTTCTGTATATCTGTGCAGAGCACTTATAGGGCTACCCATAAACAGCATCCCAGAATGATGCATTCCAATAGGTTCTAGAAAACTAAGGTTTTACTTTACCTTATTGAATACAATCCAGAAGATGGAGGCTCTGGAGACTGAAGTTGGTGTTTCAAGCCATAATTATCAGTGGTGATGACTGTGTTACACAGTGTAATTTGAAGGAAGAGAGGAGATCCCCATCCCTCTAGTGAGTCCCATTATATGACTCCTCAAAGGAACAAATGTGCAGTGTGTTCTGAGTCCCAGTATTGACTGAAGACAACTGCTTGGCAATAAATAATAGCATCTTCTAATGACTCCTCCCAAGTGCTTCCCTAGAGAGGTCATTAAGAGACCCAGGAAATTAAAGAAAAATGCTTATGAAGGATTAAAATAAAAAAAAATTTTCAAGTCCATTTGGAGCCACTCTGTGAGCATATACAAGGAACTGGTTAAAAGCAAAGATTTCAGATTAGAGTCCCAGAGCTACCACTTAATAAGTATATGACCTTATTTTACCTCCCTGTTACTCATTTTTAAAAAAATGGGGTTAATAATATTACCTTTCTTTAGGAATGTAAAGATGACTAAATAAACAGTTACCACAGTGCCTGGCATATATATAAAGGGTTCAAAATTGTAAAGGACGATGATGGTGGTCTTGGACGATGATGGTGGTCTTGGTGATGTTGGGAATCAAGATGATGATGATAAAGATCATGACACTCAGCAAGCTGATTAACCAACAATGAGTTTTAAAAAGCTGGTCCTCAGGGTCAATCTCCAGAGGCTGAGCCTCCAGAGAAAAACTAATCGGTAACAATGGAGGATCACTGAGAGGACTGTAGTGGAGATCACTGTCTTTGGGGCTGATAGTCACAGGGCCAGGTTCTGCGCAGGCTTGGATAAGTCTTTATAATTAACTGAGTCTTCTTGCAGCTCCTCACACCCTAGAGAGTGAGCCTCATGATGGCCTCTCAGCCCTTCCTACCCCCACACAATATAGCCTTTCAACACACCTCTTTTTCCCCCTTGAATGCTTCTCACCCAATCTCAATTAAATATTTGTGAGTTATTTGTTAAACACTGCTGCTGCTAAGTCACTTCAGTCGTGTCCGACTCTGTGCGACCCTCTAATAACTTATAAACTTATGAGAGCACAGACCCATTCTGTCTACATCTCTTCAGTTCAGTTCAGTTCAGTCGCTCAGTCGTGTCCGACTCTCCACGACCCCATGAATCAAAGCACGCCACGCCTCCCTGTCCATCACCAACTCCCGGAGTTCACTCAGACTCATGTCCATCGAGTCGGTGATGCCATCCAGCCATCTCATTCTCTTGTTGTCCCCTTCTCCTCCCACCCCCAATCCTGCCCAGCATCAGACTCTTTTCCAGTGAGTCAACTCGTCGCATGAGGTGGCCAAAGTATTGGAGCTTCAGCTTTAGCATCAGTCCTTCCAATGAACACCCAGGAGTGATCTCCTCTAGAATGGACTGGTTGGATCTCCTTGCAGTCCAAGGGACTCTCAAGAATCTTCTCCAGCACCACAGTTCAAAAGCATCAATTCTTCGGCGATCAGCTTTCTTCGCAGTCCAACTCTGACATCCATACATGACCACTGGAAAAACCATAGCCTTGACTAGACAGACCTTGGTTGGCAAAGTAATGTCTCTGCTTTTTAATGTGCTGTCTAGGTTGGTCATAGTCTCTAGAGACACACAAAGACCCAGCCTCTGCCTTCTAGGAGCACACAGTCTAAGAGCTGGGAGAAAAGGCTGCATTGGCAGGTATTTTTATAAAATGGGTGCTATGGATGTATGAATGAAGTGCTCTGGGATCCCAGAGGAGGGAACATCTGAGTCTACTGGGGGAGTTAAAGGTGAGTCATGGGGTCGCACAGAGTCGGACACGACTAAAGTGACTTAGCAGCAGCAGCATGGAGGAAGTTGCATTTGAGCTGCAAACTGAATGAATATAGGAGTTTGTCCAGCGGACAAGAGGAATAACAGCATCTCAGAGAGATGGAAAGGCATGGTGGGCCAGCTTTGGCTTTGGAAACCAGAATTAATTCAGTATTTTATTAGTTGCGAGCTGGGAGGGAGGATATTATAAGAGGCTAGGGGAGGAAGAGAAGTATCTTTGAACCATCTTTAAAGTCTTGCTAAGAAGTGTTGATACCACTCTGGAGGTGACAAGGACACAATGGAGGTTTTGAGTTGGGGAAGGTCATATTAACTTATGTTTTAGAAAAACCAGGCTGGAAGACGGATTACAACCTTTCCCTAAAAACCAGCTCAGTGGCAAGGGCCTCTCTGGCCTGCCTTGTTTATATGAGGACTTGTTTATATGTGATGTTTCACACTGGGGCCTGGCCTCAGATCTCCACCTAAGGTGGAGTCCTCCCCTCCTAAGTATATGAATGTGAGAGTTGGACTGTGAAGAAAGCTGATCGCCGAAGAATCGATGCTTTTGAAATGTGGTGCTAGAGAAGACTCTTGAGAGTCCCTTGGACTGCAAGGAGATCCAACCAGTCCATTCTAAAGGAGATCAATTCTGGGTGTTCATTGGGAGGACTGATGCTAAAGCTGAAATTCCAATACTTTGGCCACTTCATGCGACGAGTTGACTCACTGGAAAAGACTCTGATGCTGGGAGGGATTGGGGGCAGGAGGAGACGGGGACGACAGAGAATGAGATGGCTGGATGGCATCACCGACTCAATGGACATGAGTTTGAGTGAACTCCAGGAGTTGGTGATGGACAGGGAGGCCTGGCATGCTATGATTGATGGGGTCGCAAAGAGTCGGACACGATTGAGCGACTGAACTGAACTGAACCGAAGTATATGAAAACTCCAGTCCCACCTAACTCCCAAAGAACCTTCTAGTCCTTCAAATGTTGGTTTGTCAACCCTCTGATATAAACTTCAGGGCATCTGCTATGCCCGTTGTCATCACTGGATCTTGTCTAGGCCACTCTCCCCACCCTACCTCTGGGCTTCAGACCATTCCAGTCCCAACCTCAATGAGAAGATCTTCAACCAGATTCCAGTTCCATTACAAGGCCAGCCCCTGCCATCCACCTGCTCTGTTACTGAGATGCCCAGCCTTCATGCCCCACATATCAGCAACAATGAACTTGAGCTTCTGCCTTAATTTGTAACATGGGGTTGGCTGTAAGGACTGCTGGAGTATTACATTAGCTATAGTGGTCCCGTCCTGATTCTGCACAACTTGTGGCGCTCTGGACAGCTGAAACTCACATGCCTCACTTAGAAACTGGTAGTTCAGCCCACCTAGCCAGGAGTAGGCAGGAGAAGATGCTGCTGACAGGTTGGCAAATACAATGGCAGGATTACAAATCCTGGGTGAGCAAGGGTGAGCAAGTCATGGGGTGGGGTTGGCTTATGCTGTTCTCTTGGGTGATCTTCCTCAGTGAATGCCCCCAATATTCCCTGGGAGAGATGAACTCCCTCCCATTCAAAACTAAAGATCATGCATATTTAAGGTTTTGAGGGCTGCAGCTATGGATGTATAATGGATGTAGCTAACAGATCAGGGTTCAGATTCCTGTTTTCTACATGTTGCTGTGCTGTGCTTAGTCACTTAGTTGTGTCTGACTCTTTGGGACCCCATGGACTGTAGCCCACCAGGCTCCTCTGTCCATGGGAATTCTCCAGGCAAGGACACTGTAGTGGGTTTCCATGCCCTCTGCTTTCTACGTGTTACCTTGGGCTGATTATTTAACTTCTCATTATCTCAGCTGACAATCTCCCATAAAATAGCACTAATAGTATTTATATTGTTGTTATGACAACTAATTAATGAATATTTATATTAACTATTTATAAATTTTTCTAAATTAATAAAATATATTTAAAGATAAATGAGTTTCCTCTCCTCTCTAAAAGAGGAATCATCACTATCATTTCATGCATTTGTCATAAAGACTAAAGGAGATAAGGTATACAAAGTACATTGCACCACTCAATAGAAGTTCATTCTTTCCCCGATGTGCTCCCTCATCGTGGAATAGCTGGGAGCCAGGTGAATGGGTCCTGAGCTGACCAATATGTAGATGGGAAGAAGAATGTATGGGAAGGATACTCCTGAGGAATCAGAAATATACCAGCCAACAGAATGCAGCTGGGGATTCAGACTACGGAAGGAAGTTCTAAGAAACACATGCTGTCTAAGACACCTGCATCTCCCTTTCCTCTGACCATGTAATCTTTGGGGCTGCCAATCATTGTCCCCATTCTCCTTCCTGAAATATCAAGTCACAAAAGTGACACAGAAACAATTTACCTCCATATTGTAACGTAACCCATTCCCCTGGGTATGTGACCTATCAGAACCCTTCCCTGGAATTTTTCAGTTTGGAATTAAAGGGAAAAGCACTTTTCTTTCACTTACAGAACTAACTGAAAGACTTTTCACTGAAGGTTGTTAACAGTTACCTTCCCTGGCATTCCCTAGAGAAAGTTTATCTGCAGTAAGAAAAACTGTGTCAACACACAAAAATGCAGCCAAGAGATAAAGGATGGAAGGAGACAGAAGGCAGAAAAAGGGACTGGGAACAATGGAGAGGAAAGGAAAAGGGAGAGAAAAAGAGAAAGAGAGAGAACTTTGCTCAAGTCCCTAGATCCATTTAAACCTGAAGCCATATCCACCCCTGGACTTTCCAAATATAGGGCTCAATAATTCTATTTTTCGCTTTAGTTAGACTTTGTTCCTGTTACTTGCAGTGGAAAGACTCTGGACTAATTTGGGAGCAAAGAAAGAAAATTCAACCTAGACTGTAAGATTCATTAACAAGCTAAAGAAACAGTACCTGTGACTAAACTGAGGTGGTTGACCAGCAGGGTGGCAGTTAGTATTTAAATGCCATTGAGGTAACAGAAAATTGGTTGACTTCCAAGCTATTTTAATTGGATGTCAGCTTTTTAGAGAATGATTTTAAGGCAGGTCAGAATGCTCTGTCCTAAGCCCTGACCTGCTCATCATTCTTACCAATTTCTTAGATAAAGACTTCTAAGGCTTGCTTGTCAAAACTGTGGATGATCCAAAATTAGATTATGTGAATAGGTCACTCAATGACAGAATCCAGATTCATGAATGGTTGACATCTAGCAGGATGGGCCCAAACATGCTGGATTAGGTCTAATGGGGAATCATGTCAAAGCTGATATTCAAGGACCAGTTTCACTAGTACAGGGAAAGGAAGGCAGCAAGCCTTCCCATCAAATCTCAGGAATTTTTTGCTGGCTGCAAGCTCAGTGTGATTCCATGGTATGACACAGCTGCCAAAACAGCGAACATGAGTCCTGGCAAGCTTAACACAAACACAGTGTCCAGAACAAGGGAGATAATCCTTCCACCATGTTCCCTCCCTATCAGAGCACATCTGGAGTCTAAGGTGCAGGGAATAAGAAACAGGGTCCTACAAAGAATGGTTGAAGAAACAAGCAATTTAATCAGAACTTATGGCAGCTGTTTCTCCACAAACACCTCAAGGTCTGCCATATGGCCAAGGGGAGACTTTACTTTGCTGGACTCCAAAAGACAGACCCCAAACGATGAGTAGAAGTTACACATGAGGCAGTCTTTGGCAGCTGAGATGTACAATACAACGCAGTCCACCCCGGCTCAGGCTCTGCTCATCTGTGAGTGATGTCCCCTAGAGGAAGCTCACAGCTCTTTCCTCTCACCGATTCACAGCCAAGGCAGGGGAATGCCACCACTGTGTTGTCGGTTTTGAGGGCATGCCACTGGCCACTGTGTTGACAGTAACAGGACAGGGCAGTGATGTAACCTGGTGCTAAAGTATGTGGGACTAGGAGGCTGGGGGGAGGGCTTGGAGACATGGGGATGGGGAAGCACATTCACAGAGAAGT
Source organism: Moschus berezovskii (assembly GCF_049115385.1). NCBI lineage: Eukaryota > Metazoa > Chordata > Mammalia > Artiodactyla > Moschidae > Moschus > Moschus berezovskii. The sequence goes on from NC_142473.1 coordinate 43,145,087, forward strand.
CACAACCTTCTCTTTGTGTCTCATCATCTTGCTTTAAATAAAGATAGAAAGAAAGGATATAGATTTCTGGAATCCAGCCTTTTGTTAGGGTGGGACCACTGAAGATATATACATATATAATTGTGTGTGTGTGTGTGTGTGTGTGTGTATATACATATATATGTGTAACTTTTCAAGTGATTCTGATGCATAGCTAGGTTTGGAAACCACGCAAATGACTCCACAAAGTGCTGATTTCAGGGAAAATCACTTTAATAACTGGTGTCTAGGTTTGAGGGCTCAACAATCCCCTGTGCCCTCTTCTCCAGGTAGTCAGAGTCAGCATCTGAGGCTGGCTGCTTCCCTTTGCTCTCTTGCCTGCTGTCCGTGTGCTCCTCACCTCTGAGCCATCACCAATCCAGCTTTCCACCGTGCACAGGACTGCCAGTCCTTCCCTTCCAACAGCCTTCACCCTGGACCCAGACCATCTGCTGGCCCTCAGGCTCCAGCCAATACCCCCAGGGCACTGAGCATCCTTTCTCTCTGCTGCCACCGCCTGGAGATCCTTGCCATCTGTCCCCATCCCTTGGCCTCACCTCTGTTTGGCAAAGGGAGAAATGCTGTCCCTTCCTTCTATCCAGCTGTATTAGAGGGAGATCTCACATCTCTCTCTCTTAGAGGAGTCCCTGGGATTTAAACAATACTTTCATTTTTCTATAAATAATGATTTAGTGCCTGTGATGGCCACACAATATTCTGGGTGCTGGCGATAAAGTAGCCAATAAGAAAGGACAAGTCTTTGCTCTCATAAAGTTTGTATTCTAGCTTGAGGAAGCAGGTGATAAACAAGATTATTTCAGAGAGTGGTTCAGGGCTATGAAGAAAATAAAACCAGGCAAAAGTAATGGGGAACATAAACTGGTGGTCAGAGAAGCCTCTTTAAAGAGATGACATTTGAGCTGAGACATGAAAGACAGAGTGAGCCATAGAAAGATCAGGGGGAGGGCATTCTAGGCATGGGGAAGAGCATATACAAAGGTCCTGGGGTGGGAATGAGCTTGGTGTATTTGGGAAATTCAAAGGGCAGGGTTGCTGCTGTGAGGAGGAGGTGGAGAAAGAAAAGGAGGAAAAGAAAATGCAGAGAGAGAAGGAGAGGGGGAAAAGGAAGAGGAGGAGCATCAGAAGAGCTTCCTGGGGCACCGAGGATTCAGGTCTTCCCACTACTGCATCTGCCCATCCTCCCACACTCCCAATCCCCACACAGTGTTTCGTGCATCCAGCCCTTGCCTGTCCTTCCGCCTCTGCCACCTGGTCTGTGTTTTCAAATATCGGAACTACAACAGTAGACAGGATCCAGGTTATTTCCCATGGGTCTCCTGGACCCCAGCAAACCAGTGGATGTGAGCAGGCCCCTGTTTAAAGTTTCCCTGAACTTTTCATGGCAGTTTTGAGTACTCTGAAAGTCAGAAGCCTTGTCTATGTAGAGCTCAAAAAGGCCTCCTTCGGGTGTTACCTAACTGCTTACTCTTCCTATCCGAGCCCCAACTCCAGCCCAGCCAAGACACCCTGTAAGAACAGGAAATTTTCCATCAGCAAGAGCTAGCCAGCCACACAGAAAGCTTTATGCGATATGGTGAGCTCTCTGACACAGTAGGTGCTCCAGAGAAGTGCGTGTGACCGGAATCAGACACAACTGCACACCATCAGATTAAAGACAGAGAGGAGATAATACTTGAGATCATTTGGGCCACTTGCCACTTCCCAGCTCCTGCTCACTCAGGCACATACATGTATTCATGTGCCTGAGTGAGCATGAGCTGGGACGCTTGGTTTTCTCAGTTCATCAGGTGGTGAGTATTTTGTACTTGTCACGACAGTGTCTAAGGACAAGCAAACCGATAGTTTTATACAGTATTCAACCAAGGAAACATTGGTCTCTTTCAATGTTGGAGGGAAAAGTAGATGCTGGACTTCCTGAGAAATATCAGTATGTTTCTATTCCCCACTAACAAAACTATCTGCAGGGGCACATAAATTAGTTCGAATCTAGTATCCATGTGATGATCTATGTACAATTGCAAAGGATTTTTAAGGAGTAATTTTCACTTATGTGGTTTTTGCTTTCCATAATGACTCTTGAATCTAACCCTCAAGTAAGATAGGACTCTTCTCTTGAAAAAAACACATGTATGTATGTATATGTAGAATATATGTATATATAGATTCCCTGTGTTGTACACCGGAAACTAACAACATTGTAAATCAACTATATCAATTAAAAAACTTTACATGAGAAAATTTAGTAAATTCCATAGCAAATTAAGAGCACTTATTTTTAAATTAATAAAACAATACCAGATCAATGGGGTCTGATTTGAGGGAAATTATCCATTAAGAAATAAAGCAGAAATAGATGTTTTTCTGGAACTCTCTTGCTTTTTCCATGATCCAGTGGATGTTGGCAATTTGATCTCTGATTCCTCTGCCTTTTCTAAAACCTGCTTGAACATCTGGAAGTTCACGTTCACGTATTGCTGAAGCCTGGCTTGGAGAATTTTGAGCATGACTTTACTAGCATGTAGATGAGTGCAACTGTGCGGTAGTTTGAGCATTCTTTGGCATTGCCTTTCTTTGGGATTGGAATGAAAACTGACCTTTTCCAGTCCTGTGGCCACTGCTGAGTTTTCCAAATTTGCTGGCATATTGAGTGAAGCACTTTCACAGCATCATCTTTCAGGATTTGAAATTGCTCAACTGGAATTCCATCTCCTCTACTGGCTTTGTTCATAGTGATGCTTTCTCAGGCCCACTTGACTTCACATTCCAGGATGTCTGGCTCTAGGTGAGTGATCACGCCATCGTGATTATCTTGGTCATGAAGATCTTTTTTGTACAGTTCTTCTGTGTATTCTTGCCACCTCTTCTTAATATCTTCTGCTTCTGTTAGGTCCTTACCATTTCTATCCTTTATTGAAACCATCTTTGCATGAAATGTTCCATTGGTATCTCTAATTTTCTTGAAGAGATCTCTCGTCTTTCCCATTCTGTTGTTTTCCTCTATTTCTTTGCATTGAACGCTGAGGAAGGCTTTCTTATCACTCCCTGCTATTCTTTGGAACTCTGCATTAAATGGGTATATCTTTCCTTTTCTCCTTTGCTTTTTGCTTCTCTTCTTTTCACAGCTATTTGTAAGGCCTCCTCAGACAGCCATTTTGCTTTCTTGCATTTCTTTTCCATGGGGATGGTCTCAATGCCTTGTCTCCTGTACAATGTCATGAACCTCCGTCCATAGTTCATCAGGCACTCTATCAGATCTAGTCCCTTAAATCTATTTCTCACTTCCACTGTATAATCATAAGTGATTTGATTTAGATGTGTGGATCACAATAAATTGTGGAAAATTCTGAAAGAGATGGGAATACCAGACCACCTGACCTGCCTCTTGAGAAACCTGTATGCAGGTTAGGAAGCAATAGTCAGAACTGGACATGGAACAACAGACTGGTTCCAAATAGGAAAAAGAGTGTGTCAAGGTTGTATATTGTCACCCTGATTATTTAACTTATATGCAGAGTACATCATGAGGAATGCTGGGCTGGAAGAAGCACAAGCTGGAATCAAGATTGCCGGGAGAAATATCAATAACCTCAGATATGCAGATAACACCACCCTTATGGCAGAAAGTGAAGAGGAACTCAAAAGCCTCTTGATGAAAGTGAAAGAGGAAAGTGAAAAGGTTGGCTTGAAGCTCAACATTCAGAAAACAAAGATCATGGCATCTGGTCCCATCACTTCATGGGAAATAGATGGGGAAACAGTGGAAGCAGTGTCAGACTTTATTTTTGGGGGCTCCAAAATCACTGTGGATGCTGATTGCAGCCATGAAATTAAAAGACGCTTACTTCTTGGAAGGAAAGTTATGACCAACCTAGATAGCATATTAAAAGCAGAGACATTACTTTGCCAACCAAGGTCCGTCTAGTCAAGGCTATGGTTTTTCCCGTGGTCATGTATGGATGTGAGAGTTGGACTTTGAAGAAAGCTGATGGCCGAAGAATTGATGCTTTTGAACTGTGGTGCTGGAGAAGACTCTTGAGAGTCCCTTGGACTGCAAGGAGATCCAACCAGTCCATTCTAAAGGAGATCAATCCTGGTGTTCATTGGAAGGACTGATGCTAAAGTTGAAACTCCAATACTTTGGCCACCTCATGCAACAAGTTAACTCACTGGAAAAGACTCTGATGCTGGGAGGGATTGGGGGCGGGAGGAGATGGGGACGATAGAGAATGAGATGGCTGGATGGCATCACCAGCTTGATGGACATGAGTTTGAGTGAACTTCAGGAGTTGGTGATGGACAGGGAGGCCTGGCGTGCTGTGATTCATGGGGTTGCAAAGAGTTGGACACGACTGAGCGACTGAACTGAACTGAACTGAACTGAACGGTCTAGTGGTTTTCCCTACTTTCTTCAATTTAAATCTGACTTTGGCAATAAGGAGTTCATGATCTGAGCAACAGTCAGCTCCTGGTCTTGTTTTTGCTGACTGTATAGAGCTTCTCCATCTTTGGCTGCAAAGAATATAATCAATCTGATTTTGGTGTTGACCATCTGGTGATGTCCATGTGTAGAGTCTTCTCTTGTATTGTTGGAAGAGGGTGTTTGCTATGAGCAGTGCGTTCTCTTGGCAAAACTCTATTAGCCTTTGCCCTGCTTCATCCCATACTCCAAGGCCAAATTTGCCTGTTACTCCAGGTGTTTCTTGACTTCCTACCCTTGCATTCCAGTCCCTTATAATGAAAATGACATCTTTTTTGGGTGTTGGTTCTATAAGGTCTTGGAGGTCTTCATAGACCCGTTCAACTTCGGCTTCTTCAGTGTTACCGGTTGGGGCATAGGCCTGGATTACTGTAATATTGAATGGTTTGCCTTGGAAACGAACAGAAATCAATCTGTCATTTTTAAGATTGCATCCTAGTACTGCATTTCGGACTCTTTTGTTGACCATGATGGCTACTCCATTTCTTCTAAGGGATTCCTGCCCACAGTAGTAAATATAATGGTCATCTGAGTTAAATTCACCCATTCCAGTCCATTTTAGTTCACTGATTCCTAGAATGTCTATGTTCACTCTTGCCATCTCCTGTTTGACCACTTCCAATTTGCCTTGATTCATGGACCTAAGATTCCAGGTTCCTATGCAATATTGCTCTTTACAGCATCGGACCTTACTTCTATCACCAGTCACATCCACAACTGGGTATTGTTTCGCTTTGGCTCCATCCCTTCATTCTTTCTGGAGTTATTTCTCCACTGATCTCCAGTAGCATATTGGGCACCTACCGACCTGGGGAGTTCCTCTTTCAGAATCCTATCATTTTGCCTTTTCATACTGTTCATGGAGTTCTCAAGGCAAGAATACTGAAGTGGTTTGCCATGCCCTTCTCCAGTGGACCACATTCTTCTGGACTGCAGAGTGCTAGAAGAGCAGAGCAACAAGACAGAAGGAACCTGGGTGGACAAATGGAGCAAACTGCCCGTCATCTTGGACTTCCCATTTCAGTTCAGTTGAGTTCAGTCACTCAGTCGTGTCCAACTCTTTGTGACCCCATGAACTGCAGCACGCCAGGCCTCCCAGTCCATCAGCAACTCCCAGAGTCCACCCAAACCCATGTCCATCGAGTTGGTGATGCCATCCAACCATCTCATCCTCTGTCATCCCCTTCTCCTCCTGCCCTCAATCTTTCCCAGCATCACCTCTCATTTAAAATATTGTATTTTCTGGTCTTTTTGTAATGAACTTAGCCTGTATCCTGCTTAATACAAGATGGCTAAAGTTTTTTCCTCTATAGAAATTGGTATTGATCTGCACCTGTCATTCTATGTATAATAAGCAAACAGCATGTTTGTAAACATATCAACAATTATAATCTCTTGTTCTAGTTCAGTCAGCTAGCTGGAGAGGGACAACTTAACTTGTGTAGGTAAGTACTCAAGTTTTAAACCTTGAAAATTTTCAATTTATATACTTTCAGTTTTTGTATGCTCTGACTTTTGTGTTTCATCAAACTCAAAGGAACAAGCTCTACAACCATTAAGCATTTATATATGTATACATCTTTTAAATTTTTATTATCGATTTGAACTAAATTCTTATAAAAAGAGAGCAAAAGTTAAAAATTAAAGTTATATAATAAAAAGAAAAAAGGAAAGAAGAGGGTCACTTATAAATAATTACAATATCATCAGCAGTGCTTTATTCTAAAAAACCACTACATAAAAAGTTTATTTAAAAGACCTCATCCAGCTTAAGTTTTTCATATTCTATGTATATACTTTTCAAACATATAATTTTACCGACATGGTAATATAATATCTGCATGTAAAAATAAAACAAGAGTCGAATTAAGGTTTTTCTCTTTCCAATTTGTTTCTGTTTCCCCACAAACAAAAGGAATTGGCCAAAGTCTGGAAAGGTTCTTCTTGTTTCTAAATTAATCCTTTGGTTTATGGGCAAATGCAATACTGAAATCTACAAGAAGAAAAAAAGCAAATGTAAATAAGGACCCATCACTTCAGACTTAGTGTCCCAAGATATGTCAGTTATTATCTTGATTTGTTGTTACTGTTTTCCTTCAACAAAGACACACCACTCAGCAGACTGAGGGTGGCTGGGTGAATTCATTCCACTGATTCATTTTACTGAGTCATAGAAAACTAGTTAAGGGTACAGATTTAGCAGTTAGACATCCCTTAGTTTGTACCCTTACTCCACTGATTATTGAGGCTTAGTGTCCTCATCTGTAAAATAAAAATAGTAAATTGCCCCAAAGTACTGCAAGGAATATGTGAGATGAGTAGGAAGCACTTAACACAATGTCTCATCCAGTGTTAGCTGCCAAGTATTTTTCTATTTCCAAAATAAATAATGATCTCATAACATTATATATATGCATGTATGTATGTGTGTGCATGGTGTGTATGTGTGTGTATATATATATATATATATATATATATTTATATAATATATCCTACTGTATGACAGTTTCTTTTGACATGGATTATTTCTAATTCTCACAGCTACACTAGGATGGTGGGTGAGGCTCTCTCATTTTACAGGTGGAGAAACTGTGGCTCAGAAAGGTAAAGTAGCCTGCCTATGGTCGCACAGTGAATGTGTGACTGAGCCAGAGTGGAAACAGACCCAGCCAACATCAAAGCCTGTGTTCTTTCTACCAGGTGGAGATGGGACACTCTGGGACACACATTCTTATGGCACTGTGTGCCCTAGAGTGAGAAAAAAAAAGAGAAGGCAAAGCAACTTTGGAGGTCTCCAAACCTCCCTGTTTAGAATAAATCCCTTAATTATGCTTGAAGTTGGACAAGCTTTTGAAATCTCGCCTGGACATTCTTTCCCCATCAAGTTCCTTGAAATTCCCCTTTAAAGAGCATCTAGGAAAAGCCACTCTCATTAGCCAGGGTCTGGCTTTATTTTCCTAATAAACAGACCTTTGGACAGACAAAAGAGTCTCTTATTTTCAATCAATTCTTGAGCATTTCAGCTGATTTTCTTCTATTTGGCTTGAAATTGTGATCTGGGAATGACTGGTCCTGCAAATTGTCCTCCTATAAGGGAGGCCCCTTGAGGATCCTCAACTTGTTATTTTTAATCACTGTAATCTCTTTTTCAAAGGAGGCCATGGTCAGAAACAGAGCAAGCCTTTCAGAGCTTTCTAAAGCACAATTATTGCAGAGGGAGTGGTATTGAGGGAAAGAGGGAGGGAAGGTAGATGTGGTGCGAGAGAGAAGGCAGTCAATAAAGTACTAACAACTTGGGAAAAGGCTGAATCATCATCTCAATTGGATCCTGACTATTGAGAATAAACCCCATATTTCAATTTTTTTAAATAGTGACCATTTTACTCCAGTCTAGAATATCTAAAGGATATGCCGAGATGGGAGGGTGGGAGTGGGGGCATGGAGAGTGGAAGCTCTGTGGGGACGAACTGGAATCCTGAGGACAAAGGTTTGAGGCAGGAAAACAGGCCATTGATTCCAAAGATTGTGAGGGGCCCTAATTCAGTAAAAAATAAAAAAGCAAACAGAACACCAGGGGAATGTTAATTTCCACAGCCCTAAGTCAATACCCGGAGCAGAATGTATTAGATTTACTTCTAACGTAACTGTTCTAAGAAAGTATAAGCCAACAGAAAATGTCACAAACCAGGCCAGTGCCCTTTTCTTCCTAACTTTGAGTGGCGGAATCAGGTTTGCTAATCCAAAGTATTGACTCAGAAGGTATTAGCCTGGTTCCTGCAAGATCTTTCTTGCAAGATCTCTTAGCCACCAGAAAAGAGGTAAGATGATTGCCCACCAACAGCCTGAGTCCGGCATCACAGTTGAAGGCTAACACTGTAGGCTGGCATAACCTATAAGGTGAAAGTCTAGTCCCAGTTTTCACCTGCTGTCCATGGATTCTTAGACCATCATGGAACCCCACTGTTCATGCGAATCCCAAATGTATCTCTGTCTCATTGCTGGGATCCCTCACTGCCAGTGCTCAGCCAAACTGGGAGGATTCATGCGGGAAGAGATACCCAGTAGGACTCTTGGGCTTCAGACTGCTGCTGCTGCTGCTGCTAAGTCACTTCAGTCGTGTCCGACTCTGTGTGACCCCATAGACGGAAGCCCACCAGGCTCCCCCATCCCTGGGATTCTCCAGGCAAGAACACTGGAGGCTCCTGGTCCTAAACTAGTAATAGTCTTAAGCAAGCCTCCTAATATGGAGAAATCACTCATGCATTCATTCATTCAATTATTTCATGAGCACCAGGTAATTGGCATCCACTGGTAGACTGGCTTGAAGGAGTGCTGAGAAACCTACTTTTAAACACACACACACACACGTGGCAGAAACAAAATGAAACTGACTGTGCACATCCCTCCATTATTAAACCATTTGGGCCTCATAGACGACTCAAACTAATATATACTGGGAACCCACTGTAGCTCAGGCACGCCCATCTTCATGCACTCATTTACCCCCTAAGACTGCCCAGGGTAGCTGGACAAACATCTGTTTTCAATAACTGGGAAATAGGATCCGAGAAATTAAAGGACTTGAACAAGGTCACACAGCTACTAAGCCCGGGACTGCCTGCGGAGCCACGTCTTTCGCTGCCACGTGGAGCTGGGGCAGTTTTCTCAGGGAACTCAGGTCCTCGATTTGGGGGAGGGCTGAAGAGGCCAGTGGGGTTACGCCCACTTCCCTCCAGTCCACGGAGAGGACTGGCTGTTTCCCAGCTGGGGGAAAGAGGCTGCGACCGCATGTAGGTTCGGCTTGCTGGGCAGCCGGGCCAACCCGCTGCCAGCTCCCTGGGGGCCGGGCCCGGTGTTCTCCACCCACCCGGCCCTGCCGCGCAGGGTACCCCCCACCCCGCCCAGCCGCGCGGGCTTGCAAGGGCTGCCCGCCAGGCACGGAGCGCGTCCACAAGCGGACTACGCTCTGGGTAGCTCCAGGCGGAGAGAATCGGGAACACAAACCCAGGAAAATGGGAGAAGCATTCTGGGAAGGGTGGTCCCTGGTTCTGGTCGCCTGTGTGACCCGGGCTCCCGCTGGCACTACCCCGAACTTTCTCCAGTGTTGCCCCCATAGCTTCCTCTCGAGTCGCTTAGGAACGGGGAAAGTGGGGATGGAAGGGCGGTGGCTGTGGGCCCGTTTGCCCCACGACTGCCCCAAAGCCCCTCTCTTCCTTGCTTAGCCCCAGAATTGACTTATGAAGGGCCCGGCGTGAAGGGACACGTGCCCTGTCACTCCTCGCCCGCGGGGCCCCCGGTGAGGCTAGGCAGGCTTCCTTCCCTGCCTGGTGTCCTGGCTCCTGACTGGAGACCTGACCCGGCTTGAGAGGGGTTCTGGGCTCTGGACATGGCGTCAGGGGTCTTCAGGTCTGCGCTGGTCGAGCTGCCTGACAGGCCCGGGAGGCGCTCACTTGCTTTGGACATCCCCTCTCTGCGCTCTCGAAAGCCGGCTGTCAGCTGAGAAGCTTAGAGACCGCTTTTCCGGGGGTACTGAGACTCGGGGTTGCGGGAGCAGCTCCGGCCTCCAGGGAGCAGGCCTCAGGAATCTGGGCTTCCCTTTCGGTCTTGACTGGATTCCCCTCCCCTGTTCGAAACTGCCTAGAGCTCTCAGTCCACTGGGAGCCTGTCCTAGAAATCCAGGGTCTTCTCCCTCGCCTGCGACCGTCAGAGAATAATTTGGAGTTCTTTCCAGGCAACCTTCCGAAAAGCTTCAGGCTCTTCTCCTCTCCTGCCCCCGCCCTAGGACCAGTTAGGGGAGAAGCTCAAGTCCCTTCTCTTGTAGGGATCCGTCCGGGGAAGCTGGAATGACTGTCCCACTGGGGGCCGGTCTGTGAAAAGCTGCCTTCCTCTCCTTCAGGGATGGGAGTGGGGAAAGCCGGAGTCACCACCCTGCCTAGGACCCGACTAAAAGAAGCCAGGGTCCCCTCGACCCCAGAGACAGATCTGGAGAAAAGCGAGTCTCCAGCGCTCTCCTGGAACCGGCCGGGGTAGAAGCCAGGCCAGAGTGACGCGTCGCTCAGCTCCGGCTCACACCCGGGAACCGCGCTTCGGACTTGTGGGCTGCATCTCCTGGCTGCGGCCCCGCGACGGCGCCGGACACTGGCTCGGAGCTAAAAGGATAGGGCATCCAGGACAGAAGGGCCCTCGGCGGGCTGCGCTGGCAGCGTGCGCCTGGGAACCTTGCGCCCTCCTCCGGCACCGCGCGGTCGGCGCCCTCCGGGGGCCAGGTCCCGCGCCCCCAACACCACGGAGGGCCACTTACCGCGGTAGCTGCTTCCCGGCTTATAGAAGTCAGGGTCGCCCTCCACGCGGAGGCTGAACTCGGTGTAGCCCTCGCGCCGCGTGCCCTGGACGCGCAGGATGCGGCTGCAGTAGCCCTCCGACTTGGGCACTTTGTCCAGGGTCTCGTCGGAGAAGGCCAGCGCCACCGCCAGGGGCAGCGCCAGGGCCAGCAGCGCTGGACCCCGGCTCAGCCTCAGGAGCACCGGGGACAGCCTCATCCTCGCGGGCCCCCAACTTTGTGCCCTGGCCGCTGGCTCTCGCCACACGACTCCTGCCCGAAGGGGTCCCCGCGGAAACGAGACCTGGCAGAGCCCAGGCGGGGAGCGGAGCTCCGAGCCGGTGCTGGCGACCGGGAGACCGTGCAGCCTGGGCTTGGCGGCTGCCGAGCTGCGCTGCGCTGAGCAGAGCCGAGCAAGCCGAGCAGCGCGAGGAAGGGAGGGCGGCGGCGAAGGAGGAGGAGGGAGGGCTGATTTTGCCCAGATCCCCAGCGCAGCGCTGTTTTGTTTCTGAGCTGGCGATTAGCGGCGCGGTGGTGTTTATTTTGCGACGCTGAATTCCCAGGGTCTGGCGAGGAAATCATAGGGTCCATGGACACTGTGGGCTCTGTCCCACCACGAGGCTGCCACCCCAACCCTCAGACCCTGTGGAGGCGGGTGCTCCAAGGAGGGATAGACTGAGAACTAACTTTTGTTGCACACCTACTCTGTGCCATATTCTGATGTACTGTCTATAGCTTATAAGATAAAGTCAAGCATGTATCTGCTGATACTTTTTAAGTTGATCTGTCTTTATCCTTAGAAATGTCTCTTAATAGTAGGCTTCCCTGGTGGCTCAGATGGCAAAGAATCTGCCTGCAACGCAGGAGAGCTGTGTTCCACCCCTGGATCAGGAAGATCTCCTGTGAAAGGAAATGGCAGTCCACTCCTGTATTCTTGCGGGGAGAATTCCATTGACAGTGGAGCCTGACAGGCTACAGTCCTTGGGGTTGCAAAGTGTCGGACCCAACTAGCAACTATCATTCACCTCTGTGCCTGGCCATATTCTGGGAGGTTTACTTATATCTGTTCACCTTCTTCACTCTCACTGCACAGAATAAATTGACATTACTTTCATTCATTTTACAGAGGAGCAAACTGAGGCTTTTGACCAGTTAAGTCAGGGTCAGATGCCATGGCTATCTGACTCTATTGCCCTTCTCATAGTGTGTTGGAACATGTCAGACTGATGGATGGAAAGGAGCAAGAATGATTGATCCATTGGCCACCCTAGGCACAGTGCTACGGCTTGTAATACTTTTGGCGATTCCTGAAAATGTTCTCTTTTAAATCAAAAGAAAAAAAAATTTAGGTCTAATAGAATATTTTACTATATAGTACTAATTTATTTGTATTTCGATTTACACAGTCATAAAACATAATGTTTACTGTTGTTTTATGTAGGAAGAAGCCCACGAAGACAACAGTGCCTAGAGCCCAGGGGAGTCCTCATAGAGCCCTGGAAAGAGATTTTGAAAGTTTCAAAGAAAAGCTTGTGTTTTCTTGGCTTAGACTTTAGTTCAGGTTCCCAGTACCCAGTGACAGATGTTTGGAGAGGCGTTGAGCCTGAGTGCTCACTGGCCAGAGCCTCAGGCACCAACCCCAAAGCCAGACAGAGAAAGCCAGGTGCAAGAATCTCTCCCAGTGTTTCCTTGGGGACAGACCTGAATCAAACATTAGTCCTAAAGCCTATTATGCAGAGTGAAGTAAGTCAGATGGAGAAAACAAATATCATATATTAACAAATATATATAAAGAATCTAGGAAAATGGTACTGATGAACCTATTTTCAGGACAGCATTGGAAGCGCAGACATAGAGAACAGACTTGTGGACACAATGGGGGAAGGAGAGAGTGGGATGAACCGAGAGAGTAACACTGAAACATGCACATTACCATATGCAAAACAGATAGCCAGTGGGAGTCTGCTGTATTACACAGGGAGTTCAACCTGGTGCTGTGACAGCCTAGAGGAGTGGAATGGGGTGCAAGGTGGGAAGGATGTTCAAGAGGGAGGGGACAAACATATACCTCTGGCTGATTCATGTTGATGTATGGCAGAAACCAATACAATATTGTAAAGCAATCATCTTTCACTTAAAAAAGCAAACAAACAAAAAATTAGTCCTGCCACTCACCCACTGTGAGACTTGAGCAAATTATTTAACCTCTCCAAGCTTCAGATTCCTGCTCAGAAAGGGTGCGTGTACGCCTGTGGGCTGGTACAGCCTTTCTCTAGAGGGTGCTAGAGTTAAACGACATTTAACATTCTCATCATTCAGGAAACTAAGATCATGGCATCCAGTCCCAAGGCAGGAGGAGAAAGGGACAACAGAGGATGAGATGGTTGGATGGCATCACCGACTCAATGGACATGAGTTTGAGCAAGCTCTGGGAGTTGGTGATGGACAGGGAAGCCTGGCGTGCTGCAGTCCATGGGGTCGCAGAGTCGAATACGACTGAGCAACTGAACTGAACTTAACTGAGAGTTAAAAGAAATGAGGCATACAAAATACTGGGCCTGACCTCCACCCCCAGCCTCAACAGGTGGGCCTGGCCCTGGGTATCATACTAAGGGAGATCAGGTATGTCCTGGGGATGCTGGTAATGCCTCTGCCTGCCCTCAGGGTGCTCAAGCACCCTAAACACTCTCAGAAGCTTTGGTTAAGCACCCTCTCCTTCCCCTGGGCTGTCAACACATCTCAAGAGCCTGCATTTAAAAAGCAATCTTCTTTGTTTTCCAGGTCAAGTTTTTCCCTTTGACATCACTAACAAACAACCCAGAGGAGCCATCTGCATCAGAGGCCTACATTCCTCCTCACCTGCCCCCAGTCCACTGCTGGACTCTCCCTGCCATGATTAAGAGGGCACCTTCTCTCAGAGGTCCCCTGGCAGTGCCCCTCGGCAGAAGCCAATTATGCTCTTTTCTCAGCCTGACTCTCCTTGACCCTTAGCAGCACCTGCTCCAGCTAGCAGCCTTACTTTACGGAGTTGACATTCAAATTCACTTCTGTGTCCTGAGTGAAATATCTCCATTGTGGTTGGACCAGCTCAGGTTTCACGAAGACTCCATGGTGCACAGTCCCGTGCACCCAGCAAGCTGTCCTTGAGTTCAAATTTGGAGCCAAATCTGTGCTGGTGGATTCCAGAGGGAACAAAAATTCATTCATTCATTCATGTCCAATATGCTCACGTGCTCTCTACTGGGACACATGACAAATAAATTACTTGCCTTTGTGGGTTTTACAATCTAGGGGAGAGGCAGATATTTTAAATACATAGTTACTGGAATCTTTTTCAATTATAATGGTGATATAAACACTACAAACTAAGTTGTACCCGATCTTATCTCAGAGGACAGGAAACTACCAGAATAAATCAAATGTGGCTTCTGTCTTCATGCAGCTTATTTTATATCCCATAGCTCAATTATGTGTTCTTGAAAGTCTTTTCATCTAAATCAGCATATTCAAATCTAACATGGAAGTGGGTGGAAATGGAGCAGAGAGGGACAGAATAGTTTAACTTCTCATTCAACATTGACAGGAAAACCATGTGAGGTAGGAGGCCCCATCCCCTCTGCTATTTTTCAGATTGTTGTTGTTTATTCGCTAGGTGGTGTCTTACTCTTTAGCAACCCTGTGGCCTGTAGCTACCAGGCTCCTCTGTCCATGGGATTTCCCAGGCAAACATACTGGAGTGGGTTGCCATTGCCTGCTCCAGGGGATCTTCCTGACCCAGGGGTTGAACCTGCCTCTCCTGCATTGGCAGGTAGATTCTTTACTGCTGAGCCACCAAGGAAACCCCTATTTACCTATAGAATTTACTGTCTGGGTGAAAGTGAAATTCACTTAGTCGTGTCCAACTCTTTGCGACCCCGTGGACTGTTGGAGTGGGTAGTTGTTCCCTTCTCCAGGGGATCTTCCCAACCCAGGAATTGAACCGGGGTCTCCAGCATTGCAGGCGGATTCTTACCAACTGAGCTATCAGGAAAGCCCCTTACTGTCTGGGCACCAAAGCTAATAAGGAAGAAAAGAACCAGGTTTCAAAACAGGCCTCAGCAACATCAGAATGGGGTTCTTTCCTCTACGCAGTGGTGACCCCAGCATTGGGGCTATGACAGCAGGCTCCAAGCAACCCATGGAGCTGCAGTTCCTCTACCGCAGCTAAACTTCCCTAACCCGGCTCTACTGTCCGGTCAGACCACCATGCTCTCTCCACAGATTCAATCCATCAGCAAGTCATGGTTTCCAATTCCCTCTAAGATGTGGCCATATTTTGCCATCTCCTCCGGCACCACATCGGTCTGAGTTGTCACCATTTCTCAGCCTCCTAACTGGGCTGCCCATGTCTACTGTTTCTCTCCTCCAGTCCATTTTCTGAACTGAAGTCTGAGTGATCCTTTTTAAAATGCAGACTAGAATGGCAATCCTTCAGTTAAAATCCTTTTCCACTGGCTTTTTGGGGCTCTCAAAACAAAGAATCTTTAATGTGGCCTCTGAGGTCCTGCTTGATCTGCCTCTCAAGGCCATGTGCCCCTTCTCTCATGATCTCTGGCCACCATGGCTTTTCAGTTTTATGAACTTTTGTCTGTCTGGTTCTCTCTGCCTAGAATCCAGTGCTTTCATCTCTTCCACCCACCATCCTCTCCCAACCAATTTCTACGCATCCTTCAGATCTCAGTGCAAAACTGCTTCCCCAGAGAAGTCCTTTCAGATTTCGCTGAATAGGTCCTGCCCCTCTTTATAAGCTTTTCTGGAACTTGATATCTTTCTCTTAATATTCTCAAGATTTATAATTATCTTCCCTTCTCCAGGGGATCTTCCCCAACCCAGGGATCGAACTTAGGTCTCCCACATTGCAGGCAGATTCTTTACCAGCCACCAGGGAAGTGTTGTGTTGTAATCATATGGTCACTCTTATGTTTGACTTTTACATATGGTGTTTGTTTACTGTCTGTGTCCATCACTAGATTCCAGTATCCATAAGGGCTGGGACTGTCTCTGGGGCTCACCACTGTGTCCTCCATGTACATCATGGTGCCTGGCTCCACAAGTATTTGTTCTGTGAATAACAGCCTCCCAGTACCCTCTGATGCAGCCCAAGTTCCTCAAGTGAACTTCAAGGCCCTCCATGATCTGGTCATAGATTCCAAACTGAGCTCTCAGTGCTCCCCAGCTGGATTCCCTGTATTCCCCACTTTCAGAATTGGCAAACTTTGCTTATAGCTTTCCCGTCACCTAGGATGTCTTCCCTTCTTCTGCCCATTGAAATTCTCCTCTTTTCCATGGGATGAAGTCTCTCCTCTGGACTTCAGTAGAACTTGAGAAGAAAGTTTCTTATTTTGACTATTGCGTTCAGTCGATTGTTGTGAACTGTCTCGTATGTCCATGTCTCATCTCCTAGCAATGAATCCAGTTTACTTTCTGTTTAATTTCCTGTTCAGATGTTTCGTTTTGTTGTAAAATACACTGGACTTCAAGAAATCTCTTTCCAGTTTTGTAGCCTAAGGCAGAGCTGATGTTAGTTGCTAGGGTGTTGCTAGGGAAAGTCATTTAGCCAGGGCAGATAATTAACTTTATCAGTGTGTGTGGGTAGGTCACAGAAGAGAAGAGCTGGGGGCTCCACTTCTCTAAGAGAGAGAGAAAAAAAAGATAAAACTCCTTTGATTGGTAAGAGGTGAGATCAGCCTCTCTTTTTTCTAAGAGAGAAGGTAAAAAGAAGTTTCTAGATTATTGCTTTTCTGAATATGGTCATTGAAACACAAGCATCAGATGTTTGCTCTCAAATGCAAATTCCAAAACCCCATCCCAGACCTATTGAATCTGAACTTTGAACAAATTTAAACTGCTGTTTAGGGAACTGCAGCTTATAATTCAGACTTGAGGTGCAAGGCTTCCGTCTGGCTTTCCCACGTTCTGGCTGTGAAGCTGAGTGGTCTTGGGAGTTCACGGTTCCTGCCTAAATTGCTTATGTACAAACTGGGAAATAGTAATACCTACCCTGCCTACGGCCTGGGGTTTTGAGAAATAAACAAGTAACTCAGATAACAATTTATAAACTTCAAAGTGATTCACACAAAAAAATTAGTATTGTTATTAATATAGAATGAGAATCCAGAAATGTTATCTCTTTGTTCCTATAACTCATAGAGGTATACTCAGAAATTTTATGGAAAGCTGTTTTAAGAAAAAGAAAGTAAATGGACAATGAACAAAGAAAGCTGAATTGTACTAAACAACCCATCTATGATCTGTCATGAAGAAAAGTCCAGAAGCTGTCCACAGGAAGCCAGTAGGTTCTGAGTCCAAGTTATGGACAGTGAATATAAAAATACAACTTTTTAAAATTCTAAAAGCAAAAGATATTAACTGAAGAGAGATTTATCCAGCACCTGTTATGTTCCAAGCATCGGTCAAATTGCATATAATTACGCTACCTTTGGAATTCTGGAGTTCACTAGATCCATCCTACAATTCCACCCAAGGTATGAGTTCTTCCATTCACCTGATCTCTCCAGTTCTTTGGCCTCCATTCAGTTTTACCTTTCCTTCTACTCTCTGCAGCACTTGCCTATTTTTCACTGCTTCACCCAGACCAGCATCCTAGAATAGCCTTCAAAAGTCCCTCTCACTTGAAATCTCGCAATATCGAAATTACACTCCTTCATCCTCCGTCATCCTACCTCCGTCAGCTATAGCCTCAGGTCACTCCCTGCAGCCACAAAGAACTTCTGCCCATCCTCACTCATGTTATCGTCTTAAGAAACTAGAGAGTCTTTAATGATACTCAGCCATCCCTCTAACCTCCTCTATTCCAGAGAGCTTGGGTCCTTCCATATCAGCAGCCCTCCCCTGCAGAAATATCCCCAACTTTGGAAATAATGGCTCCCAATGGTCCTCTTTCATTCCACTCTCAGCGGTCCCATTGCATCACTCCCTTGCTTGACCCCTCTATGTCACTGAGACCTCCAATTGCTTAATCAGTTCTGATTTTCCCAATCCATCTTGTTGGCAGTTCCTTCCCCATCCAATCTGGACATCATGCTTAACCATTTTAACCATATCCTCACCGACGCGCTTCATTAGGTAGCTTTTTTTTTTATTTTTCAAGATCAACTAAGAAGAACAATGGAACTATCCCTGACTTCTGAATTCTGCTGCAAAAAGACATGGTAACTCTTCCGATTGCTGTTCTACAAACTCATGATTTCTACTCTCAACCAAAGTTCTTAATCAGTTTCCTTTCCTATTCTTCATAGTGCTCTCTCTCTTCCTTCTAGTCCTTGTTATGTTTTAGGCCTGTTGATCACTCTTGCTATTCTCACTCTTTGGGGGATAACCTGGTCTCTTATTCCACCCTCAAAGAAAGGACATTAGGCATGAATTTCCTCAAACTGCTGTCTCCTCTATCATCAAACCAAACTCTGGTGAAACCCAAGTTCACTTCTTACCTTAAAAGAAGGGATTCTACTCTTCTGTTCTTCCAAGACTCACCCCCTGCTTTTGTTCCTGTCCTCACTCTCTCCTGCCTTCTGCTGAACACTTATCTGGTTATGATCCTTTGTCTGGCTTGCCCCTAGTTCAGTTTCCCTTTCTGTCCACATTCTCAGTTTGCAGACCTGGGTGAGTCTCCCCCATCCTGGGATGGGGGTAGGAGTAGATGGCCAGGTTGAGGTGACACTGGGCATGACACTGGACCTTTCACTGCCCTCCTGGCCCTCTCCAGCTGTTCTCTCAATATGCCTCAGAGCCAGACTTTCAAAAGAGTTGTTCTTCCTTGCTGTCTCTGCTCTCTCAGTTTCCATTCATTTTTCCTTGCAGGGAACTTTGGCAGCAGCTCACGAGTCTTTACTGAAACTGTTCCAACAGAGGTCACGTAAGACCTCCTCATCATAGCCTTTGTGTGAACCGAAGTAGACAAAAGCCATCGGTAAGGTACCTGTCATTGTACAGCTGAATGGATGTTCATCCCTGGAAGAAGTCAAAGAGAAGCGCATAGTGTGTGTACGGGGTGGGAATCTTCTAAGATGTAGGCCTGGTCCCAATCTGGAGATGTCTCACTCTCCCTGCTTTGGCTCTCTAATTAGAGAGGGTATCATGTATGAATGCAGTACATCTATGCCAGCTACAGCTGTGGGCAGCTCCCAAGAACAAGCTCTTGCAAATCCAGTCATGTGTCCAGAATGTGGACACAGACCACATTTCCCTTGTGGCTTGCTTGCTATAAATCTAGCAACCCAGACCAAGTGCAGCCACCTTTTTGAAGTTCTGAAACGTCAGAATTTGGACCACATGACCATGGCACACTACTGCCACCTGGTGACAGTAAGCTGAACATGCAGTGATATTCAGTAAGGCACTCATAACTTCACCTCCTTGGGTCTATGGTAGAATAGACTGTTTGCTCTTTGAGAAAGTCATTGAATAATGAGTCAAACATCATTTCACTGTGTTTAGAATAATGTGTCTGCATGAACTATGTGTTTAATGAATTTTTATGAAATTCAATCCTTTCATTCAACAAACATTTATTGATTAACTGGGAGGAAAGTGATACAGAGACAAGACAAAATTCCTGCCTTCAAAAAGCTGCAGAGACAGATAAAGCAGATATTTCTAAGATGAAAAATCAGACAGTATTAATGAAAGCATAGAGCAGAGTGACTAATTATGCTTGTGGTGAGAGCCCAGGAAAAGGTAACATTTGAAAAGTCACTCAACACCTCCTTGAAAGATAGATAAGGACTTGCCAATTGGACAAGGGGACAGGCATTTTAGCAGTGAGAGCAGCTAGTACAAAGGCAGAGAGGTGTGAAAAGGCAGGATGTGTCCTTGGGGTGACAGAATGACCTTTCCAGTGGCGCCAGATAAAGATGGATGGTTGGTGAGAGTTTGGGGGCAGAGACATATGCTAAAAGGCTTTAACATCAGTCCAGAGGAGGGCCATGGCTAAGGCTGGACAGGAAGGAATGACACTCAGTGTTGTTGAGGAGGTAGGGTGAACAGGACTAGGTACCTGGTGATGTGCAGGAGGGGAGAAGGGAGTCAGGGATGACTATGAGGGCTCTCACACAGGCCATGTGAGGGATGTCAGTGGCAGTATAATTTCCTGAGATAATGAATTCAAGAAGGGAAACCATGGGCTGGTAAGGGTAGGGGATGGTATGAGATGATATAAACTCAAGAAAACACTGACTTGAAACTCAACATTCAAAAAGCTAATGTCCAGTTCCATCACTTCATGGCAAACAGGTAAAATGTGGAAAAAGTAACAGACTTTATTTTCTTGGGCTCCCCAAATCACTGCAAACAGTGACTGCAGCCATGAACTTAAAAGATGCTTGCTCCTTGGAAGAAAAGATATGACAAACCTAGACAGCATATTAAAAAACAGAGACATCACTCTGTCGACAAAGGTCTGTATAGTCAAACCATGATTTTTCCAGTAGTCACGTATGGGTGTGAGAGCTGGACCATAAAGAAGGCTGAGCACCAAAGAATCAATGCTTTTGAACTGTGGTGCTGGGGACGGCTCTTGAGAGTCCCTTGAACTGCAAGGAGATCAAAGCAGTCAATCCTAAAGGAAACAACCCTGAATATTCATTGGAAGGACTGATGCTAAAGCTGAAGCTCTAATACTTTGGCCACCTGATGCGAAGAGCTGACTCATTGGAAAAGACTTTGATGCTGGGAAAGATGGAGGGCAGGAGGAGAAGGGGACGACAGAGGATGAGATGATTGGATGGCATCATTGACTCAATGGACATAAGTCTGAGCAAACTCCAGGAGATAGTGAAGGACAGGGAAGCCTGGAATCCTGCAGTCCATGGAGTCTCAGAATGGGACATGACTTAGTGACTGAACAATAACAAGAGGTCTTTCAATGGGGGATGTACAGTAGACTATCAAAGGTAATAGGTCTCCAGCCCAGATGACTGATGAGAGCTGGGGGCCTGGGAGTTGTTAAGGTTTTGTGTCCAAAGTTCCATGTGAAAGATTCTCAAAACTTAGCTGTCCTGTGTTGCTCTGTCTCTGTTTCGTGCTCTGATTTCCAAACCAACAGATCAATTTGATACCCTTGCTAGCATGCTAATGGAAAGAAGAATAATCTTCTTGTGTCCTCTCTGGGGCTCATCAAATGACGTGTGTGGATATTCACAATGGTGTCCTAGGATGAACCAAAGAAGTGGATTCTAGACTCTGTAACCTAGCAGGTACCTGTGGTCTTGGGGAGTTTCCAGGCCTTGCTGACGGGCAGCTCCTCTGCTCACACATAAGACTAGACTAGAGAAAGTCACTGAGAGAAAAAGATAGAGGAGAAAATGGATTCACATCCTTATAGCCTGTTGACACAAGGAAGACAAGAGGGAAGGAGACACAATAAAAGACAACAGAGCGTGAGAGAAGATGACAGAAGAGGCCAGAAAGAGTATTTAATGCATAAGGGAATACACAGGAGGAACCAAAACAGGGCAGAAGGAAAGGTGCCCCTCCTCCTCCCAACATAATAAAGTTTCCATGTGTTACAAATTAAAAAAAAAAAAAAGACTTTCTTTGTCTTCCAATTAGCTGTGGCCCAAGTTTTGCACCTTTCCCAATCTGGAAAATATAATTGCTGAAGTGTCAGGTTTATGGATTGGGTTATGGTTCTAAATAAGCTGCATCTAACTGTTACTTTGTACGCAGAGCCCAAAGAGCTGCTGCTGCTGCTAAGTCACTTCAGTCATGTCCAACTCTGTGTGACCCCATAGACGGCAGCCCATCAGGCTCCCCCGTCCCTGGGATTCTCCAGGCAAGAACACTGGAGTGGGTTGCCATTTCCTTCTCCAATGTGTGAAAGTGAAAAGGGAAAGTGAAGTCGCTCAGTCATGTCTGACTCGTAGTGACCCCACGGACTGCAGCCTACCAGGCTCCTCCGTCCATGGGATTTTCTAGGCAAGAGTACTGCAGTGGCTTGCCATTGCCTTCTCCGAGAAAAAAAGTCCCCAGAACGTAATTCAGCTCCAGATTATTTCTCTTAGAAAACTGGAACCATGTCTGTCGGTCTGAGCAGTAAGAAGGAGCAAGAATAGAACACATTTTATTCATTCATCAGACTGTGGCAACATTGACAGTTTTGAGCCCTTGATCAAATCCCTGAAGGACAGGAGGGCACACCTGTCCTGTAATAATCACAGTGGACAGTCGTAACGTGCTTACAATGAGTCAGGCAGTGGTGATCTAAATGCTCCACATATATGGACTCATGTAATCCTCGTAACAATCTGGGTGAATTTATTACCTCCATTTTGCAGATGAGTAAACTGAGGCATAGAGAAGTTAGGTGTTTGGGTCACCCAAGGTCACAATCTATTTGAGAGCCCACGAAGATCTGCAAGACACATTTCAGGAGCCAAGACAAATGATCTCTGTGTTCCTTGCACAGGGGGAGAAATGCGTGCAGGCAGGAGTGATCCTAAAATATCAGGCAAACAGTGAGACTTGATGGAGGGGGTCGGATTCAGAGGGAATGAGGGAGAAAGGCATCCTGAGAAGCAGTGGCACAATGGTGAGGGGGCTGTCTGGTCTGGAGCAGAAGGTCTGTAGCAGGGAACCACGAGGGAAGTTGCTGTGAGAGGAGCAGAGCTGTCTGAACTGTGGTGTTGGAGTTTCTCTCGAGAAGATGCAAATGTGAAATGAATTTTGTCAACCCAGTGCATTTAATGCAGTGATATGAGAGCCAGAATACAGAGTGCACTCACTCACCAAGCTCCATTAACTCATTAAACTTACATTTAAGTTTTGTCTCTATTCCTTCACTCTTCTTAATAAGTCCTGGGATCTGGCATGCTGACCTTTTAGAAAGGTTCTTATGCTAATTGTCAGTCCTCTTCCTTGTCCTTAAAAACATAGTTCAAATGGCATCTTCGAGAAGCCTTCACCAGCACCCCAGGCAGGGTTATCACTCCTGTGTGCAGCAGGCTCTGTGTGCATAACTCCTGCAGCATTTATCCCATGGGACCACTATCTGTGTATGCATCTTGTTATCTCTCACAAGACCCCCAGAGTCCTTAAAAAGCACCATGGTTTACTTTGTACAGCTTTTACCTTGCCCGGTGCCCGGCACATAGTATACATTGTCTGTTTAATGAATAAAGAAAAAGAGATGATGGAATGGATGAGTGGCCACCATCATAATTGGAAGGAATCTATAGGATGATCTTGTTCAAGCATTTCTTTCTTTTATGAACTCTAAAAATCAATTATCTCCCTACAACCTTAGTTGATACTACAGTAGCCTAGTTATTTTTCGCCTTCATAACACTCATCACAAACTGTAATTATTTGATGTGCTTGCTCATTCTCTTGCTGCTGCTGTGTCACTTCAGTCGTGTCCAACTCTGTGTGACCCCATAGATGGCAGCCCACCAGGCTCCGCCGTCCCTGGGATTCTCCAGGGAAGAACACTGGAGTGGGTTGCCATTTCCGTCTCCATTGCATGAAAGTGAAAAGTGAAAGTGAAGTCACTCAGTCATGTCCAACTCTTTGTGACCCCATGGACTGCAGCCTACCAGGCTCCTCTGTCCATGGGATTTTCCAGGCAAGAGTACTGGAGTGGGGTGCCATTGCCATCTCTGTGTTCATTCTCTTAGGACAGTGTAAAATTCATGAGTGCAGGCTGCCCACCTGTTCTGCCCACTATTGTATTGACAGCTCTTCCACATAATGCGACTCTAAGTAAATGTTCTAGGGATACTTGATGAACAAAAGAATGAATGTCACAGCTCCAGTTAACTGCTCAGATTCTTTTTGGATCTCTCAAGTGAAGAAAAATTCCTTCCTATTCTTTTAGACAACTCTATTAGGAAAATTTTCTTTCTATTGAAATAAGAACTACTTCCCTAGGATCCTTATAGAACAAGCTTAAGTCTCTTCCAAGAAGCAGACTATGGTGATTTTTAAATATGTCCACACATTTTCTGATATTTCTTTCTTCACAAGGGAGGGTTTAATTTCCCTCCTTCACATTCTTGGGAAATAGATGGGGAAACTGGGGAAACAGTGGAAACAGTGTCAGACTTTATTTTTTTGGGCTCCAAAATCACTGCAGATGCTGATTGTAGCCATGAAATTAAAAGACACTTACTCCTTGGAAGGAAAGTTATGACCAGCCTAGATAGCATATTAAAAAGCAGAGACATTACTTTGCCAACCAAGGTCCGTCTAGTCAAGGCTATGGTTTTTCCCGTGGTCGTGTATGGATGTGAGAGTTGGAAGAAAGCTGATCGCCGAAGAATTGATGCTTTTGAACTGTGGTGCTGGAGAAGACTCTTGAGAGTCCCTTGGACTGCAAGGAGATCCAACCAGTCCATTCTAGAGGAGATCAATCCTGGGTGTTCATTGGAAGGACTGATGCTAAAGCTGAAACTCCAATACTTTGGCCACCTCATGCAAAGAGTTGACTCACTGGAAAAGACTCTGATGCTGGGAGCGATTGGGGGTAGGAGGAGACGGGGACGACAGAGAATGAGGTGGCTGGATGGCATCACCGACTCGATGGACATGAGTTTGAGTGAACTCCGGGAGTTGGTGATGGACAGGGAGGCCTGGCGTGCTATGGTTCATGGGGTCGCTAAGAGTCGGACACGACTGAGCGACTGAACTGAACTGAACTGAAGGGTGATCTGGACCCTGTGACTCACTTCTAAGTGTTAGAAGTGACAGTCTGACAGTCGGGTCTGACTCTTTGTGATCCCATGGACTGTAGCCCACCAGTCTCCTCTGTCCGTGGAATTCTTCAGGCAAGAAGACTCACTCCTAATGACTAGACTGATACAGAAATTATGGAGTGTGGTTTCAGAGATGTGGTCCTGAAAGGACTTGTCCTTGCCTTCTTAATAGCTCATTCTGGGTGATGTTAGTTGTCATTGCATAAGACTCTCATGCAACCCTATGGAGAGACCTACAAAACAGGAACAGAAACTCCTGCTCTATGAATGAGCTGTCTTGGAAGCGAATCTTCTAACCCCTGTCAAGCCTTCAGATGACTGCAGCCCCTACTGACATGCTGCTTGTAACCTCATAAGAGATCCCAAGATAGAGTCACTTCTGAATTTCCAACCTACAGAAACCATAAAATAATAAATGTTGTTTTAAGCCACTGAGTTTTGATATAATTTGTTATACATCAATAGATAACTAATACATAGCTTTTAAAGCATATTTGGAGAATTACCAGGTTGTAGTCTTTTCTTCTCTTTTCCAGATTAGACATGGTTTCTGAACCCCATAATCCCCCTCTTCTTTCTCCCAGGAGCATATTACAGCTTATCACAAACACATAAAGGCTGGCACTCAAACTGAATACAGAATTTAAGGTCTGGCTGTGCTATCCTAGAAGAGAATCTACCCTCCCTATCTAAATGTGCCCACATCATGCTATTAATTTACATTGACTTCCCCCCTCATTTCATTAGGAAAATTTTCAAACATACAAAAATGTTGAAAGAATTTTACAATTAACATCCATATATCCATGTCTAGATTCCACATCAAACATTTTACTACACTTGCTTTAGCACAAATTCAACTATACAGTCCATGGAATTCTCTAGGCCAGAATACTGGAGTGGGTAGCTGTTCCCTTCTCCAGGGGATCTTCCCAACCCAGGAATTGAACTGGGATCTCCTTCATTGCAGGCAGATTCTTTACCAGCTGAGCTACCAGGGAATCCCATCTATCACCCTACCAGTCCATCAGTGCTTTTTATTTGTTTGATGCATTTCCAAGTAAGTTAAAGACATCCACATACATCTTTCAGCCAAATAAAACCTCCAGATCCTTTCTTACTTGCTTCCTCCCCCAACCTATTTCTTCCCTATCTCGTGCTTGGTCCTGAAATACAGTTCTGTTTACATTTACTTGCATAGAAAAGCAGAATTACATAGGGAAAATACGATAGGTTTTGAAGGTAAGTGTGCCAGAATAAGACTAATTCTTTCACTTCCAGCCCTGTGGCATTAGGCAAGTGACTCAACTTCTTGGAGTCTTGGTTTTTTTCATCTGTAAAATGAAGAGAATAAGAAGACCTACATTGCAGAACCCTTCACAGGATGAGAGTATCTATGGAAAACATTTAGTGTCCTATTTGGCAGGCAGAAGATATTTAATAAATGATAGCTAAGATTATTTAGGGCCTTCCCTGGTGGCTCTGTATCTTCCCAGGTGGCTCAGTGATAAAGAATTTGCCTGCCAATGCAGGAGACAAAGAAGACCTGGGTTCGATCCCTGAGTCAAGAAGATCCCCTGGAGGAGGAAATGGCAACCCACTTCAACATTCTTCCCTGGGAAATCCCATGGACAGAGGAACTATAGTCCATGGCAGGCTATAGTCCATAAGGTCGCAAAAGAGTTGGACATGACTTAGCAACTAAACAACAACAACCTTATTTAGTCCACCATTCCAGGCCACATGCATAACTTTGGATTCTTACTCTATCGTCCAGATTCACCATCAAGTCTGTAGACTATGTGTAGGTCTGCTAGATCCTCATCCCAGAAATTAATGTGAAGCATGACTGGGACAAGGATTGAATCTTCTGTCAGTTATAAATACTGTTATTATTAATAAGTCTGATACTAACGAGAATAATACAACACAGTCCTACAAGCTATTGCTTAGAGAGCTGACATGAACTATTCATTAGTAGTCTTTTGAGTCTTTCAACCAGTTGTAAATCTACCTTACTCTGCTGTCACACCATCCATATTTCTCCTTATTATCTATAAGGACGTTACAAGTGACTTCATTAAATGCCTTGCTGATGATGAATGCATCTGCTACATGTCTCATCTTTACTTTTCCTATCAGCTTACTAGAGCAAACTCATTAGAGAAGGGTTATATGCTTGGAAATTTCTTTGCAAACTCATGGTAGTACCTAGTAATCAACTCTTTTTTTTTTTTAATGTTTAAACTTCTTTCTTAGAAAATCCTTGCTGGAGAAACTACTGTAACCAGTACCCTTCTCTCCTTTACTGACCAATCCCCGGTCTTTTGAGAGGAAGGGAGTAATGTATCCAACTAAAAAAACTACATTCTCCACTTGTTTCAGATACTAGTGGGCCATCTGACACATTGTGACCCATGAGATATAGGTGCAAGTTGCTGGGTAGAGCTTTGGGGGAAAGTTCCTTACAGGGTTGGGCTGGAAGAGATGGCAGCATCGATTTGCTCATCTTCCCCTTCTTTCTGCCTGGTACATAGAAACTTATGCTAGTCATGGAACAGTCATGGTCTGGGACCATGAGGGGACAGTGAGGGAAAGGCCAGGTGAATCTCAGAGAGTAAGTACTGATCTCCTTGAGCAGCTAAACCGATGCCTGCCTCAGGACGGCTCATGGAATGAGAAAAATAGGTTTCTAAATTGGTTAAGCTAGCCTTTAAAGGTTTTGATTCTAACAGACAAATGTGCTTCCTAGTGATAGATGCATCTATCCTGGGATTCTGACCAAATGCACGCCACCACTCCAGAGCTTGAGGATTCCATCTTCTTCCAAGATGCAGAATTAAGATGCTGTCTGACAATTTTCTGATTTCCAGCACCACTGACTTCCGCACAATTCCACCATCAACATGCCGGTGATCTTGTTGGCAACTTGTCTTCATGCCCAGGTACGTAATTTATTTAGTCCAGGAAACCTGGCCTCACTTGGATCAGCTCAGTTCTCCAATACATTTTTTGGACTGTGCCAATATTGGTTTCACCCTCTCCAGTCCAAACAGCATGCTCATAGACAAAGACGGAAGCCAAGCTCCATTTTCTCTCTGTCGTCCACTTGCCTCTCCACTCCTCCTTCAGCCACAAACACTGAGCCCTGCCCTCATTATCCTTCCAGAAAGAAGAAAAAGTCTGTTTGGTTAATCTTGACATTTCTTGCACGTCTCTGCTCAGTTTGGTCTCCAAACTTTCTTACACAATTCCCAATATATGTTTGCAGATGGAATGAATGCATCTAAGATATGAACAAACTAATGAATTCAATCAACCATGGAAATACAACAGGGAGTTCTCAGTCATTCAGAGTGCAGGCACGGCTTGGGGTTTTGTTTCCGCTGTATGTTCAGACTGGACTGACTGCACCTCGACCATATTTGTGTAGTCACATTCGCTATTGAGAAACACTGGGGAGCCTTAGCAGGATGTATTTGGAAAACAATTGACAACAGAAGTAACTGCCTGAATTTATTATTTCCTGGGTGAGCCATCTCTCTGCCAGGCTGAATCCAAATTCCTTCTCTGCTTTTGCCTTCTAACTAGTTTTCTAGGAGCAGAGGATGGTTCCCTCAGACCCAATCAGAAATACACTAAATGACTTATTAGCATTCTGTGTTTTAAAGGTCTACATAATCTCTAATTTCAGAAAATATATGTATTAAGCAGGTCTCTTTTTGTTGTGTGAAATAGAGCAGGGAATGACAAACTTTTTCAGGTAATGAGTATTTTCAGCTTTATAGGTTGTATGGTCTCCATCACAACTCAATTCTGCCATCATTAGCATGAAAGCAGCAATAGACAACAAATAAGCTGGTGAGAGTGGCTGTGTCCCAATGAAAAGCTTTGTTGATGGACACTGAAACTTGAATTTCATGTATAATTTTCATAGTACATGAAACAGAGCTCTTCTTTTGACTTTTTTCAACCATTTAAAGATGCCAAAACCATTCTTAGCTTCTGAAGCAGAAGATTGGATTTGACTCTCAGATCATAGTTTGCTGATCCCTGAAACAGAGATAATCTTAAGGCTGGTTCAAAAAAAAGGCTTCCTTCTATTAAGCTGTAGCAAGAAGTCAAGGGAACTGGAAAAGGAAAGTAGAAAGCCATCAGGACTTCAGTCTACATTATATCAGAGGGTCTCTCCTTGAGGCTTCTCTGCATTGCTCAGAACTTTGACTCCTTCTCTTAAGTCCAGCCAAATACTCTTCTGCACTCAGAGTCTCCAAAGATAAATCAGCAGATAATCCAACACTGTGGAACACATGCAACAAAATTGGTTTGCACAAGGTGTTATGGGGCACAACAGGAAGTCAGGAGCTCAATAGCCAAGTTGAGGCCATTGGTGGTTCAAGGTCTGAGGAAAGTGTAGAAGGTTTGGAATGGTCTGTGTAGAGAAGGAGATAGGAATCAGACAGAAGAAACAAAAAACCTCCTGCATATCACTGAAGTCTGAAATGATGCTGAGAGTTTTAGCGTCTGGTAAGTGTGTTAATTTGGTTGCCTTTGGCAACAAGTGATAGAGAATCTCAAATCAGTTTAAGCACTAAGTTCGCTAGAATGCAAGTTTCCTAAGTGCAGGAAATCTATCCATCTTGTTCACTGCTCTGGCCTCAGTTCCTAGGACAATAGCAGTTGCATACATAGTAGGCATCCGGTAAATGTGTTGACTGAGCAAATCTCTCATAATAGGAAGTGAACTCCAGGTTTGTTTAACCCAGAAGTTCATTGGCATCATCAAGGACTCAAATTCAAAAATCTATTTTTTTGGTGAGTAGTCTTTGGCTTCAGGCTAGTTTTTCATGATTGCAAGATGGCCACTACCATTCTGGTCATTATAACCAGAACCCCAAAATGCCCAGCAGAATGAGAAGTTATTTATTCCATGAGTCTCTTTCAAGAGTGAGCAAAAAACCTTTTTCAGAAGCCTCAGCAAACTTCCTCTCAGTTCTATTGACTAGAAATATATCACATACCAATGTCTAAATTAACTGGCAGGGGCAATGGGACCTCTCTGATCAACTTAGACCCCTAGTTCTGTGAATAATTTTGTGCCCCCATCCCCTGCCCACCAGGGGACATTGGCAATGTTTTAAGACATATATGATTGTTATGAGTGGGGAGAGGGTTGCTGGCATCTAGTAGGTAGAAGCCAGGGATGCTGCTAAACCATCCTACAATGCATAAGTCAGCCTCGACCACAAGAAAAAAGTATCCAATTTAAAATATCATTAGTGACACAGACGTAGAAAACAGATTTGCAGACACAGACAGGGAAGGGGAGGGTGGGATGCATTGAGAGCAGCACCGACATATTAGTACGTGCACTAGCACATGTAAACTAGGGAGCTAATGGGAAGCTGCTACATAACACGGGGAACCCAGTGCTCTACGGCCACCTAGAGGGGTGGGTGGGAGGGAGACTCAAGGGAGAGGAGATTTCTGTATGACTGATGCATGTTGTTACACGGCAGAAATCAACACAACCTTGGAAAGCAATTTATCCTCCAATTAAAACAGAATGCCAATAGTGTTGTGGTGGAGAAACTCTGGTTTAGAACAGATTATTCTCTTGGAGCTGGGGTGGGAGTTACTTTCCTTAAAACCTATGGCCAGGGAGGAGCAGAAAATCTGTATGAAGATAGGTTCTATAAGGCAGGAGGGAGTAAAAAGGAGGTAGAGAAAGGGGGAGAAATGGATGTCAGGTAGGCAACGAGCTGAGTCCACACCAGAGGGATGGACTGGATTTTTCTACTTTAGCAGAGGACCCCAGCAGTCTTTGGAAAGACTTTTTTCTTTAAAGAAATGCAAAACAAAGAGTTCCTCCCTTCTATAAACAAAATAAAGAGTTCCTGCCTTTTTTGGACAAAATAAAAATTGTAACCTGACTGCCATTCACCAGTTAAGTTAAATACACAGGTGGAAAGATTAGGAAGAACTGATGTTCACTGATCACCTACTGTGAATGTCAGTGTGGGAGCAGCTAAGATATACAGAAGCCACACCAGACACTTACACAATTAATTCTGTCATTCTCACAACTCCACAGCAAGGCATGAATTTCCGTGTGTATTTTATAGATGACACCCAAGGTGATCCCCCTGTAAGAGAGTTAGAATTCTCCATCTCATTCTGCACTTGGAATCCCTTCTCTGAGTTTAGGGTGGGCAGGAGATGTAGCATTTTCAGAAGGAGCACAGCTACAGAGAGATACCTGTGCTGACCCCGACCTCTGCTGCCTTACAGCCTACAGCCTCTCCCAGGGGCCAACAGGCTGGGTCAGAACCCCTATGCAGAATGGATCTCCCTTGCCAGAGATCTGCCTTTTTAATGTCTTCCAAGGTCCAGGAGAATCTCCCCATCTGAAACTCTGTGAATTAAGCGATCTCTTTAGAGACGTTTCTTCCTCTTTCCTCCTTAGCACGTACTCAGCTTTTACATCATTCTTCTTTCTCTGTCTGATTGGGGCGGGGCGGGTGAACCAGGAGTGATGGAAAATAGAGCCAAATTTTTTCTGAAGTTTTCCTGGAAGACAGTATTTGGCCATTAGAGAATGTTCACCTATTTGCTGTTGAAAACCTTCCCTGAGAAGCCCCCTCTGACTGCCTGGGATTAGGATTCAGCCTGGGTCTCTCCTGGCAAATGTGCTGGAGAGAGAGAGAAGGGGCCTGGCCTCAGCTGTCCAAACAGAGGGGAACTGAATGCCTTTGTCCCTGACAAGACCGCCGAGCACCATGGTGATTTTCTGCTCTCACCCACGGGTGTTACAAAGGCTCTCTCCCTCCCTCTTTCTTCCCTCTGACTCTTGTGTTTGATTTGGAAAGAGGAGGGGCCTGTGGTAGGTAGGCTTCATGTTTGGGACTGGGTCTTAGAATTTCTAGCAAGAAAGGAAAGGGGACGTAATGATTATGCATGCTGGGTCCCATCAAAGTGTGTGGTTTGATCCTTGTGGTAAATGCAGCAGTGTGCTGCTGCTTTTACTATGATTTGGGGGCACATTCTTACAACAAAAATTGTACTCAGTGGAAAACCAGGAGCTTTTGACACAATTCTTTGGGCATGAATTATCTCACCTATAATAAACCTCACTTCACAGGGTCAGGGTGGGAAATCAAATGAAATACAAGTTTCTAAGTTCAAAATATGCAGTTATATAGGTTTCTTGGCAAATTCATTTGTATTGAGGTTTCCTGATTGGGGCTCAGTATCACACATCTCATTGAGGTATTTTCCTGGCATGCCCCTGTGTTAGTGATCTTTAATATCAAAAGATATAAAAGTGGTTTGCTGTATTAACAAACCACCACATAATACGGCAGTCCACCATTTTAATTACCCATGATTTTATGGGTCAGTGAATTAGGCTGGGTTCAGGTGGGTGGTTCCATGTTGGTTTTGCCTGGGGGTCACTTCATGCAGCTGCATTCCTGCGGTGGCAGCATTCTGTAAATGTGATGGTCTGAGAGGGCTTCCCTCATGTTGGTGCTGGCTGTCGACTGGGGCCACCACCTCCAGAAGGCTAACCTGGGCTTTGTTTGGTAGATGGGTTCTAAAAGCAGCGAGAGAGAAGGCAAGCACCAATGTGCAAGCCCAAGCTTCCGTTTTCCTCACATTTGCTAAGGTCTGTAGAGGTGAGAAAGTCACAGGGAGTCAACGGGGGTGGGAGGAAGGATGCTGCTGCTGCTGCTGCTAAGTCACTTCAGTCGTGTCCGACTCTGTGTGACCCCATAGATGGAAGCCCACCAAGCTCCCCCATCCCTGGGATTTTCCAGGCAAGAACACTGGAGTGGGTTGCCATTTCCTTCTCCAATGTGTGAAAGTGAAAAGTGAAAGTGAAGTTGCTCAGTCGTGTCCGACCCATAGCGACCCCATGGACTGCAGCCTACCAGGCTCCTCCATCCATGGGATTTTCCAGGCAAGAGTACTGGAGTGGCTTGCCATTGCCTTCTCCGGGGAGGAAGGATGGGAGAAGCCTAATTCCCTGGAGCCATTCCTGTCATGGTCTGCCAGTCCCCCTCTTCCTGGACATCCTTTGCTTCTCACCAGATCTCCCAGAAGTAGACTAGTTGTTCGATGGATGTAAACCTCAGTTACAAAACTCAGTTTGGCTGAACTCAGCATCACTTTGTAGAATGTCCCCCACCCCTTCTTCCTGGATGATAGAAATTTAAATTTAATTTTTAGTTGCTTCCCTTCCCCCACTTCCTGAAAGTCCCACCCAAGTTCCAGAGTTGGGGAGGCATTATCTGTTCTGGGTTCTCATCTCTCCATGATGGCATTCGTGGGATGTTCTGCCTCTTCAATGAAAGATCCATGCAGCCGCCTTGAGGTCTGGCCACCAGCAGCTACTTTTCTGTCCCTTGTAGTTCACTTAATTATTCCACCACTGCTACTCCCACTGGGCTGTGGGAATCAGGTGACAACTATTTGAGGCCCTCTCAAATATACTAGGCAGCTGTTTCCAAGATCTTTGGGGTTCCACACAGGAAACAAGACAGGGGGTTCTATCCCTCCATTTCCTCTGGTTTTCTGGAGCATATACCCTACCCTGAGCTCAGTCTGACTGAAGGATAAACAAGCCCCTTCTTCAGAGATCGATCATGTTCATGCACTTATCCTTTCCCTCCTAGATTCCCCCAATCAGGGACTCTTTCTAGTTAGAGGTAAGCTTGGCCTGGCTCTTTCTCACCTGTCCCTCATCTACTGTTCAAGCCCAGAATTCTTCCTGTTACTCCAGAGCACTAGCTTTCTTTACTCAGAATAAGGTACCGGAATTGAGGGAATGAAGTTTTATTTTGGTCTGTATGGTCCTTCTTTGGCCCATAAGACCCAAAGGGCCTTATGTTAAAATATAAAGGGCCATGTCAAGATTGGGTTAATTACTCTGGCAAATGACTGAAGAAGAGGCAAAGGTATACACTACTGTATATAAAACAGATAACTAATGAGAACCTACTCTATAACACAGGGAACTCTATCCAATGCTCTGTGGTCACCTAAATGGGAAGAAAATTAAAAAACAAAAAAGAGGGGATATATGAATACCTAGAGCTGCAAGGAAATCCAACCAGTCCATTCTAAAGGAGATCAATCCTGGGTGTTCATTGGAAGGACTGATGCTAAAGCTGAAACTGCAATACTTTGGCCACCTCATGCGACGAGTTGACTCACTGGAAAAGACTCTGATGCTAGGAGGGATTGGGGATAGGAGGAGACGGGGATGACAGAGAATGAGATGGCTGGATGGCATCACCAACTCGATGGACATGAGTTTGAGTGAACTCCGGGAGTTGGTGATGGACAGAGAGGCCTGGCGTGCTGTGGTTCATGGGGTCACAAAGAGTCGGACACGACTCAGCGACTGAACTGAACTGAACTGAACTGAGAGCTGATTCACTTTGCTGCACAGCAGAAACTAACACAACATTGTTAAGCAAATATACTCCAATAGAAACTATTAAAAAAGAGGCACGGGAAGCATTTATTGAGTACATATGTTCAAGGCATTAGACTAGATTCTTTTATAGGATCCAACTATTATATTATCATGGGCTTCCCAGGTGGTGGTAGTTGCAGAGAACCCTCCTGTCAATGCAGAACCCTCCTGCTAATGCATCTCTTTAGGCCAATGCAGGAGACCTAAGAAACTCGGGCTCCATCCCTGGGTTGGGAAGATCCCCTGGAGGAGGAAATGGTAACCTACTCCAGTATTCTTGCCTGGAGAATCTGCATGGACAGAGGAGCCTGGCAGGCTACATTCCATGGGGTCGCAAAGAGTCAGACACAACTGAAGCTACTTAGCACGTAGCACATTATATTATCATAGCCCCACAGGTAGGTATTAGTATCCTCGTTTTGAAGGACAAGGAATGTAGAGTTCAGAATGCTTATGCACGTTGTCTGAAGCCACAGAGCCAGTCAATGGCGGAGACAGACCTTGATCTGAGATTGTCAGAGCAAACAAAACATCTTTCCAACAGCCTGCAACCAACGTAAGTGGATGACAGTGTTCTCATGGTGCACAGATTCCATAAGTTATAAATACCTCCAGGTCTCTGAGCTGTCTCTCTCTTCTGGGCTGGGGATGCAAACTTTGATTGTGGTTGTGTTGTGATGTGTTAATGTGTGGGACTCCCTGACGTCTGAGTTCAGCCCTGGGAAATGGAAGCAGCACAGCATCCCCTCTGTGAGTTGTGCTCCTTAGTGGGGGAGAAAATTAACCCCCTGGGGCTCCAGTGTCCCCCTCATCTCTAGGACCATCAACAGCCACACCCTTGCCCATGTGATGTCTCTCCAAACCCATCCTCCACTCACAGCCCACAGCAATGGTCAGCCTGTCCCTCTTTGTTTAAGAGGTACTAACAACATTTCCATTCAGCACATCTTTCTTTTAGAAAATGTCCTGACAGCTTTACTACTTTGGCTTCTTTACGGGGCAGTGGAAGAGCGAGAGCAGGAGAAAATCAATAGCAGGCAATGGAGGAGGCAGGAGAATGCTTCCTGCCTCTGCCCCTGCTCTCCCTGCCCCCCTCCACTGCCCCCTGCCCCCGCTGCAGTCAGAGCTAACAGCACTCAGGTTTTAAAAGCGTGCTACCCAAGACCTGCAGGGCATCAAGAATGGAGCTGATCAGCTCTACAGAGACAATAGGGAAAGGTCATGACCACAGATTTATTTGCTCAGGACTTCCAGGCTGCTGAGAAGGGAGTTGGGTTTGGCCTGGGGTGATGAAGAGTCTTTGAAACAAAATGTCTGGCCCCTCCTTCCAGAAGGCAGAGAGTGAGGATGTAAAAGAGACAGCAGTATCCTTTGAGGCAGGAGTGATGGGATGGCTGAAGCTATGACAGGTGACAAAGCTAGGCTGACACACTTTAGAGAGCTGAGTGGTCTATTGGAAGGCTGACAGAGTTTCTTCATGCTGCTGTCCACATCAAGAAGGGACTACTTTTTACTTTAAGTAGCATCCTTGGTGGACAAATGAGCCCCTGCTCCACCCGGATCCCCTCTGTAGACACAGTATCCTAGTGGCTGGGGTGTTGAGTGCAACCCTGAAGCTGAGCTGGCCCCAAGGGAGAGATAACAAACTGACAGATGGTTGGGAGAAGAGTAAATAGTAGCCTACAACCCCTTCTTAAGCAGAACTCCCAAGAGAAGAAAGTAATTTCCATCATGGCGTTATGATGAATTCCCAAGCAGCTCTATTGCTGTGTGCTAAATGAATAAGTGCTGTTAAGTGCAATCGCCCTTTTGTGACTGTTACTATCTAGTGCAAATTTCCTGCCAAAGAGCTGTGCCAGCTTACACTGTCACAGGAAATGGGACCTGCTTCCCCATAGACTTGGGTATTCTTTTTTTTTTATTAAGTAATTAATTTATTTTTTATTGGAGGCAAATTATTTTACAATATTATATTGGTTGGTTTTGCCATACATTGACATGAATTCGCCCTGGGTTTACATAAGTTCCCCCTCCTGAACCCCCCTCCCACCTCCCTCCTCCCTTTATCCTCCCTCTGGGTCATCCCCACACGCCAGCCCCGAGTATCCTATAACATGCATCGACCCTGAACTAGTGATTCGTTTCACATATGACAACATACGTGTTTCAATGCCATTCTCCCAAATCATCCCACCCTCACCCTCTCCCACAGAGTCCCAAAGACTGTTCTATACATCTGTGTCTCTTTTGCTGTCTCGTATACAGGGTTATCATTTGTATCTTTCTAAATTCCATATATATGCGTTAGTAGGGTATTCTTATTTGAAACAATTTTGCCTGAGTTAATACCATTCTCATTTTAATTTGCATTTCTTTGCTTATTAGTGAGGCTAAATGCTATTTTCCCAGATTTGTGTTCCTTTTTGAGTGATTCTTTAACCTGATTATGAAAATGGGGGAGAGAAGTTCCCTTGAGACACCACTGAGACGAGAAGAAGGGTAAGAAAGGAAAAAGGAAAGATTTGAGAAGAGAAAGCTCCTTAGACTGAAGTTGAAGTAGGACAAAACACACAGAATCTGGAGTCACTCCCCACCAATTTCCCATTTCAACCGCAACTCTACCACTTAATACATATGTGACCTTGGGCAAATCACTTAATTTTACTCATAAAATAGATAATAGCTCTTGATTCATAAGATATTATAAAGATTAAATAAATTAATGTATGAAAAGTACCTCAGTTCAATTCAGTTCAGTCGCTCAGTCGTGACTGACTCTTTGAGACCCCATGAATCACAGCACGCCAGGCCTCCCTGTCCATCACCAACTCCCGGAGTTCACTCAAACTCATGTCCATCGAGTCGGTGATGCCATTCCAGGCATCTCATTCTCTGTCGTCCCCTGTCTCCTCCCGCCCCCAATCCTTCCCAGCATCAGAGTCTTTTCCAGTGAGTCAACTCGTCGCATGAGGTGGCCAAAGTATTGGAGTTTCAGCTTTAGCATCAGTCCTTCCAATCAACACCCAGGATTGATCTCCTGTAGAATGGACTGGTTGGATCTCCTTGCAGTCCAAGGGACTCTCATGAGTCTTCTCCAGCACCACAGTTCAAAAGCATCAATTCTTCGGCGCTCAGCTTTCTTCACAGTCCAACTCTCATATCCATACATGACCACTGGAAAAACCATAGCCTTGACTAGACGGACCTTGGTTGGCAAAGTAATGTCTCTGCTTTTTAATATGCTATCTAGGTTGGTCATAACTCCTTCCAAGGAGTAAGCATCTTTTAATTTCATGGCTGCAATCAGCATCCGCAGTGATTTTGGAGCCCAAAAAATAAAGTCTGACACTGTTTCCACTGTTTCCCCATCTATTTCCCATGAAGTGATGGGACCAGATGCCATGATCTTTGTTTTCTGAATGTTGAGCTTCAAGCCAACCTTTTCACTCTCCTCTTTCACTTTCCTCAAGAGGCTTTTGAGTTCCTCTTCACTTTCTGCCATAAGGGTGGTGTCATCTGCATATCTGAGGTTATTGATATTTCTCCTGGCAATCTTGATTCCAGCTTGTGCTTCTTCCAGCCCAGCGTTCCTCATGATGTACTCTGCATATAAGTTAAATAAGCAGGGTGACAATATACAACCTTGACGTACACCTTTTCCTATTTGGAACCAGTCTGTTGTTCCATGTCCAGTTCTGACTGTTGCTTCCTGACCTGCAAAAAGTACCTCAGTTAACAATAAAAAGGTACCTCAACCTAACAATTACTATAATAATTATTATTAATACATAATTGCTATACATATAAATATATAATTTGTAAATAATACATTTGTTTTGCTATTAATTATTATTATCCAAGCACTAACCTAGGCAGTTTGCACAGGTGCCTAAAATATACTTATAATAATAAAGCAGCAAGACAATGAGTGGAGTATCTGAAACTGGACACACCTGGAAATGAGTCTTGAATCTGCTAAATACTTATTATGTTATCTAAATGCTTAAAGATTCAATTTTCTCATTTATTAAGTCAGAATAAAAATAACTGGCTATCAGAATGTATGCAAAAATTAAGTAGCATAGGCAAGAGCCCTCAGCACAGTGCCTGACAAGTATGAGTTGAAGTTGTAGTAGTTGGAATTGCAACTAATATTCAGAAAGTGTTGTTGTGCCAGACAGTGTTTAAAAACCTGCATGTATCTTATTTTAATCATTATGAAACATCGTGAAGTAGGTGTTATATCCACTTTGTACTGGGTTGGCCAAAAAGTTTTTTTCAGGTTTTTAAGTAATAGCCTCTTGGAAAACCAAGTGAACTTTATGGCCAACTCAACAGATGAGCCAACTAAAGCTTAAATAGAACTACGTGACTTGTGCTAGGTCACATACCTTACAAGTGACAAGAGTTAGAATTTGAACCTCAAACTTTTCCACTGTCTCCACATGTTTTCAGTAACCTCCTTCAAAGCACTTTTAAAAATTATTGTAATTCTTACTATCACCTGACCTGCCTCTTGAGAAACCTGTATGCAGGTCAGGAAGCAACTGTTAGAACTGGACATGGAACAACAGACTGGTTCCAAATAGGAAAAGGTGTACGTCAAGGTTGTATATTGTCACCTTGCTTATTTAACTTATATGCAGAGTACATCATGAGGAACGCTGGGCTGGAAGAAGCACAAGCTGGAATCAAGATTGCCGGGAGAAATATCAATAACCTCAGATATGCAGATGACACCACCCTTATGGCAGAAAGTGAAGAGGAACTCAAAAGCCTCTTGATGAAAGTGAAAGAGGAGAGTGAAAAGGTTGGCTTGAAGCTCAACATTCAGAAAACAAAGATCATGGCATCTGGTCCCATCACTTCATGGGAAATAGATGGAAAAACAGTGGAAACAGTGTCAGACTTTGTTTTTTTGGGCTCCAAAATCACTGCAGATGCTGATTGCAGCCATGAAATTAAAAGACGCTTGCTCCTTGGAAGGAAAGTTATGACCAACCTTGATAGTATATTAAAAAGCAGAGACATTACTTTGCCAACCAAGGTCCGTCTAGTCAAGGCAATGGTTTTTCCCGTGGTCATGTATGGATGTGAGAGTTGGACTGTGAAGAAGGCTGACCGCCGAAGAATCGATGCTTTTGAACTGTGGTGTTGGAGAAGACTCTTGAGAGTCCCTTATACTGCAAGGAGATCCAACCAGTCCATTCTAGAGGAGATCAATCCTGGATGTTCATTGGAGGGACTGATGCTAAAGCTGAAACTGCAATACTTTGGCCACCTCATGCGACGAGTTGACTCACTGGAAAAGACTCTGATGCTGGGAAAGGTTGGGGGCGGGAGGAGAAGGGGACGACGGAGAATGAGATGGCTGGATGGCATCACCGACTCTGTGGACATGAGTTTGAGTGAACTCCGGGAGTTGGTGATGGACAGGGAGGCCTGGCGTGCTGTGATTCATGGGGTTGCGGAGAGTCGGACACGACTGAGAGACTGAACTGAACTATCGCAATATTCCATCTTTGGTTTTCCCACTTGGCACATAGAATCACTGTTGGCTATGTCTGTCTTCCTCTCTAGATCACAAACCCCTGGAGTCTTCTCTCGTCTCTATTCCCATAGTCCTCTCCCACAGTCCCTAGCACAGTGCCCACCCCAAGCACACGGTCCATCTTGTTGAATGTGCACAGTCTTTCTAGCCAACCATCCTACTTCCATATCAGTCCTTCTCTACAAAGCCTGGGTCCCACACTCCTTTTCCGCACACTCTGCTCCCAGCTTGCACCCACAACCGTTCCATCTGCAGCCACACCTCGCCCAGTTGTAGCCCCATGTTCTAGGGCTCAGCATCAACCTCTCACTGCTGCCCCTCAGATCTGAGGTGCCCCCTCACCCCAGCTCTGCTAATAGCTTCTGCCTCTATCCCTATCTTCTGCTCACCTGCCTGGTGCTTTCTGTGTCCCCAGCCCACTTCCCTGGGAGAGAAGAGATGGCCTTAATGCTGTGGGGAGTTCTCTTCCACCTTACTGGCTCTTGGGCTAGTGCCTGTGGCCAGGGTTACAACGCTAACCCCAAGGATGTGCCAGTTAAGAGGAATTTTCAACAGCTTTCATCTCAAGCCCAGTGAAGTGAACATCCTACAAGTACTAGGGAAGCCAACTAGGAAGGATGCATTCAATTGACTCTAATCCTATTGATTGACATTTTATATTTCAGACTTAACAGCCAAATAGCCTTTACACTTAAAATGAAATCTATCTCAGCAGCACTTATTGGGGTACCAGCTTTGTGCCCTGTGTGTGTAGGCTACTCGGATGACAGTGATTAAAAACACCTAGCCCTTGTTCTTGGGCAGCTCTCATTCACATGGTCCATATTCAGATTGGTTCAAGTTCATTGTGGTGCTGGTTGTCTTATACATAATTATATTTTACTTCTAGGTTTTTATTTTTAAAAATCCCCTGGAGACCCATACCATCTGCCTGGATTACCTTTCTAGCACTTCACTCAGTGCCATGAGCCTGAAGACAATTAATACAAGCTCTTTGATGATATGAACTTCCTGGAAGCTTCAGGCATTTTCTTTCAGTCATCCTAGTTGGTGTCTTAATGTGATAATAGGTTGACTGATTTTTATGAGAGTCTTAATTACTCATCAGATGTCCAACTTGAAATTCAATTCCATTTCCACCAACCATATGACCTTGGGCAGGTTGTTTAACCTTTCAGAACCTCAGTTTCCTCATCTGTTAAAATAGAAATAATAAAACCAACCATGAAGGTTTGATGTGATAATTAAATAGAATTCTAGCCAGAAGGTTATAAATATCCCTAAAATTTTATTTGGTTAATTTTTTCCCAACACGTACTGTGGTCTGGATTCTGTACTAGTCCCTGGGAATTCTAAGAGAATTACACAGAGTCCCTGTCTACCACCACCCCCTACCCTACCAGCTAAAATCCACAAACGGGTGAACAGAGACCGAGGGAAGCAAGAAGTTAAGATGCAGACAGATCTCTAAGAGAAATTCTTCAGAGACAGAAGGGAATCAATATTTATGAAGCATTGACTATCTGAGTGTGAGGGACCCTCCAGAGAATCACTGTGGTGTGTTTGTATGTGGGTTTCTCATTTTGGACTTTGCCTTCTCTGTGGCTGAGTTCCCTGAATGTCTGACTTTCCTGCAATAAGTACAGAGAATCCAATCTTGATTCTTCTTCCCTCTGGAGCAACCACATCCCCAAGAACAGCAGGGAATGCTGATGACCACTTAACACATTCAGAAACCATCAGCCAAATCTGGGGCCAGATAAATATGCAGAGAAAG
Source organism: Moschus berezovskii (assembly GCF_049115385.1). Classification (NCBI taxonomy): domain Eukaryota; kingdom Metazoa; phylum Chordata; class Mammalia; order Artiodactyla; family Moschidae; genus Moschus; species Moschus berezovskii. Next base: position 43,186,479 of record NC_142473.1, read on the forward strand.
TCTCCCTGTTGACCATTCCTCTGAATGCTTTTCCCAGCCCTGTTGTCTCTTGCTGCCCAGTAACCCGTTGCCGTGGGAGACAAGTGTACTTAGTGTGACAAGTCACACTGCACCCTGAGCCTCCCCAATCCCATGTCAAGCTGACCCTAATCACCAGCAACTCCCAAGTTATGGAGGACAGAACACAATTATGTTGAAATGCATCACACATTTCTATGAGCTCTTCTCTTGCATAATGTTATTGCCTTTTCCACTCCTTGCAGGAGCCTGCAGAGGCATGGATCTTCCCAGGCTAATACCTCTATGGATGCCTGGGTTGATTCCTTTGTTGCTACCCCTATCTCCTGGGTATCAGGTTCCAAACTCACCCCAATATCAGCCTAGATGGGCCCCTTTCTTGATGAGACAAGAGACACTTAAAGAATACAAATCACTGTGCTGCATTAGGCTTCCCAGCAGCGCTGGAGATGGAGGGAGAAGAGATAAGCAGAGGCCAGCTTTTAAGACTTTGGTTGTTAATATCAGTAGATAGAATTCACATAAAAGGAGGCAAACAAGCTTAGCTCTCTGCAGTTTAGCCTGACTGTTTCAAATTCCAACACTTGGCAGCCTTTATATATCACATGCCCTTGTAATGGTTTGCTTACAGAGTTTATTAAGGATAATACAATAACTTACGAGGAGGGCTTACAAATATGAGGAAAGAAGAGAAATGAAAAGCAAAAGAGAAGAGGAAAGATATCCATCTGAATGCACAGTTCTAAACAATAGCAAGGAGAAACAGGAAAGCCATCCTAAGTGATCGATGCAATGAAATAGAGGAAAACAATAGAATGGCAAAGACTAGAGATCTCGTCAAGAGAATGAGAGATACCAAGGGAATGTTTCATGCAAAGATGGGCACGATAAAGGACAGAAATGGTTTGGACCTAACAGAAGCAGAAGATATTAAGAAGAGGTGGCAAGAATACACAGAACTATACAAAAAAGACCTTCATGACCCAGATAACCATGATCGTGTGATAACTCACTTCGAGCCAGACATCCTGGAGTGCAATGACAAGTGGGTCTTAGAAAGCATCACTACAAAAAAAGCTAGTGGAGGTGATGGAATTCCAGCTGAGCTATTTCAAATCCTAAAAGATGATGCCATGAAAGTGCTGTACTCAATACGCCAGCAAATTTGGAAAATTCAGCAGTGGCCACAGGACTGGAAAAAGTCAGTTTTCATTCCAATCCTAAAAAAAGGCAATGTCAAAAAATGTTCAAACTACCACACAATTGTGCTCATCTCACGAGCTAGCAAAGTAATACTCAAATTTCTCCAAGCAAGGCTTCAATAGAACATGAACCATGAACTTTCAGATGTTCAAGCTGGATTTAGAAAAGGCAGAGGAACCAGAGATCAAATTGCCAACATCCGCTGGATCATAGAAAAAGCAAGAGAAGTTCAGAAAGACATCTACTTCTGCTTCATTGACTACGCCAAAGCCTTTGACTGTGTCGATCACAACAAACTGTGGAAAATTCTTCAAGAGATAGGAACACCAGACCACTTTACCTGCCTTCTGAGAAATCTATATGCAAGTCAAGAAGCAACAGTTAGAACTGGACATGGAACAACAGACTGGTTCCAAACTGGGAAAGGAGTACATCAAGATTGTATATTGTCACTCTGTTTATTTAACGTATATACAGGGTACATCATGAGGAAAAGCCAGGCTGGAAGAAGCACAAGCTGGAATCAAGATTGCCGGGAGACATATCAATAACCTCCGATATGCAGATGACACCACCCTCATGGCAGAAAGCAAAGAGGAACTAAAGAGCCTCTTGATAAAAGTGAAAGAGGAGAGTGAAAAAGCTGGCTTAAAACTCAACATTCAAAAAGTGAAGATAATGGCACCTGATCCCACTAGTTCAGTTCAGTTCAGTTCAGTTGCTCAGTCGTGACCGACTCTTTGTGACCCCATGAATCACAGCATGCCAGGCCTCCCTGTCCATCACCAACTCCCAGAGTTCACTCAAACTCATGTCCATCGAGTCGGTGATGCCATCCAGCCATCTCATTCTCTGTTGTCCCCTTCTCTTCCCACCCCCAATCCTTCCCAGCATCAGAGTCTTTTCCAGTGAGTCAACTCTTTGCATGAGGTGGCCAAAGTATTGGAGTTTCAGCTTTAGCATCAGTCCTTCCAATGAACACCCAGGATCAATCTCCTTTAGAATGGACTGGTTGGATCTCCTTGCAGTCCAAGGGACTCTCAAGAGTCTTCATGGCAAATAGATGGGGAAACAATGGAAACAGTGACAGACTATATTTTCTTGGGCTCCAAAATCACTGCAGATGGTTACTGCAGCCATGAAACTAAAAAAGGCTTGCTCCTTGGAAGAAAAGCTATGACCAACCTAGACAGCATATTAAAAAGCAGAGACGTTACTGTGCCAACCAAGGTCTGTATAGTCAAAGCTATGGTTTTTCTGGTAGTCGTGTATGGGTGTAAGAGTTGGACAATAAAGAAAGCTGAGCGCAGAAGAATTGATGCTTTTGAACTGTGGTGTTGAAGAAGACTCTTGAGAGCCCTTAGGCTGCAAGGAGAGCCAACTGGTCAGTTCTAAAGGAAGTCAGTCTTGAATTTCATTGGAAGGACTGAAGCTGAAGCTCCAATACTTTGGCCACCTGATGCCAACAACTGACTCATTGGAAAAGATCCTGATACTGGGAAAGATTGAAGGCAGGAGGAGAAGGGGGCGACACAGGATGAGATTGTTGAATGGCATCACTGACTAAATGGACATGAGTTTGAGCAAGCTCCAGGAGTTGGTGATGAACAGGGAAGCCTGGCATGCTGCAGTCCATGAGGTTTCAAGAAGCTGGACACAACTGAGCAACTGAACTGAACTACAAGTCAAGCACCTGATGTATGTTTGTTTCATTTAATGCTATGATGTAAGCACTTGGATTAGCCCCTTTACAAATTAGGCATCTGAGGTTTAAAAAGTGTGATTCTTTTTGTCCAAGTCACAGTTGGGGAGGCAGCATTCAAACCCAGGATGTCTACCTTCGGATGACACACTCAACTCTTGCATGATACTGGTGTTAGAGAAGCAACCTAGGAGCGTGGTATGGTGATAAGGACCACCCAGCTCTGCCACTTACCACCTGCATGGCCTCGAGCAGCTTAATTAAATCCTCTATAAAATGGTGATGATCATAATATCTACCTCATATTGTAGCAGTAATAGTCAAGGGTTTAATATACATAAAGTATTTAGCACCATGCTTGGCACCGGGTATCTCAGCTGGTAAAGAATCTTCTTGCAATGCAGGAGACCTGGGTTTAATCCCTGGCTGGGGAAGATCCCCTGGAAAAGTGAATGGCAACCCACTCTAGTATTCTTATCTGGAGAATTTCATGGACAGAGAATCCTGATAGGCTACAGTCCATGGGGTCACAAAGAATCTGACACAACAGAATGACTAACACTTTTACTTTTTGGCACAGAATAAGGATTCAATACATGTTAGTTATTTTTATAAACAGTAAGTCCTTCCAAGTTAAGGGCTTAATCTCAGTCCTCTTTGAATCTAAAGCATAGTGCCAAGTACATAATAGAACTGGATTCAATATTACTGGAATAAACTTTTAAGAGATTAAGCGTTATAGAAAAGGGCTATAATTAAACATTGTTTTTATGAGTGTCTTACTATTACAAAATGCTGTTTAATTTGGGTATAAGATCTCTGAGTTAAAACAGCAAGAAAATTTGGCCCAACAATTACACTCCTAGGTATGTACTCAAGAGAAATGAAAGCACATGTCCACACAAAAACTTGTATGTGATTGTATACAGCAGTATTATGACGGTTGGAAAGGGGCAAACAACCCAATTGTTCATATCAAAGATTGAATGGATAAACAAAATGTGGTATAACCGTACAATGGAATATCACTCAGGCAGAAACAGGAATGAAGTGCCCTTAAGTGCTACATCATGGATGAACCTTGAAAATGTTATGCTAAGTCAAAGAACCAATCATTACAGAGCATATCTTATAAAATCCCATTTATGTGACATGTCTAGGAAAGGCAAATCTATAGAGACAGAAAGTAGATTAACCATTACTTGGGACTAGGAGGATGAGGGTTTGGGTGAGCGTGATAACTGAAGGGTATGGGGTTTCTTTGGAGAGGGTGTGACTAAAATGCTCTAAAACTGACTGTGGTGATGGTATCAACAACTCTGTGAATACAGGAAAAACTATCGAATACTACACTTTAAATGGGTGCATTGTATTATATGTGAATTCTATTTCAATAGATAAAGTTGCTACCAAAGAAAAATCAATAAATTGATGCCTCCACATCAGAAACTCAACACCACTGAGTTCCTCAATCTTAACTGTTTCCTCTTCTGCCCATGCACGTATTCAGGCAGCCTCAGCCTGCACTATATACATATACACCACAATATACAAAATAGCTGCACAATGTATATCCTTACCAAGGAAGACTTCTCTGGTGGCTTAGATAGTAAAGAATCTCCTGCATTGCAGGAGACCTGGGTTCGATCCCAGGGTCAGGAAGATCCCCTGGAGAGGGGAATGACTACCCACTCCGGTATTCTGGCCTGGAGAATTTCATGGACATAAGAACCTGGAGGGCTACAATCTGTAGGGTTGTAAAGAGTTGGACATGACTGAGTGACTAACACAAGGAAGATCAAGGGGATATGAAAAGGCCAAATGCCTGTCGTTATTTAAGGTGAAATGGTAAAATTAACAATTAGTTTTATATTCTGGTCCAGCTGCCCCTCAGATGCTTCTTTTCAATTTTGTCTCCTGTACAGCTCTGTTGGGCAGGATGAAAAGCTGGTGACCTGGTCAAACCAATGCAGAAGTACGAGGTGTCAAATGAAGCTGCAGCACAGCCTGATCTTTCCAAATTAGATGCAAGCTCCAAAGCCCGAAATCAAGGGTAGAAAGTCTAAATATCAAGTCTATTAATCATTTGCAAGCCACTTCTCTCCACGATTTTGTCTGAGAAACAAACAAAAACCCAGTGGTCTGGCATACTCACTGCATCCTTTGTTTTAATGATGTTTTTCAAAACTTGAGCAAATTGCTGATGGAAGAGAGAGAAGTCAGGATTCTAATTAAGCTGTCCCAGTTTAAAAAGTTGTAGAAAACTGCCAACAGGATTGCAAACCTATAGGTATTTAAAAGTGTAAACAGAGGAGAAATGATGTTCGGAATTCATGAGAGTCACTAGGAAGGTCTGTAATTACAACCGAGACTGAAGTGTAATTTTCCCACTTGGAGATCTTGTTCTTTGCTCTGCTTTTCACCAGTGACGCTCTGTATAGATATTCTCATAAGGGAGAAACTAGGCAGAAGGCAAAAAAGAAAAATCACATTTTCCCTTTTCCTGAGAACTCTTATTACTGTTAATTCAAACTCAAAAACATACGTATTCAGGTAGTAGTATTGAGATTTACAGATGAAATGCTGCTTTCACTAAATAAGGAGTAGTGACTTTAGTTGAGTGTCCTCAGCTACTCACAAGTTTCAGTTCATTTAATCCGTGCAGCTACCCTAATGAGGCCAACACTATTGATTATTACCTTTATTATGACTATTATTAAATTATATTTTCCAGATAAAGAAAGACAGAGAGAAGTAGTTTGTCCCGTACTGTGCACCCAGCATAAATGATAGAGCTGAGATTTAAACCCTGTTGGACTCTAGAGCCGTGTTTGTAATCATTTGTTCTGTCTATCCAATAAACAGTCCTTAATTCTATTCTTGATGCTTCTACTCTGAAAAGTTGAACATGTTAGAACATTGGAAAGACATATTATTGTGTGCAACATCATTTTTTTTTACTATGTGTTACCATTTTCCTTACTTAATACATGGGTATTGGGTAGCTTCTAGGCGCAAGGCGGTGTCCTTAGTTAGCCTCAAGGTGAGATATGCCTCAGGAACTTCACCCATGTTATTCTCCTGGCCCACATGCCCTGCCCTCCCCTTCCTCTGCATCACCTGCTCAGCTTGTCAGGTGCCAGCTTAAAATATCACTTCTCAAACAAGCTATTTTTGACTTCCCCTTCACTCGCTCCTCTGTTATATATTGCACTTTTCCTTTGTAACACTTTCCAAGTTTATAATCAAATGTGTTTTCCCAGCTAGAAGGCAAGTTCCCTGAAGGCAGAGTGGGTGCCTGGCTTGTTCACTACTGTTTCATGATTGGCAGAGAATTTGCTATGTTCATATTGAACAGCAAATGAATACAGGAAAGGACGAGACATCGGTTGTGCCCTTGTGCTGCTTACATTTTGGCAGAGTCACATACAAGTGCATGCCTACAAGGAAGGAGAGGGATGTAGAAGGAGATGGAGCTCAGAGAAGGGACTTATCAAAGTTACAACATTTGATCTGGTCCTTGGAGGAGGGGCTGGCATTTCAGATGAAGAAAAGCCAAGAACAAACCTCAGATCCCAGCGAGCACAACCTGCTGAGTAAATTGCTGTGGTGTATTATACTTATTTAGAAAATAAAGTAAGAAAAGCGTGAAACAGGAAATGTTGCTTTCCTTTCCCCTGAAATCATTTAGGTATAGACTGTCTTTGGGGACCTAAAAACAAATGGAATTGCTTAGCTTGAAAATAGCTGTCTTCACACACTGATGAAGATTCTAGAAGCCAAAGTACAAGATATAACATGTGCCTTTGACCCAGATACCATCCCTCACTTAGAAGAAAAAGAGCCATGAATTTCTGAGAAGAAATGGGTTAGGTGTCTCCTTTGTTTTTCTGTCTTTCCATTTCCTATTCTAGTGAGGAGCATGAGATTGCAGAATTTCTCAGCCAAGTCGTGAACAGTCTCTTAAAAACCAGTCTGTCACTTTTTAAGCTCAAAATCAATAGAGGAAATCACACAAAGATCAATAGACTTGACTCCATAAAAATTAAAAACTAGTCTATATCAAAACTCACAAAACCTAAATGGAAGGCAAACTGTAAACAGAAAAATATTCACCACAACTCTGATGGCAAATCAACTCTAGTCCAGTTCAACACACACCAGTTGTTTGTTCCTGTGTAACTAGAGCTATTAGCTGCAGGGCCCTTCAGAGCTCAATCAGACAGTGTCGGTTCTTATGGGGTTCTGCTGGGAGAGAAGGATGTACCGATGGACCACGCCCATGCACTGTTGTAAGAGCGCAAGGAACTCTGGGAAAAGAGGATGGACACTTAACGCAGTCCGAGGTTCATGGAAAGTTTCCTGAAGGGTGTCCTCTGACTGATGAAAGTAGAGGAGAACTCATGAGGGGGAGAGGTGCAGTGTTTTTAAAGCAATGAGAAAAATGCGTGAAGACAGAAGGATGTGAAACTTCTTGGTGTGTGCATATTGGGGGTGGTTGCAAATTGTTCAGGGTTCTGGAATGAAGTAAAATGTTGAGAGTGATGGGGATGAGACTGGGCAGATAAACAAGGATTACTTTTTAAATAAAAGTTTGTACTTTGTCCTATAGCTGACAGAGCACCATCGAAGCATATAATAAAGGCCTGAACAGGGTGATGTTAGAAGTCAGTTTCACAGGTCAAGGAACTAGTTAGGATTGCACAGAGTTCATGGCACAAGCGCTTTAAATTGGTGAGTGCAGTGAAGTGGGGATTTTGAAGTGAGATTTGAGCACACTGTTAGTTTTAATGATTTAACTGCTGATTCACAGCCTCACCTTGCAGGAGTTGATATTTCCTGGAGAAGGCAACTAAATTATGTTTGCTTGGTCTAGGGATGGATGATCATAGGCACAGGAAAGTGTGCCAGATTCAAGAGTTGTTTAACATAGGAATAGGAAGTTGGGTTGGTTTCAGTACAGAAACCTACTCAATGCTGTCTTGCTTCAGCATCCTACTCCCAACCCAACCCACCATCTTCATGATATTTTTGGGTGAGTAAGTCTGACATTTTTTACAAATGCATTTGGGAAATGGGATTATTGTGACCCTGACATGGCCTGGTTTCATGAAACAAATGGACTGTTGAATTAAACCAACAGCTATGGACAGAGAATAAAGCTTCCTGCACTGTGGATGAGGTAGAGTTTCCATGGGCAGTGAGAGGAGTGCTGACCTCAAGATGAAGGGAGTAAACTGGTACCTTGGGGAGACATAGTGGGATCTTTTGGGAATAGTTTAACTTTTTGTTCTTTTCCCATAGATCATCTGAGTCATTTTTGGTGTACTAGTAAATATTTTCCTCTCTTTTATTGAGATAACTTTTGGCCATCCCAACATGGAGCTTAGAAAGTGAGGTCTTAGGAATTAGAGGTTTGAGCAGTAAAAAGAAAGGCAGTCTTTGCAACATGATTCATCCACTGATGCCAGGATGGGAAGGCGGCATTAAGGTGAGAAAGGACCGGAGAACCAGAGATGGGAGAGGCAGGAAGTCTGCACCAGGTCCAAATAGCTGTCACACAGAGGCCAAGAACAAGCTCCTCCCCTCACCCCAAATATGTTAGAGGAAGGCTGAGGTTGAGAATGGCAAGCTGACACTTGTGTTGCCTTTTTATTACTAGAAAAAATATTAAAAATGTGAAAACCAAAATGAGACCTTTTGAAAAAAAGTTATTCTAATTCTGCATATATTTTATGCAGTAAAGCAGAAAGAACTAGATTAAAATGAGCAAGGATAGCCTACAAGATCCTTAATTGATAAAGGATAAAGAACTCATTTAATTGGTGACTGTCTTGAATAATATGCACTGGAAAGTATATAATCTAAAGTAGCACACAAGTAAGAAAAATAACCAAGGAAATAAGAAGTAGTCAAGAAAAGTTCCATAAATTAAATCATAGTTTGAAAGGATAAAGTCATGTTAACACTCATTACCATATTTTAATTTCATGGTGATTAAAATTATAATGTAGCATGTATTACCACTTAATTGATCTGCCAACATCAAGTATTTTCAAGGGTTTTTTTTTGTTCTCCAAAGTCATAAACTATCTATTCTTTGCTGCATAATTTCGGAAGTAATTTCAAACCATAAATATTTCTCTTTATTAAAATTCTCAGGAAATTAGAGCCTCAATAACTACTTATTTATATCTGCTTTGGCAAGAGGCCAGGACATTCGTTTTCTTATATTTTGAATTCTACAAAATTCAAGTGCTAAAGAATATTATCTATTAATCTTCTTACTTCCTTTTATGACAGCTTTACAGTTTAATAGTAATGTTCAGATATCTAAGGGTGACTAGCTAAGCTGTGTCCCTTTAAAACTGGGTTTCTTCTCTGATAGAAAGTGTTTGCTTGTAGAGGATGCAAACACACCGGACTGCCAAGCCTTGTACCTTTCCAGCAGCTGGTCAGCCTGCCCAGCACGAAGCTGTCCCTTGCTGACGCTGATCTCCAGAGACCAGGCAATGCTTAGGGCTTTCACCTAATCTGAGTACCCCTACCTCAGACGCACCCCGTGATGGGATGATGTCCTTGTGCTGGCCCACTACTGCAGCCTGCCCTCGATCCCTCATGGTGCGGCCACTTGCAGCTGGTTTTAGGGCATCCCTTATCAGTGCGTCTGTGCTAGGCCACCCTGGTTATGGTGGAGTAAATGGGACACATATGTCACTTTGGAGCCTCAGGAGTCTCTTCAGATAAAAATAAACTTGGAAAACTGCAATACCTTCCAAAGACAATACTTTCCTAATGATTCCTGACTTTTTGGACACCCCACTGCCCTGATTAATGGTCATTCAGATTGACCACCTGGCATAGCTCACTGTCAAGATTAAAGAGGACATTTTTCAAAAGTCAGATGCTGTCTTTTGTATGGTAAAATCCCAGTGTGCATGCATGTGTGTGTGCACGCTAATGACAGGTATGCAGGCTGATGACAGTTACAGACAGACTCAGTATCTGAGTCCTAAAATTAATTGGCCTCTACATGCCCATTCTCTAGTACCATTATTCTTAGGACTTAAAAAAATCAATCATTATAATTACTCCTCATAGTTAGCAAAATGGTTAGACTAAGGCTGCCCAATATTTTAAGCTAGCTGGAAGTGGAGAAATGCTTGGTAGAGATCTTTGGCATGAACTATCCAGAGGTTAAGGAAAGAGGGGGAGGCAACAGAAACAGCCTGTTTTACATCATTACAGGCTATAAACAGAGAAATCCACTTTCAGTGCTGAGATTAGCCTGAGTATGAATCACACTTCCTTACATCTTTTTAAATTTATTTATTTTTAATCAAAAGATAATTGGTTTACAATATTGTGCTGGTTTCTGCCATATATCAACATGAATCAGTCATAGGTATACATATGTCCCCTCCCTTTTGAACCTCCCTCACACCATATCCTACCACTCTAGGTTATCACAGTTAAATACCTAAAGGTAAGACCAGAAACTATAAAACTCTTAGAGGAAAACTTAAGCAGAATACTCTATGACATAAATCACAGCAAGATCCTCTATGACCCACCTCCTAGAGTAATGGAAATAAAAACAAAAAGACAAATGAGGCCTAATTAAACTTAAAAGTTTTGTATAGCAATTGAAACTATAAACAAGGTGAAATGACACCCCTCAGAGTGGGAGAAAATTCATTTTTTAAAAATCTGGCTCTGATAGGGTTTTTAGTTGAGCATACATAACACTCATACAGAAGAACACCAACCATGGTTACACAGCAGTGAGGGAATATGTGATTGTAAGAAACGGAAACCTATCCAACATTACACAAAACCAAATAACTTATTGGAAGCAGATAGGGTATCCCTCCCAGATCCCATGGGCAAAAAGTGTATTCACAGGTTCAGTGTAAATGAAGGTCAGGACCCAAGGTTAAGGGCTATACAGCCCCTCAACTCTTGCCTGCATAGCCCAACTCTCACGGCCTCATAAACAGAGCCCAAACACCATGCCACCTGACCTCCAAGTTTCAGGGTCTCAGTCTGAGTCTCTTAATTTAAGATCAAGTGAGAGGGAAGAAGAGAATTGAGTTGGTCACTGGCCAGCTGATGGACTGAACCCTTCTGGGCCAAGTGGCTCCAATCTTTGGGTGAGACAATTTTAAGCAGACTGGTATCTCAGCAAGGTTGGTCAATGTCTCTGTAATCAGCAAGATCTCAGATCAAGAGGAGTCCTGTGGCACCCCACCTTGGGGACTTACTTAAAGGGGAAAGAGTAGGAACGGCTATTATGGAGATTCATATATTTCATAAAGCACCAATGGGAGGCATATTTCCTGAGACGGTCTGGGATTAGAAAATCTAAAGACTGTAGAGACTAATTCTAGCCTTAGATTGAGGATAAAAACAGAACTGCCAGGCCCCATGTGAGACTTTGAAAAATGAGAAGTTACCAGGTTAAGGTCACAGACCAGGAGGACAGATACAGGAAGAGGAATAAGGAATCAAAGGGATACTTAAATTATCATCTTAGCATGAGACATATATCCTCTCATTTCATCCTTACAACAAATTTCCCTTGCAGTTAGAGGTGGCACAGAGTGGTAACGACACATCCAGTTTATGGAATCTGAATGCCTGGGTTCAAATTCTAATCTTGCCAATTACTAGCATTAGAACCTTCTAGTTATAACCTTCTAGACGAACCTTAGGGCTCGTCATTTTTCTTGTATCAGCTGAATTCCTCATCTGCAAAATCCTGGTCAATGATTAGCTCCAACTCAACTGATGACTCTGGGCTTAAACAAGAAGAGACAAAAGAAAGTGAATTAACATTTGCTGAGTAATCTAATTAGGAGCCAAAGCCTGTATGTCTTAAGATCTTGGTAAATTCTCAAATCTTCAGATACACTCTGAGATCCTAGCTTCATCTCTCTTCCTCTGTTCCCTCAGCTCTTCCAATTATTCTCATTGTTATCTTGGCAGCTCTGAGGAATATTCTAGTAACATAGATCTGATCATGCCTCTGCTTTAGGCTTGGTGGATCCTTATTATCTACAAAAGTAAATCCTCACCCTTGAGTTAGGCAGTCCCCAATAACCACCTCCCTCACCGGTGTTTTCCTAGCCTCATATTATGATCCCCACCTGCTCTGCCCTGCCCCTCTTCTGGCCACCCCAATGGCATTGTTTTCATCTCTCCATTTGTATGTTTTTACATGTATAATTCTCTTTGCTTTAGTTGTTCTCTTTTGGCAAAATTCCTTCAGTTATTCAAGATCTAGATCAAATATTCATAAATTCATCCAGGCATTACTTGATGCCTCTTATAAATCCAAATGTACCTATATTATAGTACATACAGTCCACCTCTGTATCCATGGTGGGCATTGGATCCAGGACCCCCGGCAGATACCAAAATTCAGAGATGCTCAAGTCCCTTATATAAAATGGCATAATACAGTCGCCCCTGCCTCCTCATTGAAAAGGGTTCATTGCTAATCCACCATCTAATTTTTGCAAATTTCTTTTGATATCTGAGATGCTTTGTCCCCAAAAGGTCAAATTACCATCCTAGTATCCTCAGGGACTGCATAATCTGCATCAGTATGATGCCTGTAGGCCTGATAAATCTTTTCCAAAAGTTCAAAGGGATCCTCATTTAGTTTTTGCTGAATTTCTTGAATTTTATTCAAACTCTTTTTCTTTGGCTCCCCTTTTCAAAGCCTTACCAAGATGTACTTATGGGAATGCAATTAGGGTATTCTTACTTGAGGTCCCAATTTGGTTCAGATGTGGGTAATGCCAAGTGGGCTTCAGGTGCACCATTTGGGTCTGTTAGGTGGAGCTGGCATGTTTTTTCCCTGGTCTTATCAATGACCATTCTCCTTTCATCTCCTGTAAGCATTATATTGAGAAGAATGTATATGCCTGCCCATGAAGGGTGGTGGGCAGCACCACTTCTATTAAGCTTTTGGAGAGAATCCTCCCTATAAGAAGGGTTATCATCTTTTCAATTAAACAAGTCTGAGAAACCTAGCAGGCTGGCCATTTGCCTTTAGGCCCCCTATGAGATAGCCACATAAGAGAAATGGCCCTGCCCCAGGAATGGCTTCTGGTCCAAATCAGGTGCCCTGACGGCTCTCAGATGGTCCAGACCGGTCCCTGTGCTCCAGGGACTAACACCGGATTTTCTAATTGGTCCCTATAATGAACTCCCTTTGGCATTTCTTCACACTCCAATCCTGGTTTTTAAGATTTCATTGTGTATTTTCTTTCCTTCCTGAGTCCCAGTGTCAGGAACTGGGGCTGGATAGGAATGGGAAGAGGTTGGGGGGGGGGGTGGATATACTGGTATAGCAGAGCAGAGGGACAGCTAACTCAGCTGGAGTTAAGGTTTAAGGCAACAAACCCTCTTGCTCATTCCCTTCCTCACTTTCCCTGATGTATAATAATAGCACAAATGCTTGCACACAGAGGATTTCATCATTCTTCCCTACTTTTTCACAGAATAGCTCTAACTGTGGGATTGTACAGCCACTCAAAGGCTGCCATCCCTCAGGATTTTATTGTGAAACCATAAATAGCAACTGATTTTCTCTAATCATTTTGCTTTGGCATCAACCAACAGGACTGAATTATGGGCTGGCGCTTTTGGTGGAACCAAGTGGGGTCTTTCTCTTCTCCCTGGGAATGTCCAACTCTCGGACAAGAGCAGACAGGTGGTTTTTTCCTCTTGTTCCTCCATTTGACATCAGTAAAGGTTTTAAATATCACAAAACTGACTTGGCTGTAAATAGTGAAAAGGCACCAAAGCAAAATGGATCAAAAAACTCAAAGAATAAACAGAAAACCCTAAATAAACCCTCAACTGTGGTTTTGGGATTTTACATATATCAACAACACCGGAGAACACAATCAATGTAATTAACAGAGCATGGGTGGAAACATGGCGCACAGAGTCCCAGGATAAACCTGACTAACCCCCTAGTGGAGATCTGAACAGGTACTGTGGCTACAGACCCTTTATCTTCTCCTTAGTCATGGGTTCATAGCTGTAATCAGAACACTTATCTAAACTGTGGCTCAAGGACTTTAGGGATAGTTGAAACTTCCTTCAATTTTTAAAGACAAAACAAATAGTTCAAATAAATGCTAGCACCCAAAGAAACAAACAAACCAGTTCACAACACAAAACAAATTGGCTTATTCCAGAGAAAAAGCCCCAGAGAGGAAACACACTTTCCAGTTGTACACACTGGAGTGACTTACCCTACTGCATTGAGCCCATCGACTACTAGATGCTGATCCCTTATTCCAATTGCCATGTACTGGGGCAGCCAGTGCTGCTTTAGGAAATTCTGAAGGGCAGGTCCTCCAGACAAGTGGTCCCAGCAGCTGCTAGGGCCTTACTGGAAAATTCCCTAACCAGGGTTGGCTGTCCAAGAGCAGTTAGTCTCCTGGCTATGCCAAAGCCTTTGACTGTGTGGATCACAATAAACTGTGGAACATTCTGAAAGAGATGGGAATACCAGACCACCTGACCTGCCTCTTGAGAAACCTGTATGCAGGTCAGGAAGCAACAGTTAGAACTGGACATGGAACAACAGACTGGTTCCAAATAGGAAAAGGAGTACGTCAAGGCTGTATATTGTCACCTTGCTTATTTAACTTATATGCAGAGTACATCATGAGGAACGCTGGGCTGGAGGAAGCACAAGCTGGAATCAAGATTGCCAGGAGAAATATCAATAACCTCAGATATGCAGATGACACCACCCTTATGGCAGAAAGTGAAGAGGAACTCAAAAGCCTCTTGATGAAAGTGAAAGAGGAGAGTGAAAAGGTTGGCTTGAAGCTCAACATTCAGAAAACAAAGATCATGGCATCTAGTCCCATCACTTCATGGGAAATAGATGGGGAAACAGTGGAAACAGTGTCAGATTTTATTTTTTTGGGCTCCAAAATCACTGCAGATGCTGATTGCAGCCATGAAATTAAAAGACGCTTACTCCTTGGAAGGAAAGTTATGACCAACCTTGATAGTATATTAAAAAGCAGAGACATTACTTTGCCAACCAAGGTCCGTCTAGTCAAGGCTATGGTTTTTCCAGTGGTCATGTATGGATGTGAGAGTTGGACTGTGAAGAAAGCTGATCGCCGAAGAATTGATGCTTTTGAACTGTGGTGCTGGAGAAGACTCTTGAGAGTCCCTTGGACTGTAAGGAGATCCAACCAGTCCATTCTAAAGAGGATCAGTCCTGGGTGTTCATTGGAAGGACTGATGCTAAAGCTGAAACTGCAATACTTTGGCCACCTCATGTGACGAGTTGACTCACTGGAAAAGACTCTGAGGCTAGGAAAGGTTGGGGGTGGGAGGAGAAGGGGACAAGAGAAAGAGATGGCTGGATGGCATCACCGACTCTGTGGACATGAGTTTGAGTGAACTCCGGGAGTTGGTGATGGACCCCTGGTGTGCTGTGATTCATGGGGTCGTGGAGAGTCGGACACGACTGAGTGACTGAACTGAACTGAACTGAACTGGCTCTACCAAAATTTTTTACTGAGTCCAAGCTTATACTGGTCACTGCACAATGGACCAATAAATCAAGAGATGAGTTGCTGGGACAAGGACCTGCGACTTGATTTGGAAAGCCAGCAGACCCAGAAGATGCCGCTCTAGTGTCCCAAAGAACCATCTTTCTGGAGTTAGGAATCAGGCTTCTTTACACTGAAAGAGGAGGGGCTAAAGTTCTGGTTCCGGCCAGACTCCAGAAGGGGATGTGTTAATTTCTTCTTGCCTGCAACCATTCACAGGTGAGCCTAGTCAGGATGATTCCTGTGAGCTTAACAAGTTTATTTTAACTTAATGTTCATTACCTGTGAGGCAGGCCTCCCAGAGCTACAAGCTATTATGCATAATTTAAGTGTATAGGTAACATCCCTTTGGGATTCCTGGTGGCTCGGTGGTAAAGAATCTGTCTGCCAGTGTAGGAGACTGGGGTTCAATTCCTGGGTCAGGAAGATCCCCTGGAGAAGGAAATGGCAACCCACAGGAATATTCTCACCTGAAAAATCCCATGAACAGAGGAACCTGGAGGGCTGCAGCCCATAGGACTGTCAAAGAGTCAGACAGACTTAGTGATTAAACAACAAAACATCCCCTTAGTGATTAACTTGAAGTAGAATACAAGGATTCTTACCTATTACATTCCCTCTAGTTGAAGTTTGTTCATGTTTAGACATAGAAGAAAATATGGAATGTTGTTGCTGTGGAAACAAACCTAGAAAATGACTTTCTTTTCTCCTTTATATAAATGTAAGAGTCATATCTCATGGCTAAGCTGAATATGAATAATTATACAATGGCATTGAAAGCATCAAGCTTTCTCCTAAGGTGCTGTGTAGCAGACCACAGAACAGGCTCCACGTGCCACTCTAGCATATAATCTTTCCAACTTTGATGCACAGTCATTGGGTTAAATATTATTTTCAGTGTACCCTACAATGAAATTACTGCATTTCAGTGGATTTCTGTTTGGGGATTTAAGGTATTTTAAAATCACATAGTATAACAATTTTTCAAGAGAAAAAAACCACTTACCCATTATTTTTAAAAGTTCGTTTCAAAAGCCTCTATTCTGTTTTATGTATTTGGGATCAGGCCACATGGAAAGGTTCTCTTAAGAGTCTATAGAAATATTTTCCCTTTCCTCCCTTGTACTCCTACAAGAAAGCTAAAAAGTAATAACAAAATACATTTTGTGATTTCACTCTGTAGAATGGTTCTTTGTCTGACCACCTTTTCTCCTGACAAATTAATTACTTTACTGGAAGGAACACTGGAAATGTTACTTTTTGTCACCTTAATTGATCAAAAGACCATTTTCATGTATTAAAACCTCCAGGTACTAGCTGATTTCTGTGGCTTTCATAGCTTGACTTTTACTGTGTTGATAACTTTCCTGGTTCTCAGTCTGAACTGCAGCAGCAACCCAAATATCTTTGCCTCAAAAGTCTTAAAAATGGGGAGTTTCTCATTTCAACCCATGTTTAAGATGTTACATGTTCTAGCAGTAAAAAAAAAAAAAAAAAAAAAGACTTCATGGTGGCATTCAGACTTCCTCCCCCTGCTTTTGTACAATAGGAGCTCCTCATGTAATAAGTGTGTAACTCACATGTAAGCAGACTTGACATAGGATCACAAGGTGAGAGCTGGGAAATGCCTCTGGTGGTCTAATCAATGGATCCTGGAGAAAACTGACAAGATAAAACCCAGTCCACAGGGTTGTTAAATAGATAAACTAAATAGCGCATGTGGATAAAGCAAAGTTCTGTTTCTAATACACCTTCTCTCTTTTAACCACTTTCAGGTTCTCTGAACAAAGTCTAATCTCCTTATGATCTTTTCCATTGTTCCTCTGGTCACTCTACGGTCTCTTCTTTATCCACCTCCCTCACATCCCATTCCAGCCATACTGAGCATCTTTTAGGTCCCCCCACACATATCATTTCTCTTAGGTGAGGTATTTTCACTCACCTCTACCTTGAACTCCAGACCCATATTCCCAACTGTCCCCTACTTCATCCTTCATCTGGATATCTAACAGACATTTCAGAATTAACTGTGTCCAAAACTGATCTTCTCTGTCAACTGATCCCACCATGATCCTTAACACATATAATTGCTTACACTAGGTATTTTACTTACTTATTCTGTTTATTATATATCTTCCCATTGGAAGGTAAGCTCCAATAGATGGAGCAACTTTTTCTTTTTGTTCAATAATAAGTTCCCAGGGCCTAGGATGGGCTTCCCAGGTGGCACTAGTTGTGAAGAAGCCATGTGCCAATGCAGGAGACATAAGAGACTTGGATTCAATCCCTGGGTTGGGAAGAGCCCCTGGAGAAGAGCATGTCAACCCATTCAAGTATTCTTGCCTGGAGAATCCCATGGACAGAGGAACCTGGCAGGCTACAGTCCACAGGGTCACAAAGAGTTAGACACGACTGAAGTGACTTAGCATGCAAGCAGAGCTTAGTATGGTTCCTAACTATTAAGGACTAAATGCCTATATCCATCCACTCCAAGTTCATATGTTGAGCTCTCAGTTCAGTTCAGTCGCTCAGTCGTGTCTGACTCTTTGCGACCCATGAATCACAGCACGCCAGGCCTCCCTGTCCATCACCAACACCCGGAGTTCACTCAAACTCATGTCCATCGAGTCAGTGATGCCATCCAGCCATCTCGTTCTTGGTCGTCCCCTTCTCCTCCTGCCCCCAATCCCTCCCAGCATCAGAGTCTTTTCCAGTGAGTCAACTCGTCGCATGAGGTGGCCAAAGTATTGGGTTTTCAGCTTCAACATCAGTCCTTCCAATGAACACCCAGGATTGATCTCCTTTAGAATGGACTGGTTGGATCTCCTTGCAGTCCAAGGGACTCTCAAGAGTCTTCTCCAGCACCACAGTTCAAAAGCATCAATTCTTCAGTGATCAGCTTTCTTCACAGTCCAACTCTCACATCCATACATGACCACGGGAAAAACCATAGCTTTGACTAGACAGACCTTAGTTGGCAAAGTAATGTCTCTGTTTTTTAATATGCTTTCTAGGTTGGTCATAACTTTCCTTCCAAGGAGCAAGCGTCTTTTAATTTCATGGCTGCAATCAGCATCTGCAGTGATTTTGGAGCCCAAAAAATAAAGTCTGACACTGTTTCCCCATCTATTTCCCATGAAGTGTTGGGACCAGATGCCATGATCTTTGTTTTCTGAATGTTGAGCTTTAAGCCAACTTTTTCACTCTCCTCTTTCACTTTCATCAAGAGGCTCTTTAGTTCTTCACTTTCTGCCATAAGGGTGGTGTCATCTGCATATCTGAGGTTATTGATATTTCTCCCGGCAATCTTGATTCCAGTTTGTGCCTCTTCCAGCCCAGCGTTCCTCATGATGTACTCTGCATGTAAGTTATGTAAGCAGGGTGACAATATACAGCCTTGACGTACTCCTTTTCCTATTTGGAACCAGTCTGTTGTTCCATGTCCAGTTCTAACTGTTGCTTCCTGACCTGCATACATGTTTCTCAAGAGGCAGGTCAGGTGGTCTGGAATTCCCATCTCTTTCAGAATTTTCCACAGTTTATTGTGATCCACACAGTCAAAGGCTTTGGCATATTAAATGAAGCGGAAATAGATGTTTTTCTGGAACTCTCTTGCTTTCTCCATGATCCAGCAGATGTTGGCAATTTGATCTCTGGTGCCTCTGCCTTTCCTAAAACCTGCTTGAACATCTGGGAGTTCACGGTTCACATATTGCTGAAGCCTGGCTTAGAGAATTTTGAGCATGACTTTACTAGCGTGGGAGATGAGTGCAATTGTGTGGTAGTTTGAGCATTCTTTGGCATTGCCTTTCTTTGGGATTGGAATGAAAACTGACCTTTTCCAGTCCTGTGGCCACTGCTGAGTTTTCCAAATTTGCTGGCATATTGAGTGCAGCACTTTCACAGCATCATCTTTCAGGATTTGAAATAGCTCAACTGGAATTCCATCACCTCCACTAGCTTTGTTTGTAGTGATGCTTTCTAAGGCCCACTTGACTTCACATTCCAAGATGTCTGGCTCTAGGTGAGTGATCACGTCATTGTGATTATCTTGGTCATGAAGATCTTTTTTGTACAGTTCTTCTGTGTATTCTTGCCACCTCTTCTTAATATCTTCTGCTTCTGTTAGGTCCATACCATTTTTGTCCTTTATCGAGCCCATCTTTGCATGAAATGTTCTGTTGGTATCTCTAATTTTCTTGAAGAGATCTCTTGTTTTTCCCATTCTGTTGTTTTCCTCTATTTCTTTGCATTGATCGCTGAGGAAGGCTTTCTTATCTCTCCTTGCTATTCTTTGGAACTCTGCATTCAGATGCGTATATCTTTCCTTTTCTCCTTTGCTTTTCACTTCTCTTCTTTTCCCAGCTATTTGTAAGGCCTCCCCAAACAGCCATTTTTCTTTTTTGCATTTCGTTTCCATGGGGATGGTCTTCATCCCTGTCTCCTGTACAATGTCACGAACCTCCGTCCAGAGTTCATCAGGCACTCTATCTATCAGATCTAGTCCCTTAAATCTAATCCACTCCTACCACTGTGATGTTTTTAGAAGGAAAGATCTTTGGGAAGTAACTAGGACTCATTCATTTATTTCAGTCGCTCTTTGCAACCCCATGGACTGCAGCATGTCAGGCTTCCCTGTTCATCATCAACTCCCAGAGCTTGCTCAAACTCATGTCCAACCATCTGATCCTCTGTTGTCCCCTTCTCCTCCCGCCTTCAATCTTTTCCAGCATCAGGGTCTTTCCAAATGAGCCAGTTCTTCGCATCAGGTGGCCAAAGTATTGGAGTTTCAGCTTTAGCATCAGTCCTTCCAATGAATATTCAGGACTCATTTCCTTTAGGGTTGACTGGTTGGATCTCCTTGCAGTCCAAGGGACTCTCAGGAGTCTTCTCCAACACCACAGTTCAAAAGCATCAATTCTTCAGCTTTCTTTGTAGTCCAACTCTCACATCCATACATGACTACTGGAAAAATCATAGGTTTGACTAGATGGAATTTTGTCAGAAAATAATGTGTTTGCTTTTTAATGATGAGATCAATCCTGGATGTTCATTGGAGGGACTGATGCTAAAGCTGAAGCTGCAATACTTTGGCCACCTCATGCGACGAGTTGACTCACTGGAAAAGACTCTGATGCTGGGAAAGGTTGAGGGCGGGAGGAGAAGGGGACGACAGAGAATGAGATGGCTGGATTGGATCACCGACTCTGTGGACATGAGTTTGAGTGTACTCCGGGAGTTGGTGATGGACAGGGAGGCCTGGCGTGTTGTGATTCATGGGGTCGCGGAGAGTCGGACATGACTGAGCAACTGAACTGAACTGAACTGAACTGAACGTTGGTCATAGCTTTTCTTCCAAGGAGCAAGTATCTTTTAATTTCATGGCTGCAGTCACCATCTCAGTGATTTTGGAGCCCAAAACAATACAGTGTTTCACTCCTTCCATTGTTTCCTCATCTATTTGCCTTGAAGTGATGGGACCAGATGCCATGATCTTAGTTTTCTGAATGTTTAGTTTTAAGCCCACTTTTTCACTCTCTTCTTTCACTTTCATCAAGAGGCTCTTCACAGTTCTTCTTCACTTTCTGCCATAAGGGTGGTGTCATCTGCGTATCTGAGGTTATTGATATTTCTCCTGGCAATCTTGATTCCAGCTTGTGCTACACCCAGCATTTCGCATGGTGTACTCTGCATAGAAGTTAAATAGGCAGTATGACAGTGTACAGCCTTGATGTTCTCCTTTCCCAATTTGGAACCAGTCTGTAGTTCAATGTCCGGTTCCAACTGTTCCTTCTTGACTTACATACAAATTTGTCAGGAGGCAGGTAAGGTGGCCTGGTGTTCCTATCTCTTTAAGAATTTTCACAGTTTCTTGTGATCCACACAGTCAAAGACTTTGGTGTAGTCAACAAAGCAGAAGTAAATGTTTTTCTGGAACTCTTGCTTTTTTATTGATCCAACAGATGTTGGCAATTTGATCTCTGGTACCTCTGCCTTTTCTCAGTCCAGCTTGAAAATATGGAATTTCGCAGTTCACATAGCCGGGCTTGGAGAATTTTGAACATTACTTTGCTAGCATGTGAGATGAGTGCAATTGTGCAGTAGTTTGAACATTCTTTGACAATGCCTTTCTTTGGGATTGGAATGAAAACTGACTTTTTCCAGTCCTGTGGCCACTGCTGCGTTTTCCAAACTCTAATTACGATTAAATGAGGTCATATTGGTGGAGTCCTCACAAATGGGATCAGTGTCCTTGTAAGAGTCAGAAGAGAGCTTGCTTTCTCTCTTCCTTGCCGTGTGACTAAGTTGGCAGTCTGCCACCTGGAAGGGCACCCTCACCAGATCTGACTGTGCTGGCACCCTGAGCTCAGACTTCTAGCCTCCAAAACTGTGAGAAATAAATTTCTGTTGTTTATAAGGCATTAGATTTGTGGTATTATTTTATGGAAGCCAGAACAGACAAAGACATCAAATCAAAAACTCAGTCAGTGTTTACTGAATGAATAAATGATCTTGTAGCAACAGAATGAAGATGGATGAAACCTCACCCAGAATTCCCCAGATCTGGATAACCATGGTGCAGTAGAAAGGTCAGATTCTGTCAGGCAAATCTCTCAAGCTCTATGACCTAGGGGGATTAATTTAACCTTTGAGACACTTTTCTCATTTGGTGACATGAAGGTAAGACAGCTCACAAGATTGTTGTGGGTTAATTGCTATAAATGGCTTTAGCCATACTGTGGGTTGGCCCTCAATAAATATTCAATTCTCAAATCTTGGTTTCACAAAGACTACTGGAAGCCATAAAAACTTGGCAAAGCTAGAAAGCCATATCTAAAACAGGCCTCAGATGAAGAAACTCAGGAATTAAACTATGTTGTATAAAGAGCTTGTTTTTATAAAAGTGCTACAGCTCTTACTGGGAGGAACAGGGTTTATTATGAGGGTCAATTGAAAAGTATATTCTTGTAAATAGTTGCTCAAGGCATGGTCTCCTTGAGGAATTGGGAGCATGAACTTCCCTTGTCCCTTATTTCCCCCAACTGGTTGGGAAGTGTTTATTTGAGACATTGTTTATTGAGCTTGGAGTACCATGGCTCGCCCCCATTGCTTTAAAGCCTAATAGCTGTGCATTTATGTATAAAGTTCCTTCAGCTTCTGTGTGGCTAAAAGTCTTTCAAGAGGTTTAGAGTGAGAAGGGAGTCAACATGGAAGAACTGGGCCATGCAAGAGAAAGGTCGGATGTTTCTGGAGGAATAAAATGAAAACGCAGTTTTGCCCAGTGCTTATGATTATCAAGGCAAGATAAAATGCAGTCCTCTTCTAATGTGAACTTACAAAGGTACACTTGTGGGTTGATGTTCACAGACACACTGCAAGGGCACTGATGTTTACTGATATTGCAGCATATGGGACATGGAAGGGACTGACACACCATCTCAGAATCATAGCCTAACACAGATAAATGAAACCTTACGAATCCTTTGTTTTGAAGACCAGGAAAATGAAGTACTCACAGGCTAAGTGACTGCACACTGCTGATAGGGAGCAGAAAGGCAATCAGACCCTAGCCTTTGGAGTCTCAGACCTCAGCCCTTTCTAGCGCAGGGTGCTTACAGCAAGGAAAGAGAGGTTGAAAGAGCTGACTTCAGTTTTCAGTGAAATTGTTAAGGTTTTCTCCATGGTCAGATTAAAATGACATAAAGTAGCCTATTGTGTAGCACATGGAACTCTGATCAGTGTTATGTGGCAGCCTGGATGAGGGGGGATTGGGGGGGTGAGAATGGATACATGTATATGCATGACTGAGTCCCTTTGCAGTTCACTTGAAACTTTTACAACATTGTTAATCGGCTATATCCCAATACAAAATAAAAAGTTAAAAATAAATAAATAAATAAATAAAAGGACCTAAAATAGCTCAGCAATTAATAAATGAGATAATGTATATGAAAGTTTATTGTAAATTATAAAATATTTGCTTAATAAATAAAATGGTCTGACCAGATGGATATAATCATACAGTATTACAGGTCACATTTTGATGACAATCAAAGTGATTTTACCTGCTTTGTCAGCTGTTCCATTGTTTCTTTGTTGCTGTCTCCAGAGGAGGTAACTTATGGATCACAAATTTATACAAGAAAAATGTGTAGGAAAATTAATTTGTACATAGTGTTTTTATTATAATATTTTCAATTGTAAAAATGATACATAAATATATTACTGTGGACACTGGGGGAAATGCAGAAAAATATAAAAGAAGCGATAAAAATTACCTACCAAACTACCTTTGGAAATTAATTAAAATATTGTTGTATTTTTTTCCTGAAAGATTGCTATCCTGTAAGTATACACTGTGCATGCTCAGCCATGTCTGACTCTTGGCGACCCTATGGCCTTTGTATAGCACACCAAGTTCCTCTGTCCACAGGATTCTCCAGGCAAGAATACTGGAGTGGGTTGCGTGACCTCCTCCAGGGGATCTTCCTGACCCAAGGATTGAACCCAAATCTCTTATGTCTCCTGCATTGGCAGGCGGGTTCTTTACCACTTTCACCATCTGGAAAGCCCATACACTGTATATGCAGTTTACAACTCAATCTTCAAACAGTGTTATTTAGTGACTTTTTT
The DNA here is from genome assembly GCF_049115385.1 of Moschus berezovskii. Taxonomy (NCBI): domain Eukaryota; kingdom Metazoa; phylum Chordata; class Mammalia; order Artiodactyla; family Moschidae; genus Moschus; species Moschus berezovskii. The sequence goes on from NC_142473.1 coordinate 43,210,635, forward strand.
CCATTAGTCTCCAAAGAATACTATAATTGATGGTATATTATTTACTTATAATAGAGCTAATTTATTTATCCAACCATTTATGTTTCCACATTTATCTTGTTACCAAATTTTCACTCTTATAAATATTTCTGACACAAAAGCACTGCTTCTTTGACCACACTTCTGGTTTTCATCCTTCCTAGAATAGATTCCTAGAAGTTGGATTATTAGATTAAAGATTATGACAATTTTAAAAATTCCTCATAAGGATCCCTCAATTGCTTTTCAGACACTGTGATCTATTTATACTTGCACCAGCACTGTGTATAAACATACATCTCACCACATCCTTGTCAGCATTATCATATAAAATTGTTGACAATGGGTGAAAATTTGATGAGAAATAGGATATTTGGATGACCTTAAAATAAATTCCCACAAAGTGCTTAATAACTATAAAAGAAAAAATAACTACAGAAGAAAAAACTTGCAGACACCATAATAACAGAGATACAAGATAGCTTCATCAATGATGGGACAAGGACTTTCCTGGTGGTCCAGTGGCTAAGACTCCGAGCTCCCAATGCAGGGGCCCAGGTTTGATCCCTGATCGTGGAACTAGATCCCACATGTTACAACTAAAAAGATCTCACATGCTGCAACTAAGACCCAGTGCAGGCTAAATAAATAAGTAAATATATTTTTAAAAAATTATGGTACAATTGACATCATGTTCCTCACAAGAGGATGCAAGAAAAAGGATACAATGTCATTTCTGAGATATTCCCGCCCAAAATGCATTGTTGTTCAGTCAGTAAGTCGTGTTCAACTCTTTGTGACCCCATGAACTGCAGCATGTCAGGCTTCCCTGTCCTTCACTAATTCCTGGAATTTGCTCAGACTCATGTCCATCGAGCCAGTGATGCCATTCAACTATCTCATCCTCTGTTGTCCCTTTATCTTCCTGCCCTCCATCTCTCCCAGCATCAGGGTCTTTTCCAATGAGTTGGCTCTTCACATCAAGTGGCCAAAGTATTGGAGCTCCAGCTTCATCATCAGTCCTTCCAAATATTCAGGGTTGTTTTCCTTTAGGATTGACTGGTTTGATCTCCTTGTTGCCCAAGAGACTCTAAAGAGTCTTCTACTGCACCACCATTTGAAGGCATCATTTCTTCAGGGCTCAGCCTTCTTTATGGTCCAACTCTCACATCCATACATGACTGCTGGAAAAACCAAAGCTTTGACTACCTGGACCTTTGTTTGCAAAGTGATGTCTTTGCTTTTTAATACACTGTCTAGGTTTATCATAGCTTTCCTTCCTGGGAGCAAATGTCTTCTAATTTCATGGCTGCAGTCACCATCCACAGTGATTTTGGAGCTCAAGAAAATAAAATAAAAATGCATAACCTAAATCTAATCATGAGAAAACATCAGACAAACCAAAACTAGGAGACATTCAACACAATAAACGATCTGTATTCATCAAAAATGCCAGTGTCATGGGATTTAATGTTTTTTCATTTCTATTGTTGTTGAACTTTGTTTTGTAGGAGTATTGCTAGCACAGAGGAAAGCTGCTGTATTTGCACATTTTTCTTGTATGCTACCATTTTACTTATGAATTAATGTTAAGAGCTTTCAGTTAATTTCTCTGCATTTTTTAAATGTATATAATCTTATTGTCTGAAAATAACAGTAATTTTTACTCTTCCTTTCCAATCATTTTACCTTTTATTTCTGTCTGATGTCTTATAGCACCAGATAAAATTTCTTAAATAGTGCCACATAATAATACAGATATCCAGCAATCCTGCTTCTTCCTGGTTTTAATGGGAATGTTTCTGATTTCAACATTAAGGATGATACAGGCTGTCAATATGAGATACTATAGATTAAAGAGAGTATCTTCCTATTCCTAGATTTCTATAGGATGGATTTTTTTAATCAGGCATGAATGTGGAATTCATCTGAACTAATTTTTGTTGTCTACTCAGTCTTTCATACAGGTTTTCTTACTGAGATTGTTGAACTGATGTCATTACATTAATACATTTTTCCAGTGTGAATCTATCTTTACTTCCTGGAATAAAGCTGGTATCAGTTCAGCTCAGTTGTGTCCAATTCTTTGCGACCCCATGAATCACAGCACGCCAGGCCTCCCTGTCCATCACCAACTCCCGGAGTTCACTCAAACTCATGTCCATCGAGTCAGTGATGCCATCCAGCCATCTCATTCTCTGTCGTCCCCGTCTCCTCCTACCCCCAATTCCTCCCAGCATCAGACTCTTTTCCAGTGAGTCAACTCATCACATGAGGTGGCCAAAGTATTGCAGTTTCAGCTTTAGCATCAGTCCTTCCAATGAACACCCAGGACTGATCTCCTTTAGAATGGACTGGTTGGATCTCCTTGCAGTCCAAGGGACTCTCAAGAGTCTTCTCCAGCACCACAGTTCAAAAGCATCAATTCTTCAGTGATCAGCTTTCTTCACAGTCCACCTCTCACATCCATACATGACCACTGGAAAAACCATAGCCTTGACTAGATGGACCTTGGTTGGCAAAGTAATGTCTCTGCTTTTTAATATCCTGTCTAGGTTGGTCATAACTTTCCTTCCAAGGAGTAAGCGTCTTTTACAGTTGTGGCAAATAATTCTCTTAGTACTTCATTTTTCAATTACATATATTTTTCCTTTTGCACAAACTGGAATCAAGATTGCTGGGAGAAATATCAATACCCTCAGATAACACCACCCTTATGGGGGAGAAGGCAATGGATGGAGGAGCCTGGTAGGCTGCAGTCCATGGGGTCGCGAGGAGTCGGACATGACTGAGCGACTTCACTTTCACTTTTCACTTTCACGCATTGGAGAAGGAAATGGCAACCCACTCCAGTGTTCTTGCCTGGAGAATCCCAGGGACAGGGGAGCCTGGTGGGCTGCCATCTATGGGGTTGCACAGAGTTGGACACGACTGAAGCGACTTAGCAGCAGCAGGAGCAGTAGCCACCCTTATAGCAGAAAGCGAAGAAAAACTAAAGAGCCTCTTGATGAAAGTGAAAGAGGAGAGTGAAAGAGTTGGCTTAAAACTCAACATTCAGAAAACGAAGATCATGGCATCTGTCCCATTCAGTTCAGTTCAGTTCATTCGCTCAGTTGTGTCCGACTCTCCGCGACCCCATGAATCACAGCAGGCCAGGCCTTCCTGTCCATCACCAACTCCCGGAGTTCACTCAAACTCATGTCCACAGAGTCGGTGATGCCATCCAGCCATCTCATTCTCGGTCCCTTCTCCTCCCGCCCCCAACCTTTCCCAGCATCAGAATCTTTTCCAGTGAGTCAACTCGTCGCACGAGGTGGCCAGAGTATCGCAGTTTCAGCTTTAGCATCAGTCCTTCCAATGAACACCCAGGATCGATCTCCTTTAGAATGGACTGGTTGGATCTCCTTGCAGTATATGGGGAAACAGTGGAAACAGTGACAGACTTTATGTTTTGGGGCTCCAAAATCACTGCAGATGGTGGCTGCAGCCATGAAATTAAAAGACGCTTACTCCTTGGAAGAAAAGCTATGACCAACCTAGACAGCTTATTAAAAAGCAGAGACATTACTTTGCCAACCAAGGTCCATCTAGTCAAAGCTTTGGTTTTTCCAGTAGTCATGTTTGGATGTGAGAGTTGGACTGTAAAGAAAGCTGAGTGCCAAAAAATTGATGCTTTTGAACTGTGGTGTTGGAGAAGACTCTTGAGAGTCCCTTGGACAGCAAGAAAATCTAACCAGTCCATCCTAAAGGAAATCAGTCCTGAATATTCATTGGAAGGACTGATGCTAAAGTTGAAACTCTGATACTTAGGCCACCTGATGCGAAGAACTGACTCTTTAGAAAAGACCCTGATGATGAGAAAGATTGAAGGCAGGAGGAGAAGGGGACGAAAGAGGATGAGATGGTTGGATGGCATCACGGACTCAATGGACATGAGTTTGAGCAAGCTCCAGGAGTCAGTGATGGACAGGGAGGCCTGGTGTGCTGCAGTCTGTGGGGTTGCAAAGAGTTGGACACGACTGAGTGACTGAACTGAACTTCCTTTTGCAACTCTGGTGGATTTGTACTGTATTGGCTTAGTTTAGCTAGGACTGTTTTCAGAATTCCATTCTGTGCATACTTCTGGGTTAGCTGGACCACAAGAGACAATCATGTGAGATTGGAAAGGGGAAGTGAAGCAGGAGCCATACTCTCACACAATCATAGGTCAGTGCCAGGCACAAGGCACTGATGCTACTCAGTGTTGTCACTGCTCTGCAGGCTCTCCTGAATAGGGTGGAACAGCAGCTGAGTCACAGCACCCCAAGCTCCTGGTGGCCAACATCTTCAGCTTCCCTGACTCCTGGGCCACCTATCTTGTTGTTGTTGAGTCACTCCGTCGTGTCCAACTCTGCCACTCCATGGGCTGCAGCACACCAGACTTCCCTGCCCTTTACTATCTCCCAGAGTTTGCTCAAACTCATGTTCATTGAGTCAGTGATGCCATCCAACCCTCTTATCCTCTGTCACCCTTTTCTCCTCTTGCCCTCTATCTTTCCCAGCATCAATCTTTTCCAATGAGTCAGCTGTTTGTATCACGTAGCCAAAGTATTGGAACTTCAGCATCTGAACTTCCAATGAATATTCATGTTTAATTTCCTTTAGAATTGACCGATTTGATCTCCTGCTGTCCAAGGGACTCTCAAGAGTCTTCTCCAGAACTACAATTCCAAAGCATCAATTCTTCAGTGCTGAGCCTTTTCTATGGTCCAACTCTCACATCCATATATGACTACTGGAAAAACCATAGCTGCTTTTTAATATGCTACCTAGGTTTCTCATAGCTTTTCCTCCAAGAAGCAAGCATCTTTTAATTTTGTGACTGTACACTGTCTGCAGTGACTTTGGTGCCCAAGAAAATAAAATCTGCCACGGTTTGCACTTTTTCCTCATCTATTTGTCATAAAATGATGGGACTAGATGCCAAGATCTTGGTTTTTTGAATGTTGAGTTTCAAGTCAGCTTTTTCACTCTCCTCTTTCACCTTCATCAGGAGGCTAATTTCTCTTTGCTTTCTGCCATTAGGGTGATATCATCTGCATATCTGAGGTTGTTGATATTTCTCCTGCAAACCTGATTCCAGCTTGTGATTCATTCAGCCCAGCATTTGGCATGATGTACTCTGCATAGAAGTTAAATAAGCAGGGTGATAATAGACATCTTGATGTGCTCCATGCAACTGTGACCATTGGCAGGGATTTGTTTCTTGCAATTGCAGATTTCCTGAAAGCTATCCAGAACCTGCGTGCTGTCAGTCATCTTCCCTGGCTTTTGCTTCTCTGCTTCTTCCAAAGATGTGTGTGTGTTTATATGTGTGTGTTACCCCATAGTTTTTAAAGCATATGTTCCCTGTCCTAAATCATGGTCTATTAAAAATACCCAGAGTACTTCATTTTCCTAACCAATGCCTAATACAATAATTAGATGGAAATAAAAAAACCTGAATGTACAAATTATTTTTCATTTATTTTTTCTATACCAAAGATTAATTCTGAGGTTGTCAATTTTATTAGCAGGACATTCTTTCTGTACTTATGATACATCGGACTATTATTTTTATGTATTTGCTTTAAAAATTATTTTTAAAAATTAAATTTGCCAGAGGTTTTGTTTCTATTTTCAGAATCTGTTCTTTGAGTTTTATATCTTTAGAAGTATGTATTTAGCTGCCTGCATCAGAAAATGCAACTAACAGTGACTTCAACAAAAAGGCATTGATTTTTCTAACATAACAATCAGCTCAGAGGTAGATGGTTACTAGCATTATTTAGCTACTCAACAGTACTGTCAGGCATCCAGACTCATTCCGTTTTTTCAATTCACTGTCCCTAGCCATTGATTTCCCTCCTCATGTTTGTGACTCTTGGTTACAAAATGACTATTATGTCAGACATCAGAGATACATTCAAGGCAGAAAATGTGGTCAGGGAAAGGGAAAAGAGAAAGCATTGAATCAGCTCTGTCAGTACCCCTTTGTATCATTAAAGCAAGAGTGCTCCAAGAAGCTCCCTCAATTGTCTTCCACTGATACCTCAGTGATAAGATTTATTTTACATGGCCTCTTCTACCTACAAAGAGTCCTAAGAAGTTACTTCATTCACTCCCTAGCTTCTATAGAAGAAGGCAAGAGAAAATAAAGTTGGAAAAAATCATCCTACTTTCTCCACTACATACATCAACATCATGATGGCTGTTTCTGCTTCTTTATCATTTATCTTGCTGTTTTCTAAGTTGAGTCAAAGAAGAAGGTTTATTTATTTTATTTTGTTGTTGTTAAACAATGAGTTCCTTTTATGCTATGAATTTTCCTATGAGGATAGCTTTGACAACACACCATGGCTTTTGATTTAATGAGCTCTCATTGCAGTTTTCTAAATGGCCTATAATTGTACCATTGATTTCCTTTCCTAATGACAGTTTTTGCTTGTTTGTTTGTTTAGGAGAGTGTGTTTCACTTCCATAATGTTGAGAGCTTTATCTTTAAACTTTTTTTTTTCTTGATTTCTAGATTTATTGCATTTTAGGCAGAGAAGGTAGTTATTATTAGAATTTCTATTTTTTGAGCTGTATTGAACTTTTCTTTGTGGTTTAATACAAGATCAGTTTTTTAAATTTTTCTCAAATATTTTACTAAATGGAAGGTTTTTGTTTATAGTATATATTATAATATGTATGTATTCAAATTCTCTATAATCTCAGTTTTTGAATTTTTAATTGGAAAATAATTATTTTACAATATTGTGTTGGTTTCTGCTTTACAACAACATGAATCAGCTATAACTATGCATGTATCCCCTCCCTCTTGAGCCTCCCTCCCACCCCTGCATAACCCCAGTTTTGTGAGAGTATTTTTGGTTCTAATTTGTCTGCAGAAAAAGTATTAGTTGCACGGTCATGTCCGACTCTTTGCAACCCCATAGATTGTAGCCCACCAGGCTCCTCTGTTCATGGGATTCTCCAGGCAAGAATACTGGAGTGGGTTGCCATGCCCTTCTCCTGGGGATCTTCCCAACCCAGGGATCAAACCCAAGTCTCCTGCAGAAGTCACCCCCAAATTATGGAACTATCGGTTTCTTCTTATGTTTGTAATCATAGTCTATCTCAGTTTCCTCATCTGCAGAATGGAAGAAATAATATTTCCTACTTCACAGAGCTGTTGAGAGGTTAAATGATTTAATTTCATGTGAAATGCTTGGATCGGTACCTTTCACAAGGTCAGCATTCACTAAGTGTTATTAAAGTTATCAAACAAGGAGGCCATTAGACTGACTTGGCTTTAATGTCTTGTTAGCCTTCATTCAGTTCAGTTCAGTCACTCAGTCGTGTCCGACTTTCCGCGACCCCATGAACCACAGCACGCCAGGCCTCCCTGTCCATCACCAACTCCCGGAGTTCAGTCAAACTCATGTCCACAGAGTCGGTGATGCCATCCAGCCATCTCATTCTCCGTCGTCCCCTTCTCCTCCCGCCCCCAACCTTTCCCAGCATCAGAGTCACTCATAAGAAAACCAAAACCTATGTCAGAATCAGTTCCTCGAGGATAAGAAAAATAATCAATCACAAAAGTGAAAGAGTCTTTCCCAAACAATACAACTGCTGAAGCAATAGCCAACCAACCAGTTTCCTTGTTTTGTTTTGCATCTTCTCTATAAAATTCTTGCACCTAGCTCCTGTCAGTGGATTACTAACCACTTCTGGTTTGGCACTGCCCAATTCCAATCAACTTTTGCTTGAATAACCTCTTAAATTTTTAATATGTCTCAGTTTATCTTTCAACAATGTTAAATACTATTATTATTATTCAGTCTAACAGACTTGCTCTGTTTCTAATAACAGAGCAGGGTAGGACAAGATTGATATTCTCAAGCCAATTTCTTTGGCATTGAAGTCAGTGTTAATTAGTCCCAGATTCTAGCAGCAGTTTGTCAGTCCTAGTCTGCAGTTGTTTAAATGCATTTTTGACATTTTCTCTGTTTCATGGACTTTTATTGGGAGGTTGGAAGAGGTTATGTCAAGGGTTACTAGCCAACCACCTTTTAAACCAGAACACTTGTATCTAATTTTTAAAATAACCTGCTTCAATGTGATTCAAGTTAGGTGGAGATTGCTGCTATAATTCAATTGCCATAAAGAAATAACCATTAAGGCACTTTTCAGCCCTGACTGGGCACTTTCTTAATGGCCTCAAAAGACTTTGGTGAACTATTTCAGCGATTCTTTCTGTTCTTATCAGGAGTTCATTTGATAATTTAGGTCCCTTTTTCTTCACATGTCATGAATTTCAACACTATCTTTCTGAATTGTATCTGATCTATTCTCTAAAACCAATCATAGAATCATCTCTAAAATAGCATCCTTGCCTCAATGAGAGCTCCCTTTTAAAAATAAGTCTGACAGGCATCATGCATTTTAAATTGAACATAGACGGCAAAGCAGCCCTCATCCATTAGCTCAACTGACCTTTGAATAACCCAGAAAAGAATAAGAATAAGACCATAAATCAAAGACGACTCTAATCCTGGCTGGGGCTTAGTGTTCTATCAACCCAAGAGTGAAGACAGCAATCATGCATAACATGGGAATTTTATGTTTGCACCTAAAATCAACCTCCTATAATGGAAAGAGCACTTGAATAGGGGTCAGAAGATAGGGACTGAAGTTCTGATTTCAAAAGATACTCACTATGTTACTTAGCTTTCCACACTGTCACTTCTCTTGTTTATAAAATAAGGAGTGTCCCAAGCCATACCTCCTTCAAGACTATCTTTTCCTGCCCTCAGAGAGGTTATGGTTAGTGGAGAGACTGTAGGAAAAAATGGTAGGGTGGGTGAGCTTTGGACATTTAAGTACCAGCTCCACCCACCTATTTACTATAATTTTGAGCAAATTATTTGTGTTCTTGGTGCTTCAGCTTCCTCATCTATAATAGCATTTCAATCATAGGGTTTTATGAGGATTAAATAAAATAATGTACATCAAGCTCTTAGCTCAGTTCCTGGCACAAGGGAAGCACTGAATAAATGGTATATATATACTCAAAACGTGACTGGTTCTCCTTGAACAGCCTTTGATTTGTCCCCTAAACCCACCACAAGGCCAGACTTAGTAGTTTGCCCCAGACTCCAATTTTCCCTTCCCCCAAAAAAGACCAGCTCCAAAGGATTGACAAAAAATGTTAATGAAGATCTCATGGAGACTCAGAGGAAGGGGTAAAATAATAATAACAATTGCTGCTGCTGCTGCTGCTAAGTCATTTCAGTCGTGTCTGACTCTGTGCAACCCCATAGACGGCAGCCCACCAGCCTCCCCCGTCCCTGGGATTCTCCAGGCAAGGACACTGGAGTGGGTTGCCATTTCCTCCTGCAATGCATGAAACTGAAAAGTGAAAGTGAAGGCGCTCAGTCATGTCCGACTCCTAGCGACCCCATGGACTGCAGCCCACCAGGCTTCTCCGTCCATGGGATTTTCCAGGCAAGAGTACTGGAGTGGGGTGCTATCGCCTTCTCCAAATAATAACAACTAAATTGTATTGATTCTTAGTACATTTTAAGCATGGTGCTGAATACTTCCCATGAATGATTTCATTTCCTTCCATACAATATAGAAACATATAAGCCAGTTTTCTCTAGGATATCTTAATTTTTTTTGTGTGTGTAGCCTCTTCTCTTTAGAGGAAGAACTACTTTCTGAGAAGTCTTCTTTTGTCAAGGCACTGAAAATTCCCTCTATTGCCCTAAGCAATTCAGTTTTCCCATCAGGTTTGTACACCCCGTTCAGTAAAACCCATGCGAGCCAGGAAAACTGACTGCTATTCTTCTCTAATTCATGCTGCCCAGGAACATCTCAGTTCACCTCATGATGCTCGTAGGGAGCTAGGACTGGTGGTCCCCATCACCCCATGCAGTCAGTAAGAGTAGCTAGATTTCAGTCTTGCTCCCAGTTTATCTCCTGTGCCTGACACAGTGCCTGACACACAGGCGGTCATTTGTAAATATTTCTGAAATGAACAAATGTGTGATCAAACTGAAGCATAACAAAAGTCAGAATGAACAAATGTTTAACAAAGGAATGGCGACGTGCTGTGGGAAACAGACTGAGAGGATGTGGGAAACTTTCATGGAGAAGACAGGATTTGACCTTGAAAGCTGAGCTGGCTTTTAATAGGCAGAGACTAGGAAGGAGAACATTTCAAATAAAGGGAGCTGTGCAACAGCACGGGTACAAAAGAGTATGTGATTTGTTCAGTGTAGAGAAATCGAATGAACAGTCTGTATCATGGAGGTTCAGTGCCTGAACTGTCAGGGCAGCCAGACAGGGCACAGTCAGAGGTGGGGCTGGAAGCTTGTGGAAGGCAGCTCAAAGGAAGAGCTCCAACACCGTGTTCAGGAGTTTGCTTTATCTGTAGGCAGCAGGGGAACTCTGCCACTGAGAGTTTCTGAGGAGACTCGCTTGCTCAGATGTGTCCTTTTAAAAAGATGACTCTGCTGAGGAGGGTTTGGGTGTAGGAAGAGAATGGACAGCCAGACTGGAGACGTGATGGCAGTGCAGACGGGTGAGCACTTCTCTCCACAAGTCTTCAAGGCCCCCTTCTCAAGGAAAGTTTGTCTGGAGGGGTGCTTCTGCTCCCAGCACATCTGGGAACATATTTGTCGTGTGTGCTGTGCTAAGTTGCTTCAGTCATGTCTGACTCTTTGTGACCCTATGGACTGTAGCCTGCCAGGCTCCTCTGTCCATGGGATTCTCCAGGCAAGAACACTGGAGTGGGCTGCCATTTCTTTCTCCAGGGATATTTGCCATATATAAGAAATAGGGTTGTGTTCTTTGTAGATATTTTAAACGCAAGGTCATAGAGAGAAAGTTAATTAACATAGAAAACATACCATAGATATTAAATCTTCTAATCAAGGCTAACAAGTCTGCCTAAATGGGATGGGAAGGGGTGAGCATATTCACAAATCCAAGGTCTGAGAAAAGAAAAGGGAGGAAAAGAGCCCTTTTCAGATCCCAGGAGCCTCTCCACTGCTCTCTTCAGAACTGCCACTTTTTCCAACAGATTCCTGTTATTAATTTTTTTAACAGTTTCTAATATAAGAAGCACAAGCTGGAATCAAGATTGCTGGGAGAAATATCAATAATCTCAGATATGCAGATGACACCACCCTTATGGCAGAAAGTGAAGAACTCAAAAGCCTCTTGATGAAAGCGAAAGAGGAGTGTGAAAAGGTTGGCTTGAAGCTCAACATTCAGGAAACAAAGATCGTGGCATCTGGTCCCATCACTTCATGGGAAATAGATGGAAAAACAGTGGAAACAGTGTCCGACTTTATTTTTTTGGGCTCCAAAATCACTGCGGATGCTGATTGCAGCCATGAAATTAAAAGACGCTTACTCCTTGGAAGGAAAGTTATGACCAACCTTGATAGTATATTAAAAAGCAGAGACATTACTTTGCCAACAAAGGTCCGTCTAGTCAAGGCTATGGTTTTTCCCGTGGTCATGTATGGATGTGAGAGTTGGACTGTGAAGAAAGCTGATCGCTGAAGAATTGATGCTTTTGAACTGTGGTGTTGGAGAAGACTCTTAAGAGTCCCTTGTACCGCAAGGAGATCCAAACAGTCCATTCTAAGGGAGATCGATCCTGGGTGTTCATTGGAGGAACTGATGCTGAAGCTGAAACTGCAATACTTTGGCCACCTCATGCGACGAGTTGACTCACTGGAAAAGACTCTGATGCTGGGAAAGGTTGGGGGCGGGAGGAGAAGGGGACGACAGAGAATGAGATGGCTGGATGGCATCACCAACTCTGTGGACATGAGTTTGAGTGAACTCCGGGAGTTGGTGATGGACAGGGAGGCCTGGCGTTCTGTGATTCATGGGGTCGCGAAGAGTCCGACACAACTGAGCGACTGAACTGAACTGAACTGAATATATTCCTAGAATGTGCAGCATTCCAAACAATACAGCATCTCTTTTACTTTGTGGGGCCAGCCTCTCCTTCTGAAGCCATGGCCACTTTCATGTGTCTGCTCATAGCTACCACCTTGTTTTCCTCCATGATCACTTTTTATAAAAGATTTTTTATATGGACTATTTTTTAAAGTCTTTATTGAGTTTGTTACAACACCACTACTGTTTTATGTTTTGCTTTTTTTGGCTGCAAGGCATTTGGAATCTTAAGTCCCTGACCAGGGAATTGAACCCACATCCCCTGCATTGGAAGGCAAAGGCTTAACCACTGGATTGCCAGGGAAATCCCTTCATAATCATTTTTTATTTACCACTGCTCTACGCAAATTTAAATCTCTGGTTAATTCTGATATCATATAATCACCATAAAATTTTACCCTACTCCCACTGCAATTGTAAACATTATCTCATGCCCATTCAAATGCATGTTACAAAATCATCAAGAGTAGAGGGTAGGAGGGGATCAACATTAAGACTCTATATAGCAACAGAGCCTACAGCAGTTTGGGATTGGTTGGGTATGGAGATATCAGATCAGGAAACAGTCAAAGATGATTTATATTTCTGAGCTGGCGTACCAGGAAGATGATATTATTTGTTAGAAATAGTACTGAGAATTGGGGTACTACTATTTAGTATTTAGCCAGAAAACCAGGGTCTACCACAAATCCTTTTTCAAACCATAGCCACCTATTTTGAATTTTCCAAGAGAGAAGACACACATACACACACACACACACAGAGAACAAATAAAATAACAAGGTAGAGCAGGTAAAGAATTCTGCCCAGTTTTCCTGCTCCTTCCTCCCTCAAAGCCCAGACTCAGGTTTCAACTCTTGCTGCTTTGATCACATGGTGGAAAGAAGCCAGAAAGAGACTGAGTACAAGACAGCTAGGCTGGTTGCTGGCCCTTATCACTTTAGACGTGTAGAAGAAAGAAACAGATAAGAGACAGGTGGAGAAAGCCCTGGGTCAGCAAACAAGTTTTGCCCTTCAGAGAAAGCAAAACAATAGAGAACGTTCCACCCATACCTTTTGAAGTAGAGGTGGGCAAACTATGGAGTGTGGTTCAAATAGGGCCCATTGCTTGTTTTCATATGACTCACAAGCTAAGAATGATTTTTATATTCTTTTAGACTGGAAAAAAATAAAAGAAGAATAATGTTTCATGGCAAGTGAAAATTATATAAAATTTGAACTTTAATGTCTGTACATAAAATGTTATTGGAACACAGCCAAGCTGATCACTGAAGAATTGATGCTTTTGAACTGTGGTGCTGAAGAAGACTCTTGAGAGTCCCTTGGACTGCAAGGAGATCCAACCAGTCCATTCTAATGGAGAGCAGTCCTGGGTGTTCATTGGGAGGACTGATGCTAAAGCTGAAACTGCAAAACTTAGGCTACTTCATGCGACGAGTTGACTCACTGGAAAAGACTCTGATGCTGGGAAGGATTGGGGGCAGGAGGAGAAGGGGACGACAGAGAATGAGATGGCTGGATGGCATCACCGACTTGATGGACATGAGTTTGAGTGAACTCTGGGAGTTGGTGATGGACAGCGGGGCCTGGCATGCTGTGATTCATGGGGTTGCAAAGAGTTGGACACGACTGAGCGACTGAACTGAACTGAACTGAACTGATGCCCATTCGATTACCTATTGTCAATGATTGTTTTTAGCTTCAGCAGAGAGGATCATAGCCCACAAAACCTAACTTAATTATTATCTGGCCCTTTATAGAAAAAGTTCACCAGTCCCTGTTCTTGAGTTATAGTGATGTCTCCTAAATAAATAGGGCCTGATTAGATTTTAAAATCTAACCCATGCATAACACCACTCCTACACTCACGGTTCATGCCCAGTTCAGTTCAGTTCAGTCGCTCAGTCGTGTCCGACTCTCCGCGACCCCATGAATCCACAGCACGCCAGGCCTCCCTGTCCATCACCAACTCCCGGAGTTCACTCAAACTCATGTCCACAGAGTCGGTGATGCCATCCAGCCATCTCATTCTCGGTCGTCCCCTTCTCCTCCCGCCCCCAACCTTTCCCAGCATCAGAGTCTTTCCCATTGAGTCAACCCGTCGCATGAGGTGGCCAAAGTTTTGCAGTTTCAGCTTTAGCATCAGTCCTCCCAATGAACACCCAGGACTGATCTCCTTTAGAATGGACTGGTTGGATCTCCTTGCAGTACAAGGGACTCTCAAGAGTCTTCTCTAGCACCACAGTTCAAAAGCATCAATTCTTCGGCGATCAGCTTTCTTCACAGTCCAACTCTCACATCCATACATGACCACGGGAAAAACCATAGCCTTGACTAGACGGACCTTGGTTGGCAAAGTAATGTCTCTGCTTTTTTAATATACTATCTAGGTTGGTCATAACTTTCCTTCCAAGGAGTAAGCGTCTTTTAATTTCATGGCTGCAATCAGCATCTGCAGTGATTTTGGGGCCTAAAAAAATAAAGTCTGACACTGTTTCCACTGTTTTTCCATCTATTTCCCATGAAGTGTTGGGACCAGATGCCATGATCTTTGTTTTCTGAATGTTGAGCTTCAAGCCAACCTTTTCACTCTCCTCTTTCACTTTCATCAAGAGGCTTTTTAGTTCCTCTTCACTTTCTGCCATAAGGGTAGTGTCATCCGCATATCTGAGGTTATTGATATTTCTCCCAGCAATCTTGATTCCAGCTTGTGCTTCATCCAGCCCAGCGTTCCTCATGATGTACTCTGCATATAAGTTAAATAAGCAAGGTGACAATATACAGCCTTGACGTACTCCTTTTCCTATTTGGAACCAGTCTGTTGTTCCATGTACAGTTCTGACTGTTGCTTCCTGACCTGCATACAGGTTTCTCTAGAGGCAGGTCAGGTGGTCTGGTATGCCCATCTCTTTCAGAATTTTCCACAGTTTATTGTGATCCACACAGTCAAAGGCTTTGGCATAGTCAATGAAGCAGAAATAGATGTTTTTCTGTTCATGCCCAGGCCCCTCACAAATGCATCCAGCCAACTCTGTAGACAATGCCTGCATCCTTGGAATAGTTTTTGTCTCCCACCTGGCCTCATATTCCTTGGGCCCATTTCAGCCTCCAGAAAGCTGGGTACATAATGTTGGACTCACTCAGCCTTGAAGCAGACCAACATAAAAATATGACCATGATTCCCTGTTGGGTACCTGAAAGCTCTTGTGCTCCCCCAGGGACCCCTCCCTTGTCCATTCACGGCATGAAGTTGGCCACCTTGAGACATGTGTTCAGTAGCAAAAGAAGCCCAGGGGGAGGCAGGCCCAACCTTCCCTTGGAAACAAACTCATGCTGCTGAAACCCATCTTTACATCATGCTCTCTTTGTTGGGAACCTATCATTTCATTCATAACTTTGGGAAGATAATTACAGCATGCTAGCAAGAGACAACTTGATGAATAGCTGTTTATTTTCAAAGGAGACATATTTCATGCACTGGCTGCATAATGGGGTCAGGAGTATAGCAAGCTGTCATCATGTTTTCTATGTCATTTAACTGCCTGGCAGGGTTCTACATGGGAAATGGAAAATCTCCTTATGATAGATAATATAATATCTTTGGCCTTGTTCAGAAACCACATTTTGGAGGCAGGATTTGTAAGTATCTTAATGTCACTCGTCAAACAGTATCTGTCAGTTTTGTCTTATTTCTTCTCCTCCTTCAGATTCTGCCCCACCCTAGGTCCCAGCACAGTCCCCACATGATAGACCTCAAAGGAAGCAGTTAGTAGGGTTAGAACTGTTGAATACCTGGGCTAATCTTCATTTTGTGAGCGACTGAACTGAACTGAACTGAACTGAAGATCAGCTCCAGGACCGAGAATTAACAGTCCCCCCACCGCCCAACCCAAAGCACAGTGGTTTTGAAGACACCGAGAACATTATATGTAATACAGCCACATAAATAACGAATTTAAAGTTTAGACCAGAAAGTATAGGAACTACATAATATTAATAGCTCACATTTATTGAGTGCTAACAGTCTGCTTTTGAACTGTGGTGTTGGAGAAGACTCTTGAGAGTCCCTTATACTGCAAGGAGATCCAACCAGTCCATTCTAAAGGAGATCAATCCTGGATGTTCATTGGAGGGACTGATGCTAAAGCTGAAACTCCAATACTTTGGCCACCTCATGCGACGAGTTGACTCACTGGAAAAGACTCTGATGCTGGGAAAGGTTGGGGGCAGGAGGAGAAGGGGACGACGGAGAATGAGATGGCTGGGTGGCATCACCGACTCTGTGGACATGAGTTTGAGTGTACTCCGGGAGTTGGTGATGGACAGGGAGGCCTGGCGTGCTGTGATTCATGGGGTCGCGGAGAGTCGGACACGACTGAGCGACTGAACTGAACTGAACTGAACTGAACAGTCTGCTATCCTTTACATGGATTACTCAATGAATCCTTGCAAAACACTTATGAGGTAGGTAAAATCAATATCTTTTGTGTAGATGAGAAAATCACAGAACTAGTTAAAAAAAAAGTCATTCGGTTAGAATTCAAACTCAGGGTGTGAATCCGAGGTATAAGTGCCTTACCAGAAGGTGTGTTTCTCACTGCAGTAGATGCTGTTGTGTGCTACCCAGATCCCACATATGCCTCACAGAAGTTAAACCACCCATCCAATGATCGGTGCAAGCGGGAGTATAAAGGCGCAGCCCCTTGCTCCAATTTGAGACAACTCTGAAACACCATCTAAGACGCAGGGCTCTCCAAGAACTGGCTGACACATTTTATGTGATTGTATTGCAGCTTCCCTTCTGATATGACAGTCCTGCTTCTTCCCCCAACCCACCCCCAGTCCCCACAGGGCTTACTAACAAGAGGACATTCCAATACATTTCCTGAACAGAAATCTCCATCTCAGAGTGTGCTTCCCCAGGAAAACTGGTCTGCAACATTCTCCTAGCCATGATTCAGCAGAAAAATTAAAGCACGATGTTTGGGCTGCAGAACTGCTACCTGATTATAAAGGGAAGCTGCCAATTTACTTCTGAACTTTCTGACAGTCAAAGAAAAAGATGGACACATGAGAACTGAACCAAGTTTCCAGGGATAATCTTAGAAGCATGCTTGCAGTACCTGGGAGATCTAGAGGATAGGAAGACCAGGAGGCTGACCTCCTGCTTTCCTGGTGGACCCAGGAGAGGTTGCTGCCTTTAGCACAGATTTATTGCCCTTCTAGAGATTTTCTGGCAAGGATAAATATTTGCCCACAGGACACACGTAGGCTAAACTCAAGAAGAGTAGCCCAGGGTCCTAACATCTGACTGGAGGGCAAGGAGTTTACCACCCAGAAAAAAAGATACATGTCCCTTGGGGGGAACATAAATTTGAACAAGAGGAGTCTAACAGCAAACCCCAGAAAGCCTGAGAGAACACCCCAGAAGGGAATCAGTTTTCATTCTCAGTCATGTCCGACTCTTTGCAACCCCATGGACGGTAGCCTGCCAGGCTCCTCTGTCCATGGGATTTTCCAGGCAAGAATACTGGAGTGGGTTGCCATGGCCTCCTCCAGGGTATCTTCCTGACTCAGGGATGGAACCTGCATCTCCTGTATCTCTTGCATTGCAGGCAGATTCTTTACCATTTGAGCCATGATGAGCTTCTCTCCAGAAGGGAATAGGTTCGTTCAAACAATACCAGGCCCAAAGAGCCTGATATTGGAGAAGACCATCCACTTCAAGTAAGACTTTTCCACCAACTTCACCTCCCTCCATCTGGGCAGACTGGATAGTGGGAAGCCCTAGGCAGAGAAGCAGGGATGCAGCCACACCACCATGCTCTTTCCCATTACAGTCTCCCACCCTGAAGTCAGCCCCAGCTAGGGGGAAGAGAAGGAGAAGACACCGAGTTAAATTACCATTAGAGTTTGGGACTGAACATTCTGATTACTAAATTAGACTGTGTTTGCAATTTAAAGTGACCTAGGAGTATCTATTACCTGAGAGTGAGCAGAGTAATTGTGTGCTTGCTCAAGGTTTCATCCCAGGCAGGGTGAGATTTATTCCCACTAAATAAATTGCAAAAGGGTGTGGGAGACAAAAAAGAAAATTGTGTTTTGATTACACCACCAGTGCTGCTTGTCTAGCATCCTAGTTACATTCATGCACATGACCTCATCTGAGCTGGCCTCCAATACTTGCGTAGGGGGAGGGACGCTGCGTATTTCCTAGGGAACTTGGGAAGTGAGGGAAGCCAAGTGAGCAAAACTGGGGAAGTAGCACCCTGGGGAGAGAGGCAAGAAGGGCCAGAATCCAACTGTCCTGCAGAGAGGAGCTTCAGAGATTGAGGGCTGGCACTGCCTTCTGCCTGCTCTGGCAATGGGAACCGGCCTGGGGAGCATCAGAGGATACCAGGCGTTAGCTCATGCCAGGCAGGATCTCCCACAGGGGCCTTGGAGCACCCATGCTTCTTGCAAGGCTGGGGGAGAAAGTACCATGTGAGAGGATGGTGCCATCTGAAATATGCCATCCCTCTCCCCATGTACACACACATACACGCATACCCATTTCTGCTTATTTCTCTCATTTTTTCTGCAAGTCATTAGTTGCAGGAAGCAAGGTGGAGAGATAATGCTAAAGGAGGCGGGAGGGCTAAGGGTTATTGTGGCTGTTGAGCTAATGTGTGTGTGTGTGTGTTTTGCCTGCTGTTCCTTCTGCCTGTAACACCTGCTGAACCAATCAGGGTCCCGACAGGAGACAGATGGCCAACTCAAAATAGTATAATTCAAGGAGGGTCTACTTGCAGGGGGCCTTTACAAAGGTGTGGATTCAGGGGAAGTACAGGGGATTTGTGCCTAGGGCACCCTACCCTTAGGCCCAAAGAGGCCAGCAATGAAGGAGGAAGGGGGTCCTGGAAGCAGTTCACCCCACACATTTGTGGGCACATGATAAGAACAATTGGAGGCCTCCCAAACCACATGTCTAAATATTTGAAAGTCATAACTCAAGCTAAAAACTGCTAAATGAAATCTATTCTATCTGTTGACTCTGGCAAATAAATCTTTAGAACAACCTGGGAGTTTGAATTTAGAAGCCCGCCACCACCCAGAGTCCTGTGCAGAAGGGGACATCTGGGCCTGAGAACCCCGTAGTCCACCCTCTTCTCTCCTCATCCTTGACTGCCTATAACCATGGGTGACCTCATGCACAGTGGACACCCCAGCCTTCCCAGCCATGCTGTGCCTGTGACCCACACACATGCACCACACAGCCTCTAGCCAAGCACTAAGCCTCGGGCTCAGAATGCTGTTGGTGTGGTCCACACTCTAGAAGAACGGTGAGATGCCAGCATGCAAAACAGAGGGGCAGGGCCTCACGGGCCCCGGGCAGTGGGGCAGCTGGAGGAGGACCGGAACACTAAAGCATGGTGTCCGTGGCAGGGGCCTCTCTCGTGGGTCAAAGGGCAGCACTGCTGGAGAGAGAACACAGGACCCAACCCGTGCCCTGTCCCCGAGGCCGTGCCACAGGGAAGAAGGCAGGGTCTGGGAGCCCTGAAGCCTGACCTCATGCTCCTCTGTCCCTCTGATTCCCTGAGGAGCTAGGGCTTCCCTGAGAGTGGGACAGGAGGCGGGGAGTGGGGAAAAAGTGGTGGCCTCCCAGGAGGTCAGCCCGCAGGGGCATAGAGCAGGAGAAGGGAGAAGGAAGACTGGGGCTGGAAGACGGCAAGCCCTCTGTCTTCCCCATTCCTCTAGTTAACTTCTGCTCAAGCTTTAAACGCCAGCTCCAGTGTGAATCTCTCAAGAAAACCCTACCTGACCGCCATAGCTACAGCAAGTCTCTGCCCTTAGGTGGCCCATGCCTGCCTGTCATTGTCCATCACAGGCTTCACTGAAGTTTCTGTCATATGTGTGGTTATTTTATTAATGGCAATATCCCTATCAGTCCACAAGCTCCACGAGGGCAGACTCTGGGACTGTTCAGGTGTTGCTCTATCTATTCCCTGACACAGGCCTGGCACGTGGGGGGTTCCTGCTGTTCTGTTCATGGTCCTCCCCACTTTGCTGGGGGAGGGAGAGTGGCATTCAAGGGAACACAGAGAACATATGATGACAGTAAGTAACGCACATGTATGCGCGCACACACACATACATACATACACAGGGATACATACACGAGGACTTGAAAGTGAGCTTTTGAGGGTTAAAATTCAGAGTCTTGTACAATTGATCAGAACCTTCATCAGCTTATACTGGAAGGACTGATGCTGAAGCTGAAGCTCCAATACTTTGGCCACCTGATTCGAAGAACCGATTCATTAGAAAAGACTCTGATGTTGGAAAAGACTGAAGGCAAGAGAAGAAGGGGACGAAAAAGGATGAGATGGTTAGATAGCATCACCAACTCAATGGACATGAGTTTGAGCAAACTCCAGGAAATAGTGAAGGATTGGGAAGCCTGGCGTGCTGCAGTTCTTTGGGTTGCAAAGAGTCAGATGTAACTTAGCAACTGAACAATACAATCATCAGCTTAATGAGCCAGTATGACTCCTAAATCCAGATAAGAATTTAAGGAAAGTATGGTCACATTTAAAGAAAGCAGCTGTTTAAGCACAGAGAGAGGAGCTCTCCAAATGGTGCCCAGAGGAAACAGTCCCCAGCTCGACCAGGGAAGCCACTGGATAGGGCTGTCCTCCCTGGGGAAATAGGAGCATCAGTGTTTTAGGCCCTGATGCCATTAAAATTTTAAATTCCTTAGCTCTCTTGTTCTTTCCCATGCTCACTAGCAGCCATTCAGTAATTTGGCTCATCTAGAGCTGGCCAGTCTAGAAAATCCCATGGATGGAGGAGCCTGGTAAGCTGCAGTCTCTGGGGTCGCTAAGGGTCGGACACGACTGAGCGACTTCACTTTCGCTTTTCACTTTCACACATTGGAGAAGGAAATGGCAACCCACTCCAGTGTTCTTGCCTGGAGAATCCCAGGGACGGGGGAGCCTGGTGGGCTTCCGTCTATGGGGTCACACAGAGTTGGACACGACTGAAGTGACTTAGCAGCAGCAGCAGCAGTAGCAGCAGAGCTGGCCAGTCAGGTCCGCACAATGATGGGTTCGTCCATCATGAGTATTGCTCATCATAAATTAGTGAATCAGTGTTCTGATTTTACTCCCACTTCTTAGAGAGTTTGTTAGCATGGTGGGAGGGGAGGTGTTCCCTCTGGAATGTCCTCTGGTGAAATCACAGGACAATACCCAGGAGAGAAGCAGCCCCACAAACCCAGCCATGGAGAGTTTTGTTCTTCTGTGAAAAAGAAAGAATGGTATTTTCAAAGGGTCTAACATTTATCAAGGGAAAGGAGGAGGCATATAGAGTTGTGTGCAAATGGAAATGGTTTTGGTTTTTCTTTTTTTCTTTGTCTTCTCCAGACCTAAATTGTCTTTTCAGCTAGAATACATAGTAGCAGAGAAATTCAGGGAAGGCTGAGGTGACAGTGCTCCTGAGGAGGGGCCGTTTGTGGGTGAGAGGGTGCTGGGGATAGAACAAGGGATGGAGAGCGACTTTGTTAGGCCCCCGAGGCAGTTAAGTGTGAATGGAGAAAAAAGTCATTACTGATGGAAGATCTAAGGTCATAGTGTGCATCACGGACGAGGAGAAAAGCCAGAAGGAATTGAAAAATCAGAATGGGGGAAGTCAGGAAGGAGACAGCGTGAAGTATGAAGAGTGACCTCTTTTGAAAAGCTCAAATATTTTGGTCTCTCACCGCAATTCGATTTTTATAGAAATATAAAGGCTAAATGCAGTGTGGCATCCTGGACTGAATCTTGGAACAGTAAAAGAACACCAGTGAAAAAGCTGGTGAAAATTGCAGTCTGTAGTTTAGTTAGCTTTCGTGTGCCAATGCTAATTTCTTAGTTTTGGCAAAGGTGTCATGGGTACAGAAGGTGTTAACATTAGGGAGAACTGGTTAAAGGGTATATGGGAGCTCTGTGTTCACAACTTTTCTATAAATCTAAAATTATTCAAAATAATGTGTTATGAAACGTATAAAGACCTGTATGCTTTTTAGCTCAGGAAAGTTTTCTTCAATGGGTGATTGATTATTCTATTTTAATTGTTTTTTTTTTAAATTTATTTAATTGGAGGCTAATTACTTTACATTATTGTATTGGTTTTTTTAATTGTTTTTTTAATCGAGACTTTTTATTATTCTTAGATTGGATTT
Source organism: Moschus berezovskii (assembly GCF_049115385.1). Lineage (NCBI taxonomy): Eukaryota > Metazoa > Chordata > Mammalia > Artiodactyla > Moschidae > Moschus > Moschus berezovskii. Next base: position 43,232,839 of record NC_142473.1, read on the forward strand.
ATTTTTCTGCTTTTCATAGCTGTCATATCATCCTTTATTGTTTTCATCTCTTCATTCTTTTTTCTCTGAATCCTGGGAGGCCCTCTGAAATCTGCTGTCCACATCACTGACCTGATTTTCTGCGGCGCTGCTTCTGCTTGTCAGTCCCCTACTCCTACATTTTTAATTTCTTCGTAATTCATTTTCATCTCAGTCATCTTTGTTTACACCTGCTCCAGCTGTATTTCAAACACAGACTCTCTTCTACTGTCACTGTATGCTGTTGTTTCACAGAAGCCAAGGCTTTTACCTTCTAGTAGACATGTATCTAGCATGACTTTGCAGACAGACGGGGATGCTGTCTCTCATTGCCTTTAATGACTGGTCCTTTGCTATCTGCTTATGGTCCATGTAAAAACACACTAACAGTTTGAATATACACAGCGCTCAAGCTGTGTCTGTGATACTTGCTTTTGCAATTTGCATTGATGACAATTTGGAATTCTTGAACAAAATTCCAGAAGACCAGTATCTTCTGAGTTATGCAGAAATAAAAAAATAAATCACAAATAAAGGACCCATCACTGCCTGGCTAAAGCTTGACACTCTATAATGTTATAGAAAAACCCATCAGCAATGGGGCCTTATTATTAGAAGATACTTCGTAGGAAATGAGAGAGTGATTCTGCACCACCAGGAGCTGGATCAGGAAAAAATCCTTGCTATGATGATAATGCTTCCATGTAAAAGATTATATCTCTGCTACCCTGTGTCTGATAAAGAGGGTATCATTTAGTGTTTGAGATGTTATTCCTTTGGACTCTAAATGGATAAAACTTACCTTTGTGAGTAGGAAATAGGGTACTCATCTGTAGAGTGTTTGTGTGTTTGCATCAACCACCAGAGGCTTGCTCATCAGCTGAGAAGAGAGCAAGCCCATGCACTCAGACAGAGACCAGAATAAAGGAAGTGCTGGTGGAGAAGTAGATCATAGGTCATTTTACCTGGAGGCTCAAGGATGTCTGAGAGGCAGGTTTGGGTGTGGTGGAAACAGCCCAGCACAAGCGCAGGAGGGAAGACATGGAGGATAAGTGAAATGAAGCAAGCCTTCAGCGTCAGAAGCGTGGAAGTTAGAATAAAAAGAAACAAATGTAAAACATTGTTTTCTAAGTCTATCTTTATGCTGCATGCACTTTCTATAATCTTTCCTTTTTGTCCTTATTATTTAGTAAAGTTTTTTGGGGGATTCAGACCGTCTTAAAAGATATTTCCATTTCTGCAAGGCCCACCTACAAAGCTGGTGGTGGCACCCACAGCAAATTAGACAGTGGCAACAGCGTGAGCCGAGTGGGAGCCCCTCTAAAGGAGAGAGAATCTAGGAGTGATGGGAGGGGCATTCACTCCCCGGAGACCCTTGCTGCCCTACCCAACGCTTTGCTTCAACTAGTGCCTGTCTTGAGATGGCTCTCAGGTAGAATTGTCATGTCCTGCCCAGTTTCAGACTTGCTCCCCGCTGCTGTTTCTGCCCTTTCCAGAACCTCAGAGGAATCCACCTGCCTTCCAAGAAGCAGTCCCTCTTCCTTCCTGAGCCACCGATAATAGAAATCACTGAGATCATCTGAAACTGAAGAACATTCCTGTCCTTTGTTGGATAAAAGATTTGCTTAATTAAGAAAAGAGTTCAATAAGTTCTAGAACCTGCTTTGCATTTTTAAAGCATTTAATCCACCACACACATTCCGTTTTAGTAAAGTTGGATCTCAATCTTTTATCTTAAATAAATGGGTCTGACAGGATGCTACACTTTCAGATTAAGGATTTCAGCCATAGGTGTGGAAATTTCCTTCACCCAGTGACATCTTCTAGGCTTCTATATTTTCCTCCAACAAAGTTGAATTACTGCAATTCAGGCTCAGGAATCATCCTGACCAGCCCTTACCTCAGCAAAATTCCAGGAGGAGTTGCTAATATTTATAGAAGCCTTGCTATTTGCCAGAAATTCCTTTAAGTGCTTTATGTGCAACAATAAACAAGGAGGGAGGATGTTATCATGAAGAGAAAGACAAGAGAAGAACTGTGAAGTTGGATAAATTGGCTCAAATCCCCACTCTGTCACCTACATCGCCGGTGTAATTTGGTCAATTTTCATTTTATACCTCAGTTTCCTTCTCTGTGAAAAGGAGCTAATAGTAATGCTTGCTCTTGGGGGGAGAGAAGACAGTTGTGATGATTAAGAGAAACAATGTTTGGAAAGAATACCTGGCACATGACCAGGGTCTTTCTCCTCTACTTCTTCCTGATGGAAGCATAAGTGTAGCAGAATGTGAGCAGTTTGACCTACCAAATGCAGTGGTTAGTTGTCTACCTTCCAATAAATGGTCTCATTAATTTTCTGGCAAAGAGGGAAGAGAAGAACTGGCCACTTGCCAGGGTTAATGGAGTCATTTTGTAGGCTCTGTGGCTTGTTATTGATGAATGAAACCCTTACGCACCATTACTCTGTGGGGCAGCACAATTCAAATTAGATGGAATGATGCACGCCTAGCACCCAAGGGTGCAGGGAAATATTGATCCTAGATGTGAGCCCTCTGAGGTCAGAGGTCTGGTTTTGCAGACACTGCATCCAGATGAGAATGTCAGCTGCTGCAGTGTCAGCCCTTCTGTTCTATGACTGCCGCTGCTCCAACACTCCAACACTGCCTCTTTTTAGAAAAAGATTTTTATTTCATAGTAGGGTATAGCCTATTAACAAATAACGTTATGTCAGTTTTAGGTGAAGAGTAAAGGGACTCAACCATAAATATACATGTATCCATTCTCCCTCAAACCCCACTCCCTTTCAGGCTGGCACATAAAATTGAGCAGAGTTCCTTGTTCAGTTCAGTTCAGTCGCTCAGTAGTGTCTGACTCTCCACGACCCCATGAATCACAGCACGCCAGGCCTCCCTGTCCATCACCAACTCCCAGAGTACACTCAAACTCATGTCCACAGAGTCGGTGATGCCATCCAGCCATCTCATTCTTGGTCATCCCCTTCTCTTCCCACCCCCAACCTTTCCCAGCAGCAGAGTCTTTTCCAGTGAGTCAACCCGTCGCATGAGGTGGCCAAAGTATTGCAGTTTCAGCTTCAGCATCAGTCCTTCCAATGAACACCCAGGACTGATCTCCTTTAGAATGGACTGGTTGGATCTCCTTGCAGTACAAGGGACTCTCAAGAGTCTTCTCCAGCACCACAGTTCAAAAGCATCAATTCTTTGCATGAAATATTCCCTTGGAATCTCTAATTTTCTTGAAGAGATCTCTTGTTTTTCCTGTTCTGTTGTTTTCCTCTATTTCTTTGCATTGATCGCTGAGGAAGGCTTTCTCATCTCTCCTTGCTATTCTTTGGAACTCTGCATTCAGATGCTTATATCTTTCCTTTTCTCCTTTGCTTTTCGCTTCTCTTCTTTTCACAGCTATTTGTAAGGCCTCCTCAGACAGCCATTTTGCTTTCTTGCATTTCTTTTCCATGGGGATGGTCTTGGTCCCTGTCTCCTGTACAATGTCACGAACCTCTGTCCAGAGTTCATCATGCATTCTATCTATCAGATCTAGTCCCTTAAATCTATTTCTCACTTCCACTGTATAATCATAAGGGATTTAATTTAGGTCATATCTGAATGGTCTAGTGGTTTTCCCTACTTTCTTCAATTTCAGTCTGAATTTGGCAATAAGGAGTTCATGATCTGAGCCACAGTCAGCTCCTGGTCTTGTTTTTGCTAACTGTATACAGCTTCTCCATCTTTGGCTGCAAAGAATATAATCAATCTGATTTCGGTGTTGACCATATGGTGATGTCCATGTGTAGAGTCTTCTCTTGTGTTGTTGGAAGAGGGTGTTTGCTATGACCAGTGTGTTCTCTTGACAAAACACTATTAGCCCCTTGTGCTATACAGTAAATCCTTATTGGCTATCCATTTTAAACATAGTAGTGTGTACATTCCATCCCAAACTCCCTAACTATCCTTTCTCCCATCCTTCCCCCCATCAACTGTAAGTTCGTTCTCGAAGTCTGTGAGTGTCTTTCTGTTTTCTAGGTTCATTTGTATTTCTTTATATATTCCACATATAAGGGATGTCATATGATATTTCTCCTTCTCTGTCTGACTTACTTCACTCAATATGACAATCTCTTAGTCCATCCAAGTTGCTACAAATGGCATTATTTCATTCATTTTAATGGTTGAGTAATATTCCATTCTATATATGTACCATATCTTCTTTATCTATTCTTCTGTCAATGGACATTTGCTTTGGACAGGTTGCTTTCAAGTCTTGGCCACGGTAAACAGTGCTGCAATGAACACTGGTACACTCTACCAGCCTCTTGATGGCCAGAGATTGGTCACATCCACCACCAGAATTTCTCCAGGCTTCCTTCAGTGTCTAGGCTTGCCTGTACCTGTCTGGTTCAATTGTGGGAGGGAAAGGAGAGGTTCCTCTGTTCATAGTCCAAAGACCATTTCATGAACATTTTCCAAAATAACTGGCTCAGGTAGTTCAATTGCTCACTTGTGTCCAACTCTTTGCAACCCCATGGACTTGCAGCACACCAAGCTTCCCTGTCCATCACCAACTCCTGGAGCTTGCTCAAACTCATGTCCATCATGTCGGTGATACCATCCAACAATCTCATCCTCTGCTGTCCCCTTCTCTTCCTGCTTTCAATCTTTCTCAGCATTAGGGTCTTTTCTAATGAGTCAGCTCTTTGCATTAGGGGGCCAAAGTACTGGAGTTTCAGCTTCAACATCAGTCCTCCCAATGAATATTCAGGACTGATTTCCTTTAGGATTGACTGGTTTGATCTCTTTGCTGTCCAAGGGACTCTCAAGAGTCTTCTCCAACACCACAGTTCAAAAGCATCAATTCTTTGGTGCTCAGCTTTCTTTATGGTCCGACTCACATCCATACATGGCTACTGGAAAAACCATAGCTTTGACTAGATGGACCTTTGTTGGCAAAGTAATGTCTCTGGTTTTCAATATATTGTCTAGGTAAATAAAAAATAATTGGCTACAAGACCTTCTAGAACTAACACCCAAAAAAGATGTCCTTTTCATTATTGGGGACTGGAATGCAAAAGTAGGAAGTCAAGAAACACTTGGAGTAACAGGCAAATTTGGTCTTGGAATACAGAATGAAGCAGGGCAAAGGCTAATAGAGTTCTGCCAAGAGAATGCACTGGTCATAGCAAACACCCTCTTCCAACAGCACAAGAGAAGACTCTACACATGGACATCACCAGATGGTTGACACTGAAATCAGATTGATTATATTCCTTGCAGCCAAAGATGGAGAAGTTCTATACAGTCAGCAAAAACAAGACCAGGAGCTGACTGTGGCTCGGATCATGAACTCCTTATAGCCAAATTCAGACTGAAAATGAAGAAAGTGGAGAAAACCACTAGACCATTCAGGTATGATCTAAATCAAATCCCTTATGACTATACAGTGGAAGTGAGAAATAGATTTAAGGGACTAGATCTGATAGACAGAGTGCCTGATGAACTATGGACGGAGGTTCGTGACATTGTACAGGAGACAGGAATCAAGACCATACCCAAGAAAAAGAAATGCAAGAAAGCAAAATGGCTGTCTGAGGAGCCCTTATAAATAGCCGTGAAAAGAAGGAAATAAAAAGCAAAGGAGTAAAGGAAAGATATACCCATTTGAAGGAAAGATAAGGAAGCCTTCCTAAGTGATCAATGCAAAGAAATAGAGGAAAACAATAGAATGGGAAGGACTAGAGATCTCATCAAGAAAACTGGAGATATCAAGGGAACATTTCATGCAAAGATAGGCTCAATAAAGGACAGAAATGGTAGGGACCTAACAGAAAGAGAAGATATTAAGAAGAGGTGGCAAGAATACACAGAAGAACTGTACAAAAAGATCTTCATGACCCAGATAACCACGATGGTGTGATCACTCACCTAGAGCCAGACATCTTAGAGTGCAAAGTCAAGTGGGCCTTAGGAAGTATCACTATGAACAAAGCTAGTGGAGGTGATGGCATTCCAGTTGAGCTATTTCAAATCCTGAAAGATGATGCTGTGAAAGTGCTGCACTCAATATGCCAGCAAATTAGGAAAACTCAGCAGTGGCCACAGGACTGGAAAAGATCAGCTTTCATTCCAATCCCAAAGAAAGGCAATGCCAAAGAATGCTCAAACTACCACACAATTGCACTCATCTAACACGCTAGTAAAGTCATAGTCAAAATTCTCCAAGCTAGACTTCAGCAATACGTGAACTGTGAACTTTCAGATGTTCAAGCTGGTTTTAGAAAAGGCAGAGGAACCAAACTGCCAACATTCTGCTGGATCATCGAAAAAGCAAGAGAGTTCCAGAAAAACATCTATCTCTGTTTTATTGACTATGCCAAAGCCTTTTACTGTGTGGATCACAATAAACTGTGGAAAATTCTGAAAGAGATAGGAATACCAGACCACCTGACCTGCCTCTTGAGAAACCTGTATGCAGGTCAGGAAGCAACAGTTAGAACTGTACACGGAAAAACCGACTGATTCCAAATAGGAAAAGGAGTACATCAAGGCTGTACATGGTTACCCTGCTTATTTAACTTATATGCAGAGTACATCATGAGGAACGCTGGGCTGGATGAAGCACAAGCTGGAATCAAGATTGCCAGAAGAAATATCAATAACCTCAGATATACAGATGATACCCCCCCTTATGGCAGAGAATGAAGAAGAATTAAAGAGCCTCTTGATGAAAGTGAAAGAGGAGAGTGAAAATGTTGACTTAAAGCTCAAAATTCAGAAAACTAAGATCATGGCATCTGGTCCTATCACTTCATGGCAAATAGATGAGGAAACAGTGGAAAAAGTGTCAGACTTTACTTTTCTGGGCTCCAAAATCACTGCAGATGGTGATTGCAGCCATGAAATTAAAAGACGCTTACCTCTTGGAGGGACAGTTATGACCAACCTAGACAGCATATTAAAAAGCAGAGACATTACTTTGCCAACAAAGGTCCATCTAGTCAAGGCTATGGTTTTTTCCAGTGGTCACGTATGGATGTGAGAGTTGGAGTACAAAGAATGCTTAGCGCTGAAGAATTGATGCTTTTTTACTGTGGTGTTGGAGAAGACTCTTGAGAGTCCCTTGGACTGCAAGGAGATCCAACCAGTCCGTCCTAAAGGAGATCAGTCCTGGATGTTCATTGGAAGGACTGATGTTGAAGCTGAAACTCCAATACTTCGGCCACCTGATGGGAAGAGCTGACTCATTTGAAAAGACCCTGATGCTGGGAAAGATTGAGGGCGGGAGGAGAAGGGGACGACAGAGGATCTGAAGGTTGGATGGCATTACCGACTTGATGGACATGAGTTTGACTGAACTCTAGGAGTTAGTGATGGACAGGGAGGCCTGGCGTGCTGTGATTCATGGGGTCGCAAAGAGTCGGACACGACTAAGCAACTGAACTGAACTGACAGGGATATTTACCTCTTCAGAGAAAATTCCCACCCAGTCCACCAGATTCTGGCCTATTTTTATGGTCCCACAGGAGACTCACGAGCCCCATGGAATGTATTTTCCACTGTCACATTCAGTCTCTTCCAGAGCCCGCACTCTCCTTGAGCCCGCAGTCTAAAATGAGAACCACATGCACTTGACTCTGGGTGTATCCATCAGCCTCTAAGGACCCACAGTCTCCAGTCTGTTCATTAGGAGCTAGTGACTAGGGTGTCCAGTGTGACTTAGGAAATAATTCTGGTTTAACTGGGTTTCATGCTTCTGTGCTATATTCATTAGCCAAGCTGAGAGGTTTCAGTCTTTTTTTAAATACTAGACTCTGTTCATGCACTTGCTTATAACTTAGCAATTCTTTAGTGTTGCTTTTTACAGAAGGCTTATTTTTTCCTTAGGGCATTGCATTTTATATTCAATGCATCACACAATCTATTTTGAAAAATGATTTTCAAAATTTTTTCTATAATATAAGTTCTATAAAATATTCAAGCAAAAGTACTTAGCAAGTACTAAAAGAATTTAGTACTTACTCCTTCCCTCTCCTAGCAAATGCTACTCCCTGGTATTAACTAACTTTAACTTGGTGTATATCTTTCTAAACTTTTTCCTACAGCTATAGCTTTATATTACCCATTAAAGAGTATGGGCGGGAGGAGAAGGGGACGACCGAGAATGAGATGGCTGGATGGCATCACCGACTCTGTGGACATGAGTTTGAGTGAACTCCGGGAGTTGGTGATGGATAGGGAGGCCTGGCATGCTGTGATTCATGGGGTCGCGGAGAGTCGGACACGACTGAGCGACTGAACTGAACTGAACTGAACTGATACATATATAGCCTATTTCATAAAACATATTTTGTAGTCTCCTTGAGCATTTTAAAAATCCTTATTTTAAACACTTGCATAATACTCTGATAAGTGGACATATCATAATTAGCCATTTACCAAGTGTCAGTAAATTGGTCATTTCCAATTTTTCATGATAAATAATGCTATGATCAATATCTTCATGCATTTTTTCATATAAGATAATTTACTTTGGTTCAATTCCTGTAAGTGGAATTACTTAGTGAAAGAGTATGAACAAGCTAAAGAAGCAATTTATAATTTAATGAGAGGAAAATAAGAAAAACATAGCTAAGCAATGCATTTGGTTAAATAAATGGTAGTTTGTCTGTATAATTAAATATGATGAAGTCATTAAAAATTATGTTGCAGAAGAACATTTAATATTATGGCAAGATTTCCACTATATATTAAGAAATTTGTAAAACAAATTAAAGAACTTTCTATGTAATTTGTATGAGAACATTTTCATAATCAAAAATATATCTGAATAGAATTTATATGAGAATACCAAGGCACAAGAATACCACTTCAGCAATTCTTGCCTTGAGAACCCCATGAATGGTATCAAAAGGTAAAAAGATATGACACTGAAAAGAACTCCCCAGATTGGTAGTTACCTAATATGCTACTGGAGAAGGGTGGAGAAATAGCTCCAGAAGGAATGAAGAGGCTGAGCCAAAATGGAAACAATACCCAGTTGTGGGTGTGTCTGGTGGTGAAAGTAAAATCTGATGCTGTAAAGAATAATATTGCATAGGAAACTGGAATGTTAGATCCATGAATCAAGGTAAATTGGAAGTGGTCAAACAGGAGATGGCAAGAGTGAACATTGACATTTAAGGAATCAGTCCACTAAAATGCACCAGAATGGGCAAATTTAATTCAGATGACCATTGTATCTACTACTATGGGCAAGAATCCCTTAGAACAAATGGAGTAGCCCTCATAGTCAACAAAAGAATCTGAAGTGCAGTACTTGGGTACAATCTCAAAAATGACAGAATGGTCTCTATTCATTTCCTAGGAAAACCATTCAGTATCACAGTAATGCAAGTCTACACCCCAACCACTAACGCCAAAAAGTTGAAGTTGAATGGTTCTATGAAGACCTACAAGACCTTCTAGAACTAACACTAAAAAAAGATGTCCTTTTCATCCTAGGGGACTGGAATGAAAAAGTAGAAAGTCAAGAGATGCCTCAAGTAACAGGCAAGTTTGGCCTTGGAATACAAAATGAAGCAGGGCAAAGTCTTGCCAAGAGAACACACTGGTCATAGCAAATACCCTCTTCCAACAACAAAAGAGACGACTCTACACGTGGACATCACCAGATGGTCAATACCAAAATCAGATTGATTATATTCTCTGCAGCCAAACATACATTCTATACAGTCGGCAAAAATAAGACAAGGAGCTGACTATGGCTCAGATCGTGAACACCTTATTGACAAATTCCGAATTAAAATGAAAGTAGGGAAAACCTCTAAACCATTCAGGTATGACCTAAATCAAATCCCTTATGATTATACAGTGGAAGTGACAAATAGATTCAAGGGATTAGATCTAATAGACAGAATGCCTGAAGAACTATAGCTGCTGCTGCTGCTGCTGCTGAGTTGCTTCAGTAGTGTCCGACTCTGTGCAACCCCATAGATGGCAGCCCACCAGGCTCCTCTGTTCCTGGGATTCTCCAGGCAAGAACACTGGAGTGGGTTGCCATTGTTTCTCCTAGGAAGAACTATAGATGGAGGTTCATAGCATTGTACAGGAGGTGGTGATCAAAACCATCCCCAAGAAGAAGAAATGTAAGAAGGAAAAATGATTCTCTGAGGAGGCCTTTAAAAATAGCTGAGAAAAAAAGAGAAGTGAAAGGCAAAAGAGAAAAGGAAAGCTATATCTATCTGAATGCAGAGTTACAAAGACAAGCAAGGAGAGATAAGAAAGCCTTCCTAAGTGATCAATGCATAGAAATAGAGGAAAACAATAGAATGGGAAAGGCTAGAGATCACTTCAAGAAAATCAGAGATACCAAGGGAATATTTCATGCAAAGATGGGCACAATAAAGAACAGAAATGGTATGGACCTATCAGAAACAGAAGATATAAAGATGAGCTGGCAAGAATACACAGAAGAACTAGAACTATACAAAAAAGATCTTCATGACCCAGATAACCACGATGGTGTGATCACTCACCTAGAGCCAGACATCTTAGAGTGCAAAGTCAAGTGGGCCTTAGGAAGTATCACTATGAACAAAGCTAGTGGAGGTGATGGCATTCCAGTTGAGCTATTTCAAATCCTGAAAGATGATGCTGTGAAAGTGCTGCACTCAATATGCCAGCAAATTAGGAAAACTCAGCAGTGGCCACAGGACTGGAAAAGGTCAGTTTTCATTCCAATCCCAAAGGAAAGCAATGCCAAAGAATGTTCAAACTACCACACAGTTGCATTCATTTCAGACACTACCAAAGTAATGCTCAAAATTCTTCAAGCTAGACTTCAATAGTATGGGAACTGAGAACTTCCTGATGTTCAAATTGGACTTAGAAAAGGCAGCAGAACCAGAGATCAAATTGCCAACATTCGCTGTATCATAGAAAAAGCAAGAGAATTCCAGAAAAACATCTACTTCTACTTCACTGACTACACTAAAGCCTTTGACTGCGTTGCTGCTGCTAAGTCACTTCAGTCGTGTCAGACTCTGTGCAACCCCATAGACAGCAGCCCACCAGGCTCCACCGTCCCTGGGATTCTCCAGGCAAGAATACTGAAGTGGGTTGCCATTGCCTTCTCCCTTTGACTGTTGGATCACAACAAACTGTGAAAAATTCTTAAAGAGATGGGAATACCAGACCACCTTACCTGCCTCCTGAGAAACCTGAATACAGGTCAAGAAGCAACAGTTAGAACTGGACATGGAACAATGGACCGGTTCCAAATTAGGAAAGGAGTATGTCATAGCTGTTTACTGTCACCCTGCTTATTTAACTTATATGCAGAGTACATCATGCGAAATACTGGGCTGAATGAAGCACAAGCAGGAATCAAGATTGTTGGGAGACATATCAATAACCACAAATATGCAGATGACACCACCCTTATGGCAGAAAGCAAAAAGGAACTAAAAAGCCTCTTGATGAAGGTGAAATAAGAGAGTGAAATGGGGAAATGATGGAAACAGTGACAGACTTTGTTTGTTTGAGCTCCACAATCACTGCAGATGGTGACTGCAGCCATGAAATTAAAAGACGCTTGCTCCTGGAAGAAAAGCTACGACCTAGCAGCGTATTAAAGAGATGACCCAGAGGGAGGATAAGGGGAGGAGGGAGGTGGGAGGGGGTTTGGGAGGGGGAACTCATGTACACCCGGGGCAGATTCATGTCACTGTATGGCAAAACCAACCAATATAATATTGTAAAATAATTAGCCGCCAATAAAAAAAAATAATAAAGGAAAAAAAAGGAAAAGAGAAAAAAAAAGTTTTACTCTTTGTAACAAGAAAAAAAATAAAAACAGAGACATTACTTTGCCAACAAAGGTCCGTCTAGTCAAGGCAATGGCAAGCCACTCCAGTACTCTTGCCTAGAAAATCCCATGAATGAAGGAGCCTGGTAGGCTGCAGTCTGTGGGGTAACTAAGGGTCGGACACGACTGAGTGACTTCACTTTCCCTTTTCACTTTCACACATTGGAGAAGGAGGTGGCAACCCACTCCAGTGTTCTTGCCTGGAGAATCCCAGAGATGGGGGAGCCTGGTGGGCTGCCGTCTATGGGGTCACACAGGGTCGGACACGACTGAAGTGACTCAGCAGCAGCAGCAGCAGTCAAACCTATGACTAGTCATGTATGGATGAGAGAGTTGGAGCATAAAGAAGGCTGAATACTGAAGAACTTGATGCTCTTAAACCATGGTGTTGGAGAAAACTCTTGGGAGTCACCTGGACTGCAAGGAGATCAAACCAGTAAATCCTAAAGGGAATCAGTCCTGAATACTCATGGGAAGGACTGATGCTTAAGCTCTAATACTTTGAACACTTGACACGAAGAGTAGACTCGTTAGAAAAGACCCTGATGCTGGGAAAGATTGAAGGCAGGAGTAGAAGGGATGACAGAGGACAAGATGATTGGATGGCATCACCAGGTGATGGTGAAGGACAAGGAAGCCTGGCATGCTGCCATCCTTGCGGTTGCAAAGAGTTGGACATGACTGAGTGACTGAAAACAACAACCAGTTCTCAAGAATAGACAAGACAGTCTTGAAGAACAAAATTGGAAGGTTCATGCTACAAAAAATGAAGACTTATGGTAAAGCCACTGTGATTAAGGTGGTATAGAATTGATGAAGGAATTGCTTTTTAAAAAACAGAACAGAGGTCATATACTTTTTCTGAAAGCACAAGATAGTAAAAACTATTTAGACTTTGCAAGTCACGTAATCTCTCACAACAACCCAAACCTGCTGTTGTAGCCTGAAAGTAGCCAATACATGGGTTATGCCTGCATTACAACAGAACTTCATTTACAAAAAGAGGCAGCTGGTCTGAGTTTATCTCTCTCTTGTCAGAGAATTCAGAAATAGAGCTGTGTGTTTTCATGTCACTTGTGACAAAGTTGGTACTGAAATGCAATGGGAAAGGATAGTTTTTTAAAAATATATTATATACATCCACTTGGCTCCCATATTGAAAAAATGAAATTTGATTCTTACCTCACATAAAATATAAATTCCATCTCAATTATAGACATGAATGTGAAAAATCAAATGATAAAGCTTCCAGAAAATAATATAGGAGAATATATTCATGACCTTATGGTAGAAAAAGTTTTCTTAGATAAGACACAGAAAGCATTAACCATAAAGGAAATGAAAAAAGACTGGTATACTGGGCTATATTAAAATCATGAACTTTTTCTTCATCAAAAGGTGTTGGAAAGCTACATGTAAGTGAAAGGGAGTTTATATTCATAAAATATTTAAAAAACTACAAATCAATTTTCTTAAAAAATAGAAAGAAAATCAACCCAGCAGTAAAATAGGCAAGAGACACAGACACTTGACAAAAAGAGAATATCCAAATAGTAAATCAATATCTAAAAAGATGTTTTCCAGTGGTCCAGTGGTTAAGACTCTATGTCCCCAGTGAAGGGGACTCAGGTTTGATCCCTGGTCAGGGAACTAAAATTCCACATGCCATGTGGCACTGACAAAAGATTAAGAGAATTTTTTTTAATAAAATAAAAAGATGTTAAACTTTATTATCCATCAGGGAAATGCAAATTTAAAAGATAATGATGTAGAACATCAAGAGTTCATCCCTAACTGGGGATGTGGAATAACTGCTGATACTCTCAAACTCTGCTGAGCAATAAATGGTACAGACCCCTTCAGTTCAGTTCAGTTCAGTTCAGTCGCTCAGTCGTGTCCGACTCTCCGCGACCCCATGAATCACAGCACGCCAGGCCTCCCTGTCCATCACCAACTCCCAGAGTACACTCAAACTCATGTCCACAGAGTCGGTGATACCATCCAGCCATCTCATTCTCCGTCGTCCCCTTCTCCTCCCGCCCCCAACCTTAGAAAAATCTAATAAAGTTGAGCGTATTCATACCTATGACCCAGAAATTCCACTCCTAGGTTTGTACCTAAGAGAGATGCTTATGCATGCACATCAAAAAGATATGCACAAGGATGTTCACAGTTACATTATTCATAATAGCCTCAAAGTGGAAACAACTCAAATGTCCCTAAATATTAGAATAAAGAAACTGTAGCATATTCATACAACGCAAACTACACAATAATACTATTCCAATGAATGAATTCTATTTCACACAATGATTTCCACATTCATAATTTGCGTAAAAGAAGCCAGATACTAAAGATTAAAAACAGGCAAAACCAACTCATGGCCATAAAAGTTGGAATATTGAGACAGTAGTCAATAACTGGGGGTGTGCATGAGAGGGAGTTTGGGTTCCTTGTAATATTCTATTTATTGCTTTTGGGGGCAGTTACCTGGATTATTCATTCTGTGATAAATCATTAAGATTTATGTTTATGACAGATATGTTTTCCTGTATATATGCTATACTTTAATTTTTCTAAAATTTTATTAAAAATATATCTAAGTAGAAACAGAATTGAGGCAATTGCCATTGATGGATAGGGAGGCCTGGCGTGCTGCGATTCATGGGGTCGCAAAGAGTTGGACACGACTGAGCGACAACTGAACTGAAAACTGGCAAGTCAAGAGATGAAGGTAAAAGTGTATTTTTGTCTTTAGCAGTGCTGTCCAATACAAGTTTCTATGAAAATGGAAATGTTCTATTTCTGCTCTGTCCAGCATGAGTACATGTGACTACTGAGTATTTGAAAATAGCTAGTAAGATTAAGAACCTGAATTTTTATATTTATGTAGTTTTAATTAATTTTAATTAAGTAGTCAGCATACTGGACAGCTTTGGCGCTAGTTGTAAAGAACCTGCCTGCCAATTCAGGAGACTCAAGAGACTTGGGTTCAATTCCTAGGTCAGGAAGATTCCCTGGAGAAGGAAATGGCAACCCACTCCAGTATTCTTGCCAGAAAATCCCATGGACAGAGGAGCCTGGCAGGCTACAGTCCATGGGGTTGCAAAGTCAGACATGACTGAGCACACGTGCATGCACGCACACACACATGCTGGACATCACAGAACATGAGTCATGGAGGTAACCACCATGGGAAGCAGAGTCCACCAAAATGCATTCTTTCTGGGAAGTGGCACAGTATGGAGAGGTTGAGATGGAGCCAAGTTGCTTTTTACCCTAAATTTTTCTGTACCATTTGATGTGTAACTATCTGTATGTATTACTTAGAAATTAAGATTCAATTTTAACAAAGAAAGCAAGCTTGAAGCACATACTTAAAACTGCTAAAAATGGTTTCTCTTTGGGTGGTGGGATTTATGGTGACTTTTCTTCATTTCAAAAAAAATCTCCATTTTCTAAAATGCTCACCATAAGCACACACACAAAAAAGAACAAACTAATAAATCAAAAGTTAAAACTAAATACTGACAACAAATCAAAAAATTCTTTAGGGGCCTATCTATATTTGTACTATTAAGGCAATAATGTGTGTGATGAGAATTTATGGCAGGTCATATTTTTTCTTTTCAACGTTTAATATCTAAACATGCTGGCTAAGCAGTAATTTCACATAAAGCGTGTCAGATTTCTGCTGCTCTCTACTTCCTCATAAGGTACACAGATGGTTGAACTGGGGCTGAATCAACAATGTAGAATTCAGTATGACCCACCCTCAGAATATGACTTGAGCATGTATCTTAGGAGGAACAGCTTTGTTTTCCTGCTACACTGTCTTACAGCTCAGTATCAAGGACTTCTAAAGCCTAGATTTACCCATGTTTGGGGTAAAGATCACCATAGGTTTCTGACTGTGTGACCCTCCCTGTCTAGATGTTCTATTGGTCCCCCAAACCCAGCATGCCCAAACCAACTGCATCCCTCTTTCACACCCAAACTTATATTGTTCATAGATGCACAGTCTCATTGTACTTCCTTTGTGTACCCACCCAAGCAGCCAAACTAGAAACCTGGAGGTCTGCATTCAGCTTACAGAGCCTGCAGTCCCATCCAGGACCTTGTGCTCCAGGCTGTCCAAACCATTCATTCTTCCCTGCTCATTCTTGTTTCACATGGTGTTTCTTAGCTAGAATGTCTTTCTTCCTTTTTATTTTTTTTGCTTTTAACCCGTCATCCTCCAAGGTGTCTTTTCCTCTTAAAATCCTCGTATGTTAGACATAAGAGTATATGATACAGGCCCACAATCCTAAGTGAAACTGCTCAACCTTTAGCAACCACTCAAAGGACAGTCATATGATCTGTCCTCTAGTCCCAGCTGTTGGGACAGGGGTGGGTCTGTGTTATCAGGCTGAGTAGTCAACCAAGGGAGACCCGCTCATAAGCTCACCTACAATCTGCTGCAAAATTTAAATTAGGAAATTGGTGACTCTTTTGGCATGTGAATTATACCTCAATAAAGCTATTTTTAAAAAATTAAATAGAAGACCTCCCTGATGGTCCAGTGGTTAAGAATCTGCCTACCAGTGCAGGGGACGTGGGTTCAATCCCTGGTCCAGGAAGATTCCACATGCTGGAGAGCAACTAGGCCTGTGGGCCATAACTACATGCTTTAGAGCCCAAGCTCTGCAAGAAGAGAAGATACCACATTGAGAAATTCAAGCACCACAACCAGAGAGTAGCCCTGCTCACTGCAACTAGAGAAAGTCCTCATGTAGCAACACAGAGCCAGTGCAGCCAAAAATAATAAATCAGAAAATTAAAAAGAAACTGAAATACTGAAGCATCTGCTAGTGAGAATTGAGACTGGAAGCCTGGAAGCAGATTTGGTGCTAAGGAACCATCCTGACTGTGCATAGGCCAGAAAGACTCCTGATGAAGCAGAATCCTGACTAAAGGAAGGCAGCCAGGAGTGAGAAGGGGAGATACTAAGAGAGAGGCCACAAGGCTCCAGGAGAGATGGAGACAGCAACATAGAGGAGCCTCAACTACCCACAATTTTCCAATCACAGTCGCGGTTCCTGGGCTTCCAAGGAGAGAGGATGGCGGTTAGTAACTGCCTCCTTTTATGATGAAGTAATTTGACCTGAAACTAAAGAAAGTTGGTGAGAACAACTTACCACGTTACACAAAGTGAGCTCAGCTCTCTCTCCTGTGTGCTCTCACAGCCTTTTTATTTTTAATTAAAAAATGTTTTTAAACTTTTATTTTGTATTTGAATTTAGCTGATTAAAAATGCCGTGATAGTTTCAGGTAAGCAGCGAAGGGACTCAGCCAAACATACACATGTATCCATTCTCCCCCAAACTCTCCTCCCATCCAGGCTGCCACATAACACTGAGCAGAGTTCCCTGTGCTGTACAGTAGGATCTTGTTGGTTACCCATTTTAAATATAGCAGTGTGTACATGTCCATCCCAAACTCCCTATCCCTTCCCTACTTCCTTCCCCTAGGCAACCATAAGTTTGTTCTCTAAGTCTTCTCACAGCCTTTTGATATTGCAATTTTTTAAATGTTCTTATGGAAAATGTACTTTCACTGGAAAGAATGTGGCTCTGAAGTCAGACAGTCCTGGGTTTTAACCTTGACTCATCACTTTACAAACTCTGAAACCTTGGGCATATAACTTTTCTTTAGGTCTTAATCCTCTCATCTGTGAAATTGGAAGAACCCTGATTGTGAAGATTTAGTAAGATAATATAGGAAACACTGATGACAGTGCCCGGATCCTAAAAGGTGCTCAGTAAATACGGTAACCCACTCCAGTATTCTCGCCTGGAGAATCCCATGGACGGAGAAGCCTGGTAGGCTACGGTCCACGGGGTCGCATAGAGTTGGACACGACTGAGCGATGGAACGGAACGGAACGGAAATGTCAACTTAATTCCTTTCCCCTAGCTCCCTCACTGGCTGGTGAGCTGGTAGCAGAGACTGTCTTATTCCCTTGGGCTGCCACCCTGACAACCAGCACATTTCCTGATGGAAAATATTCATCATATAGTTTTTTATTTAATAGTTAAATCCATACAAGTACATGTTCCATCTTGGTAGGATTACCATATTTATCAAATAACAATACAAGATTCCCAGCTAAGTTGGAATTTCAACAAACAAATAATTTTTACAGTACATATTTCCACTAAAAATTATTTGTTGCTTATCTGAAAATCAAATTTAACTGAATTTCCTGTATTTTTTCTGGTAACTCTACATCCTAGCTATTAATCAACACATTCTATCAACAGGTATCAGGCATATATTTCTCCAAACTCACCTTTTTTTTTTTTTTTGCAGAAGAAAAAGGAATTACATAAGTATAATACCTTTTCTAACTATGTGATTCCCATTAATGAGCCCTTAGGGATAGGAGAAAATCTGGACATTATCATGTGTGTGGACCACACAAAGCAACCTGTCCCGGAGAACCCTGATTTGCCCTGCATCCTGCGGTAATTAAATAACAGGTGGTAGCTCCCCTTTCATTCTCACAAGTAACCCGGCGTGGTGGATATGATATGATATGATATGATATGGTCTCCTGTATGCCAGGTACGGCACCTGGACACCAGCCCATGTTGTCTGAAACCAGCAGGTTCTGAAACCTGCTTCATAAAGCATTGCACCCAGGGCTCTCTCCCTACCATACTTCTCTACCATTTCACCCATAAGGAAACCAGCGCCCAGGAACTGACACACCTTGTTGGCAGTGACCATCCCTGTCCAGTTTTCCACCGCCCCTGTGTTATAGGACAGCTACCAACCCTTTGTTCAGGCCTGTTTGTCTCTTTCCTTTACTCTCTCCTTGCCTCCCATTTTCTCTGCATTTCTACACTGTACATGTCCCTCTTTTTCTCTCCCTGGGCTGTGTCATCAGCCTTCTCTTAAGCTCAACCCTGCCATTTCTTGATTAGCTCTTGACACCACTGGCCTCCCCACTCAAATACCTCTCCCAT
This sequence comes from Moschus berezovskii, assembly GCF_049115385.1. NCBI lineage: Eukaryota > Metazoa > Chordata > Mammalia > Artiodactyla > Moschidae > Moschus > Moschus berezovskii. The sequence continues at coordinate 43,251,741 of NC_142473.1, forward strand.
TCATGCTAAGACCTGCCATTCATTGGCCGATGTCCGAGAAAACCACTTTACGTGCATTGCTTTGTTTAATCTTCACCAGAACCTGCAGGAGGCACCGTCCCCCTCCCCACTGCTCAAGGTCAGGTTCAGTCCCAAATCCGAGCTTTTGACTACAACAGGCAGCATGGCCGTGTGTTCCTAACGTGGTGTACACCCATGGGGCTGTGCTATTTTTCTGTGTGAATGTGAATTCTATAACTGCAACTCTGTGGGTACACTTGAAGGGAGTGGCAGATGCAGAGGCGGGGGTCAGAGCGAATGACAATAATAGTTGTCTACACTGAGCTGTGCAAGTGTTCTCAGAGCCTTCACGCACGACCTCACTTAACTCTCAGCCACCGTGTGAGATAAACAGCGTCATGCTGCTTGTTTCATGAAAGAGGACACACAGGACTCAGGGTTGGGACCAGGCTCAGGTCTTTTGTCACGAAGGCCTAGGTAGTTTCTAAGGTGCTGCATGGGATGCTCCATGTGACATTGCTTTTTTAAAATATTTATTTACTTTATTTACTTGGCTGCCTTGGGTCTCAGTTGTGGCATGCAGGATCTTTCATTATAGTGTGCAGACTCCCTAGTTGTGGCATGTGAGGTCAGTAGTTGCATGGCAGGGGCTTAGTTGTTCCAGGACATGTGGTATCTTATTTCCCTGACCAGGGATCGAATCAGTGTCTCCTGCATTGCAAGGTGGATTCTTTATTACCAGACTACCAGGGAAGTCCCCAGACGATGTTGTTTTTGGAACATGCCCTGGGGGCAAGAGGAAAAGATCACTGCAGGTGAAAATGGGAAGGATCCTGATAAGAACACTTGGAAATGTTCCTTCAAGACACCTCTAGGCCTGGAAAGACTCCTGGGAGGGGTGCATCTGCAGATGTGCACCTCCCTTATCAGAGGATCTGTCCCCCAACCTAAAGCCAGCACAGATTGTCTTGTTCACTTCCCCCCGCCCCGCAACTTTGTAAATATTTAGAACAGGTGGACCTAAATAAGAACAAATGCTATTTAATTTGAACCTGAACTTCTGCCTCACAGACCAATGCTTTAGTCAGTCCATGAGGAAAAACAATTATTACACTCCAGCTAGCACAGGCCCTGGCTTATGAAGAGCATCAGTGCCACAATAGTCTATTGGCAAAGAGATGGGAGGTTTGAAAAAAATCAATTTTGTTAAAAATAAACAAACTATAATTCTACCTTCCTGATGAGAGAACATTCATTTCCAAGGCAAATGAATAATGGCGTGACATTTTACTCCCCAGAAATGATTCCAGAATCATCTTAACAATGTGTTACCCAAGACCAGATGTCTTGGCATGATATTCATCATGTCATGACGACATGCCCCTTTGATCTGTCTCTGTCAACCTTTCCTCTCTTATTACCTGCCTCTTCCTTGTAGGAACCTTGGCTCCAGCAGTGATTAGCCACATCCCAGTGTCCACTGTCCTGATCATTTTTCAAGACTCACTACAGCCACCACCATGTCCACAAGATCTTCCAGACACTTCTTCAGTGCTCTCCTGGAAACTAGTGCATCACTCCACCAACACTGAGGGCATCACATTAATGAAACAGGTTTGCTTCTCTATGCTGTCTTAGTCCATTTAAGTTGCTATAACAAAACTATCATAAACTGGGTGACTTATAACAACAAACATTTATTTCTCATAGTTCTGAAGGCTGAGAATTCCAAGATCGAGGGGCTGACAGATTCAGTGTCTCGTGAGGGCAGGCTTCCTCATAGGTGGCTGTCCTTTTGCTGTGACTTCACATGGCAGAAGGAGCAAAAGAGAATTTTCTGGGGGCTCTTTTACAAGGGCACTAATCCCATTCTGCCCTTATGACCTAATCACCTCCCAAAGGCCCCATCTCTCATCACCATCCCCTTGGGCATTATGTTTTCAGCATACAAATTCAGAGGGACCACACAACATTCAGACTAACATTTAGGGAGCATTCCAGTGTGCCACGAAGAGTCGGACACGACTGAGCGACTTCACTTTCACGCACTAGAGAAGGAAATGGCAGCCCACTGCAGTGTTCTTGCCTGGAGAATCTCAGGGATGGGGGAGCCTGGTGGGCTGCTGTCTACGGGGTCGCACAGAGTCGGACACGACTGAAGCGACTTAGCAGCAGCAGCAGCAGCACAGTGTGCCAGGATGATGCTGAAAGAGCTTTTGCATATATCAGAACACTTAGTCTTCACAATAATCTCGGGAAGTAGGTATAATCTTTATATTCCCATCTTACAAATAAGAAAATCGGGGCCAAAGACGGAAAGCAAGTTTACCAACATCAACAGCTTGTAAATGATGGAACCAGACTTCAACCAAGAGGCCTGACTCCAGACTCTACATACTCAACATTATCCTCTATTTCTCTGTCTCTTTAATAAATCAATCAGACCCAGGGCCAGTAGAAAGTGTTTAATAAATGTAAAATGAAATCAACAAATGAATGAACCCTATTTCTTGGTTCTCCAGTGTTCCTGGGCTGCTGCTGTGTAACATCTACCTCTCTGACATGGCCACCAGCATCCCAAGCCCTTGGACTAGAGGCAGAGAAGAGAGTCAGTGGCTTCCGTGCTCGGCTCCAAGGAAGGTGGCCTTTCCTGGTGCGTGGGCAGATCCTAGTTCGGCATGGATGCCCCTTGATCTTTAAAAGAATGTCTGCTTCCACTGAAACAGGTAAATTGCTTCAGGGAATGACAGGTTACTCCTCACTCTCAAGATAGAAACTGTTCTTCCATCCCAGAGTGAGTTAGTTGGAAAAAACTGATTTCACGCTTTGCTGAGTCTGATTGTCCTTGAACACGAGCGCATTATCTGCCTGCCTGCGCCGGCTAAGTGCACAGGCTGCTGGGCTGTGGTTCAGGGGGTGCGGCAGGGCCCTTCATAGGTGGAAATCTTGGATCTTGAGGCTGGACTGGTCCCCCAGGAGCTTAGGAAGACCAGAGCCATCCGGCAGGCGGTTTTTCTGGGGATAACAGTACTTTCTTGCCCTTGACTCCCCCATGCCTTCCTTTTTTACCCTGTTTTTCTCCAGGGGCTGCAGACCTGTTTTCCCAGCTGCCTGCCTTAAGGCCTTTCACCCTTGGTTGCTCTGTTGGCCCATCAGCCTTAATATGCCTGAAAGGGCACTTCTCTCCACAAATCTGCTTTGCTTGTGTTCCCATTAACGTCACCTTCAGGCAGCCAGTCCATAAGCCATGAGTTGCCTAGATTCTATCCTCCATTTTTTGGATTTCCTGCCCCCGCCCCTGCCATGTCCCCTTGATGCAGACATTTTAACTTTAATGTGTGGCCCCAGGTTCCCTGCCTCCAGTCCCCAGAAACATGACCACATTTGTCCTCGCTGAACAAATGGCCTTATTGCCTGGAACCTTCCAAAGAAGTGTTGCCAACCCCCTCCAGAGAGCAAGCGTGTGACAGAGCCCTGCTGGAGTGTGTGCCTGGCCTGGGCTGCAGTGCGCGTGATCAAGGACAGTCAGGCGAGACAGTGAAATCAAATCCAAGCAGTCTAATGGTCAGCCCAGGGTTAAGTGCAGCCGAGGATCCAGCTCAGGTAGGGAGAGGGAAGCAGGGAAGCAGGAGGAGGAAAAACAAACAGAAGTCGTCCAACCCACCCTGGGGAGTGAAGGGGGTGTGGGGGCGGGAGGAGTTCCTCTGACAAAGGAGAGAGCTCTTTCTAATGAATTTGGCATGTTAAAAGGAAAGCTTATTTCAGAGCTTCTTTGGATATCTTTGGATGAGGTTCATGAAAAGATGGCAAAATTCAGCAGAGCCCCTTAATGAATCTTGAATGTGCAAAGGGATGTACATGAGGGAGTCCAAGGTTTGTGGGTAGACAGTGAATAGCCTGAGTGTTCTCAGTGAGAAATTAGTAGGAAATTTGTGGTTTGGGCAGGGACCTCGCAGTATGGGAGGGGAGGAGAAGGTTCTCAAGACCGAGAGCAGAGAAGATGAGAACAAGACCTGGAGAGAAATTGGCCAGCAGGAGATTCCCCAAGGCAGAGACCTGAGTGATCTAGATGCTGACAAGTAAGACATGATTGGAGGCTGTGATCTCTAATGTGGGGTGCTCAAATCTGCCTGGCACCCCAAACCGTCCAGGAAAGCCTATCCTGTAAAAGGTCAAGTGTTGATAGTAACCCGGAGAGAAATGGAGAAAATTGGGGTGACGCATGAAATGGAGAAAAGAGATGTCAGAGGAGATAAGCTACGGAGTAGATATCAACAACCCCAAATAGGTAGGAACCTGGAGAGAGAAGCTGGATGCCGCGTTTCTCTTCATAAATGGGATGAGGCTGGGGTCATTTGTACCCATTAAAGGGAGAAGATGGTTCAGCAGTTTGGAGGACTGGGGACACCTAGCTAGCTAACATCTGCATTAGATTACTGGCCAGAAGAAGATTTGAAGCCAAGAGCACTAGGTTTAAGCCCGAAGGAGATTTTTAAAAATTAGGTGTCTGTGGCTACAGGAGTTACTGGCAGTGACCAACACAAGCCTCAGGCAAAATAGAGAAGAAAGGAGATTCCTAGCAACCCCTCCAGAGAATGGAGCCAGCCCTGTGACGCTCTGTGGCTGGGTTATGAAAGTGGGATAAATAGGGTCCAAAGAGGGATGAATGTGCTGGAGGTGACGGGTGGGAGGGTAGAGGGGGATGTAGTGAGAAAGTTCAACCAGCTTCTCTGCATCCGTTCTTGGGGTTGAACAAGCATGGATTTTACTTTGCCGCCCTCCGGATGATGGAACCCCCAGTGAACTCTGCCTGTGTTCTGTATCCCTGGAACTCTCAGGCCCATTGACAAAGCCCAGTTCCTGGCAGAATGACTGCTAGTGGAAACCCAGGTAAGCCATATGCCCCAGTCCCAGGCCGCCACTTCCACATGCAGATCATACCTCCTAAACAGCTCATCTGCCTCCTCATTTTCCTCTGAACACTCCTTTCTATGCCTGCTCCCCCAGGACCTGTTGTCACGGGGCCTGATACACTGTCTTCACTCTGGTTAGGTCTCAGGCTTCCCTCTAAGAGTTGGGCACATGCCACTGGCGCTCCATAAATGCTTATTAGGTCAGGAGCCAAGTTCTTGTACTCGATATCCTGCTATACACACACACACACAACACACATGTTTCCCTTTCCTTAAAAGTGCAAGTCTCTTACAGTTTCACACAAGTGTTAGTCACTCAGTCGTGTCCGACTCTTTGCAACCCCATGGACTATAGCCCACCAGATTCCTCTGTTCATGGAATGCTCCAGGCAAGAATACTGGAGTGGGTTGCCATTTGCTTCTCCAGGGGATCTTCTGGACGCCTTACAGGCAGATTCTTTACCAGCTGGGTCACTAGGGAAGCCCATATTTAAATATACAAGTTACAATTCCAACGTGGGAGAACCAGGGGACCTTACTGTGTGTTGCTGAGACCTCATGGTGCTATTACCTGACCCTATAGCTTTGCATGGATGGAAACCAGAGAGCCAGCTGGCTCCACAACAGTGGATGGCGTAGCTGTCTCTAAGGTAGAAGCTGTTCCTTCCAGGGGCTGCTGAGAAGCCGACCTTCTCTTTGCCTTCTCTTCTCCATCATCCTCCTCTCTCCTGCCCCTCTTCTTCCCGCATCAGATCATTATTCACATTTGCTACAACATCAGGCACTGTATTAGGCTCTTATCTCGAATCATCCTCATCACCACCCTCAGAGGTTAAGAAACTTGTTCAAGCCCAGAGGTAGAGAGCAGCCATTCTCTTTGCTTGTGTGTTTGTATTTTTATGTGAACCATTTTTAAAGTCTTTATTGAATTTGTTACAATATTGCTTCTGCTTTATGTTTTGGCTTTTGGCCAGGAGGCATGTAGAATCCTTAGTTCCCCAAACAAGGATCAAATTCGCACCCCCTGCATTAGAAGGCAAAGTCTCAACCATGGGACCACCAAGGAAGTTCCCCAGCTATTCTCCCTGGTTACAAAGCCCCTACTCTCCTGGGTTGCCTTTCATCTGGGCCAGGTGCATCTGGCCAGTTGCTTATCTTTATTCCCTTCAGTCTCTCTTATACAAAGCCTTGCTAGCCAGCTGCCTCTTTTGGTCCCCTCCCTTAATTCAGAATCTGTTAGATCAAGTTTCTTTCATATTTCTGGTGTCACTTATGGAAAACACTGATCACTTTCTACCAGAAAATGTATTATGGTCCTTAACAAATGTATTATTTAAATTTAAAATAACTGAAATGTATTTTGACCCTTAACAAATTGCTCTTCGATTTTATATCTGCCTCCATTGCTGCACTCAGAGCTAGAAGAGGAGGGACCAAATCAAGTTCATCTGTATCACTTTCAAAATGCTTTATCCAGAGATGGGCACAAAGGACATTCAGGTGATATTTCTGAGCAAAGGGCAACAGCAGAGTACAGGCTCTATAGACAAATAGTCCTGGGTCTGAGTCTACTGTACCACATCCAGCTCTGTGACCTTGATCAAGAAGCTCACCTTTCTGAATCTCAGCTTTCAAAATGAAGAGAATGAGAGTCCCCACTGAATAAATGCAGAGAAAGCCTTTGACAAAATTCAACATCCATTTATGATAAAAACCCTCCAGAAAGTGGGAATAGAAGGGACATACCTCAACATAATAAAAGCTATATATGACAAACCCACAGCAAACATTATCCTCAATGGTGAAAAACTGAAAGCATTTCCCCTAAAGTCAGGAACAAGACAAGGGTGCCCACTCTCACCACTACTATTCAACACAGTTCTGGAAGTTTTGGCTACAGCAATCAGAGCAGAAAAAGACATAAAAGGAATACAAATTGGAAAAGAAGAAGTAAAACTTTCACTATTCGCTGATGACATGATCCTCTACACAGAAAACCCTAAAGACTCTACCAGAAAACTACTAGAGCTAATCAATGATTACAGTAAAGTTGCAGGATATAAAATCAACACACAGAAATCCCTTGCATTCCTATACACTAATAATGAGAGAATAGAAAGAGAAATTAAGGAAACTATTCCATTCACTGTTGCAATGAAAAGAATTAAATACTTAGCAATATATCTACCTAAGGAAACAAAAGACTTGTACATAGAAAACTATAAAACCTTAGTGAAAGTAATCAAAGAGGACACTAATAGATGGAGAAATATACCGTGTTCGTGGATTGGAAGAATAAATATTGTAAAAACGAGTATACTACCCAAAGTAAATTTATACATTCAATGAAATCCCTATCTATCAAGCTACCAACGATATTTTTCACAGAACTAGAACAAATAATCTCACAATTTGTATGGAAATACAAAAAACCTCGAATAGCCAAAGCAATCTTGAGGAAGAAGAATGGGACTGGGGGAATTAACCTGCCGGACTTCAGGCTCTACTACAAAGCCACAGTCATCAAGACAGTATGGTACTGGCATAAAGACAGAAATATAGATCAATGGAACAAAATAGAAAGCCCAGAGATAAATCCATGCACCTATGGACACCTTATCTTTGACAAAGAAGGCAAGAATATACAATGGAGAAAAGACAGTCTCTTTAACAAGTGGTGCTGGGAAAACTGGTCAGCCACTTGTAAAAGAATGAAACTAGAACACTTGCTAACACCATACACCAAAATAAACTCAAAATGGATTAGAGAGCTAAATGTAAGACCAGAAACTATAAAACTCCTAGAGGAGAACGTAGGCAAAACACTCTCCGACATAAATCACAGCAGGATCCTCCAAGACCCACCTCCCAGAATATTGGAAATAAAAGCAAAAATAAACAAATGGGACCTAATTAAAATCAAAAGCTTCTGCACAGCAAAGGAAACTATAAGCAAGGTGAAAAGACAGCCTTCAGAATGGGAGAAAATAATAGCAAATGAAGCAGCTGATAAAGGATTAATCTCCAAAATATACAAGCAGTTCCTGCAGCTCAATTCCAGAAAAATAAATGACCCAATAAAAAAAATGGGCCAAAAAACTAAACAGACATTTCTCCAAAGAAGACAGAAAGATGGCTAACAAACACATGAAAAAATGCTCAACATCCCTCATAATCAGAGAAATGTAAATCAAAACCACAATGAGATACCATTTCACATCAGTCAGAATGGCTGCTATCCAAAAGTCTACATGCAATAAATGCTGGAGAGGTTGTGGAGAGAAGGGAACCCTCTTACACTGTTGGTGGGAATGCAAACTAGTACAGCCACTATGGAGAACAGTGTGGAGATTCCTCAAAAAATGACATAGAACTACCATATGATCCAGCAATCGCACTCCTGAGCATACACACCGAGGAAACCAGAATTGAAAGAGACACATGTACTCCAATGTTCATCGCGGCACTGTTTATTATAGCCGGGACATGGAAGCAACCTAGATGTCCATCTGCAGACGAATGGATAAGAAAGCTTTGGTACATATACACAATGGAGTATTATTCAGCCATTAAAAAGAATGCATTTGAATCAGTTCTAATGAGGTGGATGAAACTGGAGCCTATTATACAGAGTGAAGTAAGCCAGAAAGAAAAACACCAATACAGTATACTAACACATATATATGGAATTTAGAAAGATGCAAATGATAACCCTGTATACGAGACAGCAAAAGAGACACAGATGTATAGAACAGTCTTTGGGACCCTGTGGGAGAGGGTGAGGGTGGGATGATTTGGGAGAATGGCATTGAAACATGTATGTTGTCATATGTGAACCGAATCACCAGTTCAGGGTCGATGCATGTTACAGGATGCTCGGGGCTGGTGTGCGGGGATGACCCAGAGGGAGGATAAAGGGAGGAGAGAGGTGGGAGGGGTGTTCAGGAGGGGGAACTTATGTACACCCGGGGCGAATTCATGTCAATGTATGGCAAAGCCAACCAAGATAATATTGTAAAATAATTAGCCTCCAATAAAAAATTAAAAAAAACCAGTTTAAAAAAAAAAAGAAATTCACATAAAGGGGTTAGCACACTACCATCACAGTAAGTGCTAAATAGATGGCGGCTATTGGAGTGATGGGGCTGGGGGTGGTGTGATTGATACAAGTCTCTGACCTGTCTCTGACCTTTTACAATCATCCAATGAAGCCACCCAAACCTCCCAGGCCTATTAGCGGCGATTCCTTTTGACCTGATTGTTCCTACCCTGCTGTCACCCTGACTCTATTCCCACACTGGTCTCTATATTCAGCCTTCTGATTCCAATCCTGCCTCACCCTTGGCACATGGATTGTGTGTTTGGTTTCCAGTATTTGACTTGTGGACATTCCCTTATGATTGTGGGCTTGGATGGGTCCTTTGTTTTTCCCCAAAGCCTGGGATCTGACCCTGCCCTAGGTCCAACCAAAGGCCACCTAACCTGCGGTCACTCTTCCCATCTCCTGGTCACACTCATCCCATTAAAACAGAGAAAGAAGGAAGGAATAAGGGTGAGTAAGAGGGAGGGTGGGAGAAGGGAGAAAAGCATGAAAGAAGAAAGGACTTTAGCTAGACTCCCCTAACTCTTCTCTGGAGTTTTTCACTAATGTCTGCTGCTTCTAACCTTATTTTCATCCAATTCACCATCCAGGTAGTCACTGAAATAACAACAGCTAGCAGGTATTTATCATGTATTACATGCATGACAAGTTCAATTCAAAGCACTGTGTGAACGTTAATTCATTTGATGCTCACTACCAACAAGTAAACAGAAATGGTAAGTTCATTTTAATGATGAAGAAGCTTGCATTCACTTGCCCACTTGCTTGAGTACCTTGACCAAGTACAGCTAGTAAAGAGCCAAGATTCCTGACAGAATGATCACTCAAGACGAACCTGGCTGTTGTCTTTGCATGACTGTAAATGCATTGAGATGTAGGTGGCCTTTGAGGCAGCCTGTTCAGATCTGGCTACAACCTGGGACTGGTGGATTTGGGGCAGCAACAATGTTTGTGTGAGGGCGTCCTCTACTCCCTTGCACAAATTTTCCCCAAAGAGCAGCTAAAACCTGAGAGGCCCTTCAGCGAGGAGGAACTCTAAAGTCCCATCCTGATACACGTTCCCAACAGTGGGTCCCCACAGGTCAAGACTCTCACTCACCTTCATGTCTCCCTTGCACTCTGACCCAGCACTGTGCCTGCCCCAAGGCATGCTATACACATGTGGTTATTATTCAGCCTGATCTCTCCAGGTTGTACTGAGAATCTCATGAAATAATATTTAAGTGTCTCATAAAATGTTGAGTGTGTCCCTAATAAAATGCATTATCATTATTTCTTCTCAAAATATCTGATTATTTGAAAGGCTACTGAAGATTTTCCATGCCATTGGCAAAGACAAGGAGGCACACAGCCATGCAGTTTCTTTGGAAGGGGTCAAATTGTGGTTTGAAGGCCTCTTTATGGTCTAAATTCTGCTTTTCTTGCTCAGATTGCATGGAGAAAGTGCAGCCTGGGGGGTCCCCTTCTACCACCTGTTTGTGGCAGAGCCATTTGGAGCCCACCCTCTGGACCGGGTGCTCATTCCTTGACTTTGGTGGATAAACAAACCTGGGAGACTGAGTAGCCAGTATAGGTGTTTGTTTAGAGCAGTTGAGGAAACATTCTCAGCCCAGAAGACACAGCTGGGATGGCTGTCAGAACAACCCAGGCCTCTGGGAAAAGACGAGGCTTAGCCCAGCAAACATGGCCTTGGCCCGGCTTGACCTCCAGATGCCACGTGTCACTTCTGGTGGGAAAATAAATAGTCCCCTTGTCTGGAATGTGTGCCCCTTCTCTCGCGGAACATGGGAAACAGCCAGCAATTGTGGGAGGAGAAGCCTGTCTGCAAGCTGTCCTCAGAGCAGGAGACAGGCCATCTGCTGGCAGAACGGCTATTGTTTCCCCAGTGGGCAGGCTCGTCCCTCAGCCTCCCAAGATTCAGTCTCTAGGCTTCCGGATGGGCCGGGGCTGCTGTTCACGCTGCTCTGTAAGGTGGGGGTTAAGGCGCAAATGGATATAGTTTACTTTCGTTAGAAATAGCGGCATGACTTACGTGAAGACTATGGACAGGGAAAGACAAACATCATATGATATCACTTACTTATGGAATCTAAAAAACAGATACAAAGGAACTTATGTAAAAAACAGAAATGGACCCACAGGCAGAGAAAGCAAACTTTCTCAAAGGAGAAAGTGGGGAGGGACAAATTAGAAGGTTGGGATTAACAGATACACACTACTGCATTTAAAATAAGTAAGCGATAAGGGCCTACTGTTTAGCACAGAGAACTATTGACATATTCAGTATATTATAATAACCTATAATGGAAAAGAATCTGAGAAAGGATAAATGCATATTTGTATAACCAAATCACTTTGCTGTACACCTGAAACACTATAAATCAACTGGGGAGAACCCAGGTCAGGGTGATGAAATGCTCACCTTCAGATCCTGCCTGCTGACACTTGTTGCCCAGAGCCCTCAGATGTGCTCAGAAAAGGCAGAATCAGAGGCGGGAATGAGAAAGCTGGCCTGGGTGGCAATGAGTTTGCTAAATAGGCAGTGAGCAGGGTGGCGCTGCTTTCTTACCCACAAGCTGGGCTCCTAAACCTCTGGGAATGTAGGAGGAAGCAAACAGCTTTCACCTTCAGAACTAAGTTTAATTAACTAATAATGACTTCTAGGAGCCATTAGATTACAAATTGTTCTGATGCTGGCTGCAAGCTCTGTGGGAAAGAGTGGGACAATTGATGAGTAGTAGCTGCTGCAAAGTTCAATTGTGAAGTGTTGTCAGAATGCCCACCCTTCTCTGCCATCCCTGCCCTAGCCCCCTTTCCGCATGCATCTAAATGGCTGTCAGGGTCTCCCCCTTCCCTCCCCTCCCCAACCCCTCCCAGGGCTGACAACTGTCCACCTTCATCCACCTCTTTTCCCACCAGTGAAAACGCACTCCATAGACCAAGCCAAAAAGCTAGATCTTAATATGAACTACACTTCTTTCATTTTCCTTCAGATATGGGTAATTTACAAATCCTTCCAGTTCTGCTTTCTCAAGATATATTTAATCCCTCTTCCTCCCTTCTCAATCTACATAACTTTTGTCTCAGCTCACCTCTCACCTTGATAAGTACAGCATCCTTCCAATAGATCTGTCTGACATGGACTTCTTCCCATTTGATTCATCGCCCACAACCATCACAAGAGGGATGCTATGAAAGCTTATGTCAAAAATTAAAGTCTATAAGACTTCAAAACAGAGAGGAAAGACTCTTCAAATGGTGAAAGAGCTATTTGAGATGGCTCCAGGCTCCCTGGACTCCCAGTGTCTAAAATTAATGATAGTTCTCTGGTTTCCTTACTGTTCACTGTTTGCTCTCTCTCTCATCTATCTCTTCCCACCCTTTCCCTCCTATTTGCCTTATTAACAGATCTCCCAAATGCCTTCCAAAGCACCTTGTTCAAGTATGTATAGTAACCTGTTCAAAAATCATTATTCTTCAAGCTCTGATGTCTAGGAGAGCAAATACATTCCTCTTGCTCTTCCAGTAGCCTGACTATATCTTCTGGTCATTTGCTCCTGTCTCCAGAGGAGTCAGGTGCCCAGAGGAAGACAAGGCAAAATATGAATGACACTGGCCAATGAGTGGGAAGTTTGTAAAGCTCAGGAGATTCTTTCCTTAGGGAGCCAGCCCTCAATAGTATAAACCACTTGTAGTTTGTTTCAACCAGCTACACAGGGATGATTTCTTCCCTGGAAAAGTATGATGGGCTTCATAGGCGTGGAAGAGGAACAGAGCATTTTGTAATAAACCCAACAGATTCTCTTGCCCAGGGGAAAGGGCATTAACCTTGTCCAGTGACTGAGACTTTCAACTGTCAGAGTATAGCTGGAAGGTCCAAATGAAGACAACCCTTGCAGAGGATCGTGTTCCCGGATTCTGGGGGAGACTTGCGCCACCTACTGGTGAAGGATAAATAAGACAGGTTCCAGAGAGTCTTGTTGAGAGAGCCAGGGAGCCAATATACCACTTAAAATTTCAACATCTAAAGTGCTGATTTTTAATTAGCAAACATGGGACATTGTACCTGAGCACTGCACATGTCATTAAAGGTTACAGTCACTTCCAGGGCTTCCAGAGGACTTATGATCTGTTTTGATCATTTTTACTGGCTTCTCCAGAAGCATTCTAAAGCAAGAGGAGAGATAGAAAATGTGGACACCAAGGAGATGCCTAGGAAGGGTGATATGCCCAGAAAGGTGTGGGGAAAGATTGGGATCGATTGGATCAATTGATCCAAAGATTGGATCAATTTTAATTGGGATCAATTAAAAGTCAACTATCGGTGCTTTTTCTCGGTAAGAGTTGAATGGATTTTTGAGATAATTAAAAATTAACATTTAAAGTACAGAAATACTTACCCCGTTTAAAAAATTTTCTTTTTTTAAAAAAAGAATTAAAAATTTCTTTTTAATATTCTTCAGGAAAGCCTTCCCTGTCTCCAGAGACTGGATTAGATGATCCTGGTATGCAAACTCATCGCCTCCTATACTTTCCTTTCTAAGTTCTTCTCAAACTGTTTAATCATACATCTGTATGTTTCTTCATGTATTTAATATCTATTTCCCCACTAGACTATAAATTCTGGGAGCGCAGAACCAAGTTGTCTGTTCTTCCCTGATTTATACCCAGCACTTAGCACTTGCCTGAGACATAATGTAAACTCAAAGGGGCCGATGATAATGATGGACTTTAAGGTGGGTAGAGGGGAGATAAGGACCTGAAGGCATACTTAAGAGTACAAAATGGTAGACTTTATAGACTGAAGGTCTAAATGAAGATGAAGAATTATTATAGTGTGTTCCAATAAGGTTGGCAGAAGGTCGTGAGAGACATGGAATTGAGATTTTAAGAGGAGGTGTAGCTACTGGTGATGATAAGACCTAAATGAGGACTTCCCTTGTGGTTAAGATTCCACCTGCCAATGCAGGGGAAATGAGTTTGATCCCTGATCAGGGAAAATTCCACATTCCATGGAGCAACTAAACCTTGTGGACCATCCTGCACAATTACTGAAGTCTACCTGCCTGGAGTCTGTGCTCTGCAACAAGAGAAGCCACCGCAGTGAGAAGCCCATGCACCGCGACAGAAGAGTAGCCCTCACTCGCCACAACTAGAGAAAGCCCATTTGCAGCAACGAAGACCCAGTGCAGCCAATGATAAAAAAAAAAATAATAATAATGATAATGATAAAAATAAAAGAGCTCTTTCAGTTCTGGTACAGACTCAGTTCAGTTCAGTCACTCAGTCGTGTCCAACCCTTTGTGACCCCCGCATGCTGGACTGCAGCATGCTGCATACTGCTACTGCTAAGTCACTTCAGTCGTGTCCGACTCTGTGCGACCCCACAGACGGCAGCCCACCAGGCTCCTCCGTCCCTGGGATTCTCCAGGCACTAGTGATGTATAAATTAGATGATATCACTCCACTCAGATGATGTGACCCTTTGATGGTTTCCCATTATCCCGACATAGATGCAGTGCCTTGTCTTAGCCTTCAGGGCCCTACCTGGTCTGGTCCCTGAGCACCCCTCTACATTCATACCCAAGATCTCCCTCCCTTGTTACACATGCTGCTGCTGCTGCTAAGTCACTTCAGTCGTGTCTGACTCTGTGCGACCCCACTGATGGCAGCCCACCAGGCTCCCCTGTCCCTGGGATTCTCCAGGCAAGAACACTGGAGTGGGTTGCCATTTCCTTCTCCAATGTGTGAGAGTGAAAAGTGAAAGTGAAGTTGCTGAGTCGTGTCTGACTCTTCGCGACCCCACGGACTGCAGCCTACCAGGCTCCTCCATCCATGGGATTTTCTAGGCGAGAGTACTGGAGTGGCTTGCCAGTGCCTTCTCTGTTGTTACACATACAGGCACACAAACATTCTTTCTGTACCTGGAAAACCCAAGCTTGCTCCCACCTCAGGCCTTTTGCAATTGGTGCCCCTTCTGTGCAGTCTTCTTCCCTTACCCCAGGCCTTCTCCATCGGCTCATTCTGATTTCAGTTCAATATCACCTCCTCAGAGAGACCTCTCTCCTCCTGCAACCGAAAGCCATCTTCCCTTTACCCTGCTTTACTTCCTCCTGGAGTGTTCATTGCTCTCTGAGATGCTCTCATTTACTTCCTGTCTCCTTCTGTTGGAGCATAAGAGTCAAGCGTTCATGGACCTTTTCTGTCTTTGTTCACTGTTATTTCCAGCATTAGGAATGGAATCTGGCACAAAATAGGTGCTCCATAAATGTTTACCCACTAACTAACTGACTGAATAATGAATATTTAAAATTTCACCTCTTCTGCAGGCTCTGGATAGAGCTGTGCTCAGATTCCTTTGATAGGGTTAGATAGGATGACATATTTTGAAGGAAGAAGCCACTCAGCGTTCTTCAAACACGACATTTCTCTCTGATGTAAATTATTCTGAATATCATATAACATCTCCAAAAGACCAAAGTTTGCTGATGAGGTAGCTTCTCAGACAACAACTATTTGAGTTCCATAAGGAACTGTCACCCAAAACAAAAAGCCACCTACTCTTACCTAAAATAGTTTTGGCTTTAATTTTATATGAAAATTTTACAGTGCCACTGTCTCAGGCACTATTGAGGCCTAATGAGCTGACTGCACTTGGCAGGGACTGTTAGAGTTCCTATCCTGACTATATTTTTATTGTCAAACTGTATTTCTTAAAATAGAACTCTTTAGGGGAGGAGATTGGGGTGAGATCTCCTGAGTAAGTCTTGCCAGAAAAATTGGGAATGTGAGAAGGGCTGTAGCCATGAACCAGAAGGGGACATTAATGTTTTCCAAATTGTGTTCTAAAGAAGGCTAATTCCCTTTGCTAAAACAAGAGCAACAAAGGCTGGTTGGCTGTGGTAGAGGGTGTGATCCTGTCAAAATAAATCTGGTCATGTAGGTATTAACACTAATTTAAACAGGCTTATTTACTGCCGATCCACACATTTGGAGATGTTCCTAGGCTTTGAGGTAACCTACCATATCCATTCTTTTTGGCCTCAAAACTTCCCAAGAAACAGCTTCAAACATGGGTCATGGTGATTGTATGATTCTTTGCTGATAAACTTGGCTTTGACACATTGGAGGGTCAGGACTGAGTAGTAGGTTGTAGAAGTGATAAGAGAGGGGTCAATAAATATCAAAGAGGGAAGCTGAAAGGCAAGGCATAGCTTTGACATTTTACCCTGAAGGGCAGAGGCTGTAATACTTGAGAGGGAAATGTGGAAAATGTTGGGATTTTAAGCTGACTTCACGCTGGCTAAACCAACCTACCTGACAGAGGCTTTTAAGTCTTCCTCAGCTCCCTTTAATTTGTTTGGCTGAAAGCCATTTCTGACAGAAGCATTTCCTTATCTAAGGAGTCATTTTTTGCATTCTATTTTGGTTTGAGGCATATTACTGCTTTCCTTTGATTAGCATAAATTTAGGTAGAAAAGATCATTTCTCTTTCCCTTCAGGTAATTCTAGAACCAAGATGTTCAGGGAAGCAGGGTTGAGCACCAATTCAGTGTTACAAAATATAATTACAACTATAAGGTACGTATATAAATACAGTGTATATGTAGAGTATATCTTCATTGTTTTCTGTTACACCAGAGGGTTTCCTAAAAATTCTCTTGAGTGGCCCATAGTTCTTCTGAATATTGACTGCAGTAGTGGTAGTGGGCAGATCATTGCAGCTCGGGCAGGAGGTGTGGGTGGACCAGGCAGTCAATTAGTTACTCATGTGACTTGAATGTTGCTGTGTCTGGGAAGAAAGATTAGGTATGCTGTGGGTACTTCTGACAGACCCTCTTTAACTGGTCTACAAAACCATGGGTACTGATCTCATAGAATGCTGGTCTCATGGTCTCCCAATAAACTCTGGGGAGAAAATAAGGTAACTATATACTGCAAGATAGAATATAAGTGCCATAAGAAAGGAATATAAATGTATGCAGTTGTAAAGAAAAAAGAAATAGTAGGTGATTGGGGGAAGGGAGCAATGGATAAAGATCTCAAGGGTCTTAATGTCTGGATATTCACCTCTAGGGTCAAAGAAAGACGTAGGAAGGAAGCATTGGGTCAGATGGTTCCAGTTCAGGACAACAGATGCAGTGAACTGATCAAGACAGATTGGGGTAGACTGGACAGCAGAGTACAGAAGGTTGTCAATGACACGGTTCTAATGAGTTCCCAGGACCCACTTTTCATTTGACTGCAGAGGAAGGCAAGCGTAATGGAAGACTTATGTGACTTCAGAGACTTGAAAACCAGTCATATCTATGTTTGAACTCTTACTATGTAACTTCAGCCAAATTATAGAACTTCTTAACTTTCCATTTCTCCAATGACAGAAAGAGTATAATAACACCTTTCAGAGTCATTGTGAAAAATAAATGAAATTGGTGGTTAGAAGGTGCCAGCCCAATGCCTGGCACACCATAGCTATACAATAGTTCCCTTCTGCTCTAGAAGAAAGAACACAGGGCTCATAGAAATTAAGTTTTAAGATCTTGCTGCTGCTGCTGCTAAGTCGCTTCAGTCGTGTCCAACTCTTGTGCGACCCCATAGACGGCAGCCCACCAGGCTCCCCCGTCCCTGGGATTCTCCAGGCAAGAACACTGGAGTGGGTTGCCATTTCCTTCTCCAATGCATGAAAGTGAAAAGTGAAAGTGAAGTCGCTCAGTCGTGTCCGACTCTTAGCGACCCCACGGACTGCAGCCCACCAGGCTCCTCCATCCATGGGATTTCCCAGGCAAGAGTACTGGAGTGGGGTGCCATTGCCTTCTCCGTTTAAGATCTTACTTTATATTAAATAAAAAGAAATGCATATATGAAATATTTCTTGGTGGCATATCACATACACACACAGAAAAGAGTTTTTTAGTTACTACCCGCCATGTGATAGCTCAGTTGGTAAAGAATCCACCTGCAATGTGGGAGACCTGGGTTCGATCCCTGTGTTGGCAAGATCCTCTGGAGAAAGGAATGGCTACCCACTCCAGTATTCTGGCCTGGAGAATTCCATGGACTGTATAGTCCATGGGGTTGCAAAGAGTCAGACATGACTGAGTGACTTTCATACACACATATATACCCAGCCATCAAGGTGTTGATTTATGCTATACATCTTGGGTACCAGGAGAAAAAACCTTTGGTGTACCTGGTTTAAGTCCCTCTACTTCCCTGGTGGCTGAGACGGTAAAAAAAAATCTGCCCGCAAAGTGGGAGACCTGGGTTTAAGCCCTGGATTGGGAAGATTCCCTGAAGAAGGAAATGCAACCCACTTCGGTATTCTTGCCTGGAGAACTCCATGGTCAGAGGAACCTGGCAGGGCTACAGTCCACAGCGTCACAAAGAATCAGACACCACTGAGGAACTAACACTTTCACTCAACAATACCAGTTTAATATCTAATAATTCAGTGGTGAGGGTAGGGGTAGGCTACAGTAGCTAAACAGGAAATGCAGACGAGGTTTTCTTTTATATGACTCAAAATTACATTGCCAATCCTAAAGGTAATAGAGACACCAAAGAAGTCAAAAGTGTTATTTGTGAAAAATCAGCGTACATGTGATGGTAAGCATTGTTGTTATTTCCTAAAAATAACTCAGAAAAAAATATGAATTCATTGTTTGGGAAAATCTTAGATTTAAGATTTGATTATATTTCTTTAAAAAAGAAAGTACTGTGTAATTATACAGATAAAGATGAGTAAATTGCACTCTGTAAAGTAATATTTATTTTTCCCGAGCTATTTCTAAATTAATGATAGGTTATAATTGAAGGTGTCTTAAAATCTAGAAAATCTGATATTATCTGGTTTAGATCCAGACCCCCTTTCTTTGTCATTCCCATCTTCTGTTACATTCGCTGTCCCCACACTGATCACACCTGTTCACGTGACCCTAACCACACTCTCGTGTTAAAATCAGTCTACTTCTCTCTTTCTCTCTCTGCAGTCGCACACATTTCAGTCTTCAAAGAATAAAGTTGCCACCAACTACCTTTTACTTCTAGCTTTTGAGGTATCTCTTGGCTGTTTCCCTGGGTTGGGAAGATTCCCTGGAGAAGGGAATGGCTACCCACTTCAGTATTCTAGCCTGGAGACTTCCATAAGATGGCAGAGCCTGGCGAGCTGCAGTTCTTAGGGTCACAGAGTCAGACACGACTGAGCAACTAATACTTGGCTATTTAACTCATCTATGTTTACCATGTGAATACATAAAATCTGCTACTATGCATGCAATTTCCCCCGTAGTAGCTATTGCCTTCAGTATTGGATTGAGGAGGACAAATAATAATTTCTGCGTTAATTATAACTAGGCTGAGCTTCTCCCCACTACTTACAAGCCCCTTTTTAGTTTAAATTTTCTTTCTATATCCTGCTTTCAAATGTCTCTCTGTAGAATCTAGGGTTAAAATTCTTTATATTTGCCCACAAAGAAGCAAAAATATGGTTTGCTTCAGATGTTTTTCTCAGAAGTTCTTTGTATATATAAAATTTTGTTTTGTTTTTAATTAGACTGTTCTTAAGACTTGTACTTTCATCTAGATACACATGACTTTCTTTGTATTTATAATGCAACTGTTTATTTTATATATACAGTGTATACAGAAATGTACATTGTATGTGAATCTGTGGTACCTGACTTATGAACTGAATGTGTGTTTTGAAGAGAGCTCTATCTTCTTCATTCCGTATCTCCAGCTCCTGATAGAATGTCTGTATAATGAGATACTCAGCAAATATTTGCCTATTGTGGCTGAAAAACAAAAACTAATTTATTTCTAAATCCTTAAGTTTTTTTGGTTAAAAGGCTATATACAACATAAGTCTGAATTTATAAAAAGAAACTTTTTTAAAGGTGCCAATGAAGGAGCTCAAGTTGTTCCTGAGAAGTACTATTCTTACACTGGTTCAAGTCACATTTAGAACATTTAAAATATCTCTTGTGAGGGAACATGCTTCCCTCTGCTTCAGAAGTCAAGGGAATACCATTTCCTTTTATATGGGGAGTTGGAGAGATTAAAAAGTCAGAGGTTCCTTCTACTTCCAGAAGCACTCCAATTCAACATGAGAGCTTAATTTTTCATTCCCGTCATGTAGGGAAAACTACCTAGGAAACTACAGAAAGGCAAACTCACACATTCCATTGAATAGGCCTGAGAGTGCTTGTTGAATAATCAAATCAGTTTTAGGGGGGTAAAAAGACCTTTAGGGTTTTGAAGCAGATGTCAGAATGCCTGATAACTCTGGCAAAAGGAGGAGGTACTGATAATTGCATATCTGAGTTTATTTCGTTTTAGAAAAGCTAACACCATCCAGGTAACATAGAAGTCGTGCTTTGTTCACATCACTTGCTTCCCTGTTTCCATAAAACTTCTAAGTGGAAAATTATGTTGACAATCAGAATACAAGGTAAAGTACATGCCTTACAGTTCAAGTCCAAGAAACTATTACCAGTCTGGGGTCAGAGGTCTACATTGCTGGAAAAGTTCTCAAGTCAGCATAAGGAGAGAAAGAGCAAAGAACAGTCTTTGAAATATTTAATTTGCATACTTTGATTATAAATTCATGGAAAGCATCAAAATATAAATGGGCATATTGCCATAAAGGTATAAGCCAGTGTCCTATAATACTAGTTTTTATACTTTTCTCTAGTTTTAAATACTCTACAAAATTAAGTTCACAGCACTATTCCCATTGATTTACTTCTGCCCCTCTCTACTGCTATTCCCTAAATATCCATGGCATCCTTTTCATTTCTTTTTTCTTTTTTGGCTGTGCTGTGCAGCATGTGGGATCTTAAGTTTCCTAACCAGGGATCAAACCCACATTCCCTGCATTGGAAATGTGGTGCTTTAACCACTGGACCACTAGGGAGGTCCCCACAGCATCCTTTGAAAGCTTCACATCTCAGTCTGAGACTTGGCAGAGCATAATGGCTCAATTAACATTTGCTGGCTGGGATTGAGTTCTGGGAAAGACAGAGGAGGGATGGAATATACAAGGGAGAGAGAAGCTCCTTAGAATCACAGCTACAGAGCCACAGGGCAGAAGGAAGAAACAGGAATTCATACTTGCTTTCAGGAAGTATTTTTGAACACCCTCATGTGAAATCATTGTTCCAGCAATACATCACTGAACAAAACAAACGAGAATTTTCACCCTTAGAGGAGCTTTCCTTCTAGTTACGTGAGACGGACAACAAATAATGAAGTAAATTGCATAGTATTTTGAGGGCTTCCCTGGTGGCTCAGATAGTAAAGAATCTGTCTGCCATGCGGAAGACCCAGGTTTGAACCCCGGGTCAAGAAGATTCCCTGGATAAGGGAATGTCAACCCACTCCAGTATTCTTGCCTGGAGAATTCCATGGACAGAGGAGCCTGGTGGGCTATAGTCCATGGAGTTGCAAAGAGTTGGACACGACTGAGCAACTAACACACATATTTTGAAGGTGACAAGTGATTTGGAAAAAGAAAACAGGGACTGGGAAAGCCAACCAGGTACAGTTGCAGGTTGAAATTTTAAACAGGTCAAAAGATGGAGCAGAGACTTGAAAGAGGCAGGGAATTGGCTCTGTGGGTATCTGGGGGAAGAGTGTCCTAAGCAGAAGGAAGAGCCAGTGTGAGGCCTTACAGGAGTGTGCCTGGTACATTCAAGGAACACAAAGGGGCCCATGTGGCTGGAGCAGGGGAAAGGAGAGCAGGCAGGAAGAGATACGGAGAGCCGAGGGGTGCAGATCCCATAGAGGTTCTTAGGTTGTAACTACCTTGCCTTCATGCTGGTACCAGGCTGCTACTTTGTCCTTTAGAGGCAGAGAGGAGGCTGGCAGTGTAAAGCCCCCAGGACAGTACAGAAAGGCTGTGTTGAAAGAAGTGGTGGCCATGCTCTGACTGCCTCCCCTAAATCTGGCCCTTCCCCCCAACAACCTCACCTCTTCCTGGAGCCTAACTTTTCTCCTCCACGCTGCCTTCAGCTTTGTGCATGCTTCTCTCATTTTGCTTTGACATTTACATTTTTCTTTTACAGGTCAGAGAGTGCTGTCTTGTTACCCAAACCCACCTGTATTTTGTTGACTTGCCCAGGATTTTTAACCTGGGAATTTAAAATCAAGATTCCATGCTTTTAAAAAAAAAAAAAAAGGGAAGATCTGGTGATACTGGACCAGTATTCCTTCACGGTCACAATCTACCGGGCCTGAGGAGAGTTGAGATCCTTCAGGCAGAGACCCTGAGCTTCCAGTCTGACACAGTCTTCACCACTCCCTAAGTCTTACACCCTTCCTTCTGGCCTCATTTTGCTCCCCAGCTGGACCTTCATAGGCACTGAACTGTATGAACTTGCCTACAGGCCTCCAGTGCCGACCACCATCCACTCCCTTTCCAACAGCTACCTGACTTTCATTCTTTTGCTTGGAGAGTTTCCTTCTGACATTGGCCTGGCAGGCCTTGACCCTGCTTGCCTCAAGTGGGCAAGTTCTTGACTTCCAACCATCCA
This sequence comes from Moschus berezovskii, assembly GCF_049115385.1. Lineage (NCBI taxonomy): Eukaryota > Metazoa > Chordata > Mammalia > Artiodactyla > Moschidae > Moschus > Moschus berezovskii. Next base: position 43,274,288 of record NC_142473.1, read on the forward strand.
AGACTTTGCCTCAGACTCAGTCTTACTGTCTCAAGTTCTATTGACTTGAATATAGAATTCTTTGTATTCCAGCACCTGGGCTGGAAGGGCTCTGGGAAATCCAAGAGAACCCCAGATCTCCTGTTTGAGGGCCACAAACAAACGTAGAGAAGACGGGTGTTCAGCGTTCTCCTAAGAGACACACTGTTCACCCCCTTGTTCTCTACATCGGCATAAAGATGAAAGCCTGCTGCACTCTGTTCTCATTTAACTCTCCCAGAGTTCCACACGGGGCCTCGTTGGTTCCAAAAGGAAACATGTCAGAAAAGACAGCTTTTCTATTTCCTTTCTTTGTAATTAATGTGTCCTTTTGCCAATACTAATCAAAGCAAAGTTGGCTTCTGAAGTGGGGTGGAAGCCTCAGCTCTTTCATTTATTTTCCTCTCACCTAATTAGACTTTTAAAAGCAAGCAGAAGGAGGTAAAGGGAAAAGGAAGAAAGGGAGGGAGGGAGAGAGCAGGTGGTCCACGCTCTTCTACCCTACACCCCCTCCAGACCCTGTGCTCTTCCTCTGTGACCCCTGGAGCCTGTCCGAGGCAAACCTCAGGTTCAGAGTGAGGACGTGCTGATGGTATTTCCTTCCCTTTTGATTCTCCCTCCTTCTGCCCCTTTACAATGCACCGCAAGTAGCCAGACTTGAGTCTGAGGAGGCCTTGTGCATGGGAGGTCTCTCTGGTTCTGGAGGGCTGATGGAAGTCCAGCCAGGCCTGAGAAGGAGGGGCGGGAGCTGGCTGCTTGGTTTGGGGGTGCAAGGGGGCCTTGCAGGACAGCCCTGCTTACAGAGGTGGAAAAACAGGTACCGGGAGTGCACTGGAGACTGACTCCACTGTCAGGAGTAAGGAGTGAGAATTTGGTTCAGTGCCCCTTTCGCTGGACTTCCTGAGTACCTAGGAGGGGAAAAGGTGCCTGGAGGAGAGGACATCCTAACATAAGGATATTTAGATGATTCCCAGTGAACAATGAACTAATCCTTAGGTGACCCATTCGGTTGCTCAAAGCCAACTCAGGAGCCTTTTTCTGTGATGCTTCTTTTAAAGTTGCTTTAATCACAAGCCATGATAAAGCCCATAATGCTCCCTGGGTATACCTGACTGGAGAGAATCGGCCTTCACTAAAGAAGCCAAGACAATGAAAAAAGAATCTTTTCTCTTGATTTGTGAGCCCCGGGGTTGCATGAGTGCTTCTCTTCAAAGGTTATGTTTCCCATTTCATGCCCGTCATTTTATTTTCTGATACCTGCTTAGAAATAACCTTGTCTTTCAGGTACTTATTTATCCCACATAAACCCTTTGGCCATTTCTAAGAAACCACAGAACTCGGCTCTGACAGCCTTCCTCGAGAGCTGAGCCCTGCCAACACAGCCCAGCACTGCCACCTAGGCTGGCTTGGTGTGAAAAGATTTAATGAGCTTTCTCCTGTGGAGGAGTCGGGTGGAATTTATAAAATGGGATTTAATTGGGGCTGAATAAACTCCACGTTACAATTCCTCACACATCAGCCCTCTGTTCATGGGTAACAACCGTCTGCATTTGCTCTGATTTTTAACAGAATCCTAGTCCTGCAGCCCAGGGCCTCAGAAAGAGACAGCCATGGGTCCCCACGTCACCTTTTGGAGCTGTTAAAGCTCCAGCTGCTGGCCTCCAAGTCGCCCTGGGAGAAGCTCCAAACCCTGAGCCCTCGCTCCTGTCTCCTAAAAGAGGAATCAGAACCACCAGGGTGAACAGATGGAATTTCTGGGCAGAATCAGAAGCTCTCATTTAATGAAGCACTGTGTGTGCTGGTTAATGGCCACACCATGCCCACTGACTTCATGCTGCCTTTATCCCTCTTTGGCAAATGGGTTCTACCATTTGATATTGATGGAGGGAGCAAAAATTAGACCCTTGATAAATGAAACTCTGAGACAGCTTATCTGGAAAACCCAACTCCGGCCCAGGAGATTACCATGGCCCAGGAGAAGGGAATGACAACCCACTCCAGTATTCTTGCCTGGGAAATCCCATGGACAGGCAGGCCACAGTCCATGGGGTTGCAAAGAGTTGGACACGACGAGCAAATAACAACAACAAGGACCTCTGAGAAAGCCACAGATGCTATTGTTCTTATAGTGGGAGAGGGTTTGTTCTCTGGGGAAAGACTGGGAAATGGGAGAGGGTAAATGCATGATTAACCTTGGAAGATTATTTGTATAGAGATACCCAGAGCAAGGAAGGAGGGGGGCCAGTTGATTGGGGCTACCTGGATGACAGGATCTTCCTCTCTCCACTTATGGAAATGGCAGGCAAGCCTAGGGTCAGGATGGCAAATAGATTTTATCTCATGTGCCAAGCCAACACATTGGTAGTGACTGCCTGGAAGACTCTATAAAGAATTTCACTCCCCCGTCTAGACTCTGGGAAGTTCCTGTGATTGATTAGTTGCCATAGAGACTGATTCTATTTGAAGAAGTTTTACCCCATCACATAGACTGTGAGTTAGGAGATTTGGGGGTGATACCCAGTGAATTAGTTGCCTTCTGAGACAGCAGAATAACATCACGTGGTACACAGAATTTTTCATGATATGGTCCTATAGGTTCTCCAGCATTGCACTCCGTGCTACTCCCACCTCTAGCTTTATAAACCCATTGTGGGTCTCTGAACATGGCCTTGGGCAGACAGGAAATCCAAGTTAGAGACTCTTGGAGCTCTACTCCCTCAGAGACCAGGGCAGAAGTCCCCCTGGCACACTGCAGATGCTGGAAGCCCAGTGCCTGGAGCTCGGATCCTCTGGGGGAGCAGGTGCTGGCTCAGGGGTGGGGTGGGAAGGGTGGCCCAAGGCAATAATACAAGGTGAGCCATGTTCAGCCAGACCCAGCAAAGCCTTCAGACCAGAAAGGACATCAGAAGAGAAGAGTTAACTGGGCAATGAAAAGACCCAGTCCTGTCATTTGAGAAAAGCCATCAGTCAGGTATGGATGGGGCTAAGCTGAACTTTTTGGTGAAGGATAGAGGAAACTAGGTATTTCCCTGAGCAGTGCCCCCTGGAAGAGAGGAACAAGATCCATGCACATGTAATACAGAGGAGGACGTGGAGGCTTGGTCCTCAAGTACTCAGCCAAAAGACTACACTGGGCTAGGCTCTGCAGTCCACACCTCAGCTGTGAGAGCCACAGGCACATCATTAAACCCTGAGTTTCAGTCTCTTCATCTATAAAATGGGAACAAGAAGACCAGCGCCACAGGGTTACTGCCCACTAATTTAGCCATTCATTGCCAATTGATTATGCACCTGCAAAGTGCCAAGCTCTCAGAGAGTGGCTGGATGAACAAGACACAGTCTCTGCCCTCTAGCTGGGAATCTGGGTACCAAGACTGTGAAGTGAATAATAATGACAGTAACGAAGACTAGACTGAGCCTGGGATAGAGTAAGCTCCGAAGAAATAGTAGATGAACCTGAATCTGATGAGGGCAGCCTGAGGGTGGCATGAAGTTAGCAGGGAGGGGGAGAAAAGGAGCAGAGACCAGCACATGCTGCCTTGGGGGAGGAGGCTTTGGATCCCCACCTTTATCTAAGATGGGGCCACCCTGACATCAGCTTGTGAGCAATCCCCATCACGCCTCACTCTCTCCCCAAGACCCCAGCAGTTCAGGTCTCTGGGGCCATCCCCCGGGTTCACCCACAAAAGGAGCAGGTCTTGCCTAAAACCGCCCAACTATGCCAATCTGAATCCCTTTTGAAGGAGCCCTTCCCTCTCCTTTGAGAGTATGCTCCAGGTAGATTCCTGCTTGGTGTAGGCTCAGGTGTGGTGGATTTGAGGCTGAGCTGAACCAGCAAATATTATATAGATCCTCCTTCCAACCACTGCTCTGCTACAATCACAATTGACCCCAAATGCAAAATAACCAAATGACATGGAAATAGCAGGCAAAGTGTTCAAATTAACTACCCAGACAAGATTGATAATTCTTCTTTTTCACTGACAGAAAGAACAATGCTTAGAGTTGCTAACACCTACTCGATGCATAAGAAACAAATTTGCCAATAGGTGGATAATCAAATTGTTCTGAATAATCCAATCTAGTGTTTTCCTGCTCCTTCTTCATGCTAATTTATTCTGACATGGCTTTCAATAATGAAAATCTGTTCTTGCAGAATCCATTTCATCGAGATTTTCCATATTAAAATGGAGATGGAAGTGTCGTGGAGAATTAGATTACTTGTCCTCATCCGGGTGCCTGGTGTTCCTTGGGAGGGGTATTTGTGTCGCCATGGATAACCAGATGGCATTAATTTGAGAGGTGCAAGTAAACCTTCCTTAGCACACCAGGTGATCATTTTAAAAATACCGTTTCCTTCTAATCGAAGCTTCTTGCCTGCAAAAATTTAATTTGTTCCTTTCCTTGTGAAATTTGTTCATTTTCAAAGCTTTTTCAGCCCTAATCATCAGCACCACAGTGAAAAACTAGTTTAAATAAACGCCTCACTGACTAGAACATGTGTTGGTGTCTCACCCCAGAGAAAGAACACTATGCAGGCTAACACCACAAACAAACAGATGGGGACTTCCCTGGTGGTCCAGTGGTTAAGACACTGCCTTCCAAGGCAGGGAGTGCAGGTTCAACACCTGGTCTGGGAACTAAGATCCCACATGCCTTGAGGCCATGAAACCAAAACCAAAACAAACAAACAAAAAAAAACAGAAGCAATATTGTAACAAATTCAATAAAAACTTTTTAAATGGCCCACATTAAAAAATCTTTAAAAAAAAAAAAAAGAACAAAAGGATGATTTGAAAAAGTACACTCTGGAAGCACCTGTTAGACATAGGTCCTTGCTTGGTATGGAGAGGGGGGGCACTGTCGTGAACAAGGTATGCTACTCATCCACCAGGAGTCAAGGTCTAGGGTGGGCTTCTCAAAGTTCATTGCATATAAGAATCATCTGAGGAACATGTTAATGGAGTGGGTTTCTGGGATTCACCCTCAGAGATTCTGAATCAGCTGGTGTTCAAGAGATGTTAGTTGCCAAAGGCAAAATTTAAATAGTGCATTCTTCACATCTTCAGCTGGTTTACTTCATGAAACTACTGGGTTGGCATCAGTCCCCTTTCTCTAGCACTCCTAGGAAGATCTTAAATATGATACAGGTGCTCTTTCCAAAAGGTATGTTCAGTTCAGTTCAGTTCAGTCGCTCAGTCGTCTCCGACTCTTTGCGACCCCATGAATCACAGCACGCCAGGCCTCCCTGTGCATCACCAACTCCCGGAGTTCACTCAAACTCATGTCCACAGAGTCGGTGATGCCATCCAGCCATCTCATTCTCTGTCGTCCCCGTCTCCTCCCACCCCCAATCCCTCCCAGCATCAGAGTCTTTTCCAGTGAGTCAACTCGTCGCATGAGGTGGCCAAAGTATTGGAGCTTCAGCTTTAGAATCAGTCCTTCCAATGAACACCCAGGATTGATCTCCTTTAGAATGGACTGGTTGGATCTCCTTGCAGTACAAGGGACTCTCAAGAGTCTTCTCCAGCACCACAGTTCAAAAGCATCAATTCTTTGGCGATCAGCTTTCTTCACAGTCCAACTCTCACATCCATACATGACCACTGGAAAAACCATAGCCTTGACTAGATGGACCTTTGTTGGCAAAGTCATGTCTCTGCTTTTTAATATACTATCTAGGTTGGTCATAACTTTCCTTCCAAGGAGTAAGCCTCTTTTAATTTCCTGGCTGCAATCAGCATCTGCAGTGATTTTGGAGCCCAAAAAAATAAAGTCTGACACTGTTTCCACTGTTTCCCCATCTATTTCCCATGAAGTGATGGGACCAGATGCCATGATCTTCGTTTTCTGAATGTTGAGCTTCAAGCCAACCTTTTCACTCTCCTCTTTCACTTTCATCGAGAGGCCTTTGAGTTCTTCTTCACTTTCTGCCATACGGGTGGTATCATCTGCATATCTGAGGTTATTGATATTTCTCCCAGCAATCTTGATTCCAGCTTGTGCTTCTTCCAGCCCAGCGTTCCTCATGATGTACTCTGCATATAAGTTAAATAAGCAGGGTGACAATATACAACCTTGATGTACTCCTTTTCCTATTTGGAACCAGTCTGTTGTTCCATGTCCAGTTCTAACTGTTGCTTCCTGACCTGCACACAGGTTTCTCAAGAGGCAGGTCAGGTGGTCTGGTATTCCATCTCTTTCAGAATTTTCCACAGTTTATTGTGATTCACACAGTCAAAGGCTTTGGCATAGTCAATGAAGCAGAAATAGATGTTAACAATGTTTAATTCACACCAAATGATCTATCTAGTTTGGTTACTGCTATAGAGAGTAGGAGCACTTCCAAGAGCTTCCAAGTTCTGATCTTGTTCATTGTTTCTAGTGAATTGTTAGTTTTCATTGATTCTTCAGCATCATTTCCTAAACTCTCTTCAGGGTTATACCAATTTGCCTATTCTAGGATGCATGTATGTTAAGTCACTTCAGTTGTGTCTGACTCTGTGCAACCCTATGGACTGTAGCCTACCAGGCTCCTCTGTCCATGGGGATTCTCCAGGCAAGAATACTGGAATGGGTTGCTATGCCCTCCTCCAGGGGATTTTCCCCACACAGGGATTGAACCTGCCTCTCTGATGTCTCCTGCACTGGCCAGCAGGCTCTTTAGCACTAGCACCACCTGGGGAGTCCATTTCTAGGATAATGTCTAAATATTAATAATAGTACTAAAGCAATAATACTATGATAAATACGTGCTGACAACTTACTACACGGCAGGAAGTACATGGTGTGTTCTGTCTCACTGAAGTCTCAAAACCACCCTGTGTGACATAGGCTAGTGCTGCCTCTTGTCTTGGGGTGGGATGTCGCATCAGTGGATTATGCAGTTTTCCTCAGCTGCACGTGGGGGTGGAGGCATCAGTCTGGCCATCTGGGTTTTCTGAGGATCGGCTAACTAGTGACCGACTACTTGGTTAGTCTAGGACTGAAGGATTTTCTGGAAATCAAGAATTTACATTCTAAAGTTGGACTAACTAGGATGTTTTCCCTTTTTCTAGATGAAGCTTTAGTTGTTGTTGTTCAGTCACTCAGTTGTGTCTGATTCTTTGCAACCCCGTGGACTGCAACACGCCAGGCTTCTCTGTCCTTCACTACTTCCTGGAGCTTGCTCAAACTCATGTCCATTGAGTCAGTGATACCATCCAACCATCTCAACCTCTGTCATCCCCTTCTCCTCCTGCCATCAATCCTTCCCAGCATCAGGGTCTTTTCCAATGAGTTGGCTCTTGGCATCAGGTGGCCAAAGTATTGGAGCTTCATCATCAGTCCTTCCAATGAATATTCAGGGTTGAATTTCCTTTAGGACTGACTGGTTCAGTCTCCTTTCAGTCCAAGGAACTCTCAAGAGTCCTCTCCAGCACCAAAGTGGTTTTGGAGGAGACAATATCAGTCCAGTCACTCAGTCGTGTCCAACTCTTTGCGACCCCACGAACCACAGCACGCCAGGCCTCCCTGTCCAAACCAACTCCCGGAGTTTACCCAAATTCATGTCCATTGAGTCAGTGATGCCAGCCAACCATCTTATCCTCTGTCATTCCCTTCTCCTCCTGCCCTCAATCTTTCCCAGCATCAGGGTCTTTTCCAATGAGTCAGCTCTTCACATTAGGTGGCCAAAGTATTGGAGGTTCAGCTTCAGCATCAGTCCTTCCAATGAACACTCAGGACTGATATCCTTTAGGATGGACTGGTTGGATCTCCTTGCTGTCCAAGGGACTCTCAAGAGTCTTCTCCAACACCACAGTTCAAAAGCATCAATTCTTCAGCTCTCAGCTTTCTTTATAGTCCAACTCTCACATCCATACATGACTACTGAAAAAACCATAGCCTTGACTAGATGGACCTTGGTTGGCAAAGTAATGTCTCTGCTTTTGAATATGCTGTATAGGTTGGTCATAACTTTCCTTCCAAGGAGTAAGCATCTTTTAATTTCATGGCTGCAATCACCATTGGCAGTGATTTTGGAGCCCAGAAAAATAAAGTCATCCACCGTTTCCACTGTTTCCCCATCTATTTTCCATGAAGTGATGAGACCAGATGCCATGATCTTAGTTTTCTGAATGTTGAGCTTTAAACCAACTTTTTAACTCTCTTCTTTCACTTTCATCAAGAGGCTTTTTAGTTCTTCACTTTCTGCCATAAGGGTGGTGTCATCTGCATATATGAGGTTATTGACATTTCTCCCGGCAATCTTAATTCCAGCTCGTGCTTCTTCCAGCCCAGCATTTCTCCTGACATACTCTGCACATGAGTTAAATAAACAGGGTGACAATATACAGCCTTGACATACTGCTTTTCCTATTTGGAACCAGTCTGTTGTTCCATGTCCAGTTCTAACTGTTGCTTCCTGACCTGCATATAGGTTTCTCAAGAGGCAGGTCAGGTGGTCTGGTATTCCCATCTCTTTAAGAATTTTCCACAATTTCTTGTGATCCACACAGTCAAAGGCTTTGGCATAGTCAATAAAGCAAATGTTTTTCTGGAACTCTCTTGCTTTCTTGATGATCCAGTGGATGTTGGCAATTTGAACTCTGGTTCCTCTGCCTTTTCTAAATCCAGCTTGAACATCTGGAAGTTCACGGTTCACATATTGTTGAAGCCTGGTTTGGAGAATTTTGAGCATTACTTTGCTAACGTGTGAGATGAATGCAATTGTGTGGTAGTTTGAACACTCTTTGGCATTGCCTTTCTTTGGGATTGGAATGAAGACTGACCTTTTCCAGTCCTGTGGCCACTGCTGAGTTTTCCAAATTTGCTGGCATATTGAGTACAGCACTTTCACAGCATTGTCTTTCAGGATTTGAAATAGCTCAACTGGAATGCCATCACCTCCACTAGCTTTGTTCATAGTGATGCTTCCTAAGGCCCACTTGACTTCGCATTCCAGGATGCCTGGCTCTAGGTGAGTGATCACACCATCGTGATTAACTGGGTCGTGAAGATCTTTTTTGTACAGTTCTTCTGTGTATTCTTGCCACGTCTTCTTAATGTCTTCTGCTTCTGTTAGGTCAATACCACTTCTGTCCTTTATTGAGCCCATCTTTGCATGAAATGTTCCCTTGGTATGTCTATTTTTCTTTAAGAGATCTCTAGTCTTTCCCATTCTATTGTTTTCCTCTATTTCTTTGCACTGATCACTGAGGAAGGCTTTCTTATCTTTCATTGGAGAAGACACCATAATCCAAAGAAAAAATGGGTCCAAGTTCTCAGTGGGAAACCAGGTCCTCATGAGCCAAAGGAGAATCCAAATGGTTTGTGCAAACTAAAGAGGCAAGAAGCCAAAAGCTGTGGCCCTGGGGTCTGAAAACAAATGTGAGAATGCCAGGTTTGAGTATCTGGCTGTGGTTAAGGACAGTTGCAGAACAAGTGCACTTGATTTGCCAGCCAGAGTGTGGTAGACGGTGCATCAGTTGTACCAGATGTAAGGCAGATATGTCTGATCTCCTGGCCTCCTTTCTCAAGGGATGGTCCTCAGGCTTCTCCAGAAATGCCTGTGGTATCTTGTGTCCCATGGCACTCTGGTGCCATCCCCAGTCCCAACTCTTAATCTCACCTCTCTGAATCTCTTAGGAAAAGCAGTGGCAGTGGTAGCACCTTAATTAATTCACATTGCCTGGGAACATATGGAAAACAGCTTTCTTCTCATCTTTCCAATGGAATGGAGAAAGTTGTCATAGAGCCCCTTGGTTTGTAACAGTGCAGTGCATCCTGGGTGGTGGTGGGGGTGTCTCTCTGCAGTATATGGTAACTATACAGATATTCTGTTATTAGTAACATAGTAACTACAGTTAGGATAAATGTAGGGAGAGGCAATATACAGCGGGCTTTCTGCTTATTCTATGTTGTAATATTACACTTTTCTGGATTTTCTTATTCTAATTCTTTTTAGAAAAAAACCACTTTCTTGATACATAATTCACATTCCATGCAATTCATCCATTTAAATCACACAATTTACTGCTTTTTAGTACATCCACAGAGTTGTACAGCCATCACCACAGTCTAGCTTTAGAGCATTTTCTTCTCTAAATGAAGCCCTGCATCTATTAGCAATCCCTGTCCATTTCCCCCTTCCCCACCCAACTGTTTTTAAAAAAATTTTTATTATAGTTGACTTACAATATTGTGTTAGTTTCTGCTATAGAGCAAAGTAAATCAGTTATACATACATACATATACACTTTTTTTAGAGTCCTTTCCCATATAGGTCATTAAAGAGTATGGAGCAGAGTTCTGTGCCATACAGTAGGTCCTTACTAGTTATCTAATATTACTCAGTCATTAGAGAAAAGAACAAAAGAATGCTATTTGCAGCAACCTGGATGGACCGAGAGATTGTCATACTGAGTGAGGTGAGTCAGACGAAGACAAATATCGGACGATATCACTTATATACGGAATCCCCCAACTCTTGATTGGGAGTAACGGACAGAAAAGGTCTGTCAAAAATCACTAGAGAACAAAGGCAAGCAGTGCTAGAATCGAAACCAAAGAAGAAAGATACACAGAGAAACTTCATCCTAGGTCTGTACTGACCGTCTGCATTCCCCACTCCCCCCACTCCCAGAAGTGAACTTGGCCAGTCTGGACTTGAAGAGGAATAGCAGGTTGTATTCATTCACCTTTTCAGTGAGTTTTTCACTTGGCCAAGCCCTGAGAATGCAGCTGACTTTGCTCTCAAGGAGCTTGAACAGATGGTGAAACCGAGCAGGACCCTATGGTCCTTGCCACCCACCTCCCACGTCCTCTGCCTGCCTTTTGCCTGTGGAAAACTTTAGACAAAGAATAAGTTTAATCAGAGAAGTGAGAACATACAAAAACAAAGAAAAACAGTCAAAGGAGACCAGATAATAATGATGTGGCCATTCAGTGTATTCAAAGACCTTTAGTTCTTTCTCAAGGGTTATAGACAATATTCTGAGCTATAGCCTGTGAGCTGTATTATAAATACCCAAAGTCCCGTGAGGCGGCAAAGTAAACTACCTGATGACCAGACTGTAGCCATGATACAGCTGCCATGACATAAGTTCTGAGAATTGGCCTCAAAGAAATGGAAACAAAACAACCCTGGACTGAAGATTAATTATACCTAAAATAACCAAAATGACATTGGTCAGACCACCAGTGACCAATTTGAAGATGACTGTCAGAGCAGACTGTGCCGTTTCTGCATGTAGCCCCCTCCTTCTGTCTGTAAAAGTTCTTGCCCCACTGGTTGCCAGTGGGTCAGGAGTCAACCTTTGGACAGATGTCTGCCCTCCTTGCCAGTTGCTGGCATCTGAAAGGAAACAAACTTTTCTTTCCCTCATGCTGGCCTGTTTATCAGCTTTGGGGTGGTGAACAGCCAGACTTTATACCTTTTGGTAACAGTGGGAGTTTGGGGTTGGAATGAGGGGGTACAAAGTGTTATCAGGAGAATAGGGTAGCCTAGAGATATAGGGGTGGCCACCATGTGGAGACACCTTGCCTTATGATCAGCTAACACTCAGGGTCACTAAACTTGGACAGAGCAAGGAGCTCTGTTAGAGCTTTGTATCCAAACAACCCACTAATGTGCTCAGATTTCCTAGGTATTTGACATAACAATTTTATTTTTATTTTTTCATTATTTTAAGCTGGGTGTCTACCACTTACGATCAAAATCAAACTCATTCGAACTAATACACAGACCCAGGCCCTTCCTGCCTCCTTTTCTAAGTATCATCAGAGAGTTTCAAAGTTTGGGATACCTCCCCCCTTGCTATCTGCAGAGTTCAACCCAAATGCTGCCTTTTCCTAACACACTTCTGCCAGTACCAACTGTTCATAAACTCCTTTGGCTATTAGAGAATTTGAAGAGATAAAGATGGAAGGGCAGGTGGGAAGTTAGATAACAAAAGCATGGAAAATGCATGAGCTGCGGGATTAGATGCATATGGACCACTTGCTTTTCTATCCATGCAAAATGGAAATTGTGGTATCTATTTCACAGACTTGGGCAAGAATTACATGAAATAATGTATGTGAAAGTGTTCATCATGGGGCTCAGAAAATGGTCCAGGGCTCAATTTAAATTAGTCTCCCCTGTACCTCTGCCTTCTCCTTGATTAGGATTCACGGCAGAGAGGAATGAGTTTGTGGGAACCCAGGTTAAACAGTTTTAGTCTGTTTTCTCATTTTGATTACTTATTCAATATATTATTTCCACAAATGCAAATGAGATGTGATCCCTACCTTCAAGGAGCTCAGAATTATTCACTTAGAAGTGTGTTGTAAGACTTGGAGTGGGTGGGGGAGGGGGTAGGAGTGATGGCTGATCCCAGGGACAGTGGAAGAACTCAGGTCTGTCCTGGAGTATGTGAACATGATGGGGGATCACCCAGGTGATGGTTTATTGGTAAGCTATGTTGAAGAGCTCTGCTAAAGCTTGAAATGTGACTGGATTGTAGTACTATTTGGCCTAGTTGTGTGAATTTTCTCTAGCAAGGTTTAGCTCCTGATGGGTGAGGCAGAAAAGCTGATTGGCAAGTTGGGTGCAACAGACACACAAGGGGCTGAGGACCTCGATGATGTTAGAGAAGTTATAGAGTCAACAACAGGGGATGCTGGACTGGGGATAGAGAGAAACATGTTATTCACAATATTACACTTTGTCCAGAAGCTGTCACAGGGTATCACATGGTGGGGACCTGCTGGACTGTGAGGGGAGTAGATAACCGGGCATGCTAGCCCCTCTGAAATGGGCCAGAAAGACAGTTGGTTGTTTACCAAGAGGGCATCTTGATTATGGAAAAGGCTCAAGATTTTTCTCTGCAATGAAATATCCACTGAAGCACTTGCTTAAAAAGCCTTGAACTTGGGACAGCTTGGGGGAGGTACTGCTCCCTGGTTTCTTCCCATAAGCCTTAACCAGTGCTCAGGGTTTAAGCAGAGAGCCAGGAAGAGCTGCAAGACCACAGTGCCCTGTGATAGGTCGCCAGCCAAGGAGATGACAACTTGGCTTTCTACAAGGGGAAGAGAGAATGGGTTTCCGCTTGAAAGACATTTATTCAGGCTTTGATAACCCTTCAGAGGTGGCGGAGGGTGGATCAGGCACCTAGGGATCAATGATGCCATCCAGGCAGGAAAGAGCTGCTTTAGAACTTGTGGAGGTGGAAGCTTCCCATACCTTCCTGGGGGGCTGTGTGGGGGCACAGGGCATGAGTCACTCATGACCTTCCCACTCACAACTCAGACAATCACACAGAGAGTCAAGAACTAGCTGCGATTTCTGGGCAAACTATGGGCAGAGTGAAGGAGCTGACTTTAAACTAGTAACAGGCAGAATCCTCCATCCTCCATTCTGTAGGTACTTGAAGGGCTCCAGTTGCTTGAGGCATCATTTTCTGACTTCCTTTGATGGCTCTTTTGAGCAGCATCATAGAGGAATTCCAAGAAATGCCGGGAGTTCCACCGAGCTGGGTTCAGACCTGGCTCACTTACCTCCTGGGTCAGCTGGCCCAAGTTTCACAGGCTCACTGAGCTTTATTTTCTTCCCCTGGAAAGTGGGGATAACAAAATCCTCTTGGAATTGTTGCGAGGCTTGGGTAATTCCCATGGACAGAAGAGCCTGGCAGGCTACAGTCCATGGGGTTGCAGAGAGTCAGGCATGACTGAGCGACTAAGCACAGCACAGCACAAGGTGTCACCTTTACAGGCTCATAATAAGTACTGATTCCCTTCCTCTTTGTGGGGGGTTTCCTGAGCACCTGCCCTTTAAGGGAGAAGCAGCAACACTTTCCACACCCCAGGCACAGACAAGCACAGTGTTAATCAACAAGGTAAACAGAAGGAGGGGATTGATTTGTTCTCCTTCTCACATAAAGCTGAGCACGTGGCAGGTTATGGTTTTGAATATTAATACATCCAAAGTGAAAAGAATCACTTATAACAGAAACTGTCTTGCTTGCAAAGATTTATTCCCCATGTAGTTTTTCATGGCTCATAAAAGGTGATGGATGGATGTAATTTTTAGTTTAATTTCTTGCCGTGCAGTTCAGTAATATTTGAGATAAACTCAAATTACTAGGGATCTGGAACTGTTCAAAGCAATGAGGAGCCATGCACATCTGGTTACACATAGGACACGGCACTCTTAATTTTTCAAGCCAGCCAAAGAAGGGGTGATTAGAAATCCCAGCACACACGTAAACCATGTTATCTTTAAAGTTCACTTCTGCTGTCTCTCAACGCAAACCAAATTCCCTTTAAGAAAATTTTTGTTGGCTCTTTGCAGGGAGTAGGTAGGGACAAGAATAGATAAGGAGGAGCATATAAGGTCTTTTCCATAGACGTTTTGTGTGCTTTTATAAAAATATATATTTGAATGGTTGTAAAAATGGAAAAGCAGTATTGAAGCTTGTGAAAAAAATCTGGGTTTTTTAATTTATTTAGTTTGATTTCTCCTATAGGTTTTAAATGTTCATAAGTCAATTGAGAGTCTGACTCCTTTAAGAAATTAGTTACTGAGTAGAACGAGAAAAATTGGAGTTTTAGAATTAATTAGAGCTAAGAACACACAAGGTCAAATGATCAGGATGCAGACCAGCTCCTGAAGTGATTGTTAGAGGCAGTAATGGGCCAAAGGGTAAGTCCTTACAGACCAATTTTCTCTGCAAGGTGTAAATAAACACAAGTGAGATAAATAAAAGCAAGTGAGTAAGGTACTAGCGAAATGCAATTAGCATTGTGACAAAGGTTAATTTTTTTAGTAAGGATTTATATTCAATTTTTTTAAAAACAAATACTGCTCTAGATTGTATCTTGCCTTACATGTGTTCCTATTTATTAAACAGTGTTCGGTTAAATAAAATATGCTACTATCCTAAATGGAAGTTCTTTTCGTTCTTACAATCTTCCTAACAACAAAGAAAGATAAATGTTCTAACAAGCATATATTGTATCCTCTATCATGAACAATAACCTAAACAGAATTCTTTGATACCAGTTTCCCTGTGGTGACACTGTGCATGCTCAAAATTACAGTTATAGACTGGACGGGTATAAGATCTTTGCAGCATGCCAGGCAAAGACAGTGTTGAAAATAAAGGGGGTAAAAAAATCTCAATTCAGTGGTAAGTCTGGTTCCATAGTTGGAACAGTCTTCGGAGGCTGGGAAATTATGCTGCAATAAAATTGAAAAGATAGAAGGTAATGTTTTAAGAGAAAACTTTGGTGGCAGCTTAAAGTGTCTGTGAGTCCCAAGAACAGGCATTACTTTGGGTACACTGGCTGCTCTCTAAAACTTCATTGATGGGAAAAGAGCTACAGCCTATAAACTCTCAATAGGGTAGTAGAAACAAGAGGCTAGGACATAAAATAAGATGAGTTACAGTCTTACCAATCTCCATTTAGTTATTTATCTTCCTCAAGCTGCTGGTTTAGCAAAAGAATTGAAATAACTTTTAATGAAAGATTCAAAGGCCTTAGCATCCTAAAATAAAATAACACCACCCAAAAAAGCCATGTAATTAAATGAAGGATATTTGGTCCTTCGTGCAAACTTGAACCTCTCAGGTTTGCCCTCACACTGGGCAAGAGAACCACCTAAAATCAGGTGTTCAATACCTCCAAGGTCTTTGCTCTGAAGCCCCAGCCCTGACCTGGTCCTGATGCTCCAGGCTTCAGACTTCCCCTCCCCTGCACCCCTTACACATTGCTCTGGCCCCACCCCCAGGGCCCTCTGCTCAACACCACTCCTTTCCTTTGACCTTCATCTCTCTCTCACGTTATCCCTCTGGCTTATTATGCAGGAGGAAATTGATCCAAGATCAAGGAGAGAGATTTAATACAAATTGCTACTGACATGGTATGCCAATTTAAACACTTATTGACTCTAACAAACTATGTTCAGCCAGGCCAAAGTTGCACACTCATTTAAAGCGCTCCTCTTCTCTGCACGCTTGGTAAGGCCCAGATCCCTCATTAGTCAGTGGTTCTAGTATGGATGTCAGCTTCCTAATGTCCAGTCTTCACCTATCTTTTGGTATCACTCAGTTTTAGTCTCAGTGTTACTGGCCTGACCCTTTCCTCATGGAATAGATTTAGGTTCTGTATATCTCTAGACCAGTGGCTTTCAAATGATTTTGACCAGAATCCCAGTAAGAAATGCATTCTTAATTACAACCCAGGACACACACACACAGATACACTTCAACAGAAGTTTCATTTAGAAAGAAAAAAGAACACTTACCTTTACTGCATGGGATGAATGCTTAACATTTTCTATTCCATTTTATTTTTTAAAAACTTGAGATGCTCTAAATTAATTTCACAGCCCTCTAAGAGCGTTTGATTTGCAGTTTCGAGAATTCTGATATTGAACTCTAGACAGTCCTGGTTTTATCTGCTGGGAAGTAGGTCCTTAGCAGCATTGTTTTCTTTCTTCAGACTGTCCCACTATAACTTAATGATTCTCAAGATGTTGCTGGACCTTACTAGTTATGTGACTACTGGTTTAAGGGGCATCCTCAGTAAAATGGAAACAATACACACATATATATGCACACATTTCCTCCATTCTTTTGCTCCCATAATGTGTCTGGTGGGTCTTTGCAAGTTACAGAATATTCCAAGTTGTCTTGGCAACAATCAGGAGCAGAGCCTTTGCTGCTTTCAGCCATCCTGGGAGGTCTACATCCCCCAGATCTTCCCACATGACCCCATGCCTCGTGCTCTACTCCACAAGCTAGACCCTAAGGGAAGTGAGTTGTACCAAGCCATCCAAGCAAAAGATAATCTTTTAACTCCCTGGCAACTTAAACAAGAAAAGAACAGGGTGCATGGGTTTTGTAGTGTTGTTGACATAATTCTCTTTAACCAATAAAAGAAACATATTTCATCTGGAGAAATAAAATTTTTCCTAGAACACAGAGGAATTTATTGTGTGATATTCTAATATGTTCAGTACATACCGAGATGCATAAAAAGCTGCTAGAATCTTATTCTATGTATAAAGAATTCTACAGTATCTGCCTTGGTTTTGCCATTATTTATGCAGTTAATGTTTCTAAGTTTATTTTTAATGTGTTCTAGAATTATTCCTGGATTTCCCCAAAGAGCATTTTTTAACAAATTGGCAGAACCGGGTTCTGATAGCCCCTAAGCAACCTTGAAGGAAATTTAACCCTTGCTACTTACACTTCCTCACTACACACCTTGCTCTTTAACCCCCTGAGCTACAATCTAATTACTTTTTAACCACCTTGACATCAGAGTTCAGGATTTCTCAACTGAATCTCTTTTCTAGGTGATTGTATCAGTCAGGATGCGCTGCTGCTTTTGCTGTTAAGTCACTTCAGTCGTGTCCAGCTCTGTGCGACCCCACAGACAGCAGCCCACCAGGCTCCCCCATCCCTGGGATTTTCCAGGCAAGAATACTGGAGTGGGTTGTGTAACCGTACAATATTAACGACTTGTAATAATAAGGTTTATATCTCATTCATCCTACATGTGTATATCCCACGTTGGTTGGGAGGTAAGCGGGTGGGGCACTCTGCCATATGTCATCCTCACTCAGGGGCTCTGGTTTATGGAATCTCCATAACTGGAAGGTCACCTGACACTCTGATAGGGAGAAAGTGACATGAAAAACTGAACACCAGCTCTTAAAGTCTTCTACCTCATAGCAACACATGTCACTTCTGGATTCATTTCACTCGAGAACAAGCCACAGGGACCTTCCTAACATCAACAGAATGGAAGAAGTACCATCCCACCTTGTGCCCAGAAGAGATACATAAGACGTTTCACGCACAGCCTTCCCGCCCCATCAACAGAAGAAACGCCTCTTCTCTGCCTGTCCCCAGCATCTAACTCTGTGGAGCAATTCTCTTTCTCTAAATTCTCTTCTTCTTTGGCCCTGATCACCTCTTCTGTTACTCCTTCTTTCTCTCTCAAAATCTGTGTCCTCCATTATCTGACCTAAAATTTAACTCAGAATGGACCAAAAAAGAACCTAGAATCATGATCCTACAAAAATGACCATCTCATAGAGACACTATCATGCATAAAAGAGATAACTAGTGAGAACCTACTGTACAGGACATGAAACTCTACTTAGTACTCTGTGGTGACCTATTTAGGAAGGAAATCCAAAAAGAGGGGATATATGTATATGTATGGCTGATTCAATTTGCTGTTCAACATAAACTGACACAGCACTGTAAAGCAACTATACTTCAATAAAAAATTTATTAACGGGGTATGAGAGAGATATAGTAGCAACTGGAGGGAGATAGGAAGGTCCAGATCCAATATACCGGTGACAGTGATCAGTCTCCCACACTGGAGTAAGCCCAAGTGAGCAGACTTTTTGTCGGTTCTCTTCACTGTAGTATTCCCAGTGCCTGGAATAGTCCCTAACACATTTAATAAAAGGGAAAGGTGACTCGTACCAGCCACGCAGTAAAGCAGCAGAAGTGAGGATTTGCACCCTGGTGTCTCTGACAGCTGATCCGAGAAGACCAACCTAGGGAAGTGAAAGGGGCGGGCGGGGCCTGCGAGGGGAGGGTCAGGATCTGGAAACCCCTACCCAGCACTGGCTCACTTTCTCCTTCTTTAAATTAGTGGTTCCCTGGGAGGTGGGAGGAGGTATGGATAGCAAAGAGGCATGGGGAAACTACTGGGGGCAATGAGTGTGTTTTTTGTCTTAATTAGGTTGATGCTTTTCTGTGCATATACATATGTCAAAATTTCCTGAACTATATGTACACTTTAAATATGTGCAGCTTTTTATACCTCCTGTGTACACGAGGCTGTGAATAAAGCAGCACAGAGTGCGCGACTAAGGGAAAAAATGATCGTCTCAAAGAGCTGTGGCCAAAGTAAGTATGCATGAATTTATAAAAAACTCACTTTTTCCTCCAAGCTCTTTCTTTTTAAAGACATTACTGACCAAAGGATTTTTGCAGAAACCAATATCAGTGGCATTAATATGCCTTCAGTCAATAATGTGTTAATAGACAATACAACCAACTGTCCAGAAATCTTACTTGGAAAAATTTTTCTAACAGAATAAAAGCTCTGGTACATAAGAATACATATACATGATGTTTATCTTATCATGGCTTAGAGAAGCAAAAACCTGGGAAGAACCAAAGTGAGGAATTAGGGATGTTGCTACACACTTAAAACACTGTAAATCAACCACACTCCAAAAAAAAAAAAAGATTGAAACAGAGCTATCCCTCACTTTCCATGATGTACTGTTAAATGAGAAACATAATTTGCAAACTGCAAACACCAGCACCAACCAAAAAGTTTTAACTATGTGTGTATCTGTTAAGCATAAAAGAAATACAGAAAATAAAACATGTTGTTAATGTTGATAATCTCTCAAGAGGATTAGAATGGAGGGCAGTGGGAAGAGATTTTTAACCTTCTAAAAATATAATTTAAGGTGGTTTCATAGGTTATAATCATTGATACTGTAATTTTTAATTTAGTAAAGGAAAAGATGATACAAGATAAGGAAATATGAAGAAAAACAAAAATAAATCTTGTAATTTTAACATTCTAGAAGGCAATGGCAAGCCACTCCAGTATTCTTGCCTAGAAAATCCCATGGATGGAAGAGCCTGGTAGGCTGCAGTCCGTGGGGTCGCTAAGGGTCGGACACGACTGAGCGACTTTACTTTCACTTTTCACTTTCCACTTTCACACATTGGAGAAGGAAATGGCAACCCACTCCAGTGTTCTTGCCTGGAGAATCCCAGGGACAGGGGAGCCTGGTGGGCTTCCGTCTATGGGGTCACACAGAGTCGGACACGACTGAAGTGACAGCAGCAGCAGCAGCATCCTGCTACATGGCCTTCCACCTGTCCACATTTATTACATAGCTGCAATCCCAAGGCACTTATTGGCTCTTCACTTAACTTCATGTTTTAAATGCTTTTTCTGAGATCACCCTTCAGTACTTGCAAAGATTATTTCCTTTATCTTCACCACCTTGCAAGGGCTAATAAACTACAATTTATCAAGCCACTATTTCAAAGTGTATAGCATGATGATCATTGCAATACTAGGGCTGTCATCCTAGTTTATGCTTTTAAACGTTAATTCTCCTTGAGGGCCCTTTTCTATTATGAATTTTTGATGTAGGAGCAACATTAGTTTCTTTTTTTATTCTAGTATGATTTAGAAGGTAAACACTCTGTTTTAACATTACTCATCATTAACTTCAGACCTTCCATAAATATCCCATGTGCTATAACCATCAATTTATATCTATCTATTCCAGCATAACTTCTCTTTTTTGGCAAATAAGGAGCTATATCCTTTGGGGATTTTCTTCCTTCATGCTTTTTCACTAGTCATCAGCTCAATCTGAGAGTTAATATACCTCTTTCCATGTCTTCTACTGCCTGCTTTCATTCCAACCAAAGTAAAATAAGTATTTCCAGTGTGCTTCCCTGGTGGCTCAGAGGTTAAAGCGTCTGCCTACAACATGGGAGACCTGGGTTCGATCCCTGGGTCAGGAAGATCTCCTGGAGAAGGAAATGGCAACCCACTCCAGTATTCTTGCCTGGAGAATCCCATGGACGGAGGAGCCTGGTGGGCTACAGTCCACGGAGTTGCAAAGAGTCAGACACGACTGAGCGACTTTAACTAACTCCTTTTCCTTCTGTTTGTTTTGTAAACTGTGTGGGGAGGGATAAGAATATATATTTATGTTTTTTGTTTGTGCATAAGAAACCTCTTTCAGTGGTTCTACCTATTGACTAGATACAGAAATCATCTTACTCGTGGTGAGACGGGGGTGGGAACTAGGTGGATGGGAATAGGACTGAGGGAATATAGATATTTTATCTACAATATCTATCTACCATCTCTCAGCTTTGCATTTATCTCTTCAAGATATACTACCTATAAAAATTCCCAGTGGACCCACATTAAGATATTTTCACATTCCTCTGCCTCAACTTAAAATGTCTGAAGACAAATGAATTGTTTTCAGAATTTTTAAAGAAAAAGATTGATATAAGGTGGATATGTCCATTCAACTTACTATTTTTTCATTAAAGACATAGGACCTGAAAATTTTTCAGAAATTATACAACTCAAATAGTTATTCTGTTGAAATTATTAGAGAGTTAGATAAGACCCTCTAGAATAATGTGTTAAGTGGAGAAACTTTTGCTATGAAAATGCATAAATAATGAAGAGTGAACCCAGTTATTCCATATAAAATATAATTATTATTTTGAACACCATTTGGAAAGTTAGTAAAAATAACCTAAGTGGGGAAAGGTGGTTTCTAATAGAACCAAGAGTAAATAATAAAGGAGTGACTTCACAGTAAACATCTGCTTCTTATTTACAGCATTCAATGGTGAGAAACAGGAAACATCCTCACCATCATTTTGTACACTTTGTTTTGGGGACTATATGTATTTGGATCATCTCTGTCTTATGTTTTACCATTATCATCTCCTAGAGTCGCCATTTTATCTTTTAACAGTTTTCCATGATTGTGACCATTGTAGCTGCTGCTGCTGCTAAGTCGCTTCAGTCGTGTCCAACTCTGTGCGACCCCATAGAGGGCAGCCCACCAGGCTCCCCGTCCCTGGGATTCTCCAGGCAAGAACACTGGAGTGGGTTGCCATTGCCTCCTCCAATGCATGAAAGTGAACAGTGAAAGTGAAGTCGCTCAGTCGTGTCCGACTCTTCGCGACCCCACGGACTGCAGACCACCAGGCTTCTCCGTCCATGGGATTTTCCAGGCAAGAGTACTGGAGTGGGGTGCCATTGCCTTCTAACCATTGAAGAGCAGAACTCTAAGCTGATCTGTTTCTTTTTACTACTGCCAATAACTTGAGATTGACTTGAGGATTGCATTTTACTTTTTATGCAGGTCGTGGGAAACAAAGAGAAACTGGAAAATATCATACAAACAAATGACTACAGCAGTTAAAAAAGAAAGGCAGCACTAGAGAGATGTGTGTGGGAACAACAAGAGGGAGACAGAGGGGGCAATTCAGTCTCCCTGGAGTTGACAAGGACGGCGTTTGATGCTGGCTGAGGATGACCTGGGCACACAAGGACATGGGCGGGTTACATTCTAAGCACAGGGAACAGCATCTACAAAGATACCATGGCTTGGCTGGGGAGGGAATTGGCAAGAACAATATGCATGAAGAAAGAAACTGTGGATTTTTTTATAATTCAGCTCAAAATGATCTCTACTTGATTGTTCATTCCTTCCAGAAAGATGTCACTTTGTAAGTAAATCAATTCAAAATAAATATGCTTTAAATTCTAAAAAGACTGCAAATCCTGAGTTCGCTAAGCATGGCTTCAGGATACTTCCAAAACACACCAACATAACATCAACATCTCAGTATGATAAGTGGCAGAAGATGGATTTTTATCTGTCAGAACTGTGATGGAGCTGTCAGAGTATATGAAATCAGTCACATACATATCATAGGCTTAACCACTCTGGGACAGCATAAAACCTCAAACTTTTTAGCAAGTTAGGAAATGAAAAGAAAGGGAGATGCTGCATGTATCTTCTCATAGAGGCTCCAGCCACTTCCATGTCCAGATTTTCTGTGTCCTCTCCCCAGACGTTTTCTTCTAATGCCAAATGAAATTCTTCTTTCACTAAACAATTTATCTCCTCTGGGTCTGCACTTAGTACTTGAGTTTTTTTTTTTTTTAAAATACTAAAAATCTGAAAAAAAAATTCTACGAGAGAGAACTACAAGAACTTTGGTTGGGTAATTGGCAATGCCAAGTTAACCTCACTGTACGTGCTGATAGGGAGAGAGGTCAGATCTTCTGAAATGTAAATTTTCCTAGCCCACAGCACTGTCCTACCTCCTCTGATGGTGGACCAAGAAACCAGGGCACTGAGGGTAACTTTCCATGAATAATGCATGATGGCCTGGCATGACTGTGGCTCTTAAGACTGACATTTCTCAGAATAATAATGGGATCAGGTTGTTTCATACATTTCAACTAAATTCAACAAATGTTTATTAAATACTTTGAGCATAGCTGCAAGTCACTGCTCCAGTTGCATGGCACTTTCTGCAGAGGCTAAGATAAAAACAATTCCAGATTTGTCCTCAAGAGCTTCAAACCTAAAGAGGGAGATGGAGCAAGTGCATGGACATTCAATAAAATGCAGAAAACACAAATGCCATAGAGAGGTAAGTAAGAGATACCAGTAAGTATCTGTAGAGGTTGAGGATGCCTGAAGAAAATGTCAACTGAGATGGATTTGAAGAATGAGATAGCAACAGTTTTGAGCACCAACTACCTGCCAGACATTAGCATGCAACTTAACAGCTAATCCCCCCAACAGCCCTACCAAATAGATATTGCCATCCCCATTTAACTAATGGGTAAAGTGAGACTTTAAGCCACAACTATTTGAGGATAGAACCAAAGCTGAATCCCAGAAATGTCTTTCCCTACTGCACCAAGCTGACTTTTCCAGGAGTGAAAATGGGGAAGGCCTTCAAGAATAAGGAAACAGCCAAATCAAAGACATGATGGCAGCAAAGGACAAAATAAATGATGAAAACACGTGAAATTTTTTATCTAGTTAAACTTGTTGATTCAGTTAAACTTGCAAGAAAGAGTAGAGGTTAGGCTTTGAATGCAGGGTGTGAAGTTTCTATTTGTGCTGGGAATAGGAGTCATGGAGAGTTTAGCCAAAATAACATGGTCGGATTAGTGCTATAGCAAGTGGGCCTAGATAAACTGCTCAGGTGAGATGAGAGTGAGAAGAAATTAAAGTCTAAAAGTCCAGAGTTGAGAAGATATCAAACACGGGTGTAGGATGAATCTGCCTGGTTTCCACCTTCATATCACACATGCTTATTCCATAGTTGAAGCCACTTGGTGTCTCTCTGTGAACTTAGAGACCCATCTTACTCTTACAAGAGTCAGTGACCCAGGGGACTGCTTCCAGTACCAGGGCAGAGGGTGACCAGAGGTCAGACAAAGATTCTTGAGGAAATCTCAAAAATATTTCTTGAGAGAAATCTCGGTCAGAAGGAACAAGATGGCAGAGGAATAGGACAGCGAGACCACTCTCTCCCCGACAAATTCATCAAAAGAACATTTGAACGCAGAGTTCAAAACAACTTCTGAATGCTGGCAGAGGACATCAGGCACCCAGAAAAGCAGCCCACTGTCTTCGAAAGGAGGTAGGAAAAAACATAAAAGATAAAAAGAGAGACAAAAGAGGTAAGGACGGAGCTCCATCCTGGGAAGGGAGGCTTTAAAAAGAGAGAAGTTTCCAAACACCAGGAAACACTCTCACTGGCTAGTCTGTGGTGAGCCTTGGAACCTCAGAAGGCCACATAACTGGGAGGAAAAAGAAAGAAATAATTAAAACCCACAGATTACCCACCAAACAGTAACTCCCAGCAGAGAAGCAGAGCAGATGCCTGCATAGGCCATTAGCAAGTGGGGGCTGGGCAGGGAGGAGCTGGCTGAACTGCTTAGAGAGAGGACTGGGCTTGAATGCTGCGAGAACAATCTGAGAGATCTAACAGGGGATAGCAAAGCAGACTGGGATAGCTTCCCCACAAAAAGGCGGAAAGCTCTAACCTAAGACTCTGCCAGCCCCACTCACAGAACAAAGGGCTGAGCAGAGCGAGCCAGCTGCGGTTGGCCCATCCCCCATCCCCTGCCAAGACAGGCAGGGAGGTCAGCCAGAACCGGAGGGGGCAACAGCGGCCCCAGAAAGGCATCTGATACAAACTGCAGGCAGGCTTGTTGCTAATCAAGACTTCTTGGGCTCGGGCCGGTTGATATCCGCCTGAGAAAGTGTGCTGGTTGTACACTCAGAAAACCGAGTGGCAGGGACCGGGGAGGCAAAAGTCACAGTGACCGCGCTCGCCAAACACCTGGTCACCTGAGCTGCTCAGACCGGGGAAGGCACAAAACGCAGACCCAGCCAAGTCTGCACCTTTGTGGAGTACCCAAGAAACTGAACTTGAGACGCTCAGACCTGGGAAGTGCATACAACCCAGCGCCGGCCTTGGACAGTTCCCGGCAGAGCAACCTAGAGCCTGTGCAGTGTAGACTGGGACAGCACACACGCTGTGAGCAGGGGCAAACCCAGTGTGGCCGAGACGCTGTGAGCACTCCCCACAGACACCAGAAATATTTGTTTGCAGCGTTCCTCCCTTCCCAGAACAGGACTGAACAACTGAGCCTTAAAAAGTGTCCACCCGCCCCCTAGTATCAGGGTGGAAATTAGACACTGAAGAGACCAGCAAACAGAAGCTAAAACAGAGGGAACCACCTTGAAAATGACAGATAGAGAAGTCTAGAGACTACTCCAAGAATAAGACCAAAAACCAGAAGCAAGAGGCTTAAGCCCGAATCCTGAGAACACCAGAGAACTCCTGACTCCAGGGAACATTAATCGATAGGAGCTCATCAAACGCCTCCATACCTACACTAAAACCAAGCACCAACCAAGGGTCAACAAGTTCCAGAGCAAGACATACCACACAAATTCTCCAGCAACACAGGAAAATAGCCCTGAGTTTCAATATACAGGCTGCCCAAAGTCACTCCAAACCCACTGACATCTCATAACTCATTAATGGACACTTCATTGCACTCCAGAGAGAAGAAATCCAGCTCCATGCACCAGAACACCAACACAAGCTTCCCTAACCAGGGAACCTTGACAAGTCACCCGTCCAACCCCACACACAACGAGGAAACTACATAATAAAGAGAACTCCACAAACGGCCAGAAGAGGGAAAGGACACCCCAAGCAAAGCAATATAAGCAAGATGAAGAGGCAGAGAAATACCCAGCAAGTAAAAGAACAAGATAAATGCCCACCAACACAAACAAAAGAGGAAGATATAGGGAATCTACCTGATAAAGAATTTTGAATTTTGATGGTGAAAATGATTCAAAATCTTGAAAGCAAAATGGAGTTACAGATAAATAACCTGGAGAAAAGGATTGAGAAGATGGAAGAAAGGTTTAATAAGGACTTAGAGGAAATAAAAAAGAGTCAATACACAATGAATAATGCAATAGATGAGATCAGAAACACTCTGGAGGGAACAAACAGTAGAATAACAGAGGCAGAAGACAGAATAAGCGAGCTAGAAGATAGAATTGTAGAAATAAATGAAACAGAGATGAAAAAAGAAAAAAGAATTAAAAGAAATGAGGACAATATTAGAGACCTCTGGGACAATGTTAAACGCTCCAACATTCAAATCATAGGAGTCCCAGAAGAAGAAGACAAAAAGAAAGGCCATGAGAGAATACTTGAGGAGATAATAGTTGAAAACGTCCCTAAAATGGGGAAAGAAATAATCACCCAAGTCCAAGAAACCCAGAGAGTCCCCAACAGGATAAACCCAAGGCAAAATACTCCAAGACATATATTAATCAAATTAACAAAGATCAAACACAAAGAACAAATTTTAAAAGCAGCAAGGGAAAAGCAGCAAATAACACACAAGGGGATTCCCATAAGGATAACAGCTGATCTTTCAACAGAAACTCTTCAGGCCAGGAGGGAATGGCAAGACATACTTAAAGTGATGAAAGAAAATAACCAACAGCCCAGATTACTGTACTCAGCAAGGGTCTCATTCAAATATGAAGGAGAAATCAAAAGCTTTACAGACAAGCAAAAGCTGAGAGAATTCAGCATCACCAAACCAGCTCTCCAACAAATGCTAAAGGATCTTTTCTAGACAGGAAACACAAAAAGGGTATATAAACTCGAACCCAAAGCAATAAAGAAAATGGCAACGGGATCATACTTATCAATAATTACCTTAAACATAAATGGTTGAATGCCCCAACCAAAAGACAAAGGCTGGCTGAATGGATACAAAAACAAGAACCACATATATGTTGTCTACAAGAGACCCACCTCAAAACGAGGGACACACACAGACTGAAAGTGAAGGGCTGGAAAAAGATATTCCATGCAAATAGAGACCAAAAGAAAGCAGAGGTAGCAATACTCATATCAGATAAAATAGACTTTAAAACAAAGGCTGTGAAAAGAGACAAAGAAGGAAACTACATAATGATCAAAGGATCAATCCAAGAAGAAGATATAACAATTATAAATATTTATGCACCCAACATAGGAGCACCACAATATGTAAGACAATTACTAACAAGTATGAAAGGGGAAATTAACAACAATGCAATAATAGTGGGAGATTTTAATACCCCACTTATATCTATGGATAGATCAACTAAACAGAAAATTAACAAGGAAACACAAACTTTAAATGATACAATAGACCAGTTAGACCTAATAGATATCTATAGGACATTTCACCCCAAAACAATGAATTTCACCTTTTTCTCAAGCACACACGGAAACTTTTCCAGGATAGATCACATCCTGGGCCATAAATCTAGCCTTGGTAAATTCAAAAAAATTGAAATCATTCCAAGCATCTTTTCTGACTACTATGCAGTAAGATTAGATCTCAATTACGGGAGAAAAACCATTAAAAATGCCAACATATGGAGGCTGAACAACACGCTGCTAAATAATGAACAAATCATAGAAGAAATCAAAAGAGAAATCAAAATATGCATAGAAATGAATGAAAATGAAAACACAACAACCCCAAACCTCTGGGACACTGTAAAAGCAGTGCTAAGGGGGAAGTTCATAGCAATACAGGCACACCTCAAGAAACAAGAAAAAAGTCAACTAAATAACCTAACTCTACATCTAAAGAAACTAGAAAAGGAAGAAATGAAGAACCCCAGGATTAGTAAAAGGAAAGAAATTGTAAAAATTAGGGCAGAGATAAATGCAAAAGAA
Source organism: Moschus berezovskii (assembly GCF_049115385.1). Lineage (NCBI taxonomy): Eukaryota > Metazoa > Chordata > Mammalia > Artiodactyla > Moschidae > Moschus > Moschus berezovskii. The sequence continues at coordinate 43,302,178 of NC_142473.1, forward strand.
ACAAAAGAGACCATAGCAAAAATCAACAAAGCCAAAAGCTGGTTCTTTGAGAAGGTAAATAAAATTGACAAACCACTAGCCAGACTCATCAAGAAACAAAGGGAGAAGAACTAAATCAATAAAATTAGAAATGAAAATGGAGAGATCACAACCGACAACACAGAAATACAAAGGATTATTAGAGAATACTATCAGCAATTATATGGCAATAAAATGAATAACCTGGAAGAAATGGACAAATTCCTAGAAAAGTACAACTTTTCAAAACTGAACCAGGAAGAAATAGAAAATCTGAACAGACCCATCACAAGCACGGAACTAGAGGCTGTAATCAGAAATCTTCCAGCAAACAAAAGCCCAGGTCCAGACGGCTTCACAGCTGAATTCTACCAAAAATTTAGAGAGGAGCTAATACCTATTCTACTCAAGCTCTTCCAGAAAATTGCTGAGGAAGGGAAACTTCCAAACTCATTCTATGAGGCCACCATCACCCTAATCCCAAAACCTGGTAAAGACCCCACAAAAAAAGAAAACTACAGGCCAATATCACTGATGGACATAGATGCAAAAATCCTTAACAAAATTCTAGCAATCAGAATCCAACAACACATTAAGAAGATCATACATCATGACCAAGTGGGCTTTATCCCAGGAATGCAAGGATTCTTCAATATCCGCAAATCAATCAATGTAATACACCACATTAACAAACTGAAAAATAAAAATCATATGATTACCTCAATAGATGCAGAGAAAGCCTCTGACAAAATTCAACATCCATTTATGATAAAAACCCTCCAGAAAGTGAGAATAGAAGGGACATATCTCAACATAATAAAAGCTATATATGACAAACCCACAGCAAACATTATCCTCAATGGTGAAAAACTGAAAGCATTTCCCCTAAAGTCAGGAACAAAACAAGGGTGCCCACTCTCACCACTACTATTCAACATAGTTCTGGAAGTTTTGGCTACAGCAATCAGAGCAGAAAAAGACATAAAAGGAATACAAATTGGAAAAGAAGAAGTAAAATTTTCACTGTTCGCTAATGACATGATCCTCTACACAGAAAACCCTAAAGACTCTACCAGAAAACTACTAGAGCTAATCAATGAATACAGTAAAGTTGCAGGATATAAAATCAACACACAGAAATCCCTTGCATTCCTATACACTAATAATGAGAAAATAGAAAGAGAAATTAAGGAAACTATTCCATTCACTGTTGCAACGAAAAGATTTAAATACTTAGGAATATATCTACCTAAGGAAACAAAAGACTTGTACCTAGAAAACTATAAAACACTAGTGAAAGTAAACAAAGAGGACACTAATAGATGGAGAAATATACCGTGTTCGTGGATTGGAACAATAAATATTGTAAAAATGAGTATACTACCCAAAGTAATTTATACATTCAATGAAATCCCTATCAAGCTACCAACGATATTTTTCACAGAACTAAAACAAATAATCTCACAATTTGTATGGAAATACAAAAAAACCTCGATTAGCCAAAGCAATCTTGAGGAAGAAGAATGGAACTGGGGGAATTAACCTGCCGGACTTCAGGCTCTACTACAAAGCCACAGTCATCAAGACGGTATGGTACTGGCATAAAGACAGAAATATAGATCAATGGAACAAAATAGAAAGCCCAGAGATTAATCCATGCACCTATGGACACCTTATCTTTGACAAAGGAGGCAAGAATATACAATGGAGAAAAGACAGTCTCTTTAACAAGTGGTGCTGGGAAAACTGGTCAGCCACTTGTAAAAGAATGAAACTAGAACACTTCCTAACACCATACACCAAAATAAACTCAAAATGGATTAGAGAGATAAATGTAAGACCAGAAACTATAAAACTCCTAGAGGAAAACGTAGACAAAACACTCTCCGACATAAATCACAGCAGGATCCTCCAAGACCCCCCTCCAGAATATTGGAAATAAAAGCAAAAATAAACAAATGGGACCTAATTGAAATCAAAAGCTTCTGCACAGCAAAGGAAACTATAAGCAAGGTGAAAAGACAGCCTTCAGAATGGGAGAAAATAATATCAAATGAAGCAACTGATAAAGGATTAATCTCCAAAATATACAAGCAGTTCCTGCAGCTCAATTCCAGAAAAATAAATGACCCAATCAAAAAAATGGGCCAAAGAACTAAACAGACATTTCTCCAAAGAAGACATAAAGATGGCTAACAAACACATGAAAAAATGCTCAACATCCCTCATAATCAGAGAAATGCAAATCAAAACCACAATGAGATACCATTTCACACCAGTCAGAATGGCTGCTATCCAAAAGTCTACATGCAATAAATGCTGGAGAGGGTGTGGAGAGAAGGGAAACCTCTTACACTGTTGGTGGGAATGCAAACTAGTACAGCCACTATGGAGAACAGTGTGGAGATTCCTCAAAAAACTGGAAATAGAACTGCCATATGATCCAGCAATCACACTCCTGGGCATACACACCGAGGAAACCAGAATTGAAAGAGACACATGTACTCCAATGTTCATTGCAGCACTGTTTATAATAGCCAGGACATGGAAGAAGCCTAGATGTCCATCTGCAGATGAATGGATAAGAAAGCTTTGGTACATATACACAATGGAGTATTATTCAGCCATTAAAAAGAATGTATTTGAACCAGTTCTTATGAGGTGGATGAAACTAGAGCCTATTATACAGAGTGAAGTAAGCCAGAAAGAAAAACACCAATATAATATACTAACGCATATATATGGAATTTAGTAAGATGCAAATGATAACCCTGTATACAAGACAGCAAAAGAGACACAGATGTATAAAACAGTCTTTGGGACTCTGTAGGAGAGGATGAGGGTGGGATGGTTTGGGAGAATGGCATTGAAACATGTATATTATCATACGTGAAACGAATTGCCAGTTCAGGGTCGATGCATGTTACAGGATGCTCGGGGCTGGTATGCGGGGATGACCCAGAGGGAGGATAAGGGGAGGAGGGAGGTGGGTTTGGGAGGGGGAACTCATGTATACCCGAGGTGGATTCATGTCAATGTATGGCAAAACCAACCAATATAATATTGTAAAATAATTAGCCTCCAATAAAAAAATAATAATAATAAAAAAAAGAAATCTCACAAAAGGCCATAATTTCTGAAATAACCAAGGAGAGAATCTTGAATCATTTTGGTTTAATATTTAAAGAAAGGATGATTCTGTAGGATAGAGAGCTTGAGGAAACCTGAAAAATTAAATATTTAACAAATATGAATATTTAAATTTAAAAATATATATTTAAATATAGATAAGTGTGTATATATATATACATATAGTCTTGTTTTACATTTAGATAATTTTTATTTGGTTAACTATCTCAGTAGAATATATTAAGATAGTGCTTAGGCCAGACATGCATTTATATATTCATTCATTCAACACATTTACTTAATATTACAAACAGAATGAAGACAGACATGATAGAAGCTCCCCAGCTCTCCTTGCCTTGACCCTTGTCTTCTTTTCCTCTTTTTCCCTCTTTCCTCTGTATCCCTCCTACCTTCTCCTCCCAGTCCTTGACTAACAGAGAAGCTGCAGCGCTTTTTTTAAAAAATGTTCTCAAAAGATCTGTTCCAGGGTGGCACCAGCGATCCTGAACAAGAGGTACAGTTCCAAGCACAGGTTTCACAGCAGTTAGTGACGGAAATGACTATCTAAGCCAAACCACAGTGTTCTTGCCTGGAGAATCCCAGGGACGGCGGAGCCTGGTGGGCTGCCATCTATGGGGTCGCACAGAATCGGACACAACTGAAGTGACTTTGCAGCAGCAGCAGCAGTCAAACCACAAGGACACATACTGCTCTTCTCTCCAACCCGTAAAACTAACAATCCTTCTTCAACTCTGAGTCACCTGGGCTCAGGAGTTCACTGATGCATGTCTGCTGAGTCACTTAAACTATTTTCTTCCTTGACCATCTCTTGTGTAAGTGAGGGCTTTATATATATTGACTCGTTTAACCTTCACATAACCCTAAAGTAGAAATAGTATCACCAGTTTATAGATGTCAATACCGAGGCTTGGGTAGGTTGGTTAATTCACCTAAAGTCAGTATACGGTACAGCCATGGTTTAAACCCTGTTCTGCCGGATGTCAGTCACAGATGCGGATAGAAATATAGAAACCAGGAGATGGTGGACAGTGGTGTCAGGAAGCTAATGGAAAAGAAGAGAAGGAAGGAGTGACTACCTACTGTGTGCTAGGCCCTATGAATCTGCTTTCACACACTCTGTCTCCTTTAATCTTCACAAGCCAATAAGGCTTGTGATGTCCAGTTTATAAACAAAAGCATAGAGCTTCAAGAGGGAAAGTAACTCAGCTGAATTCACACAACCAGGCTGTTAGGTCTCTTAGCTCCTTTCCCACCCATTCACCATGTGCCCCCAGTTGCCCTCCCCACACATACTCAGTGACCCCTTCCCAACTTGCTGGCAGCCTCCTCTCTGTTCTCAAGCTCGTGAATTTTCAAAGGAAGTGCTCCCTAACTCTTGTACCTCCATCCCTACTCAAGTTACTGCCTTACATTCATTGTAGACAAAATGCATTCATATTTACCACATTCACTTCCTCATCTCCCAGCAACTCATTTCAGCCTGGCTTCTATCCCTACCACTCCTCTGATTTAAGGCCAGTATTAAACAACTTCTCCAGGGCAATAAAATCAACAGGCTATAGATGGATAGAAAGAAATTTGTTACAAGGACTTGACTCATGACATGATTTTGGACACTGAGTTCCCATGATCTGCAAGTTGTGCTGTTCAATCACTCAGTTGTATTCAATTCTTTGTGACCCCATGGACTGCAGCACACCAGGCTTCCCTGTCCTTCACTATCTCCCAGAGTTTGCTCAAACTCATGTCCATTGAGTCGGTGATGCCATCCAACCATCTCATCCTCTGTCACCCGCTTCTCCTCCTGCCCTCAATCTTTCCCAGTATCAGTGTCTTTTCCAATGAGTTGGCTCTCCATATCAGGTGACCAAAGTATTGGAGTTTCAGCTTCCACATCAGTCCTTCCAATGAATATTCAGGGTTGATTTCCTTTAGGATTGACTGGTTTGATCCTCTTGCTGTCCAAGGGACTCTCAAAAGTGTTCTCCAGCACCACAGTTCGAAAGCATCAATTCTTCAAGTTGGAGACCCAGAAAGCCAGATATGCAGCTCCAGTCTGAGGCCTGGGAACCAGGGGGGCGGGGGTGAAAGTCCCCATCCTGGGGCAGTAGAAGACTGATGGTCCAGCTTAACACACAAGTAGAGACTGAGCTCCTCCCTCCTCATCTTTTCTTCCTTCTATTCGGGCTTTCAACAGGCTGGGTGATGCCCACTCACATTGGGAGGGCAATTAGCTTTACTAGGTCTACCAATTCAGGAGCTAATTTCATCTAGAAACACCCTTACAGATACATCCAGAATAACATTTAACTGAATATCCAGGTACTTTGTAGCTCAGTCAAGTTGATCCATAAAATTAACCACACAAACCACTAAGGACTCCCTAATGGTCAAATCCAATGGTTGCTTCTCAGTCTCCATCCTTGATGAGGCTCATATGAATTTGATAGTGTTTATGTAGAGTTGAAACATAAAAGAGTTGCAAGTGGAACTTCCCTGATTATAGCAGGGGAGAGGGCCTGAGCAAGCCTCCCTTCTTTCTCCTCCCTTTTTGCAGTACTCCCTGAAGCATCTCAGGGGAGTCCCGGAGTCCTGAGGGGCAGAGATTGATGCTCTCCTCGAGGGAAAAGAGCTCAGGACTTGACCGTTGACTGACAGGGGTTGGATGCTTGATATCCTCAAATCCCCACCTCTCTAAACCTAAGCAGTAAAGGAAGTCACAGGTTGGATTAATCCTTAGTGGGGCTTTGGCTGGAAGGAAAGGTGAGTTGGCTCAGGGAGTTGACTCAGGTTCAAGGGAGTTGACTGGTGGATAAAACAAAGAGAGACTTGAGAAGCTGACCCCACCACAAAGTTAAACCAAGAACATGGGTATGGAAAAACTTTACTTTCGGATTTTAGTCTCAACTTCAAACTCTTAAAAGAAAGCCCACACGAAACAGAAATATAGTCACAGATGGAAAAAACCCTAAGTTACCAGGGGATAAGGGGTGGGGAGGGATAAATCGAGAGATTGGGATTGACAAATACAAACTACTATATACAAAATAGATAACATAATAAGGACCCAGTGTATAGCACAGGGAAGTCCACTCAATACTCTGTAATGACCTGGGAAAAGAACCTAAAATAGAGTGGATATGTGTATTAACTAATTCACTTTGCTGTACACCTGAAACTAACACAACATTGTAAATCAACTATACTCCGATTAAAAAAAATAAAAAAGCCCACACATCAGAGTAACTTACATCCCCTATGGGCTGTGAGTCCTTTGAGGGCAGGGACCAGGGATTCTCAGGGGAAGTTTCGTAAACACTTGACGGGTGGACATAAAATTGAAATCCACCCACACGTCACACTCATTTTTCTTTTTCAGTGAAAACACACTGAGCTCTGAGCACACAGCTCTCCACGGGTCTGGAGAGCAGCTAGTGCTGATTTTTCTATATTTATATTAGCCATTTCCAGCCAGTTGCCATGGATATCCAGAAGGTAAGCAAGGTACCCACATAGAGTGAAATTCAACTTTGAAAATTCTTACACGAATGTAGGAAAGTTTGCTTGTTTGTTGGATAGTTGTTAAAACAATAAAGTTTTACACAGCAGATACTCCATTTTGCTGTCAGAGGAATGAATAAATGAACAGAACGTGTGCTTGGCCTGGGAATTAAGAAAAGACGGCTGTGTGCTTTTCCCTTTTTAACTCTTACAGATCTCAGCACCTGTCAGCTCAACTCACACAAATTCAGAGTGAGGCACTTTCTCTCCATTTTCCAAATTTTATGACAATGCTATCTATTTCCTGTCAAATTAGCATACTCCTTTCTGCAAGCCTTTTGTTATGTAGATCTATAGATAATTTTAATTCTAGTGTCCTTGTCTTTATTAAACGGATACCCTCTACTGGATTAAATTGGGTCATAAAAATTGTATCACATTATTTTATGTAGCATAAATATAATGTCGTGTGTTCATTGTACTGTCAAATCTTTGGTGGTAATGAATAATCGACTTTCACTACCCACTGAGAACGCTGACTGTCCCTCCCTCTCCACAGCTGCGGCTGATACTAGATTATTTTCAAGTTGCACCACCTCTGCTTTCCCCTAAGAATCACCTGGTGAGACAATCACCTATCTATACCAACCTAATTGTATTATTTTTCAACTGAAAAAAGAAAGAAAATGGAACATAAATTTACAGTTGCCCCCTCTTTGTTCATGGCTCAGATTCCCTTACGAGGTTTTTCTTAGGTAATAAGAAATTGAATACTTTAAATTTGGAGGAAATGTGTGGTCTCTTGGTGAGTGATGGGCCCTATTTCTTCAGTCTTCAGTGTCCTGAGTTGCTTCTGAGAACAGTATCCTAATAATCAGGGGTAGCTCTCCATTGGAGAAGGAAATGGCAACCCACTCCAGTGTTCTTGCCTGGAGAATCCCAGGGACAGGGGAGCCTCGTGGGCTGCCGTCTATGGGGTCGCACAGAGTCGGACACGACTGAAGCGACTTAGCAGCAGCTCCCCATTCACTTAGCCAGGGTCCTCCTGGCCTCAAAGGATTAGAGCCAAGACAAAATGAGACAGCGTCCCCAGGAGGACAAGTTGGGAATGTCAGAAGCCAGGAAATTTAGTGATTCCCAGTCTAGAAGGCTCCAGAGAGGCAAACTGCCCAGGTGAGGCAAGAAATGTCTAATGCCCAGCCTGACTGGAGTCTTTTAACTGGGTAGACCTTTCCTAAAAGCAAGAAACATCCCACATTCATCCTTAAACTGGGGGGACAATAGAAAGAGAGGGGCGTGAGGGAGCTCCACTTTCTGAAATTAAAATAGATGTTTAAAGGTCACCATTTGAAAAAACTCCAGGACTCAGTGAAGGACAGGAGGGTCTGGGTGCTGCAGTCCATGGGGCTGCAAAGAGCCAGGCATGACTTAGCAACTGAAGGATAACAACAACACTCACCAAAGCTTTCTTTACCCATATCATGAGGGAGACAGGGACTCTGGACCGGAGACCAGGATGGCAAAAATGTTACAGATTTCTTATTTCTGCCACTCCCACTCTGCCTCCCTGTTGAACTTGCCTGAAAGTGCTTTGAACACAAAAGGTGCAAATGTCTGTCTTTAAGAGCAGGGAGGAAGCAGGAAACTGGATACACTGCAGCCCACTGTGCATCTGAGACTGGGAAAAGAAGACCAGGAGGAGGCAGTGATGGAAGCTCCAGAAGAGAGAAATGCAGCCAGGACTTTGAGGTTTGCTGTCAGAGAAAGAAAGAGGAGAAAGTGGGGAGCTGGGCCAGGCTTGAGAAAGTATCCTGGCACAGAGCAGCAGAAAGTCCCGAAGCTCCTGGTAGTTCATCCTTCCAACCAGGGAAGGGAGGCCATCCCATCACCAAAGAGCTTGGGATTTGAATCTCTGCCTCTGTTGGCTGTGTTGACATGGACCAGTGTCTGCATCACCCCATGCCTCTATAAAATGGGCATGACGGTAATTTCAATCTCTTAAGACTATGGTGATTCCTTTTTCCTTCCATTTTCCCCCTGGGCTTGATATCAAAATTTCTCAGAAATGTTTAGTTCCCAAAACACATCTGGGGAAAAAACAAACACAAAAATGATAAACATTTGGACTCCCTAGATATGGAGAGTCAGCTTGATCTTGTCTCCTCTCTGAAAAACCTTTATTCCAAGATCTATGTGACGTTCTGCCCTGAGCGGACCCCTGTCAGGGAGGGGTCCTGTGGGGCTCAGAATTCATACTATTCATTTCTAAGTTAACCTCTGTTTCATGAAAGGCAATAAACTCATCCCATTCATCTTTAGACTAGATAGGCTGGCATTTGGATTCTGAAGTGGTAGCGTGTTCCCAGACACACCCCCATCTCACCTGAGTGACTACTGTAGATGGTGATAATGAAAGAAGGCAGATCCCAGGCAGTGGGTTACAGCCAGGAAGAGCTGTGCTGTAAAAAAGCACAGAGATCCAACAGGATGGATCCAACAAGCTGCTGTACACACAAAGCAGAAACTGAGCTGCACTGGCTAGGTAGAAGAATGTGTGTGTGTGTGTGTCTGTGTGTCTGTGTTTGTCTGTGTGTGATGGAGGGTAGGCATGGGCAGAGATGACTGGTTACTTCTCCCCAGTACACACTAGCTTAACTCAGACCCTCCATCTCTACCTGGACTTTAGCAACGTCTCTTACAAAGAAATAAAAGTAAAACACAGAACCTCCCATTTTGTGGGGAGGAGGAGGAGACTCTGGCAAGTAAAGGTAGCTGGCCAAAGAGCCCCCACCAAAGTCTCTGATCTCCCATTTGAAAGCACTCCTCTGGCTTTTCCTGCCACTGCTGCCATATAGACCGTGAGAGTCGGGCAGAGGGGAGAAGTACAGCTTTATGGTTCTGGCCCAAGTATGGGCTTCAATTGGTATCCATAGCTTCATTTAGCACAGCTGACAAAGATGGACATGCCAAGGAAAGGTCACTAAATTCAGAGAGAGAACAGTAAAGAACTAACTCCCCAAATGCAAACTACACAGAATAACATGATTTCCAGAATTTTTGAGGCTACAGAAATGAGCTGCTAGTCCCGTAGGAATAGACACAGCCAGGTTTCCAGAGTCCACATGTCAACAAAGGCAGCAGGGAATTCCTGGCCACAGAGACCTGGCAGACCTCACCAGCCATGACCACAACACTTCCCGTCCAACTTGCAGCCTGGCTCCTTCAACAACACCATTTTGTTGTCCCTCATATAAATTGGGTTCCTGTATATATGCCCTGTATTCTCTCCAGTTTCCTCTTCAGGTGGAACCAAAAGAGGCCATGTTTTCATCATTCTCCCTGAACCCACAGGACCCCTTCTCTCAGCATTATTTTCCTGTCAGTAAAACATACATTTTCTCTAGGCTATTGACAAGTCTGGTATCGACTAGGGTATATCAAAAGACGCTTGCTCCTTGCAAGAAAAGATACGACAAACCTAGACAGTGTTTTAAAAAGCAGAGACATTACTTTGCTCACAAAGGTCCATATAGTCCAGGCTTTGTTTTTTCCAATAGTCATGCATGGATGTGAGAGTTAGACCATAAAGAAGGCTGATTGCCAAAGAATCGATGCTTTTGAACTGTTGTGCTGGAAAAGACTCTTGAGAGTCCCTTAGACAGTAAGGAGATCAAACCAGTCAATCCTAAAGGAAATCAACCCTGATATGCATTGGAAGGACTGATGCTGAAGCTGAAACTTCAATACTTTGGCCACCTGATGCAAAGAAACGACTCATTGGAAAAGACCCTGATGCTGGGAAAGATTGAGGGCAGAAGGAGAAGGGAACAGAGGGTAAGGTATCATTGACTCAATGGACATAAGTTTGAGCAAACTCCAGGAGAAAGTGAAGGAAAGGGAAACCTGGTGTGCTGAAGTCCATGGGGTCACAAAGAGTCGGACACAACTTAGCGACCAAACAACAACAACAAGGGTATATCACAAGGGGAAAAAGAAAATGCCAGGAACATGGAAGAGAAAAAGTGTGGATTCCCTGGTGGCTCAGAGGTTAAAGTGTCTGCCTCCAATGCAGAAGACCCGGGTTCGATCCCTGGGTCGGGAAGATCCCCTGGAGAAGGAAACGGTAACCCACTCCAGTATTCTTGCCTGGAGAATCCCATGGACGGAGAAGCCTGGTAGACTACAGTCCATGGGGTCGCAAAGAGTCGGACACGACTGAGCGACTGCACTGAACTGAAGCAAATCAAAAGAAACGCCTTGCAGGGATGATAGATTCTTTATCACATTTCAAATGCTAATCTCCAGGGCTTATCTTTATACAGATGTGAGTCATGCTTGATTCTCTGGGCAGTGGGGTGGGGAGTGGTAGGAGTTGGTGGAGATAGGAAGTCCTTATTCATAGGAATCAAAAGAATAAGTGGGTTTATGCTTAGATAATTTTTCCTTGGTCAATCCAGTCACTTATTTACACAATGCTTTCTTCCTTGGGTATCTCCAAAGATGGCTGCTGTAAATGTCTTCCCTCCATGTATATACACATAGCACTTCACTCATTAAGAAATGAACTTTGTCTTCTCTCACTGAATGTGATTTGAACATATGGCCTGTTTTGACAATAGAATACAGCGAAAGTGACATTCTAGGGCTTTCAAACCCAGGCCTTATGAGAACTAGCAGCTTTCTTGTCCTCCCTCTTAGAAGTTATCTGCTAAAAAAAAAAAAAAAAATGCTGACTACCCTGAGAGAGCCATGCTATCAGGAAGTCCAAACAAGCCAGATAGAGATGCTGTGTGGAGGGTGAGAGATATCTGACCAGCACTCAGTCATCCCAGATGAATAAGCAGACATACTAATGAAGAAGCTATCATGGACTTTCTGCCCTAGCAGACAACACAAAGAGCAGGACAGTTTTCCAGGTAAGCCAAGCTTAGATTATAGAATCATGAGAAATCATATATTATTGTCTTAGGCCATTAAACTTTGGGGTGGCTTGTAGCAATAGAACTGTGGAAAATTCTTAAAGAGATGGAATACCAGACCACCTTACCTGCCTCCTGAGAAATCTGTAAGCAGATCAAGAAGCAACAGTTAGAACAAGACATGGAACAACAGACTGGTTCCAAATTGGGAAAGGAGTGCATCAAGGCTGTATATTGTCACCCTGCTTATTTAACTTACATGCAGAGTACATCATGTGAAATGCCAGACTGGGTGAAGCAAAAGCTGGAATCAAGATTGTCGGGAGATATATCAATAACCTCAGATACGCAGATGACACCACTCTTATGGCAGAAAGCAAAGAAGAACTAAGGAGTCTCTTGATGAAAGTGAAAGAGGAGAGTGAAAAAGCTGGCTTAAAACTCAATATTCAAAAAACTAAGATCATGGCATCCGGTCCCATCACTTTCATGACAAATAGATGGGGAAATGATGGAAACAGTGACACACTTCATTTTCTTGGGCTCCAAAAACACTGAAGATGGTGACTGCAGCCATGAAATGAAAAGACATTTGATTCTTGGAAGAAAAGCTGTGACAAACCTAGGCAGCATATTAAAAAGCAGACATTACTTTACTGACAAAGGTCCGTCTAGTCAAGGCTATGGTTTTTCCAGTGGTCATGTATGGATGTGAGAGTTGGACTGTAAAGAAAGCTGAGTGCCAAAGAATTGATGCTTTTGAACTGTTGTGTTGGAGAAGACCCTTGAGAGTTCCTTGGACTGCAAGGAGATCAAACTGGTCAATCCTAAAGGAAATCATTCATTGGAAGGACTGATGCTGAAGCTGAAACTCCAATACCTAGTCCACCTGATGCGAAGAATTGATTCATTGGAAAAGACCCTGATGATGAGAAAGACTGAAGGCAAGAGGAGCAGGGGACGACAGAGGATGAGATGGTTGGATGGCATCACTGACTCAATGGATGTGAGTTTGAGTGAGCCCTGGGAGTTGGTGATGGACAGGGAAGCCTGGTGTGCTGCACTCCGTGGGGTCGCAAAGAGCGGGACTCGATTGAGTGACTGAACTGAACTGAATTGTAGCAATAGAAAACTTAAACACTACCCTATACCACATCAAATCATCATTACCTCTGTATCTAGGTATTTTTGTATGCACTTTTATAATTGTTGGTTTGCCAACTGGTTAATCTTTTCAGGTTCTTAATGACAAGGTCAGTGTCTTAAGCATCTCTGATTTAGCAGATGCTCAGTAATTCCTTTTATCCAATAAACTGACTAGATGGATGTGTACAAGAGAGAAGACAAATACAGGAGTCCCTTTTCTCAAGGAGCCAAAAGGAATGGTTTAGTTTAAGAGAAGAATACCTTCCTACCACACTTTCCTCTGACATTTCTAACAAAATGAAAGAATTTAACATAGAGATACAGAGAATTTGGAAACTGAGAGTGAAGGAACTCTCTCATATCAGTCAGCTTCCATCTCATCAGTGATGAAGAATGTACCATCATTTATTGAGGACAATGATGGGACAGATTGATGATAAGCCATCAGATAGAGAAAGGGCCTGAGACAGATACTACAAGGAAGACTGACTACCATCAGTCTTCACTACAGGTTTAACTACAAAGGGGGAAATGTATCTGGGACTATCTGTCTTGGGCAAAGCTTGTTGAAAGCAAATTCTAAGAGGGAGAATCACCTTCCTATCTAGGAAGAAATAAATAGATCCAAATAAATAAATGAAAGCCTTTCACCTACTAGAGATGGTTAAGATTCAGATTTGAGGAAAATCAGTAGGTTGATATAAGGGTCAAATTAAAATGCCCAATGAAATGAATTCATGATTACATTTACAAAAACAATTGCACAATATTTTTTAAATAATAAGACTGAAAGTACTTGGCAAATTTTGTAGATGAGGTGAGGCATGCACCATCTGTGTAACATAAATTGTTACCAAATGCTTTCACACATCTCAGTGTTTAAATGTGTTATGAGGTCAACTGGGGGAGATGGTATAGGCTGGAGATTTTTAAAAATAAATCTTTGCAAATTACTTTGAAAATTAAAACCAACAAATGAATAGTAATAACTGCTTATCAAGATTATCACAGATTAAAAAAAAAGATTATCACAGATTGTTCAAATAACCCAAAATTTGTATGTAGCAGACATTAATTTGTAATCAATGCACTCAGGTAAAGAAGCATCATGTTACCTTTTCTTACTATTTTCTTAAAATTATATTAAATCTGACTCCATGTCCATAGCTAGTCTCTATGCCCTGCTTTCCCTTAGTGTCTTACATAGTCCAGAACACTGAGAAAAGGATAATTCGGTCACAGTTGATATACCCCTTGTCTGTATCCACATGGTCCCTTGAAGGTGGGGAGTTCCATGGATCGTGCCCCTGATTTAAAATGCAGTATTAATAGAAAAGTAGAGGTATAACAACGTCAAAAGATCAGTTTCAATTCCCATTGAAAAGATACTCTGTCACAGTTTCCAAGAGAATGAGCATGCCATGCCTCTCAGGGGCCACACAGGGAAATACCCAGTTTGGTCAGGAGACAGGGGGGAGGGGGGAGGGGAACTGTGTGCAAGAGCCTTTATTATGGTTTCCTCAGGAAGAAATAGATGAGGCATCTGCCCTTCTCAACAAGGCTACCTATGCCTGCACAGCCTCATGCTGCCCTCACACATCCCTTTAGCCCTGTTGCATTTTCATTTTTTCTAGCACTTATTATCTTCTATATAATTTATTTATTAATTATGCTCATTGTTTGCCATCACCCCCTTACACCATGTACATTTCAGAAAAGCAGGAATCTTTCTATGTCTTCTTCACTGATATATACCAAGACCGAGAAGAGTTCTGAGGGTTTGGAACCTCAGAGCAGATGCTCAGTAAATATTTGCTGAGTGAATGAATGACTGGCTGATACTCACACCATGACATGAGTCCTCTTTTCATCCCCATTCATGTAGTGGAGCAGGAACTTGCTGGATCACAGACAAGATGGTGAAGAACTGGGATTAAAACCTAGTCCACATCCTTCCACATGGGAAATGTCTATGTTTAGTTGCCTCCTCTTCCTTCAGCCATAGAGAAATATATCAATAACCTCAGATATGCAGATAAAATCAACCTTATGGCAGAAAATGAAGAAGAACTAAAGAGCCTTTTGATGAAAGTAGAAGAGGACAGTGAAAAAGTTGGCTTAAAACTCAACATTCAGAAAACTAAGATCATAGCATCTGGTCCCATCACTTCATGACAAATAGATGGGGAAACAATGGAAACAGTGACAGACTGTTATTTTCTTGGGCTCCAAAATCACTGCAGATGGTGACTGTAGCCATGAAATTAAAACACGCTTGCTCCTTGGGAGAAAAACTATGACAAACCCTAGACAGAATATTAAAAAGCAGAGACATTACTTTGCCAACAAAGATCCATCTAGTTAAAGCTATGGTTTTTCTCGTAGTCATGTATGGATGTGAGAGTTGGACAATAAAGAAAGCTGAGCGCCAAAGAATTCATGCTTTTGAACTGTGGTGTTGAAGAAGATTCTTGAGAGTCCCTTGGACTGCAAGAGATCAAAGCAGTCAATCCGAAAGGAGATCAGTTCTGAATATTCATTAGAAGAACTGATGCTGAAGCTGAAACTCCAATACTTTGGCCACCTGATGCCAAGAACTGACTCACTGGAAAAGACCCTGATGCTAGGAAAGATTAAAGGCAGGAGGAGAAGGGGGCAACAGAGGATAAGATGGTTGGATGGCAACACCGACTCAATGGACATGAGTTTGAGCAAGTTCCGGGAGTTGGTGATGGACAGGGAAGCCTAGTGTGCTGCAATCTATGGAGTCAGAAAGAATCAGACACGACTGAGTGACTGAGCTGAACTGAAGAGCATAATTACGGAGATCTAGTTCTTTTAATCAAGGCACATTTCATTAAATTAAAGAAAATGTAAAAATTATGAAGGTGGCCTGAGGCTAGAAATGAGTGAGTCTCTTATGTGGTTTGACATCTGGGAAATCTACTTAGTAATCACTTTTGTCTTAAAATATATATCAGTGTCCTAAGAACACATCTTCTTCCTGATTGCTTCTATTTTCATCTAGGTTTACGGATCTGTGCACAAACACACACAAAAGAGGGAAACTGATGAATCCTTATGTACATTTTTTTGAAATATTTGTGCTTAATGTTTCTGACCTTGCTCTTCCATCAAATAATCAATGTTCAATAAGCATTGTTTCGGTTTTATCAGCAGCGGCCCAGGAACTTATGTCACTCTGAGAAGTAACTATTTCCCCCCTGGGAAAGACCAGTGAGTCTGAAATTTGACAACCATAAAATGTACCCAAGGCCAAGGCTCACCTTCTTATCCCTCCACCCCCACCAGTCACTAATCCCCTCCATGACTGCTGATCACTGGGTTTGCCCTACCCATCTATTCCACCTCTGGGGATGGTCTATAAATGAATGACTAATAAAAACATGAAACCCATCCAAATTTATCAAAAGTCTGTCAGGTACCTAATAAAGAGAATAACTTGATTTCTGGTATTATTATTCAAATGAGATAAAGTGGCCCATTTATAAACTATAATGAACCCTCATAACTCCCATGATGCAGTGCTTGACTTGCTTTGGAATTGTAGGCTGTTTCCCTGGCTCTATCTCCTTCTAGCCAATAAAGTCCTGGAGAGGACTTTATCATTATCTTTCTATCAATGTAACTAAAACCCCTAAGCCCCACACATAAAAGGTATTCTAAAATTTTTATAATGCTTTATTGGATTGGATCTAAGAAAGAATGAATGAATAATGTAATAGAAGGACATTTATACATAATACATATAGAAAAAGAAATTAATTAGTAAGATTGCACCAGGGTTGAATCAGCTCTTTCCGTGTGTGTATGTTAGCTGCACAGTCGTGTCCAACTCTTTGCAACCCCATGGACTGTAGCCTGCCAGTCTCCTCGTCCATGGAATTCTCCAGGCAAGAATACTGGAGTGGGTTGCCATTTCCTTCTCCAGGGGATATTCCCAACCCAGGGATTGAACCCAGGTCTCTTGCATTGCAGGAGATTTTTTTACCACTGAGCCACCAGGAAAGCCACAACTGTTTCCATACGAGAGACAATTCGACATAGGAGAGAGAATTGCATATGAGAGAATTCTGGTCACCAGAGAGACATCCTATGGCCCATAACTGGCAGCCCCTGATCTTATTAAACTAATTACAATGTCTTGGCAAAAATACTGCTAAAGAAGCTGAGGGGGTTTCAGTTCAACGAGCCTGAACATTCTATTCATTGAAAAGGACCAAAATGGAATAGGCTGCCTCTGGGGTGGTAAATGTCCTGTCACTTTGAGGTATTAATAGAATGCCATTTTCTATAGGGCCTCTGCATCAGATAGGGAAATAAACTAAATACACTGAAAGGTCCCTTCAATCTGTTACTTTAGGAATGCGGCCTTGAGGGGTCTGGGAAGCAGAATATGAATTTTTCCAGAAGCTGCTGCAGGGCTGTGTCCTGGAACAAGCTGGAACGAGAAACCAGAACCACTCAATGCCCCTCCTAAGGCAGTGACCCACATCCCAGGGACTTGCTCCAAGCTGCCATTGCAAGGAGAGACCTAGGCAATACTGGGTGACCTCCTAAGGTGGCTAATGCAAAAGTCATGAACATCAAAAAATCCAAAACATTATATAATGTTCAGATGAATTAAGTGCCTGACACATCTTTACATTATAGTACTTTATCCTACCATTCTAGGGTACATATTGCTTGATCACCTCTTCATTTTCTACATGAAAAATAAAAAAACAGTTGGGTCTTTCTTCCCACATGGTTGGTGAAAAACAGAGTTTTAATATTGATATTTTAGGAAGGTTTATTTCAGTTTCACATTTGTTAATGATAATGTTGTATAAGTTCTTAGGTTTGTTTTCAAATTTGGGAAAACCTCTATAGGATCTTTAAGATTTCAGTACATTTCAAGCTTTTCTTTTCCATGTTTGAACATAAATACTTTTGAATTGACAGCACTTTTTACTTAGTTTTGTTGATATCTTACTGTGTTAGTATATTTTGAGTTTTGTATTATCTTCACTAACGTTGATGTTTTTGCCAAATTAACAGTGGATTTAGTTAATCATGTCTTTTCATTTAAGTGGATTATCAAATTTACTGAATTAAATTTTTCTCTTTGTCTTAATGAATAACTACTTTTAGTATAATCTGGAAAATTTTGTCACAATTCATTTCTCAGTATTAAAATAATTTCTATTGATTTCATTGTTAATCTTTATTTTTTTTAGCTTCACATTCCATTGATTTTTATTTAAATCTTCTCTCTGTTCTTTACAAAATATACTCAAAGACGCCAAACGACAGCCTTTAAAAATATTCAAAGCAGCAGTCTATAATTTCTCATTCATTTAAACATTCTAAGATATCTTTCCAAATTGCAGTTACAGTAGCATATTCATGCATTACCAAATACATATTTTCATCAATAGAAGAAAATATCTATTGTATAATTATAGTCATATCTACTCTATCATCAAACATATTCCTGAAAGTAGAAAACTACTATTTTGATTTGGCTTCTGTGAAAACTCAATGCTCTGTTTATGATTGTATATATCTGATGATTAGGATTTCCCATAGGTTAGCTCTGATTGCATCTGCTTCTCCTTCTTATGTCTATTTCTAATTAAGCCATCAAAGTGATTCTATTAAAAAGCAAGTCAGACAATGTCAAGCCTTTGCTCAAAATCAGCCAATAGATTCATATCTCACTATTGGTAAAACAAAACAAAACAAAAAAGCTGCTAGCTTATAAGACCCTACACAGTCTGGAACAGTCACTTCTCTGACCTCACCTCTTGTTCTCCCCTTTTCACTCTGCTCCAGCTACAGTGAGCTCCTCCTGTATTCTCCCAGGATTCTCTGCATTACGGCTATTGCACATCTTTGCCTAAAAGGCTAGTCTGTCAGACAGACCCATGGCAAACTCCCTCACCTCCTACCCTCCTGTCACTTCACCTCTTATCCTTCACTTCCTGACTCAGTGATAAAGAATCCACCTGCCAATGCTGGAGACACAGGAAAGACCCAGGAAACACGAATTCGATCCCTGGGTTTGGAAGATCCCCTGGAGAAGGAAATGGCAGGCCACTCCAGTATTTGTGCCTGGGAAATCCCATGAAGAGAGGATCCTGGTGGGCTACAGTCCGTGCTGTTTCAAACAGTCAGACATGACAGCAATTCAGTACTTCCTCCAATTTTATTTTTATTTTCCCCTCTCATCATCAAAAGTACTACATATCTCTAAGGTCTACACAGGTGTTTAATGAAAATTAGTAAATAGAGTGAATGAAAAACCGAAAGTATAGGCATTTGGACTGCAAGGAGATCCAGCCAGTCCATTCTAAAGGAGATCAATCCTGGGTGTTCATTGGAAGGACTGATGCTAAAGCTGAAACTGCAATACTTTGGCCACCTCATGCGACGAGTTGACTCACTGGAAAAGACTCTGATGCTGGGAGGGACTGGGGGTGGGAGGAGAAGGGGACGACAAAGAATGAGATGGCTGGATGGCATCACCGACTCTGTGGACATGAGTTTGAGTGAACTCCGGGAGTTGGTGATGGACAGGGAGGCCTGGCGTGCTGTGATTCATGGGGTCGCGGAGAGTCGGACACGACTGAGCGACTGAACTGAACTGAACTGAGGCATTTTGGTGGTGGTGGGATAGTTCAGTTCAGTTCAGTTCAGTCGCTCAGTCGTGTCCGACTCTCCGCGACCCCATGAATCACAGCACGCCAGGCCTCCCTGTCCATCACCAACTCCCGGAGTTCACTCAAACTCATGTCTGGAATATCCTTGCTCATTCTAGGGAAACATGTTTTATCAAGAATTTGCTCATTCCTTTTCTCAGTCAGCAGATTGACAAGTAGTGCTTATTCCACGTCTAACACTGTTTAGGTACTGAGTATATGGTCTCCAACCTCTGAAGCTCACGGCCTCTCAAAAAAGAGAAAGGCTATGATGACAAGTTGATAGGCATCTTAGCACATCACTGCCTGAACATGGATCTACTTAAAACTGAGCAAGCCAGACTCCTTACATTTGGCATATACTATTATGGCAGAAAGTGAAGAGGAACTCAAAGCCCTCTTGATGAAAGTGAAAGAGGAGAGTGAAAAGGTTGGCTTGAAGCTCAACATTCAGAAAACAAAGATCATGGCATCTGGTCCCATCACTTCATGGGACATAGATGGGGAAACAGTGGAAACAGTGTCAGACTTTATTTTTGGGGGCTCTAAAATCACTGCAGATGCTGACTGCAGCCATGAAATTAAAAGACGCTTACTCCTTGGAAGGAAAGTTATGACCAGCCTAGATAGCATATTAAAAAGCAGAGACATTACTTTGCCAACCAAGGTCCGTCTAGTCAAGGCTATGGTTTTTCCCGTGGTCATGTATGGATGTGAGAGTTGGACTGCGAAGAAAGCTGATCGCTGAAGAATTGATGCTTTTGAACTGTGGTGCTGGAGAAGACTCTTGAGAGTCCCTTGGACTGTAAGGAAATCCAACCAGTCCATTCTAAAGGAGATCAATCCTGGGTGTTCATTGGAAGGACTGATGCTAAAGCTGAAACTACAATACTTTGGCCACCTCATGCGACGAGTTGACTCACTGGAAAAGAGTATGATGCTAGGAGGGATTGGGGGTAGGAAGAGACGGGGATGACAGAGAATGAGATGGCTGGATGGCATCAACGACTCAATGGACATGAGTTTGAGTGAACTCCGGGAGTTGGTGATGGACAGGGAGGTCTGGCGTGCTGTGGTTCATGGGGTCGCAGAGTCGGACATGACTGAGCGACTGAACTGAACTGACTGAACTGATAGCTACATTCGGAGAAGGCAATGGCAAGCCACTGCAGTACTCTTGCCTAGAAAATCCCATGGACGGAGGAGCCTGGTGGGCTGCAGTCCATGGGGTCGCTGTGAGTCAGACATGACTGAGCGACTTCACTTTCACTTTTCACTTTCACACATTGGAGAAGGAAATGGCAACCCACTCCAGTGTTCTTGCCTGGAGAATCCCAGGGACGGGGGAGCCTGGTGGGCTGCCGTCTATGGGGTTGCACAGAGTCGGACACAACTGAAGTGACTTGGCAGCAGCATAACTACATTATTCCCAAATTTACAATTAATAAGAAAGCAACAGTATATGCAATGAATTTCAAAACAGGTGTGGAAGATAATAAAAGTTTAAGAAACAATAAATGTCTTAAATTTATTTTTAGTCTCATGTGCTATGTTAATAGCTTTTATTATTGAGATTTGCTGACATCTATATTCCTAAAGGAAGGAGAGACCAGTTGGGCTGGCACTTTGGGTTTTTGGATAGCTTTCAAGCAATAAGATTTAGAATCTTCATCTAAACTGAAATATTCAGAGAACATGCACATCAACTTTTCAATCAGGCTGCCACAGAGTTTCAATAGCCTGATCTCACCCTGATCTCACTCAGCCTTTTTCACCCTGATCTCAGATGATCATATTTTTTGAATATGTACATCTTTTAATGGGCATGAATTTGAGCAAACTTGGGAGATAGTGGAGGACAGAGAAGCCTAGCATACTGTGGTCCACGGGGTCACAAAGAGTTGGATATGACTTAGTGACTGGACAACAACAACACATCTTTCAATATATATTTTGCAAGTTTTAATCATCCCAACTAGAGTGAGGGCAAAGGTAGGGGTGTTGTGAGGGAAACATTCTCACTGTGCAGAAATTTGAAATTAGTAGCTATTCAAACCAAAATTGTCTATATTTCCTCTGAACTTCATAAAAATACAATTCAGAGGAAAAGCATATCACAGTGTCCAGCACACTGTGGGTTCTCAAAAATAAATTATTGAATAAATAAACATTTTCAAAACTGTATTCAGGAGGTATTGCAGGCAGGGCCACACCTGTCCAGGTTGGTAAGTAGAATTGAGAACAGTATGTTGTTTTGACTAAACTTAATTACACTTGCTTTGGTTTGGCTCATTCAATTGCATTGTAACGAAAATATAACCCAGATCCACTAACCTTCTGGAATCACTTTTCTCTTTCTTTAAAAAAATTTGTATGTATGTACACAGGTATGAGAAATAAAACAAGCATACAGAAAACTAAATTAAATAAAGGTAGAGGTCCTCCCTTATCCTCAACTGTGCTTTCCATGGTTTCAGTTACCTGCAGTCAACTGTGGTCTGAAAACACTAAATGGAAAATTCCAGAAATAAACAATTCATAAGTTTTAAGTTGCAAAGCATTCTGAGTCGTGTGATAACATGCCTCACTCTCCTACTGCACCCAGCCTGGGATTCCCAACCATTACGTCATTTGCTCTTGACATTTGGCTATGAACACAGACATCATCTTGGCTGGATGATCCAGGATCATCCAAAACAGGTGATCTTCATTCTAATGTACCATCAGAAAGTCAGTGGTAACCTAACACGACATCACGATGTCTATATTATTCTCCTTACTTCATCTCATCATGTGGACCTCAGCTCATGTCATCACTCATATACTCGTGAGTCCAATACAATAAGATGTCTTGAGAAAGAGGGAGAGAGAGAGAAACCACATAACTTTTTAAAAAAACTTTTTATTTTGTATTGGAGTGTAGGTGATTAACAAACAGTGTTGTGATAATTTCAGGTGAACAACAAAGGGAGTTAGCCATACATATACATGTATCCACTATCCCCCAAACTCCCCTCCCATCCAGGCTGCCACATAACACTGAGAGAGTTCTATATGCCATACAGTAGGTCCTTGTTGGTTATCCATTTTAAATATAGAAGTGTAGGGAGAATGGATACATGTATATATATGGCTGAGTCCTTTTGGTATTCACCCGAAACTACCACAACACTGTTAATTAGTTAGAACCCAATACAAAATAAAAAGTTTAAAGTTTGGGGCTTTAAAAAAGAAAAAAATAAATATAACATTGTGTACATGTCTATCACAAACTCCCTATTTTAGTACATTGCTATAAATTAGATACAGTATAACTGGGTTAGCAAAAACTGAGTTATAGTCTCTGTCTAGAAAAAACTGTCTATATTGGGTTTGGTACTATCTGCAGTTTCAGGCATCATCCACTGGGGATACAATGACTGATAAAAATGGAGACAAACAATGTACTGATATACAATTGTGATGAAATTGTGTCCCCCAGAGATAGGAGGGACTATTGTATGATTAAATGATTTAACATAAAGTAAACAGATTGTAACCAGCATCCAGGTTAAGAGAGAGAACACTGCCAAAACCCAGGAGCCCTCTCCATACCCCTTCCCAATTGTAATCTCTTCCTTTCCTCCAAAGGTAACCAGTGTCCTGACTTTGGTAATAATTATTTACTTGAATTTCTTTTTGGTTTAACCATCTACATATGTATCCCCAAAGTTAACTATAGCTGTGCCTGTTGTTTGAAGCTATTAGTGAATGAATTTACACCATATATCTTCCTCTGTGTCTAGCTTTTCCAACTCACTATGTGAGACACATGCTGTTGTATACAGTTACAATTTATTTTAATTGTTGTATATTATGTATTTTATTCTATGACTCTACCACTATAATATCTTGCTAATACAAGAGGTAATTCTGGCTTGGGAATATGACTAATACCATTGTTATGTATATTCTTATGCATGTCTCCAGGTACACATGTACACACATTTCTGTTGGCTATTGATTGCTGTGGGTTGAATATGACCCCCAAGAAAATATGTCAAAAGCTAACCCCTGGTCCTACTCTTTGTGTAGGACCAGGGGTTAGCTTTTGACATATTTTTTGCCAACCAAGGTCCGTCTAGTCAAAGCTATGGTTTTTCCAGTGGTCATGTATGGATGTGAGAGTTGGACAGTGAAGAAAGCTGATCGCTGAAGAATTGATGCTTTTGAACTGTGGTACTGGAGAAGACTCTTGAGAGTCCCTTGGACTGCAAGGAAATCCAACCAGTCCATTCTAAAGGAGATCAATCCTGGGTGTTCATTGGAAGGACTTATGCTAAAGCTGAAACTACAATACTTTGGCCACCTCATGCGACGAGTTGACTCACTGAAAAAGAGTCTGATGCTAGGAGGGATTGGGGATAGGAGGAGACGGGAATGACAGAGAATGAGATGGCTGGATGGCATCACCGACTCGATGGACATGAGTTTGAGTGAACTCCAGGAGCTGGTGATGGACAGGGAGGCCTGGCGTGCTGTGGTTCATGGGGTCGCAAAGAGCTGGACACGACTAAGCGACTGAACTGAACTGAACTGAACTGAACCCCTGGTACCTGTGAATGTGACCTTATTTGGATAAAACATCTTTGCAGAAATAGTTAAATTGAGGCATAATGGTATTAGGGTGGGCCCTGGATCCAATATAAGACATGTATTGTTATAAGAAGAGGGAAAGTTGAACACAGACAGACACAGAGAGAGAGAAAAAATGGCCACATGAATGTGGAGACAGGAATTGAAGTCCTGCTGCTGAAAGTCAAGCAATGCCTGGGGCTATCAGATCCTGGAAAAGGCAAGGGAATATCCTCCCCTACAGGCTCCAGAGAAAGCATGACCCTGCCAAGACCTTCATTTCTGACATCCAGCCTCCAGAACTGTGAGAGAATACATTTCTGCTGTTTTAAGTTATCTCGTTTTTGCAACTCGATCATGGCAGAGCTAAGAAATGAATACAAGTGAAATTACTGGCTCATAAGGTGTGCATATCTTTGGATTTAATAGATAATGCCAAACAGCTTCTCAGAATGGCTATATCAATTTCTACTCCCACACACAGTTTATAAAAATTTTATTGTTCCACATTTTTGGCAAAACTTAATATTATCTGTCTTTTTAATTTTAGCCATTATGGTGGATAGATTCAGTTCAGTTCAGTCACTCAGTCGTGTCCAACTCTCTGCGACCCCACGGACTGCAGCACGCCAGGCCTCCCTGTCTATCACCAACTCCCCGGAATTTACTCAAACTCCTGCCCATCGAGTTGGTGATGCCATCCAACCGTCTCATCCTCTGTCGTTCCCTTCTCCTCCCGCCTTCAATCTTTTCCAGCATCAGGGTCTTTTCAAATGAGTCAGTTCTTCGCATCAGGTGGCCAAAGTATTGCAGTTTTAGCTTCAGCATTAGTCCTTCCAATGAATACTCAGAACTGATTTCCTTTAGGATTGACTGGTTGGATCTCCTTGTAGTTCAAGAGACTCTCAAGAGTCTTCTCCAACACCACAGTAAAAACACATCAGTTCTTCAGCGCTCAGCTTTCTTTGTAGTCCAACTCTCACATCCATACATGATTATTGGAAAAATCACAGCATTGACTAGATGGACCTTTGTTGGTAAAGTAATGTCTTTGCTTTTTAATATGCTGTCTAGGTTGGTCATAACTTTTCTTCCAAGGAGCAAGCATCTTTTAATTTCATGGCTGCAGTCACCATCTGCAGTGATTTTGCAACTTCCAAAAATAAAGTCAGCCACTGTTTTCCAATGTTTCCCCATCTATTTGCCATGAAATGATGGGACCAGATGCCATGATCTTAGTTTTCTGAATGGTGAGTTTTAACCCAACTTTTTCACTCTCCTCTTTCACTTTCATCAAGAGGCTCTTTAGTTCTTCTTCACTTTCTGCCATAAGGGTGGTGTTGTCTGCATATCTGAGGTTACTGATATTTCTCCCAGCAATCTTGATT
This sequence comes from Moschus berezovskii, assembly GCF_049115385.1. Taxonomy (NCBI): domain Eukaryota; kingdom Metazoa; phylum Chordata; class Mammalia; order Artiodactyla; family Moschidae; genus Moschus; species Moschus berezovskii. Next base: position 43,327,618 of record NC_142473.1, read on the forward strand.
CCAGCTTGTGCTTCATCCAGCCCAGCATTTCTCATGATATAATTTGCATATAAATTAAATAAGCAAGGTGACAATATACAGCTTTGACGTACTCCTTTCCTGATTTGGAACCAGTCTGTTGTTCCCAGACAACAGATAGATAGTGGATAGTGGCATCCACCTGTGCCTCTATTTTGTATTTTCCTGATTATACTGAGATTGTGTACTTTTTCATTTCTTTTTTTTTTTTGGTCATTTGGGATAAGCTCTTGTGAGGTGCTTGTCAAACTCTCTTTATTGGGTTGTTTGTCTTTTTCTTATTGATATATATGTGTGCGTGTGTGTGTGTGAGTGTGTGTTTATATGTACTCAGTCATGTCCCATTCTATTGCAACCCCATGGACTATAACCTGCCAGGCTTCCCTGTCCATGGGATTCTCCAGGCAAGAATACTGGAGTGGGTTGCCATTTCCTCCTCCAGGGGATCTTCCCAACCCAGGGATCGAACCTGAGTCTCCTGTATCAGCAGGCAGATTCTTTACCACTGAACTATCTGAGTTTGTCCCATAATACAAATATATAATCTATAATAGATAATATATTAATATAAATATATAATCTATATTATTATAGATCCATATCTAGTATATAAAACATACATGAGTAAGGGGCTCATACTCAGAATATGCACCAGCTCTCTTTTGATAAGTAGCTGCATGATATATGTTTTTACAATTTTTCAATCCTTCCTTTTTTTCATATCCTTTTGTTTTATGTACAATTCCTCTAAAGCACAAACCAAATTTTTCCAAGTCTAGTAATCTTTGATTTTTAATCACAGTATTTAGTACATTTGTTTTTATTATAATTACCTATATTGGAGGGTTTTAATTACCATTTTACTATTGGTTTTCTCTTTGTCCCACATCATCTTTCTTTATTTTTTCTCTTGAAATGTTTTTAATTGTTTTTTTTTTCATATCAGTTCTTAGACACTGGATTTATCTCAGTTTTCAAAGTACTCAGCCACTATCTCTTCAGATATTGCTTCCCTCTCATTCTCTCCCTCACTCTTTCCTTCCTGCCTCCTGGAATGTCAACAATACAAATATTAGAAATTATACAGGATATCCTTATACCCTTGTGTCTCTTGTCTTCTACCTGTTTTTCTTCCTCTGCCTCTCTGCTTTAATCTAGAGACTTTCTTTCATTCTATTTTCTGTTCTCTCATGAGCTCTTAAACCTATTCATTGACTCCTTAATTTTGGTTTTGATAGCTTTGATATTCATTTGGTTCTCTTTTTAAAATAGCTTTCAATTTTCTGTTAAAACTCTAGATGTTGTATTTTATTCATCATTATCTTAAAGTGTATGTCTGATCATTCTAATATATGAAGCCCTATTCATTCTGCCAATGATGGGTTTTATTCTTATTGTTTTGTCTCCTTGTGTCCCTGGCTAGTTTTGGTCCAGTCCATGATGCTGTCTTTACAAAATTTCTGTGAAAATAATTTGTGATATAGATAATCATATCCTCTTCCTGAGAGAATGCCGTTTGCTGTTTCCAGGAGCTTGGCACTTTGGGTTCACTTTAATCTTCAAGAATTGGGTTAGCAAAACTGAGTTATAGTCTCTGTGACAGATTTGCAAACTCCTTTGCATGTTTATTCCAAAATTTAGGGGCCTAAACCTACAGCAAGGAGGGTTCCTCAAGTTTCCCCCACGCCCAAGAAGTGAGCTGGTTATTTAGCTTTTGTTCAGTTCAGTTCAGTTGCTCAATCGTGTCTGACTCTCTGCAACCCCATGGAAGGCAGCACCCAAGGCCTCCCTGTCCATCACCAACTCCTGGAGCCTACTCAAACTATGTCCATTGCACTGGTGATGCCATCCAATCATCCCATCCTCTGTCGTCCCCTTCTCCTCCCGCCTTCAATCTTTTCCAGCATCAGGGTCTTTTCAGATAAGTCAGTTCTTCGCATCAGGTGGCCAAAGTATTGCAGTTTTAGCTTCAGCATCAGTCCTTCCAATGAATACTCAGGACTGATTTCCTTTAGGATTGACTGGTTGGATCTCCTTGTAGTCCAAGAGACTCTCAAGAGTCTTCTCTAACACCACATTTCAAAAGCATCAATTCTTTGGCCCTCAGCTTTCTTTATAGTTCAACTCTCACATCCATACATGACTATTGGAAAAACCATAGCCTTGACTAGATGGACCTTGGTTGGCAAAGTAACGTCTCTGCTTTTTAATATGCTGTCTAGGTTGGTTATAACTTTTCTTCCAAGAAGCAAGCATCTTTTAATTTCATGGCTGCAGTGATTTTGGAGCCCAAAATAAAAATAAAGTCTGTCACTCTTTCCACTCTTTCGTCATCTATTTGCCATGAAGGGATGGGACTGGATGCCATGATATTTGTTTTCTGAATGTTGAGTTTTAAGCCAACTTTTTCACTCTCCTCTTTCACTTTCATCAAGAGGCTCCTTAGTTCTTCTTCACTTTCTGCCATAAGGGTGGTGTCATCTTCATATCTGAGGTTATTGATATTTCTCCCGGCAATCTTGATTCCAGCTTGTGCTTCATCCAATCCAGCATTTCGCATGAGGTACTCTGCATATAAGTTAAACAAGCAGAGTGACAATATACAGCCTTGACGTACTCCTTTCCCGATTTGGAACCAGTCTGTTGTCCCATGTCCAGCTCTAACTGTTGCTTCTTGACCTGCATACAGATTTCTCAGGAGGCTGGTCAGATGGTTTGGTATTCCCATCTCTTTAAGAATTTTCCACAGTTTATTGTGATCCACACAGTCAAAGGCTTTGGCATAGTCAATAAAGCAAATGTTTTTCTGGAACTCTCTTGCTTTCTTGATGATCCAGTGGACGTTGGCAATTTGAACTCTGGTTCCTCTGCCTTTTCTAAATCCAGCTTGAACATCTGGAAGTTCACAGTTCACGTATTGTTGAAGCCTGGCTTGGAGAATTTTGAGCATTATTTTGCTAGTGTGTGAGATGAGTGCAATTGTGCAGTAGTTTGAATACTCTTTGGCATTGCCTTTCTTTGGGATTGGAATGAAGACTGACCTTTTCCAGTCCTGTGGCCACTGCTGAGTTTTCCAAATTTGCTGGCATATTGAGTACAGCACTTTCACAGCAGCATCTTTTAGGATTTGAAATAGCTCAACTGGAATTCCATCACCTCCACTAGCTTTGTTCGTTGTGATGCTTCTTAAGGCCCACTTGACTTCCCATTCCAGGATGTCTGGCTCTAGGTGAGTGATCAGACAATCATGTTTTCTGGGTCATGAAGATCTTTTTTGTATAGTTCTTCTGTGTATTCTTGCCACCTCGTCTTAATATCTTCTGCTTCTGTTAGGTCCATACCATTTCTGTTCTTTGTTGTACTTAACTTTGTATTAAATGTTCCCTTGGTATTTCTGATTTTCCTAAAGAGAACTCTAATCTTTCCCATTCTATTGTTTTCCTCTATTTCTTTGCATTGACCATGAGGAAGGCTTTCTTATCTCTCCTTGCTATTCTTTGGAACTCTGCATTCAAATGGGTATATATTTCCTTTTCTCCTTTGCTTTTAGTTTCTCTTCTTATCTCAGCTATTTGTAAGGCCTCATCGGACAACTGTTTTACCGTTTTGCATTTTTTTTTCTTGGGGATGGTCTTGATCCCTGACTCCTGTACAATGTCATGAACCTCTATCCATAGTTCTTCAGGTACTCTATCAGATCTAATCCCTTGAATCTATTTGTCACTTCCACTGTATAACTGTAAGGGATTTGATTTGGGTCATACCTGAATGGTCTAGTTGTTTTCCCTACTTTCTTCAATTTAAGTCTGAATTTGGCAATAAGGAGTTCATGATCTGAGCCACAGTCAGCTCCCGGGTCTTGTTTCTGCTGACTGTGTAGAGCTTCTCCATCTTTGGCTGCAAAGAATATAATCAATCTGATTTCGGTGTTGACCATTTGGTGATGTCCACGTGTACAGTCTTCTCTTGTGTTGTTGGAAGAGGGTGTTTACTATGACCAGTGTGTTCTCTTGGCAAAACTCTGTTAGCCTTGACCTGCTTCGTTTTGTACTCCAAGGCCAAATTTGCTGTTACTCCAGGTAGCTCTTGACTTCCTACTTTTGCATCCCAGTCCCCTATAATGAAAAGGACATCTTTTTTTGGTGTTAGTTCTAGAAGGTTTTGTAGGTCTTCTTAGAACTATTCAACTTCACCTTCTTCAGCATTACTGGTCAGGGCATGGACTTGGAATACTGTGATAGTGAATGCTTTCTATTGATATTGAAAGCTTTTGTTATTCAGCTTCAAATCCACCCTTGTATACTCTGCTTTGTTATGTGTGGGCTAAAATTCTGCAAACCACATTGCAAATTGAATAAAACAGTTATTCTGTGATTTTTTATCTTATCACTTATGCCTGTTAAACTCTGATATAATTGCTGTGCTAATAAGTAGTTGTATGTATATATTTAATATCCACACTTGACAAAATCAGCAACCCTATATTTGTCCCTGTTGATTTTTAGTATTTTACTGGGCTATGAAACTAAAAGTCTTGGATTAAAAACAGTAGACATTGTGAGTCTGGATTTCTGTTGGGTATTTGGCAAGCTCTTTGTGTAGTGTTCATGGCCAAAATGGAGACAGGAGTTGGATACATAGCCTGTGGAGGCAGGGCATCCTGGTGGCCATGTTTTCTAACATGTCACCCTGACAACCAAACCTCACACATTCTATGCTTCTTGTAATAACACTCTAAGTCCTTCTGCATGTGGTTCCCAATCTCTCTCCTTCATCTCATGTCCCATTCTCCTGATCCTTGGCTTCACTTCCTATTTACGTCCTACATCTGCTCTTTTGGTGGTATTCACATTTGAAAATTAGAACATAAATGAGCTAAATATTAAAATTAAAAGATTAGAACAAAACAAAGTAAAAGAAATGTGATGGAACTAATAAAAGATAAAATGCTAAAAATAATGAATCACAAACAAAGCCAGCAAAAAAATTATAGGTAAGCCAAAAACTCTATGAAGTTTCACTAAGAAGAAATGAAGGACAAATACAGATATCAGGAATGAGGAAAAAATGATAAAACCATAGTTGTGGAAAAGCAGTAAAAATAATTATAAAATATCTTACAAAATGTCAATATATTGTCAACTCTATATGAAATGATTTTCCAGCACAATATAAATTAGCAAAATTAATTCAAGAAAAAGTAGGCTATCTGAATACATTAACAACCACACAAAACAATAGGAAGATTTTTCATAGACCCACCACTTTAAAAAGTAAAAATAAGAAAGAATATCAGACCCAGGTTGCTTTATAGACAAGATTTAACTTACCTAACCATCAAGGAGAAAAGGCAATGTCAAGCCACTCCAGTACTCTTGCCTAGAAAATCCCATGGATGGAGGAGCCTGGTGGGCTACAGTCCATGGGGTCGCTACTAGTTGGACACGACTGAGCGACTTCACTTTCACTTTTCACTTTCACGCATTGGAGAAGGCAATGGCTACCAACTCCAGTGTCCTTGCCTGGAGAATCCCAGGGACGGTGGAGCCTGGTGGGCTGCCGTCTATGGGGTCGCACAGAGTCAGACACGACTAAAGTGACTTAGCAGCAGCAACCATCAAGGAATATATATTCTACATAAATTATTCAAACTGTTCCATAATATATAAGTGGAAAGTTTCCCAAATCATCTTATAAATCTAACATAAGCTTAATACCAAAGTCTAATTAAATAGCATCAAAAGAAAATAAACCAGTCATGCTTGTGAATATATTTACAAAAATTCTAAAAGAATTGGGCATGCTGAAGCCCAAAGTGTGACCAAGGGTGGCTCTTTGCAGAAGGTATAAATGATGCTTGAATTCATGAGCTAGTATGCTTATCAGTTAGGTGGAAAAAGAGGAGCAGGCCATGGGCCAAGGGCTAGCTTTTCCCATATCACCACTTCTGACACAGAACTCTGAGAGAGACATATACATGTGTCCATTCTCCCCAGACTCCCCTCCCACCCAGGCTGCCACATAACATTGAGCAGAGTTCTATGTTCTATACAGTAGGTCCTTGTTGGTTATCCATTTTAAATATGGCAGTGTGTACATGTCCATCCCAAACTCCCTAGGTATTTCATCCCCCCATCCTTCCCCTTATCAACCATAAATTTGTTCTCTAAGTCTTTATATGCATGTCTGAGTCCCTTCACTGTTCCTCTGAAACTATCACAACATTGTTTGTTAATTGGGTACGCTGTGTGCTTAGTTGCTCAGTTGTGTCCGACTCTTGTGACCCCATAGACTGTAACCTGCCAGGCTCCTCTGTCCATGGGATTCTCCAGGCAAGAACGCTGAAGTGGGTTGCCATTTCATTCCCTGGAGACGAAAATCATTTCATCTCCAGGGGATCTTCATGACCCAGGAATTGAACCCAGGTCTCCTGCATTGCAGGTAGACTCTTTACTGACTGAGCTACAAGGGAAGCCCTTAATTGGGTATGAAAAGAGTGAAAAAAAAGTGAAGTCTCTCAGTCATGTCCGACTCTTTGTGACCCCACGGACTATAGCCTACCAGGGTCCTCCATCCATGAATTTTCCAACCAAGAGTACTGGCGTGGGTTGCCATTTCCTTCTCCAGGGGATCTTCCCAACCCAGGGATGGAACCCGGGTCTCCCGCATTACAGGCAAATGCTTTACCATCTGAGCCACCAGGGAAGCTTTTAAAAAAACAAAATAATGAACCCACCAATGGTAAAGAAATAAAAAAGAATTCTGAGGGATACAAGTGTTCTAAATTTAAACCTGGCCTTCCAGGTTATCATGAAAATATAATTGTCAAGGTAGGAGGAGAGGACATATTTTGCTTAACCATTTATTAGCTTGATTTGTTGTTTTTCAATACTTATTTATATGGTAAGTAAGGCTTCAATTTTCCTCTTTCCCTGGCCCCACAAAGTTAAGAGTGAACCAGTCCACCTCTTCTAGATTTGGCACAGGAGAAAAACAATAGCAGACAAATAAATGTAAGTGGATATATATATTTGGCACATATGTGCTTTGATACCTATATGTGTATATATATATATATATATACATACGTATTCCTGGAGAAGGAAATGGCAACCCACTCCAGTATCCTTGCCTGGAGAATCCCATGGACAGAGGAGCCTGGTGGGCTACAGTCCATGGGTTCGCAAAGAGTCGAACATGACTGAAGCGACTTAGCACACACTAGCACATACATATATATGTATGTGTATACATCTACTTTTTTTGAGACACACAGTGAGAATGTGTATGTATACTTGTTTAATAGACTCACAAACCTTTACACATTGCATTCACACACACACACACATCAACAGAGACGTGGAAAAGTTGGAACTTCCAGGTTCAGACTAGATAGCAAACTGTAAAGTGCTTCTGTCCCCCTTTTTCCTCCCTACTAACCTGGAAATGCCAGGACAGATATAGGGAGAAAAACCAAATGCAGAGCCAGGCCCAAAATTCTCACCCCTGGCAGATTGGAGTTTATCAAGTTTTACTATCCTGAAGCTAATGGAGTCTAAATTTATGAGTGAATGTTAGGGGCTAATATAAAGTGGCTACATGCACACTCTATTCAACACTGCCCTGGGTCGTTCTTGCCACAACCTGAGACTGATCAGGTTCTAACCCATGGTCCTGATTATTATGCCCCTCCCCCAACACGTGTGCACTTTCTGTCCAGATGCGATAGCCAGGAAGCCTGAGCTTTTTGTATAGGGATTGTGTCAGGACAACACCAGGAGCACATTTATCAGGCTGACACCCTAATTGATGTCCACTGTCACTGTTCCAAGGGAAGAAAGGTAATGGAAGGATGAGGACAAAGGCCAGGTAGTGGTTCAACCCAAAACAGTAGGAGTGCTACTGGAATGGGTACAGATCAGCTGTCTATGCCTTAGGCATCCACTCAATCACCTGTCATGGAGAGTGGCTGTATCAGCTTTTATATAACAAATCATTCAAAATTCTCAGTGGCTTAAACCAATGATTATTCATTTTTAATCACAGATCTGGATATTAAGTCTAGGCTCTGCTCCTTATGTTTCACACCCTCCTCCTGAACCAGCAGGGTAGCTCTGGCATGTTCTTATAGCAGGATTGACAAAACCTCCAGAAAGCTATTGGAAACATGCATGGCCTCTAGGCATGCTAGGCTCGAAATTAGCATGCCACCACTTCCACCTCTTTCTATGGGCTAAGTCATTAACAACTTGAAAGTAAAAGTGGGAACATATATTCTACCTCTCTTGCAAAAGAAATGGCAAAGCCACATGGCAAGGCCAAAAATAGATTTCAAAAGATTAAAAGCTTACAGAACATAGTCTCTAGCCACAACAGACAACAAAAACTGAATAGAAATCAGTAACAGTGAAACAACTAGAAAATTCCCTCAAATATTTTGAAATTAAATATCATACTTCTAAATAATCCATTGGTCACAGAAGAAACCACAAGAGAAACTAGGAAATGTTTTAAATGAAAGATGATGAAAACATAACATATTAAAATATGTTCAGTACAGTTCAGTTGCTCAGTTGTGTCCAACTCTTTGTGACCCCATAGACTGCAGCACACCAGGCCTCCTTGTCCATCACCAACTCTTGGAGTTTACTCAAACTCGTGTCCATTGAGTCAGTGATGCCATCCAACCAGCTCATCCTCTATCGTCCCCTTCTCCTCCCGCCTTCAATCTTTCCCAGCATCAGGGTCTTTTCCAAAGAGTCAGTTCTTCGCATCAGGTAACCAAAGTATTAGAGTTGTGGAATGCTACAAAAACAGTGCTTAGTGTGAAATTTATAAATTTAAAATTTAAAGTAGAAAAGGAAAAAAGGCTTAAAGTAAAAAAATCAGAATTTTCACCTAAGAAATTAAAGTAAAACCAAAGGAAGAGGAGGGAAATAAAAATAAAGATAAAAGTAGAAATAAATGAAATAGAAAACAGACAAACACTAGGAGGAATTAAAAAGTCAAAGTAGATTCTTTGAAATATTATTAAAATTGATAAATCTCTGGTATGAAAGAATGAAAAGAGAAAGAAACTCCAAATTGCCAATATTAAAAAAATGAAAGTCAGGAGATATTCTATAGGCACTCAAAATTTAATAAGGAAATATGAACACATTTACACCAATAAACTTAACAGCTTAGATGAAGTGGACAAATTATTTGAAAACAACATGCTAAAACTGACTCAAGAAGAGAGAAAAAATTTGAATAGCCATGTACCTATTAAGGAAATAGATTGTCCTTAAAAATCTTTAAACATAGATGATCCCAAGCCCAACATCTTAACTAGTGAAGCTTGCCAAACATTCAAGGAAGATACGATAATCAAATAAAAATTCTTCCAGAAAATAGAAGAAAACACTCCTCAACTCACTTTATGAGGATAGCATTGCTCTCCTAACACGATCAACAAAGATATTGTAAGAAAATAAAAGAACAGTATAATTCATAAATATAGAAACAAAGTCCTCAACTAAATTTTAGCAAATTACACTGAGGAATACATGAAACATTATGTATAATGTTTTATACATAATAGAATAAACATTATGACTAAGTGAAGTTTATCCCAAGAATTCAAGGTTGATTCAATATTTGAAAACATACAGTACCATGTGGAAAACAGATAGCTAGTGGGAAGCTGCTATATAACACAGGGAGCCCAGGCTGGTGATGATCTAGAAGGGTGAGATGGGGGTGGGAAGGCTCAAAAGGGAGGCTGATTCATGCTGTCCTATGGCAGAACCCAACACAACACTGTAAAGCAATTATCCTCCAACTAAAAATAAATTAAAAAAAAAAGAAAATCAATTAATATTACCCACAACCGTAATAGAATGTATGGGAGAAATTTCAAAAGATGCAGAAAAAATATTGAAAAAAATCCAGCACATGTTGGTAGTATGTATATTTGATATGATGTGATGAGAGTAGCATTTACCTCTGTTATTCCTCTCCAAAACCTATAACCCTAGCCTAATCATTAGAGAAACATCAAACACATTCCAACTGAGGTATCGGGCTGTGCAAAAGTTTTGCCATTTTTCCATTAGATGCTATGAAAAACTCAAATGAATTTTTTACCCAACCCAATACATTCCACAAAATATCCAACCAGTACTCCTCAAAACTGTCCAACTCATAAAGAACAAGGAAACTCCAAGAAACTGTCACAGAGTATGGTATTCTGCTGGGATGCTGGAACAGTACAAGGACACCAGGCAAAAATGAAGGAAATCTGAATACAGAATGGGTTTTAGGTGACAGTGTGTCAATATTGGTTCGTTAACTGTGACTAATGCATGACCCTAATATAAGATGAGAAACTGTTTGTGTGATATTTAAAAACTCTCTGTATTACCTGTGCAGTTTTTCTATACATCTGAAACTATTCTAAAATTTAAATGTTTATTTAAAATAGAGAAATACATGAACATTGACATAGGCCTTATTCACAATAACATAAACTGGAAACAGCCCAAAGGTCCATCAACAAGTGAATGGATAAACAAATTATGACATATTCATTTGAAAGCATGTTATATAACAATGGGGCTTCCCAGGTGGCACTAGTGGTAAAGAACCCTCCTGCCAGTGTAGGAGACGTGGGTTTGATCCCTTGGTCAGGAAGATCCCCTGGAGGAGGAAATGACAAAGCACACCAGAATTCTTGCCTGGGAGATCCCATGGCTATGGTCCATAGGGTCACAAAGAGTCGGACATATCTGAGTGACTTAGCACGCACTATACAACAACAAAAATGACCAAACTACTTCCACACAAAACATGGTGAGTAGAAAGTGATATCTGAAAAAATATAAAGGAAGGAAGACACTAAATGCCTTCTCATAGGAGGGAAGACACTGAATGCCAAGCAGGACCATTATCTCAGTTTCTGTCATTTCCTCTCCAGTCCTAGGGAGTCAACCCATGGATTAGGGTGCAAAACAAGGACCTTCTCTGACATCCCCACCAGCAATGTGCTTTGTCTCCTTCCTGAATTGCTTCTGCAGTGCTCCAGCCTAGACACTTTTAGTTCCCCTGTGTAAATGAGAAGCAAGCTTACTCTAATAAGCATTTCCCCCGAAACGTATTTTTGAAGTCCAAACACAGCTCTAAAGCTCCTAACCAAAAAAAAAAGGAAGATTTATTTTGATTCTCTTTGCATTTCTGCTGCAACAGCTCACAGTCAGATCTGGGACTGTGAGGTTTAGTTTGAGATAAGTTTGGAAATAAAAGGAGGTGGGACTGCAGGGGAAAAGACATGTCAGTTATTGTTTTAAAATATTAACCCACACTATACACTTGTTGAAATAGAATGTTTCTTTTAACCAGAGTTTACCAAAAAAAGTTCTATGTTAGAGAGGGAAAATTAATCTTCCTTAAGGCTTTCCATTCTATGGGCAGATAATATGAGTGGGAGATTCCTAGTTAGCACCCCGAGTCCATTTATGAAGTTGTCAGCACTTTTCATAAGCTACATTTGCTCCACCTTCTCCCAAGGAGCACTGTGGCTCTGGAAACATTCTCAATGGGCAGCTTTGTGTTAATAGAAAGAGACAACAAGGCTGTTGTTAATTGCTTCCTGTAAACATCCCACTGACCCCCAATATGTCAGACTTCTTCAGTATCCTGAGCTGTAAGCCCCTGATGGGGAATAAGGGTGATGATATTTCAAATATTCCTCATTAAAAAGATAGGAATGAATCTGAAACCAAAACAACCCCACACCTGAAACTAATTTTCTTGAAATCATCATGAGCTTTAATGACAGCTTCATTAATTGAATGAAGTCACATGGGTGCAAAACCACGTTTTCCTTAATGACCTGTCAGGTGATGGATTTGTTTGGTTACTTTATTATGAACATTTTCAGAGGAGGGAAAGAGAAAAAAGGATGAGCTCTGAGTGTCGTATCATAACACAGCTTGACCAAGAGTCCTCCTGGGGTCTCAGTGGTGAGCCGACTTGGAGATGGTAAGGTGGGCTTGGCAGGATAAGGATGTCATCACAGGACTCTTGCTACTCAAAGTGAGATTCATGAACCAGCATCACTGGGAAGCTTGCTAGAAATGCAGCATGTCAAGCCTCACCCCAAATCCACTGCATAGGAATCTGCTTTTAACAGATTGCCAGGATCCCCAAGCGATTCTCAGGCACATTAGAGTTTATGAAGGACTGATTGGAAACACAAGATTTGGGAGTCCAATGAACTTAGCTGGGAATTCTAGTTCGACTTAACAGCTGACTGTAAGTAGTGCATATTATTTACACTGTATTAGCCTCAGTTTTTCATCTGCAAAATAGGCACACTAGTATCTACCTCATGAAATTATGAAGCTTAGACTAAGGAAGCAGTGAGCATTTTTCCAGGCATGCAATCTATGTTGAATAAATAGTAGGTAATAGTACTATTGTGGCTTCTCCTGTGCATTTTAGTTTGGAAAGGAAGTATATTTAACCGAATTGAAATACAAGCTTTACAACTTGATAACCATGTGATCCTGGTTATGTTACCTAACCCCTTTCTGCGCCTCAAATTTTTCGCCTGTAAAATGCATATCATTTAAATATCATCTATAGCCTCCCAAGTCAAGATAGAGACCAATTGCACAGCCTAGACAGGTCATAAAACTTCCCAAGATTTCTGCCACCAAATAGTTGACCCTCTCTGACTCTTGTGCTACATTTTCAGATGCTGTTCTTATTCCTCTCCAAGTCTTTTCTGGTGTGAAGTTCAGACTTTTTAACAATTTCCACAAGAAATCTATTCCAGGTATTTCCTGAGTTGGGTGTGTGTGTGTTCAGTCGCTCAGTTGTGTCCATCTCTTTGCAACCCCATGGGCTGTAGCCTGCCAGACTCCTCTGTCCCTGGGATTCTTCAGGCAAGAATACTGGAGTGGGTTGCCATTTCCTACTCCAGGGGATCTTCCTGGCCCAGGGATCGAATCTATATCTCCTGCATCTCCTGCATTTGCAGGTAGATTCTTTACCACTGAGCCACCTTCATGAGTTGGGTAGAATTTTCTAAAGATTTGGAGAGCAGGTCACAAGGAAGAATCATTATTACATAGGGCAGAAACTTACATCAACTCCCTCGCTCTTTCTTTTTTCTTACCTTCTCTCATGACAACGCCCCTCAGAAATACGGTGAGGGTGGGATAATTTGGGAGAATGGATTGAAACATGTATATTATCATATGTGAAACGAATCTGACATGGTTGGGGGCTCCCCACCTCAACACCCTGTGGGTTTAAGAGGCCGTTCCTTCTGGAAGTGTATAAATTAGCCTGGGATAGAACCTGCACGCTGAATTTACTAATTAAGAAATGAAAAACCAGAACTATAAAGGTGGCATAGAAATACGAGAAACTGTTAAGTAATCTTTTAAAACTTTGAACAGAGTTATAGATTTTGCCATTTGTTATAAACTGGTATATGTAATTTAACCAGAGCCATGAGAAAGTTGGTATTGTGTGAATTCTGAGGCACTTTCGACATGTTGTAGGAGTGATGTGGACTTTCTTGAGTTTTACACATTCATAAGTGAATGGTCTGTATCTCGTGCCTTTGTTGGTTTTCTGTGAGCTGTAGTTTCTGGGAGGTGAGCAACTCTCATTCCTGTAACTCTTGTAATCCAGTCATTCGTGTGCCTCCTTCATGAGGATTCAGTGCGGCTGTGGTGCTGTTATCCCTCTGATAGGAACTGTAACTCGGTGTAAAGCCCCAAAGGTCTGTTACTTATTTTTATTTTATATTGTACTATATTTTATTTACAGTGTTATGTTTGTTTCAGGTGTATAGCAAAGTGATACAGTCATATATATATATACATGAATTAACAAAAGCAGTTCCCGTCTTTTGATGGGGAGCTTGTGGTATTTTCAGAGAGGGATAATTTAGGTATGGCATTGGGTTTTTTTTCTTTTTGCAGCTTGAGGCAGTTGTAAAATAACTTGATGTAGCTTTTTGCAACTGTGTATTCATTCTATAGTATATTTTTCATTTGGTGAAATTTTAACTGTTAATGTTTATGGCATTGTGCTTTGTACCATTTATTAAATAAAAATTAAAAAAAAAAAAAAAAATTCCTTCCCTTGTCATCCAGAAGGAAGCTTCATTTCACCAGATGCAGTGGAACATGAAGTGAGATGTGTGTTCTGATTCCAGTGCCACGAACATCATTTATGCTCTCTGGGTCTCCATTTCTCATCCATGAAACAGTGCAAAAATTTCTTAATCACAGGGGTGCACGAGAACTAAAGATCTCATATTTCAAGATACTTACTGAGTATGTGGTAGGTTGCTGGTTATTAAGCCATGGTTTCTTGTCCAGTTCTCCCCTCTCCTCACTCTACTTTCTGATACTGGGGCTGCTGCTGCTGCTGCTAAGTCACTTCAGTCGTATCCGACTCTGTGTGACCCCATAGACAGAAGCCCACCAGGCTCCCCTGTCCCTGGGATTCTCCAGGCAAGAACACTGGAGTGGGTTGCCATTTCCTTCTCCAATGTGTGAAAGTGAAAAGTGAAAGTGAAGTCGCTCAGTCGTGTCCGACCCTTAGCGACCCCACGGACTGCAGCCTCCCAGGCTCCTCCATCCATGGGATTTTCTAGGCAAGAGTACTGGAGTGGCTTGCCATCGCCTTCTCCGATACTGGGGCTAAGCCTCTGCAAATGACATTTCTCTTTAGTCAGCTGGTTCCTGGTAAGGCTCTGCCTATCAGGAATGTCACAGGGAACTTGAGGGTGGGAGGACAGAATGGAGCCTTTCTCTTTTGTTTGCTTCCTGTTCCTATCAGCGTTGCCCCAGCAACACTCTTCCCTTCCCAGCAGCCACTGGTCTCAGCAGCGCAGGAAGTTCTAGTTTGCTGCCCTTCTTCATTTGCTAGAACCAACCTCATGGCATCTGCTTGGAAAGACAGCACCAGCCACTGGTGTTCCTGCTCAGGAGTCAGAGTCACAGCTCTGAGGAGCCTCTTCTCTGGGCTCCAAGTTCAGAGCCCCAGTTCCACTGGAGCATACCCATTCCCTGAAGAGCTGAGTCCCTGTTCTGCAGGCCCCTTCTGCAAACTTCTAAGATTTAGTAATCCCCAACACCTTCCCTTTGTTCCCCCATCCTTAGGGGAGGCAGCTGCCTCCTGTGGCTATGACCTTCATGACATCTCAGTTTCCCTTTTTGCCTGCTTAGTTGTCTTCCATCTGGGAAGCAGTTCTCTTCATATTAAATCCTCCCCACTAAAATGATGGCATGGTTTCTGGCTTCTGACAGGGTCCTATCTGATATGAAAAATATGTAAAAGATATTAGCTCCCTTCCAAAAAAACTAAAATGAAATCTACCTTCTAAATACCAGGTTTTACCACCAATAAAAAGATACAAAAGGATATGCCTATGACTTTTGAAAATATTTCCAAAGAAGTTTTTCCAAGCTATTTTAGGCTCTGACAGCACTCTTGGAATAATCTGGAGCATTTGGAACAAAGAGTCAAAACAGGTTTTTAGGAAAAGAAATGTAGAGTTAGACATAGCTCCCATGGCAGAGCCGATGCACAATCTAGAGATTCCACTTGTGGAGACACCAGTGTACACAAGGACAGGGAGGAGGTGGTGGAGACAGGGAAGAGCACCATGAACCAGGTGCAGGACATCATATATCTAGTAGTGAGACGTCTTGAACCAAAGTTGAGAAGAATGGGATTCAAAACAACTTGGAAATGGCAGTTTAGATAATGGTACTTGAAAAAATCTGAGTTAACTTAGAGGTGCTTAAAAAGTCTGAGTTGACCATGCCTTAATAAGAAGTACTTTGAAGGTGCTGGCCATGACATACAGAATTTAGACTGAAACTGAAAATAGCATTTTGTGTCTATTTAATTGGTAAAAACAAATGGCAAGTCATAGCCCTCAGTGTGAGTGATCTTGCTCTCAAATAGGTGCCTGCACATAGTTGGTGCCACGCATGTAAGACCAGATAATAATAGCTAGAAAGAGTCATAGTGATATTCAACTCCTGTGACCCAATCATCCATCACCAAAAATTAAGGAGGCAAGTCAAGAGAATTTTTTAAAATCTGTTTTTGTGAAGATATTCATTGAAGTGTTATATATGAGTAAAATTTAATATCATGTAATTAGTAAATAAAAAAGGAATAATTTTAAATGTATTTATATTCACTTGAGGAAGTATTAAGTTTTTAAAATTGTGAAGATAATGTTAAAAAAAAAAAAGGAAAGATTTCGGGGTGTGACAACAATTGAAATAAAATCAGGATATAAAACATAGAGGTTCCTATAGAAAAGAGTCCCAGAAAGATGGCTCAGTTATGTTACTCCTTGTTACCACAGGAATGAGCATATGGAGCACTCTGGGAGTCTTGTACTCAGGCATAAGGATTATTTTGAGCTGAAGGCCATTGAGAATAAGCAGATACAAGAAAAGATCTGGGGCTTCCCTGATGGCTCAGTGGTAAAGATCTGCCTGCCAATGCAGGAGACATGGGTTCGATCCCTGGTCCAGGAAGATCCCACATGCCTCGGAGCAACTAAGCAGGAGCACAACAACTAGCGAGCTTGTGCTCAGAGAGCCTGGGAACTGCAACTATCGAAGTGCCTGCACCCTAGAGCTCATGCTCCACAACAAGAGAAGTCACCACAAAAAGAAGCTGGTGCCCTGCAACTAGAGAGTAGCCCCCACTCACTGCAACCAGAGAAAGCCCTCATGCAGCAGTGAAGACCCAGCACAGTCAAAAATAAATAAAATTATTTTTTTAAAGAAACGAAAAGATCTATTTGTGTAAAAATAGGATATAAGATTTCTCCATATTCTACCAGGAAGGACAAAGGTAATCACCAGAGACAATTTTAACCCTTTATCAGCCTGGAGACAACTTTAACCCCTTAAACAGAGGAATCTACATAAGCAAACTTCACTAACTAGCCTTTATCTACCATTGCATGCGTGCCAAGTTGCTTCAGTCGTGTCTGGGTCTTTGCAATGCTATGGATTATAGACTGCCAGGCTCCCCTGGTGGGATTCTCCAGGCAAGAATACTGGAGTGGGTTGCCATTATCTCTTCTAGGGGATCTTCCCCACTCAGGATCAAACCCATGTTTCCTATGGCTCCTGCATTGCAGGCAGATTCTTTACCGCTGAGCCACCTGGGAAGCCATTGTTTTCCTATATATTTGCCTTCCCACAGTTTGTTGCTCCTAAAGACTCACGGTTATTTTCCTTTGTCTTGTGATAGCTCTAAAAATGTACTGTTCCTTTGCTAAAATGCTGTCTAAGCCTAAATTCTAACCAATCCTTTGAGTTACTGATCTCTGAGTTCTCCCATATGTAAATGTGGCACTCTAGCGAATAAATTTCTGCTTTTCTATTGTTAATCTGTCTTTTGCCAGCCCAAGTCAATCAGTCCTCAGGCACAGAAGTTAAGAGGGTTGTATGAAAGAGAATTATCCCTCCCCTTACCACCCAGTCTCTGATATGTTGTTATGGCAGCCTGAGGTGACTAATACACACTTCTTGCAGCTAAGTCGCTTGAACAAATTGTTTAAACTGACTGAGTCTCAGCTCCCTTATCTCTAAAATCAAAATGGTAAACTAATGGTAATTCTTACTTTACAGGACTCATGAGGGTGGAATGAGCTATACAATTAGCAAATGGAGTTTATTTGAAAGCTCTTTGTAACCTGTGCATTAAAGTAAAATAATAAATATACCTTTCATGAGTGCCCTGGATTAATAAAAGATCAAGATATTTTCAATCATAGCATCAATTTAATTATTGCATTAACCATAATATCAGTCTCTTGGATATATTTTAAATATGTATAATTAACCAATAATCAAAAACTAATTGATCACAGATGTGTAAAGGCTTGACTTTCAAATGGCATTGAAACGTGTATATTAGCATATGTGAAACGAATTGCCAGTCCAGGTTCGATGCATGATACAGGATGCTCAGGACTGGTGCACTGGGATGAACCAGAGGGATGATATGGGGAGGGAGGTGTGAAGGGGGTTCAAGATGGGGAACACATGTACACCCGGGGCAGATTCATGTCAATGTATGGCAAAACCAATACAATATTGTAAAGTAATTAGCCTCCAATTAAAATAAATTTAAAAAAAAATTCAAGGATGGCAACCAATGCCAATAAAACCATTTGGGGAATTTCTATGTTTTCATTAAAAAAAAAGAAAACCCACAGAATTCCAAATATATGAAGTACTCCAAATACAGTCTATATAACATTTCTTTGAAATGTTTAACATCTTTAGACATATGCTGAAACAGGAGTCTTCAACATTCATTTTGTTTTTACTAGTATTTCTGTTACATGGAAATCTTCTAATAATAAACATGGACAAAAAGATAATCACATAGAAAATATATTTGTATTACAACTTATATTAATATTCCTTTTATCTTAGGATCTTAAGAGTGTTTCTCAACCATTTTTATTATTGCCCCTAAGTAGCCTTGTAGACATCTTTCTCCCTAATATCCCCAGTGAAATTTTAATGCCACCAATATACTGTGTATATATATATATATATATATATACATACACACACATACATAGAAAATATACACTGCTTAGATATATGTCTGTGCTTTCTACACAAAGAATATAACCAACAACCAATTTCCCTTAGGGTGATAACTGCCCCTGTCGAGAATGAACGACCTTAAGATGATTCATACATTAAAGCATCTAATTGGTCTTCACAACAAGGCTGATAGAAAATGCATTCAATGTGAGATGTGAACCTATTTCACAGAAGGCATACCTGGACATAAAAAGGCAAACATAGCCGAAGGGGCCTGGTTTGAGGCCAAGCTGTAGTTACCCCAGGAACTACATACGACTAGCCTTAGAGGGAACTGTCTACTGAGAACCCATCTGCGTGAGGAGGCCAAGAGTCTTCTGGGAAGGAACACATGTTTGGTTTAGAGACAGTGAGCCAGTGGGGGAGGTGAGCAGAGGCCTGAGCCCAGTGTGCAGTCTGTCTATAGACTGCTCTTCAACTCAAGGACTCATGGGTTCCCTGGTGGCTCAGTCGGTAAAGAATCTACCTGCAATGTGGGACACCTGGGTTTGATCCCTTGGTTGGGAAGATCCCCTGGAGAAGGGAACAGCTAACCACTCCAGTATGCTTGCCTGGAGAATTCCATGGACAAAGCAGCTTGGCAGGCTACAATCCATAGGGTCACAAAGAGTCAGATACAGCTGAGCGACTTTCACTACTACTACCAGGGACTCATGCTGAATCCTAAGGCAAAGGAGCTGTGACATAAGAGAAATAAAAACTGAAATATCCTACATGCCCTCCCATGGCACACTGAGCAGCAAGGCACCTGCATCACCAGCACAGGGCCTGTGCGTGTACAAGTAGTGGGAGGGCTCTCGTGGCTACTGCAGGTGACTTGAAATTACTGTCCTTGTGCCAGTTTCAGCTCCCCTCCATAGTGCCCTGGGAGCCCTGGCTCATTCTCATATTGGAATGGATGTTGATAGGCCCACAAATAGCATTCAAATATCTTAGCACATCATTCAAGGCTCTTCATGAAAGAGGCTGAGCCTTTCTTTTGGGCTCTGGTGTTAAAGTCAGTTAGACCCAGGTTTGATTAAGTAACTTCCCAGAGATGAGTGGCGGAGCTGAATTCAAATGGCTTCTGACTCCTAGTTCCTTGTTCTTCTATTACGTCATATTTTCTGTCTCTGATACTGAAGCAGACTTGGGGGTTGAGGGAAAGAACAATCGACCTGTTTTAACAAGCCTTTGAGGGGGGAATGGAGATGTTTAGGGCTCACAGAATTGGTATTGGGGAGGGAAGTGGTGGTGACAGGGACCGTCCTTCTACACACCTAGAGGGACGCCATCCTTCCCAAAGGTGAAGGGCCTGAAGCCTCCTCTGACCTCTACTCACCTGTATTCTCATCCTTCCCCATCCCAGTTCTACAAACACACACACACACAATTCAGGTAAAATCAAAGAAAGATTGAGCAAACATCAGTCACCAACTATAATAAAGCTGAACCCATTTCTCAGCACAAGTCTGAAGAGACCTGCTTCAGTGAAAAGATCAGGCTTGTGATGAACCCAATAAGCTCAGTTCCAAAAAAACAATAAACAGCCATCCTATTTTGCTCATTATGGTAATGATGGATAATAACTTTTGAACTTCCCAAAGAATAAGAAAAACTGAATTTAAAGTAATCTATGAAATTCCTTAGGTGGCCCAGTAGTTAGGACTCCTCACTTATAGTGCTAGGGCCCAGGTTTGATACCTGGTCAGGGAACTAAGATCCCGCATGCTGCCTGCCATGGTCAAAGAAAAAATAATCTCAATCAACTTTTTGGTAAAATAACTAAGTTTAGTTATATTTGTACTTGTGGTGATCCTTTAACTCATCTTAGATTTTCAAATTGTTTACTCTTTCCCATGGGTAGCATCCCCATGACTGGAATTTGCCTCCACTCAGTAACAGCAATTAATTAAAAACTGACTTGAGCTCAGCAGCCAGTGAACTCAGCCTCAGTCCCAACAAGACCAAGGAAAGAAACACTTAGGATAAGGCGCTTCTGACTGTGAAAAAGAAAGTACATTTCTTAACAAATGTCACAAAATAATGACCCAAGGGATAGAGCACTTGTGCAAAGCATGTGTTTGGGGACTTCGTAAGAAATGCTGACATCTCTGTAATGACAGTTTAGGCGTCAAAGCCCAGCAGTATTTCCTCCTGGAACAATTATCTACTTTCTTTTTATGTTTAGGAGACAATTAAGCAAGAACAGAGGAACATGCTGTCCCAGGACCTTCAAAGGGTGAGCTGTGTAAAAACAGATTTTAAGGTGGGAGAAATGCCCGGGTCACGAACAATCTTATCTGGAATTTATGCCAAATGGGACCCCACTCCCAGTGGGTACAGGCTGGTTTAGACATTTCTCTTCAAGACAGTAGAAGTTCCTATTATTCTCCTCCGGGCACCAGGACTGTGACTCTATGTAGAGACTGGGTTGCTCTCCTAAATGACCCTTTTTATCAGTCCTTGATTCAACAAGCACTTATTGGATGTCTACTCTCTGCCAAGTACTGAGACAAAAATGGCCTAGCTAACATGTTTATTAAGTGCAAGGCCCTGTAGCAACCGCCTTAAATGCATTACCCAGTTAATCCTCAGGATAATGCTGATCAGTTGCTATTTTCCATTTTACAGTAGAAGTTCCTGAAGCCTGGTGAGTCTATGTCATTTGCTCAAGGTCATACTGATAGTGGCAGAGAAAGGATTCAAACCCAGGCACCGAACTAGAGAGTCCATGTCCTTAACCACTTTGCCAGAAGGAGAATAACCACTTGGAACTATTAAGGATTCAAATGTACTAAAACATGATTGTCCCCCATTCTCCCTGTGCTCTGCCAGGGAGTTCAAAGTCCTGAAGAGTGAAGGCAATAATATTTCAATACTGTCTGATAAGAGCTATTGTCATATGCTGTACAAGATATGCAGGTGACACCAAATGCACAAGTAACAAAAGAAAAAAAGCAACCAACTGGACTTCATCAAAATTAAAACTTTTGTGCTTCAAAGGACACCATCAAAAAAGTGAAAAAACAACCCACAGAATGAGAAAATGTTTTTGAAAATTATATATCTGTAACATATCTAGAATATATAGATGACTTTATATAAAGAATTCAAATAAGTTAATGTTAAAAGTGATATAAAAAAGGATAAAAAGACAAATAACCCAATCAAAAAGTGAGCAAAGGAACTGAATAGACATCTTGCTAAAGGGAATGGCTGAATAAATACATGAAATGATGCTCAGCATCACTAGCCATCAAGGAAGTGTAAGTCAAAACTACAATGAAATACAACTTCATACCTACTAGGATGGCTTCAATAACCTCACACTGGTCAGAATGGCCATCATAAAAAAAATCTACAAACAATAAATGCTGGAGAGGCTGTGGAAAAAAAGGGAACCCTCTTATACTGTTGAGGGAAATGTAAATTGATATAGCCACTATGGAGAACAGTACATAAGTTCTTTAAAAAAAAACCCTAAAAATAGAATACCATATGACCCTGTGATCCCACTTCTGAGGATTTACACAGAGAAAATAATAATTTAAAAAGATACATGCACCCCAATGTTCACTGCTTTGTTTACAATAGCGAGGACATGGAAGCAACATAAATGTCCATCAACAGAGGAATGGATGAAGAAGTTGTGGTACATATATACAATGGAATATTGCTCAGTTGTAAAAAAGGAATGACACTGGGTCATTTGTAGAGAGGTGGATGGACCTAGGGACTGTCATACAGAGTGAAGTAAGTCAGGAAGAAAAAAACAAATATCATATATTAACACAAATATGTGGAATCTAGAAAAATGATACAGATGAACCCATCTGCAAAGAGAAATAGTCACAGATATAGAGAACAAACATGGATACCACGGGGGGAAAAGGGAGTGGGATAAATTGGGAGATTGGGACTGGCATATATATGGTACCATGTATAAAACAAATAACTAATGAGAACCTAAAAAATGACAGATAACAAGTGATGATGGGGATGTGGAGAAAACAGAGCCCTTACACACCGTTAGTTGGAAAATGGTGCAGTTGCTTTAGAAAAACAGTTTGACAATTTCTCAAAAGGTTAAACACAGAGTTACCACCTGATCCAGTTTTTAGATACACAAAACCTTATACATGAATATTTATAGCATATAAACATTCATATTCATATGCTAGTATTTATGTAGCCAAAAGGTGGAAACAATGAAAATGTCCACCAAACATTGAATAAAATAGAATATTATTTGGCAATAAAAAGAAAGGAAGTACTGATATATGCTACAACAAGGATGAAATTTGATTACGCGTATTGTATTATTCCATTTATATCCATATCCATAAGAGGTAAATCCATAAAGATGGAACGGAGAATAGTGATTGCTAAAGTTAGAAACAGTCGGAGAAAATGGAGAGTGACTGAGAATCGTACAGCCTTTCCTCTGGGAGAGATAAAAATGTTCTCAAATTAATTGTAGTGATGATTGCATAGCTCTGTGAATATACTAAAAACCACTGAATTACATGTCTTAAATGGGTGAGTTGTATGGTATATGAATCATACCTCAATCAAGGTTAAAAAAAAAAAGATACTCTGGTTAACAAACAGAAAGAAGCAATCAGCTGGGAATTTCTGCATTGGGCAAGATATGCTAGGGTGCCAGCGCGGTGCTGGAGGAGCGATGACACAGAGTGAATCAGGTGCAGCTTCTGCCCTCAGCTTGGCCACAGTCTTTCCAGATGCAAGGCGAGTTCAGACAGTCGTGAGAATATCAGCATTTGTGGGGCACAGGGTGCGTGAGGCCTAGGGGCTCCTGGGAGGGGCATACCTCCCCCAGAAAATAAGGAGCAAGAGGTGTGAGGCTGCCTTCAGGGAATGAAACTGAAATAGAGGGTACCCAGTATGAGAGCAGAGAGATGCAGTCTTGAGGAACAGAGTGAGTCCTTGACCTCAAGGCTCACCCAGAGCTTGTTGCAGCGTACTGCCATACCTCCAGCAGTGGTGCTCTAAGGCAGCAGTCCCCAGCCACCTGATCTGTGGACCAGTACAGTCTGCGGTCTGTTAGGAACTGGGCTGCACAGAAGGAAGTGAGTGGCAGGCAGCAAAACTTCACCTGCTGCTCCCCAACACTCCTCAAAGCTGGCATTACCACCTGAGTCATTCCCTCCCACCCCCACTTTACCTCACTCCCTGTGGAAAAACTGTCTTTTAGGAACTGGTCCCTGGTGCCAAAAAAGTTGGGGACCACTGCCCTAAGGGAATGAACTTGTCCCCCCAAATTTGGCAATTTCTGGAGACATTTTTTTATTGTCACAACTCAGGGGGGTAGAGTGCTACTAGCATGTGGTGATAAGGCTCAGAACATACCCAACAACTAAGAATTATCTGGTCCAAAATGTCAATGGTGCCAATAACTTTGGAAATTCTGATCTAAAGCAAGTAAACACTGCTCACAGGGCAATGATCAGCTAGAGATAAGCTTAGAACAGGGAGACCCACAGAAGCCAACTACTGCAGAAACTATAGGTTGAATCATGTTCCCCAATTAACAAAAAGATACATTGAAATCCGATCCCCAAGACCTCAGAAAACAATCTTGGAAATAGAGTCATTGTAGATGTAATTGATGTAATTAGTTAAGATGAAATCATACTCACAGGGAGCACAAACCAGGGCTCTGTGACAACCTAGAGGGATGTGATGGGGTGGGAGGGAGGTTCAAAAGGGAGGGGACATATGTATACCTATGGCTGATTCATGTTGATGTATGACAGAAAGCAACACAATATTGTGAAGCTATTATCCTCCAGTTAAACATAAATAAATTTTTTAAAAGATGAGGTCATACTGGAGTAGAGCAGACCTGCTGACCCAGCATTAGTGGCATCCTCATGAAAAGAGCACCATGTGAAGATGAAGAGAGTTATTTGGGGTGATGCATCTACAAGCCAGGGAGGGAACACTGAAGAAGAGGTCTAAAACAGGATTCTTTCTCACACCTTCGGAAGGAATCAAGCCTGCCAACACTGTGGTCTCAGACTTCTGGACTCCAGAACTGTGAAAGAATACATTTTTGTTGTCTAAGTCACCCAGGGTATGATACTTTGTCTAAGCCACCCAGGGTATGATACTTTGTTACGGTAGCCCCAGCAAACTGTCACATTATCCAGGCACAGTTTATGGGAGACAATGCCTTGGCCAGGAACATCCTGGACCGCCAGACACAAGCATCATTAAGTCCCTATATGTCCCTTAGTTCTACTTCCAGGCTTACCAAGTTATAGATAATTATGATACTCACTGGGCTTCCCAGGTAGCACAGTGGTAAAGAATCTGCCTGCCAATGCCGGAGACACAGTAGACACGGGTTTGACCCCTGGGTGAGGAAGATGCCCCAGAGAAAGGAATGGCTACCCACTCTAGTATTCTTGCCTGGAGAATTCCATGGACAGAGGAGCCTGGTGGGCTATACAGTCCATCGTGTTGCCGAGTTGAACACGACTGAGTGACTAAGCACACACACAACCTTGGAAAATCCAAGTTATTTTCTCAGTTTAAGAAAGTATTTGCAACTGCTGAATTTGTTCTTGGAGCTCCAACTCTGAGGGGTCCTCTGACAAATTCAAGAGCGCCATCGCCTGGCCAAAGTGTAAAATAAAAAGAAAGTGAAAGAATAAGCAGGTGCCTAAATGGTCTTGTGCCTTTAATCAGCAGCTTAACTACTTAACCATGAAAATGAGCTTCCCCAGGCTAATGAGAAGTGCCCAATTTGCAGAAACAGGGCGTTTATTTTTGTAGCACAATTTTCCAGCTGCCTGCATCTGGAGTCTTTTACCGGGTGTAGCATCTGTTTAAGCTGTGTCGTTGGTGTATAGTTTTGCTTAAAGGCCCCTCCTGGATGCTGAGAGGCAGAGCATGAGCTAAGTTTCCTACATTTGAATACTGGATTCAGGAAATTTTCTGGGTTCAGCCTATAAGGACCCAGGAATCAGACTCAAGTCTCTTTATATTTCAATACTAGACTCAAAAAAAAAAAAAAAAAAAGATAAGAAGACAGGTTGAAATTTGATGATACTGTGTAAAAGCAAGGAAAATCAATGAGAACAGAAGCAATGCGGTCCAGGGTCAGCACATCCACAGCTATCCATCATTTTAACTCTTTTAAAAAATACAAGTGTTTCTGCAATAATGAGATATATGTGTTCTTCGGAGAGAAGCGAAAAAAAGACAGTTTCTGCAAAATTGCAAACTAAAAATAATAAGACACGGGGAAAAGAGGATTGAGGCAGACAGTTTAAAACTTACACAATTTTGCAACTAGAGCACTAACAAAAGTAGTAACAATCATTATTTTAAAATATCAGCAGTTTTAAAAGAATGCTCAGTGCCTAATAAATAAAATAATTTGGAGGAAACAAAGGACTTTACCTTAAAAAGAAAAAGAGAAAGCTATTTGATAGCAGGCAATATGAGAGAAGCTTTGGTCTTCTGAGTCTTGGAAGTAAGGAAATGCAGGATGGGGGGTGGGGTGGGTGTGGCACTGAGCAGGAAATACTCCCAGATGGAGATGATGACTCAGTTAAGCCGTCCAGGAGATGGAGGCAGGGAAAACCATGCACCACACCCACCTCCCTTCTCAGTTTACTGCCACCAGCCATTGTCCTAAACTTTGCCGTCATCTTCTGACAGGCTGCGAATACCACCTATGAACCAGCACAATTTCCATATTTCACTGACATCATTCCATTTATCAACCATATTTGAACTAATTTCTGTTAAAATCACTCACAAACACACAAGCGCTACAACAAAACAGACTGAATGTGGGCTGCCTCCCTGGCACACATCTGACAATAACCCCTGCTGAAAGGATGGGCCTGTCAGCCCTGCTTCCTTCTCTGGCCTCTCTCCCTACAGACTCAAGGTTGGATTCGCAGATGTCCTCACCTCCTGCTATCGGGGTGCTATCAAAGTTCTGGGCTCCAAGGCTTCAATTATGCCTGAGGTGCTAACAGGTAGTTAGCAATACAGTATATAGTTGACAATTTTACTTTGGATACTAGTGAGGGAATCTGGACTCAAACTATCTTAAGAAAAGGATAACACTTTGCTCACCTAATCCAAAGTCCGGGTGTAGATATGGCCTCAGGCTCAGCTGGAGCCAGGTGCTCGAATTTGGTCCCTGCCTCTCTTTCTCATCTTCACTCTATCCATCTTCTACTTCCCTTGGAGATAGTGTCGTTCTTTTCTAGGCCCTCTTTCACTGATGGCACCTGGATTTTTCAGATCCATAATCCTCCTAGCTAACAACTGCAGAGGAAAGAGACATATCTTTCCCAATAATTTTTTCAAAACAGCAGCAGCAAACAAACAGAAAGGGTCTCACAGACATGGCTTGACGCAGTGCTTCCCAGTCTTGCCCTAGTCCACCAGGTAGTTTACCCCGCATCCACCAAGCTGAAAGCAAATGAAAAGGCAAATTTCCCTCCTATCTCTGGAAGCACAGACAAGCATTTGTGTCCTAAGTGATCTTTGCCTTGTGAGAGAATTAACGGTATTATTTTCAAGTACCTAGCCACCTAGAACCTAGAGCTGGATTGTTCCAGAGAGAAAGTATCCCAAGGACTGAAGAGAGGGGAAAGCCCCCAAACCATAAGAGAATTACATTCTCTGAGCCTCAGCCTAGAAGGGAGAACCTGGGTTCATAAATGACCATGACCTTCACCTCACTTAATATCCCTAGGAGGAGACAGACTCAGTAACTGTTAGGATTCTTTCTATTGCAAATGACAGAAGACACAGCCAAACATGCTTAAAGAGGAGAAAAATGATGAGGTTGGGTAACTTGTTTATTACTAAAAAGTGCATGGGTAACTAACTTCAGGTATGTGTTGATCCAGGGATCTAAAATATATCATGAGAATTGTTTCTGTTCCTCTCTCAACATTGCGTTTCCCTCTCTCCATTGACTTCATTGTCAGAATTCATGTAATGTTCCCCCAGCAGCTATATCAAACAAACACAAACACTCACCCTGGCTTCTCAACATGTGTGTTTTGTATTAGTTGCTCAGTCGTGTCCGACTTTATGACCCTATGGACTAGAGTCCACCAGGCTCCTCTGTCCATGGGATTCTGCAGGCAAGAATAAGTTTCCTTCCCCAGGGCATCTTCCTGACCAGGGATCAAACCTGAGTGTCCTGCATTGCAGGCAGATTGTTTACCATCTGAACCACCAGGGAAGTCTAAATATATGTCAATTACTGAGCTAATTACTAAAACCATAGGACATAATACTCTATTTGGCCAGTCACATGCTTCTTCCCTGAAACTGTGAGAAATGGGTACTATAACTGGAAGAAGTCAGGTACAGATGCTGACCAGCAAGAAACTATTAGAGGCTCCAAACTGAGATGGTTAAGGACACCAGGCAGAAGGAACCAAGACTTAGGTAGGAATCTCGGCAAAGACCTCTGTGCCTGAGCTTGTTTTAATGTGCACAGAATCTGCTGCTTCTGAATGGATCCAACAGAACATAAGCCAGGAAAACCAAGAGCTGTACCCACCTGCAAAGGGCCTTCTCTGGGGAATATGTAAACCCTCAGGGCTCTTGCATAATCACTGGGCAGGAAACAAGTGCACATAGGCATGCACATGTGTGCACACACACAGGCAATGACAGACTTCACTTTTCTCATTCATTCTGGCAGACAAAGGACTAAGCCAAAGCTATTTGTTCTGGGCTCTGATGTTTCTAACAGTTAAATAACTCCAGTGGATTCATTTTCACCATACAAACTTTGTCTCCAATCTACTGTCTCTTTCCTGTGGTCTCTGAGCAATTACAACTGTATTCCACTCTACTCTCCTCTTACTTCTTTCATCATTTGTAAGTCAACTCTTTCCAGGACTCTTTCACCACCCGGTGCCGTATTTCACTCTCACACTTTTTTGTTCTGTGTGCTGTCCTGGCTAATCTACAAACTAATCCGAAACTACACAGTCAAAGGAGATACTTATATCCCTTCAAAATGCTTCTTCATTTACATTAGAAAGACTTGGCCAGAGGACAGACAGTTGACAGAACTATATATTAAGTCATCAGCACCCCTAGCAGGGGCAGC
Organism: Moschus berezovskii; assembly: GCF_049115385.1. Lineage (NCBI taxonomy): Eukaryota > Metazoa > Chordata > Mammalia > Artiodactyla > Moschidae > Moschus > Moschus berezovskii. The sequence continues at coordinate 43,356,409 of NC_142473.1, forward strand.
ACGGCTTGCAGGCACCAACCCACATCAAGGAGTAGAAAAACATGAATGGACTCAGCCCAAGCACAGGTATGCAGAAAAATGGAGGTTGCGGGGGGTGGGGGTGGTGTAATTTGGGACCACGTGGAACTCCTTTGTGAGCAGATGGGATTCACAACAATCAAGATGTGAGATTCTATGTTAATTCAGTGCATTTTACACTCTCAGGCAGGTAAAGCCAGGGGGATTTAAGGTTACATAGGTAATGTTATCAGTGGCCAGCAAATACTAGGTATGGCCTCTGTGGTCCCCCATCCACCCCTTGACAATAAAAGCCCCTTCTAGCCCAGATTCTGTTGTTTTTGTGTTTCAATCAGAACCCTCATCATTTTACCTTATTGTCATTGTAGTCCAGCTCTTCCATGTCATACTTTGTATAAAGTGAACATATGTTCTTTGTTGCCTGGCAACATGAGAAAAGGCTGATATATGAGGCTAAGTGAATAAGCAAAGATGACGATACTCTTTCACTCATTCAACAAATATTTAGTCTAATATGTGCCAGGCACTGTATTGGTTCCAAACCAAATTGTATGCGTTAGTCACTCAGTCATGTTTGACTCTTTGCAACCCCATGAACTATAGCCCACCAGTCTCCTCTGTCCATGGAATTCCAGGCAAGAATACTGGAGTAGGTAGCCATTCCTTTCCCGAGGGGATCTTCCCAACCCAGGGATCAAACCCAGGTCTCCTGCATTCAGGCAAAATTTTTACCATCTCAGGAAACAGGGAAAACCATTTACTTAAAAACAAACCTAATAGTAGAACTGATACATCCAGAAGATGCATTTTTCCTTCTGTGTTATGTTTTTTACCTTCTGTATGAGATTTTACTACTGGGAGAACTAGTAATTGTTACTGACATTAATACATGCGCGCACACGCAAACACACACACAACAAAGCCTTAACAACTTCTGGCTAAACATCATAACACCCAGCACAATCTCCTGCTTTCAAATGCCATTCACTCTTAAAATCATGGTTTGAAAAGCTGTCCCTGCAGTGAGTAATTACTGAGAATGACCTGGCTCCAGACATAAGCAGAAAAGAAGAAGTGCAAAAATAATTCTGTCCCAAGAGAGCTTATACCCTAGTTGGAAAGATAAGAGATATACCTGAAGTAGCTACATGTCTTCAAAAGTGACAAACACTCAGTAGGATTACTTTGTGCAGGGATGGGATCTTGTGACAAGTTTAGTGTCACTTTTGAGCCAAACACTTAATTGTCCTTGCAAGACTTTCAGAATTCTCTTTTCCTCTGGTACAATGACCAGCCACCATTTGTGTTACAGCAACTCCATTACTGTGGGTTCCTGTCTGTCATGAACAGAAACCCCTGCCCACCTGTGATGAACACGTTGCAGGAACGAGAAATAAACCTGTTTTTACTTGAAGTCATCAAATGTTGGAGGCTGTTTGTTACCACAGCATAATTTTGGTTATTCTGACTGAAACAGTAAAGAGACAAAATGGTCTAACCTCTAGAGCCCCAACCTCTGGAATCTAATGCCTCATGATCTCAGGTGGAGCTGATACAATAATAATAGAAGTAAAGTGAAGAATAAATGTAATGTGCTTGGATCACCCCCAAAAACATCCCTTTCACCTGCCCCAGTCTGTGGCAAAATTGCCTTCCAAGAAACCAGTCTCCGGTACCAAAAAGTTTGGGGACCACTGCACTTTATAGAATAGAGGAGAACATTAAAGAACTGAGACTCTTAAATGTAGTAATTTTTTTCAGGAGTTCCCTTCCCAAGTGGCACTAGTGGTAAAGAACCTGCCTGACAATGCAGGTAGACTTAGACTAGGGTTCGATGCCTGGGTTGGGAAAACCCCCTGGAGGAGGGCACGGCAAACCACTCCAGCGTTCGTGCCTGGAGAATCCCATGGACAGAGGAGCCTGGCAGGCTGCAGTCCATAGGGTCACACAGAGTCAGACACTACTGGAGTGACTTAGCATGCATGCACGCCAAATTACAGGCTGCAAAACTTGATGTTGACTCTCTACAAGTCTGGGAGGAATAAGTGCTGTAAAGAGAAGGGTCTGTGGGGGGATTTCCCCGGTGGCCCAATGGCTAAGACCCCACACTCCCAAGACAGGGTACGTGGATTCAATCCCTGGTTAGAGAACTAGATCCCACACTGCAACTAAGACCCAGCAAGTCAAATAAATAAATAAATATTTAAAGAGAGAAAGAATGATCTGTGAGCAGTTAGAAAAAAAAGCAGAGACCATAAGGACTCAATGTGGTTTAAAGACAATCACAACCAACTAATTTTCATTTCCTTTGAAGACAGATTTTATGTCAGTCCGGGTTTTGGCAGGTAACTGTGTCCTCATATTAGGATGGCTTTAAAAGAGCCTTATAAAGAGACTACACACAAAGATGAGCATATATAGGAAGACCACAAGGAACAGTACAGTAGCCTGGGCTAGGACAGTGGGGATGTAACCACCCGAGCCTGAAGGACTGAGGGTGAGAGGGCAAACCTGGAGCAGAGTGACTGTCTGCAAAGCCGCATGACCTGGCCAGCTCAAGTAATCTTGAAATAAGGGGCCTGAAGAATAAATAACCCAATTTGTCCTTCTTCTTTTTTCCTTCACATTCTTGTCTCCACTGGCCAATCCCAACTGGAAATCCAACCAGAGGGCAGGGGGACCATTGATGTAGTCCAGAGAAGTCAGCCTCCTGGGTACAGAGCAGACCAGAGAAGGGTGGAGAGCAGATCTGGAGGGGCAAATAGAAGAAATCCGGCTGAGAGTTACAGGGAAAATTAAATATACGTGATGTGTCTAGTCTTGAGTGAGGTATTTGACAAACGCTTCTTAAAGAAGCAATATTGGTCACACCCTCTTCTATGTGCCCACAGTTCTGTGCATTGCACCCTGGAGTAGATGGCAGTAACCGTGGTTTTTATCTTCTCAGCATGGGTACCCAGCTCACTTCTGGCAATAGCACCTTCATTCTCAAAGGAACTTCCCCCCAATCCTGTGTTTTGGATGTGGTCAATTGTCGTATCTTGTCTATCCCTAACCCCCAACTCCAATGGGTGGAAACCTAAGTCAGTCAAACCAGAGTCTTAGGAACCTGCCTGCTGACACCAAGGAAGATGCCATCTTGCCTCCAGGTTACAGTACTGGGAAGCTGCAAGTTTGGAGCAATGGACAGCCATCTTCCATAGCTTGGCAGGAGACATCATTTACAGCAAGAAAGCCTGTGGTCATCACACAAAGAGAAGCAGAAAAAACATAGAAGATGAAAAAGAAACTAACAATATTGTCTCAGTTTCTGGATTAACCTGTTCCTGAAATTAAGTCACCACTAAATTTCTCTTATATGATTTGCTCCATTACCATTTTCACTTTTGCTAGTTTAAGCCAGATTTCTTTTGCTTACAGCAGAGATCTCTGATCAATCTATCTGTATTAGAGAGCTTTCAACTTAACCTCACAGTGTCATCAATAGTTTTTTACCAAAATACGTTTTAACCCAAATAATGAAGGCTAGTATGTTGTAATAACAACCACTGCACACAGTGTTCCCTAAAAGTTTATGGGATGAATGATCATCACCAAAGTAAGTGAAAGCATTGTCAAAGGACAGGGTAGGACCCAGCTGAGGCAACCATGTTCTGTGTCCCTCTCTAGGAATTTCAATTCTTGTCTGCCCTGACCCCCACCACCTTACCCCCCATATAATGTGTGCCACTGCTGGATAAGTCACAGAAGGAAGAGAAAATCATGGCCAGTTTCTTCCCTCTTCCTTGTTCCACTGCCTTCCACTTACTCAAGTTGCCATGTTGGGCCTTCTTTCTGTATGGTCACAAACAGGGAAGAGCAGGAGATCTGAGGAAAAGGACAAGGTCCACCATAGGTAACATTTTAACACAGGTTTAGGACACTCTGTGACTTTCTCAAAAACTCCCTTCAGTGGGGCTCTCCCATTGTACCATCCTCAGCTGTCAGTGACGCAAACTCTGTCTGGCTGCTCCTAGATGGCTCCTCCACCCGTCTCCTTGGGTGCATTCCACGCAGCCTCTCTGTCCTGGCATGAGGACAGGGCTGGCTCCTTCAAGGTGACTAATGTCCCAGGAAGAATATGCTTCTTGCCCTGTCCTAGGCACAACTTAATTATTCACTCTGCAGCCCTCTGTCTTTCCTCTGACATCAGAGTCACCTCCAGCCAGGCTCACTCCTTGGCTTCAGCAGGCCCTAGTCAGGAATCAGCTTTTGTACTGTATAAAAGTTTCCCTAACTTGGGTCAAACTGGAGAAAGGGGACAACCCTCCTCTCTTCCATTAACAGGAGAATGAAATCACACAGCACTCCAACTCTTCTCCATTGGCCAACCCCAACTCCCCAGTTCTCTTCCTCAAATCCCCTAGCTCCTCTTACAGGTGGTCTAGACATTGATAGTGTCAGGTTAGTACTCACAGGCTGGCTGGAGACTTCAGTGAGCAATGTCTTTCTGGATGGAGAAATTCCTCTCTTTAGAACCACATCATTCAATGTAAGCAGCCACCAGCCACTGTATGGCTATTGAGCACTTGAGGTTGGTCCAAAGTGGAATAAGCATTGTCACCCGCACAACAGCTTTCAAGACTTAGTATGAATAAAAGAATGTAAAATATCTCATTAATAGTTTTATATTCATCAGATGATGAAATATTTTCCAACATATATCGAGTGAATTTAATATCTCATTAAAATTTATTTCACTACTTTGTCCTTTTTTAAAATGTGGCCGTTGGAAAATTTTAATTACATACACAGCTCACAGTTTATATTCACTGAATAGCGCTACTTTAAAATGCATGTGGACTTCCCTGGCGGTCCAGTGGTTAAGACTCCGCATTCCCAGTGTAGGGGGCACTGTTTGATTCCTGGTCAGGAACTATGATCCCGCATGCCTTAGGGCACGGTCAAAAAAATTTTTAATTAAAAATAAAAATGAAATGCACTGGACACACGGCTTTAGGGCCTAGCCCAAACTCCAAGACAGGAAAAGTCCCATTTAAGAAGCTGTTACATGTTTGCAAATCTCTTAAACAGCTGCCTGGCACATACTAAGTATTCAGTCATTAGGGAAGGGAAGAGAATTGAGGTGGAAGAAAAGTTATTTTAATAGTGGTAGCTGATGTTATTAATGATATTCATCTCCCTTTGCTGCTGCTAAGTCACTTCAGTCGTGTCCGACTCTGTGCGACCCCATAGACGGCAGCCTACCAGGCTCCCCCGTCCCTGGGATTCTCCAGGCAAGAACACTGGAGTGGGTTGCCATTTCCTTCTCCAAGGCATGAACGTGAAAAGTGAAAGTGAAGTCACTCAGTCGTGTCCGACTCTTAGCAACCCCATGGCCTGCAGCCTACCAAGCTCCTCCATCCATGGGATTTTCCAGGCCAGAATACTGGAGTGGGGTGCCATTGCCTTCCCTTTACTCACCTGTAAAATGCGAATAATTTAAGCTCTGCCTGCTTCACAAGGTTACAATATGGTTTGCGTGAAATAGCGTGTAAGATATAAAAGTTCTTCAGGCTGTAAACATCTGCATAAACAGTGGTTGCCAAGTGATAATGGATGCTGTGGTATCTTAGTTTAATGCCAGGAGCGCCTCCGTAACTGGGCCTCAGGAGCCCAGGCTGCTGCGGGCTGGCCGCGGGCCCAGCCGCTCTTTCCATTGCATCAAACCGACCTCTGGGTCGCCGCCAGATGGCAGTGGAAGCCCAGCTGCTGTCCCGCGGGGACCTTGGAGCGGGGTAAGACGCAGCGCTTCTCCGAGGCACCCAGTGTGAAGCACCTTTAGCATCTCGGGCTTGATGCTAGGCACTTTGAGCATTACCCAAAAAAGCTTCAAAGATGTGGTCCAGCTTTTAGAAGCAGATGGTTAACGAAAGAAATCGACCCCTAAACGACCCGTCCAATAGTGGAGGTCCCAGCAGGGTCAGAGAGGGAGGGGCTGACTGCAGTTGTGGCTTGACCTGCGTGGGAGGGGGCGGGGGGAGGAGCTTCCAGAGGTGTGACTTTTGAGCTGAGTTCTCACGAAGGAGGACTTCTTTCGGTGGAGAAGTGGGGGGTTGGGAGGGACGTTCTAGGCAAAGGACTAAGCAAGTGCAAGAGAACCTGGTGTATTTGGAAAAGGGGGAGGGCATTTGGAAATTACTGGTAATGGGGTGGGTGCTATGGGCATTCTGTGAGTGGCGGCCAGTGAGGTTGAATGTCCCCAAGCGTGCAGGATAGTTCTGTATTATGAGGACACATCCTGCCCGAAATGGCAGCAGCAGCCCCACTGAGAAACTGAGAGTCTGGGTGGGGAAGGAAAACTTCAATGTGAGATATAAGCATGGAGAGAGAAATTAGGGCCAAATGGCAAAGGCTAGGTGCTAGGCTTTGGCCTTATTGCAGGTTACACTGAGCCATTGAATTCCTTCTCAGCTACAGGGAATGGCTCCTACCATTTCTAAAAGCCAGCAGGCATCCCTGCAGGGCTCTGTGGAGAGGTGATGTGGTGGATGTGCTCACGTGGTGACCAGGTGTGCTCCCCAGGCTCACCCTGTCCCCCATGGCTCTTGCTCACATTCCCAGTCATCCTGTCCCTGGCCCCAGAATGATGCCATTCTCCCTTTGAAACTCTGGACTAAGTGTGGATACAAACAGGCAATTATAAAACACGTGCCAATTGAATTCACTTCCAGACGTGGTACACCAGCTTAGGGAAAGTAAACCCTCATTCCAAGTTGCTCATATATTTTTAGGTTGGGTAAAAGAGGGCACAACTGGATTGTCAGAATATTTGCTCTGAGTCTGTGGCAAGGGTCTTCATCCCAGGAGCAGGTCAAAGAACTTGTCTGCCAGCTGACCTATCAGCTTGAAATGATGATAAGAGATAGTAGTTATTAAGCAAGCTACTCTGAGCCAGGCATTGTCCCAGTACATTACAACCATGATCATATTTCATCAGCATGGTGTCTCAATTTGTAGTTGAAAAAACTGAGGCTGCTGCTGCTGCTAAGTTGCTTCAGTTGTGTGCGACTGTGTGCGACACTATAGACGGCAGCCCACCAGGCTCCCCTGTCCCTGGGATTCTACAGGCAAGAACACTGGAGTGGGTTGCCATTTCCATCTCCAGTGCATGAAAGTGAAAAGTGAAAGTGAAGTCGCTCAGTCGTGTCCAACTCTTCACGACTCCATGGACTGCAGCCCACCAGGCTCCTCCTTCTTTGGGATTTTCCAGGCAAGAGTACTGGAGTGGGGTGTCATTGCCTTCTCTGGAAAACTGAGGCTAGGAGAGGTAAATGAGTTTCCTAAAGTGCCCAAGTGGAGAACCAGGCCTTGAACCCAGATCTGTCTGATTCTAAAGGCCTTTGCCCTTTCCCTTATACCAGTCTGTTTCTCTCAGTCACAAAGAAATGGTGGTTTCTTGAAAGGGAGGAAAGGACCCACGGCCAGATAAGTCTCAGGCAGTGAAGACAGGCATGCTCTCAGCTGCCTGGTAGGACAGGTCTGAAGAGGACTGCAGTGGGTTGTTCCTTGCACGATGGTGGGAGGGCTTCATGCCCATTACTCTCCAGACCCTCACTCAGTTCAGAACTGGGCCAGGAGAGCTGTGGCGTGGAAACAGGGAGAGCAGAGCTTGGGCAGGGTTTTCCCACTCAAAGCGGCCTTGGCCAGTTCCTTGCTTTGGTCTGGTGCCTTGGCTGTACATGAATGTGTTGATTTTGCAGCCATTCCATAGGGGAAAGAGGAGGCAGAGCCTGGGGAGGCAGCACCTCGCGGAAGCACCTCTCCCCAGGGCACCATAAAGGCCCAAAGCTCAGAGTCACCAGAGCCATTACACAAGCCAGAATCACCACTGGGTGTTTTTCTTTGCCTCCTCCCAGGTGAGGGTCAAGTCTCTCACTGTCAGAGGGCTATTATCCTGCCTGAAGAAACAAAAGAAATTAATTGCTATTGAGACTGGCCTGTGTACAGCTGCTATGGCCTTAAATTCCTTGGATTCGGGGCAAGGAATCAACAGAATCGTCTTTTCATCCATCCATCCACCCAACAATTTATCATCTGCTATGTTCAAGCACTGTGCTCAGCCTCAGGGAATTAAAAACGAATAGGAATAGTCCAATCCTTGGATTTTGGGGTTACAATAGAAGGAGACTGAAAATGTAAACTCAATGTTCCCAGTTCTTAGCAGTTTATGAATACAAATGGGGGCTCATTCATTCAAGTAACTCACTCAAAGACTTCAATTCCCTGCAGCTGCTGCTGCTGCTAAGTCACTTCAGTCGTGTCCGACGCTGTGTGACCCCATAGACGGCAGCCCACCAGTGTCCCTCAAATATTTCTTGAAGGTTCCAAAGTGTTTGACCTACAGTCATGAACCACTCCATCAGTTTAACCAACACTTAACCCCCACCCTATAGCCTGCCCTACTTCTCTCTTATCAATATCCTGTGTTCTTAGAGCTGCACAAGGGACCCTTTACACATCCAGAAATGACAATGCCCTTTCTGGGAAAGTCATGGCTATTCCAACAAAGGTCTTCCTTACTTTCGGTGGACTTAAGCCCCTCTCCCAACCCTTTGTCCAGGTGCCCATGTGTGAGTCACAACCTGTGCAACCATACAAGGTAGGGCTGGGTGCCAAGAATGCTCCCCAGACCTCGGGGCCTCAGGGTGCCAAAATGATACAGGTGAGGTCTATGCTGAGGAGGGAAAAGCTTCTCCTTACATTTGAACTGCACTGTGTCACCTGGGGGCCAACTAGTGCTGACAGAGCCTCACAAGGTCTGTGACTCACTTCTCACATGGACTCAAACATTTCAAGGGGCTTGGCAAAGAATAAACACCTCTTCTGTGCAGCTCAGATGTCCTCCTGTCTCCCTTCTTTCTCCGCTGTCCAGTCTCACTCAGTGCTTCCCCCCAAACTACCCTCATGCACATCAGCTCTTGCCAATAGACTCCAAGGGCAGCCCAGTCCACCAATTCTGACTCCTATCCTAGGTTCAGTTAGAGTGCTCTTTTGCATAAGTAATTACAGTGCAGGGGTAACACAAGCTATCGTAAGTGCAAGCACAGAGGAGGAGCATGTAAACCAGACCTGTGTCTTGGAGAAGGAACATCACAATTGAGTATTAAATAAGGAGTAGGAAAAGTTAAAGGAGAAATAAAGGATAACAAAGGCTTCCCAGGTGGCACTAGTGTGAAGAACCTGCCAGTGCAGGAAATGTAAGAGACACAGGTTCAATCCCTGGGTCATGAAGATCCCCTGCAGGAGGGCAGAGCAACTCACTCCTGTATTCTTGCCTGGAGAACCCCATGGACAGAGGAGCCTGGCTGGCTACAGTACATAGAGTCACAAAGAGTGGGACATGACTGAAGCGATTTACCATGCATGTAAAGGGCTGGAAGAAGCACAAGCTGGAATCAAGATTGCTGGGAGAAATATCAATAACCTCAGATATGCAGATGACACCACCCTATGGCAGAAAGTGAAGAGGAACTAAAAAGCCTCTTGATGAAAGTGAAGGAGGAGAGTGAAAAAGTTGGCTTAAAGCTCAACATTCAGAAAACTAAGATCATGGCATCTGGTCCCATCACTTCATGGGAAATAAACAGTGGAAACAGTGTCAGACTTTATTTTCGGGGGCTCCAAAGTCACTGCAGATGGTGATTGCAGCCATGAAATTGGAAGATGCTTACTCCTTGGAAGGAAAGTTATGACCAACCTAGATAGCATATTTAAAAGCAGAGACATTACTTTGCCAACAAAGGTCCATCTAGTCAAGGCTATGGTTTTTCCAGTGGTCATGCATGGATGTGAGAGTTGGACTGTGAAGAAAGCTGATCACCGAAGAATTGATGCTTTTGAACTGTGGTGCTGGAGAAGACTCTTGAGAGCCCTTCGGACTGCAAGGAGATCCAACCAGTCCATCCTAAAGGAGATCAGTCCTGGGTGTTCATTGGAAGGACTGATGCTAAAGCTGAAACTCCAATACTTTGGCCACCTCATGCGAAGAGTTAACTCATTGGAAAAGACTCTGATGCTGGGAGGGATTGGGGGCAGGAGGAGAAGGGGACGACAGAGGATGAGATGGCTGGACGGCATCACCGACTCAACAGACATGAGGTTGAGTGAATTCCGGGAGTTGGTGATAGACAGGGAGGCCTGGCGTGCTGCGATTCATGGGGTCTCAAAGAGTCAGACACGACTGAGCGACTGAACTGAACTGAACTCAAAGGGTAACAAATTCCAGACAGAAAGAACAGCATGAACAAAGTTGCAAATGTCTTGGTGTTGCTGGAGTGTAAAATGCAAGGCAGGGAGGAAGAAGGGAAGCTGGAGGAATTAACAGGAGGAGCCAGATCAAAGACGGTTTTATAGATTACACTGAGATTGTACTTTAAAGGGGCCATTGAAGGTGTCTAGCAGACTGAGATGATCAGTTGTATGCTTTGGAAAGATTGTTCTGGTTACACAGAATGAGTTTGAGAAGTGCCAGAGAGGAGTGACTCTACTAGGGGCCTACTGGAGAGACTGAAATAAAAGATGATAAGAGTACAGCAGTGGTAAAGGAAGAGAGGTAAGAAGAGCGGGAAGAGGAGGAGAAAGGAGAGGAGCAGGGGGATTTTTTTATTTTTTTTTATTATTTTTTTTAATTGGGGGCTAATTATTTTACAATATTATATTGGTTGGTTTTGCCATATATTGACATGAATCCGCCCCGGGTGTACATGAGTTCCCCTTCCTGAACCCCCCTCCCACCTCCCTCCTCCCCTTATCCTCCCTCTGGGTCATCCCCGCATACCAGTCCCAAGCATCCTGTAACATGCATCGACCCTGAACTGGTGATTCGTTTCACATATTATAATATACATGTTTCAATGCCATTCTCCCAAATCATCCCACCCTCACCCTCTCCCCCAGAGTCCCAAAGACTGTTCTATACATCTGGGTCTCTTTTGCTGCCTCGTATACAGGGTTATCATTTGCATCTTTCTATATCCCATATATATGCGTTAGTATACTGTATTGATGTTTTTCTTTCTGGCTTATTTCACACTGTATAATAGGCTCCAGTTTCATCCACCTCATTAGAACTGATTCAAATGCATTCTTTTTAATGGCTGAGTAATACTCCATTGTGTATATGTACCAAAGCTTTCTTATCCATTCGTCTGCAGATGGACATCTAGGCTGCTTCCATGTCCTGGCTATTATAAACAGTGCTGCAATGAACATTGGAGTACATGTGTCTCTTTCAATTCTGGTTTCCTCGGTGTGTATGCCCAGGAGTGCGATTGCTGGATCATATGGCAGTTCTATTTCCAGTTTTTTGAGGAATCTCCACACTGTTCTCCATAGTGGCTGTTACCAGTTTGCATTCCCACCAACAGTGTAAGAGGGTTCCCTTTTCTCCACACCCTCTCCAGCATTTATTGCATGTAGACTTTTGGATAGCAGCCATTCTGACTGGTGTGAAATGGTATCTCATTGTGGTTTTGATTTGCATTTCTCTGATTATGAGGGATGTTGAGCATTTTTTCATGTGTTTGTTAGCCATCTTTATGTCTTCTTTGGAGAAATGTCTGTTTAGTTCTTTGGCCCATTTTTTGATTGGGTCGTCTATTTTTCTGGAATTGAGCTGCAGAAACTGCTTGTATATTTTGGAGATTAATTCTTTATCAGTTGCTTCTTTTGCGATTATTTTCTCCCATTCTGAAGGCTGTCTTTTCACCTTGCTTATAGTTTCCTTTGCTGTGCAGAACTTTTCATTTTAATTAGGTCCCATTTGTTTATTTTTGCTTTTATTTCCAATATTCTGGGAGGTGGGTCTTGGAGGATCCTGCTGTGATTTATGTCAGAGAGTGTTTTGTCTACATTCTCCTCTAGGAGTTTTATAGTTTCTGGTCTTACATTTAGCTCTCTAATCCATTTTGAGTTTATTTTGGTGTATGGTATTAGGAAGTGTTCTAGTTTCATTCTTTTACAAGTGGCTGACCAATTTTCCCAGCACCACTTGTTAAAGAGACTGTCTTTTCTCCATTTTATATTCTTGCCTTCTTTGTCAAAGATTAGGTGTCCATAGGTGCATGGATTTATCTCTGGGCCTTCTATTTTGTTCCATTGATCTATATTTCTGTCTTTATGCCAGTACCATACTGTCTTGATGACTGTGGCTTTGTAGTAGAGCCTGAAGTCCAGTAGGTTAATTCCCCAAGTTCCATTCTTCTTCCTCAAGATGGAGCAGGGGGATTGAAGCAACTTTATAAATAGTGAAGCAAGGCTGCTTCTCAGGTTTCTGATCTGGGCAACCACAAGTATGGAGTGACTAGGATAGAATAACGTAGGAACATGTCTAAGATAATACAGGAGAAGGGAGAATTGAAAGGTGGGAAGATGATCAGTTTCTTTTTGAAAATGTCTTATGTATACCTTTCCTTCCCTGGTGGCTCAGATAGTAAAGAATCCATCTGTAATGCAGGAGACCCAAGTTGGATGCTCCAGAATCACTGCAGATGTAGCTGCAGCCACGAAATTAAAAGGCACTTGCTCTATGGAAGAAAAGCTATGACAAACCTAGACAGGGTATTAAAAAGCAGACATTAGTTTATGACACAGGTTTGTATAGTCAAAGCTATAGTTTTTCCAGTAGTTTGGATATCAGAGTTGGACCATAAAGAAAGCTGAGTACCAAAGAATTGATACTTTTGAACTGTGGTGTTGGAGACTATTGAGAGTCCCTTGGACTGCAAGGAGATCAAACTAATCAGTCCTAAAGGAAATCAGTCTTGAATATTCATTGGAAGGACTGATGCTAAAACTGAAGCTCCAGTAATTTTTGTCCACCTGACACAAAGAACTGACTCATTGGAAAAGACCCTGATGCTGGGAAAGATTGAAGGCAGGAGGGGAAGGGGACGACAGAGGATGAGATGTTGGATGGCATCACCAACTCAATGGACATGAGTTTGAGCAAGCTCCAGGAGATGGTGAAGGACAGGGAAGCCTGGTATGCTGCACTTCATGGGGTCACAAAGAGTCAGACACAACTGAGTGACTGAACAAAAATGTACATCTCCAAGGGGTGACAGATGGACTCTGGAAATGTGGATCTGGAAATGCGGATCAGGAGAGGTATCTGAGCTGAGGATACAGACTTGGAATCACTAGAGGGGAACTCATGCTTGTGCATGGGTCCCTGCCAAGGAGCATCTGAATGACAGAAGAGTGCTGAGGAGAGCACTTGTGTGAAGAGAAGATGGGAAAGAACAGCAATGTCAACAGGGCAGATGGGGGACATCTAGGGTATCACTGTGTTAGACAAAGCCCAGGGAAGGGACAGACCAAGGAAAATGGAGCAGTGAACTGTGCCAACTGGTGCAGCAAGGTTGAAGGAGATAAGGACTTGCTGACAAGCACCTGTTGGATGTGACTAGCCAGAGTGTAATGTGTTGAAGTGTGGGTAGCAGGGAGGGAGCTAAGAGAGAAAAAAGCAAGAAAGAACTGCTCTTTGAAGATTGGAGGTGACAGGAGAGAAACAAGAAGGTATTCATGTGGAAAGGAGCCAGTGGAGGGAGTTTCTGCCTCTCCATGGATATGCATGAGAAGGTGGCTGAAGAGGGAAGGAAGCAGGGGGAGTGAGAGGTTAGAAGGAATCAAAGAGGTTAAGTGTCCTGGAACAGTCAAGGCAGGTAGGGCACCTGAGGCCTGACAGGGATGGTCCTGGCCTTGACCAGATGGAGGGATGCAGCTGCTGAGGCCCAGGGAAGTGGGCAGTGCTGAGGTGGGTCTGTAAGCAAAGAGGTTCATGCCTCGGGGTCAGGAGTCAGGGATGCTGCAGGAACTTATGGAGTGTGGAGAAGGGTACTAAGTGACAACAGGAAGTGGGCAAAGCAGCCCACCGAGGATACTTAGAATTGTGCTTTTTCTTTTCCCCTGTAGCCTAGGTGCAAGAGAATTTGCCCCAGAAGAAAATTACAGCTTGAGCATTCATGCTAATCCTTTCTCCTTTGGCTTTTCTCCAAAAGACAAGTTATCTTACAAAACCTCAAGCTGCGTTTTTATTGCCACATATGCAGCATGTGCCAGGGCTTTGAGGGAAGGCCTCCAATTGCCCAGAAATAATATTACTGCTGAAGTTTCCAAAAGGTCTCCCTTAGACAGGGTCTATTGGAATATTGGCTGCAGGGCACCAGTCCTTCCAAAGGCCGTTTTTCCTCACAATCTGACTCGATCTGCCTGGGTGGTGTAAGCAGGTTTGTTCTGGATATGGAAGCTGTGTCAACCCAGTAAACAATTCCAGGTTAAAGACTACTGTAGGGAAGTTTTGGGCTTGTCCCAAGCTCCCCAAACAGCAGAGGCCTGAGAAACAATTGCTGAAGCCCCAGGTACACCAAGGGCATCTTCGTCCTTCAGCACAGGGTCAACACCAGTCAAGTGAGGCTGATCTTCCTCTTTCTCATTCGCTGTAACTTTCTCTCTTTGAAGATCCTGATGGGCGAGGCTCCAGTCAACCCCTTAAGCCAGGTTCCTCCTAAGTCAGCCCTGGGTCAGGGAGAAGGCAGCAGGAGCATAAAGGAGAGTAAGGAACTGCTAAGTAAGCCCATCTGAGAAACAGGACCCTCAACCCCAGGAAGAATTTGACCTTGTCTCCACTGTCTAACTCTGTGGCCCTCCCACCTGTCACAGTCGCTGTTAATGCCCCTCAGCCCACCCCAATCTGTTTCCTCACCTCTCATTTCTGGATCCACTATACTTTCTTCAGTCACTCAAAGGTCAGCTGTATTCTGTGCCCAGACACCTCAGGGCTCTGGCTCAAATGGACTCCTGCAGAGTCTAGGGCCTAGCTCTCCCATGCCACCCCAGGCACCACAGGCCCAGGTCTGATTTTTTTTGGCAGCTCTTGCCAACCCAGCCCTGCCATGGCCTCATGGCTGGTACTTTCCCCTACGGGCTGACTTCTCAGTGCCTCCCACTTGTTTGACACTGGCTTCTGTGCCCAGAAGCAGGGGAAAGGCTGACTAGCTGTGGCCTTCCTGTTGTGGGTCCAATCATCCACCCAGGGCCACACTGAGGCCTTCCGTGCTCTGTGACATCACACTGACTCTGACTAAGTTCCTTGAGGACAGACAAGGTGTTGTAGCCACAATTACCATAACTTCATCCCAGTGGGGCTCCATGAGAGTCCAGTTCTCACTGCTTCCTGGTATTTCAAATGATGAGTCCAGTTGGTTCCAGAATTTCTATTTAGAAGGAGCTAAGGAGTAGCAATCGGGTTGGGAAGATTGGCAAGGAGACTGGTTCTAAAGTTGCATTTTCCTAAAGTTGCATTTAGAAGGAGCTATGGTCTGTCTCAGAGAAGGCAATGGCACCCCACTCCAGTACTCTTGCCTAGAAAATCCCATGGATGGAGGAGCCTGGGAGGCTGCAGTTCATGGGGTCGCTACGAGTCAGACATGACTGAGCGACTTCACTTTCACTTTCACACATTGGAGAAGGAAATGGCAACCCACTCCAGTGTTCTTGCCTGGAGAATCTCAGGGACGGGGGAGCCTGGTGGGCTGCCGTCTATGGGGTCACACAGAGTCGGACACGACTGAAGTGACTTAGCAGCAGCATGGTCCGTCTAGTCAAGGCTATGGTTTTTCCCATGGTCATGTATGGATGTGAGAGTTGGACTGTGAAGAAAGCTGATTGCCGAAGAATTGATGCTTTTGAACTGTGGTGTTGGAGAAGACTCTTGAGAGTCCCTTGGACTGCAAGGAGATCCAACCAGTCCATTCTAAAGGAGATCAATCCTGGGTGTTCATTGGAAGGACTGATGCTAAAGCTGAAACTGCAATACTTTGGCCACCTCATGCGACGAGTTGACTCACTGGAAAAGACTCTGATGCTGGGAAAGGTTGGGGGCAGGAGGAGAAGGGGATGACAGAGAATGAGATTGCTGGATGGCATCACCGGCTCTGTGGACATGAGTTTGAGTGAACTCCGGGAGTTGGTGATGGACATGGAGGCCTGGTGTGCTGTGATTCATGGGGTCGCGGAGAGTCAGACACGACTGAGTGACTGACCTGGACTGAACTGAACTGAAGAAGTAGCAATCAGGTTGGGAAGACTGGGAAGGGGACTGGTCCTAAAGTTGTTTTTCTTGTGTGGTAGACAAGTTTACCACCACATTCTCCTTAAAGGGAGGACTTACCATTCAGCTGCAGGGAGTGTGGTCAGCAAACAGCCTTTGAGTGAGTTCCTGCAGGGTCTGAATCAGCTGAAGAGTTGCATGTCCGAAATCATGCCCTCACCAGAGTAGGCCCTATCTGGTGATTGAGGGAGGTAGGGTATCTAGGCTCAGCCATTTTGCCTTGATAGGAGACATCTAACAGGCAATGCTGACTCCTGGGCTCCCTGCCCATGGATTGAGGCTCTATAGCAGCCTCCAACACAGTTTGACTTCTACCTCTGCCAATCCTGCCTCCCCTCCTTTTCGCAGGTATTCAGTTCAGTCACTCAGTCATGTCCGACTCTTTGCGACTCCATGGAATGCACCATACCAGGCTTCTCTGTCCATCACAAACTCATGTTCATCGAGTCGGTGATGCCTTCCAACCATCTCATCCCCTGAGGTCCTCTTCTCCTTCTGTCTTCAATCTTTCCCAGCATCAGAGTCTTTTCTAATGAGTCAGTTCTTTGCATTAGGTAGCTAAAGTATTGAAGCTTCAGCATCAGTCCTTCCAATGAACGTTCAGGACTAATATCCTTTAGGATTGCCTGGTATGATCTCCTTGCTGTCCAAGGGATTATCAAGAATCTTCTCTAACACCACAGTTCGAAAGCATCAATTCTTTGGCGCTCAGCTTTCTTCATGGTCCAACTCGCACACTCATACACGACTACTGGAAAAACCGTAACTTTGACTATACGGACCTGTGTCATAAAGTGATGTCTCTGCTTTTTAATACATTGTCTAGGTTTGTCATAGCTTTTCTTCCATGGAGCAAGCGTCTTAATTTCGTGGCTGCAGTCACCATCTGCAGTTGATTTTGGAGCCCAAGAAAATAAAGTCTGTCACTGTTTTCATTGTTTCTCCATCTATTTGCCATGAAGTGATGGGACCAGATGCCATGATCTTTCATTTCATTTTAGGCCAGCTTTTTCACTCCACTCTTTCACTTTCATCAAGAGGTTCTTTAGTTCCTCTTCACTTTCTGGCATAAGGGTGGTGTCATCTGCATATCTGAGGTTACTGGTATTTCTCCCTGCAACCTTGATTCCAGGATGTGCTTCATCCAGCCTGGCATTTTGATGATGTACTCTGCAAATAAGTTAAATAAGCACGGTCAAAATATACAGTCTTGACATATTCCTTTAGCAATTTGGAACCAGATCATTGTTCCATGTCTAGTTCTAATTGTTGCTTCTTGACCTGCATTAAGATTTTTCAGGAGGCAGGTAAGGTGGTCCGGTATACCCATCTCTTTAAGAATTTTCCACAAATTGTTGTGACCCACACAGTCAAAGGCTTTAGCATTGTCAATGAAGTGGAATATGATGTTTTTCTGTAACTCTCTTGCTTTTTCTATAATCCAATAGATGTTGGCTATTTTAAATCTGGTTCCTCTGTATTTTCTAAATTCAGACTGAACATCTGGAAGTTCTCAGTTCACGTACTGTTGAAGCTTCGCTTGGAGAATTTTGAAATTTTGTTTGCTAGTGTGTGAGATTGTGCAGTAGTTTGAACATTCTTTGTCATTGCCTTTCTTTGGAACTGGAATGAAAACTGAACTTTTCCAGTTCTGTGGCCACTGCTGAGGTTTCCAAATATCCTCACATATTGAGTGCAGCACTTTAAAAGCATCATCTTTTAGGATTTTAAAAAGCTCAGCTAGAATTCCATCACCTCGATTAGTTTTGTTTGTAATGATGCTTCCTAAGGCCCACTTGACTTCACACTCCAGGACATCTGGCTCTAGGTGAGTGATCACACCATTGTGGTTATCTGGGTCATGAAGATCTTTTTTGTACAGTTCTGCTGTGTATTCTTGCCACCTCTTTTTAATATATTTTGCTTCTGTTAGGTCCATACCATTTCTCTACTTTATTGTGCCCATCTTTGCATGCATGTTCCCTTGATATCTCTGATCTTCTTAAAGAGATCTCTAGTCTTTCCCATTCTACTGTTTTCCTCTATTTCTTTGCATTGATCATGAGGAAGGCTTTCTTATCTCTTACTATTCTTTGGAACTCTGCACTCAGATGGGTATATTTTTCCTTTTCTCCTTTGCCTTTTGCTTCTCTTCTTTTCACAGCTATTTGTAAGGTCTCCTCAGACAACCATTTTGCCTTCTTGCCTTCTTCTTGGGGATGATTTTGATCACTACCTCCTATACAATGTCACGAACCTCCATCCATAGTTCTTCAGGCACTCTATCAGATCTAATCCCTTGAATCTATTTGTCACTTCCACTGTATAATCGTAAGGGATTTTATTTAGGTCATACCTGAATGGTCTAGTGGTTTTCCCTACTTTCTTCAATTTCAGTCTGAATTTGGCAATGAGTTCATGATCTGAGCCACAGTCAGTTCCTGGTCTTGTTTTGCTGACTGTATAGTGTTTCTCCATCTTTGGCTGCAAATAATATCATCAGTTTGATTGATGATTTTGGTGATGTCCATGTGTAAAGTTGTCTCTTGTGTTGTTGAAAAAGGGTGTTTGCTATGACCAGTGTGTTCTCTTGACAAAACTCTGTTAGCCTTTGCCCTGCTTTGTTATGTACTCCAAGGCCAAACTTGTCTGTTACACCAGGTATCTCTTGACTTCCTACTTTTGCAATCCAGTCCCCTATGATAAAAAGGACATCTTTTTTGGGTGTTAGTTCTAGAAGGTCTTGTAGGCCTTCATAGAACCATTCAACTTCAGCTTCTTCGGCGTTCATGGTTGGGGCATAGGCTTGGATTACTGTGATACTGAATGATTTGCCTTGGAAACAAACAGGTATCATTTGTTATTTTTGAGATTGCACCCAAGGACTGCAGTTCGGACTTTCTCATTGACTATGAGAGCTACTGTATTTGCTCTAAGGGATTCCTGCCCACAGTAGTAGATATAATGATCATCTGAATTAAATTCACACATTCCAGTCCATTTTAGTTCACTGATTCTTCAAATGTGATGTTCACTCTTGCCATCTATTTGACCACCTCCAATTTACCTTGATTCGTGGATCTAACATTCCAGGTTCCTATGCAGTACTGTCCTCTACAGTTCTATTCAGACTTTACTTCCATCAATAGTCAAATCCACAACTGGGCCTTGTTTTCACTTTGGCTCAGCCCTATTTCTCCACTCTTCTCCAATAGCATATGAGGCACCCACCAACCTGAGTTCATCTTTCAGTGTCATATCTTTTAGCCTTTTCATACTGTTCATAGAGTTCTCAAGGCAAGAATACTGAAGTGGCTTGCAATTCCCTTCTCCAGTGGACCACATTTTGTTAGATCTTTTCACCATGACCTATCTGTCTTGGGTGGTCCTGCATGGCATGGCTCATAGTTTCATTGAGTAAGACAAGGTTATTAATATCACAGGTATTAATCCCTAACAAACAGTTTGATCCCCAAACCCCAACCCTCAGTCTGTTCTCCAAAACCTGAACTGCTACATTTTAAAAAAATTTAAAGATAAACAATGATCCAGCGATCGCACTCCTGGGCATACACACCGAGGAAACCAGAATTGAAAGAGACACATGTACTCCAATGTTCATTGCAGCACTGTTTATAATAGCCAGGACATGGAAGCAACCTAGATGTCCATCTGCAGATGAATGGATAAGAAAGCTTTGGTACATATACACAATGGAGTATTTCTCAGCCATCAAAAAGAATGCATTTGAATCAGTTTTAATGAGGTGGATTAAATTGGAGCCAATTATACAGAGTGAAGTAAGCCAGAAAGAAGAACATCAATACCATATATTAACGCATATATATGGAATTTAGAAAAATGGTAACCTAAACCCTGTATAAGAGACTGCAAAAGAGACATAGGCATTTAGAACAGTCTTTGGGACTCTGTGGGAGAGGGTGAAGGTGGAATGATTGGAGAGAATGGAATTGTAGCATGTATATTATCATAAGTGACCAGTCCAGGTTCGATGCATAAATTTTCCTCTGTTCATTTCTTTGCATTTGTGCTTTTTTAATAAAATTCTTTTTTAGAAATAAAAAAAAAAAAGATAAACAAAAATATCAGTATTTTCTAAAATTCTTGTAATTCAAGCTTTTCATACATTTGAGAACAGTCATCCCTACTGAGGAATACCAATAGGTGACTTGGGGGTGTTAAGACGATGGAGGAGCTAAAGCCCCTCCAGTCCTCCGTTTCCACTTCACTGATACCTGATAGAGTTCTCTAATTTGGAAGCCTTGTGGGTACAGAGAAATTTAGCAAGGGGTACATCAGAGACAGGGAGCTGGGTGGCCCAAATGGACCCAGGAGGAGAAAGGGAGCTGCAGATTTCTCCCTGGATATCAGGCACCTCCCTAATCAGATGGCCAGAAACAGTGCCACAATCACCTCCTTCTCTCTCAGGAAGGACTATCAGAGCCTTGAGGAGTTCAGGACTGAGGGTGATCTTGCTAGGTGGAGGAAACAGAAAGCACAGTCTGGAGCTGCTGAGGTGCCTGGAAATTTAAGATATCAAGAGAGGAGGGAGCTGTGTGGAGAAGGAGCTCCTGAAACCTAAATGAGAACCCCCTTGGCTCTTTGGCCATGTATTTGTCTGTAGATACACAGAGCAAGATACCACAGGTCTGTCAGAAAACAATTACCAATGAGGTTTTGTGTAAACTAAGTGAAGATTCTGAAGGTTGAACAGTTCTGGTGTTCTGACTAGCCAGAATAAAGTGACACCTCAGGTGTTCGGTGGAGAGCTCAGAAGGGCCATATCTTAGAAGTCTGCTCTAGCCTTAGAATAAGGGCTACTCTAGTCCCACCCTGCTGCTGCTGCTGCTAAGTCACTTTAGTCGTGTCCGACTCTGTGTGACCCCATAGACGGAAGCCCATCAGGCTCCCCCTTCCCTGGGATTCTCCAGGCAAGAACACTGGAGTGGGTTAAAGCCTAAAAGCAAGTCCAAGTTGGAGCACACTGATGAACCAATACATTAAACTGCCTAAAAGAAGAAAAGCAATACTCTTTGAGGAAGATAACAAAATCCAGACTCTCCAATAATGTAATATCCACCCACATGTTCAGCAAGCAGTAACAATAACCAGACATGGAAAGGACCAGGGAAATATGACCCATAACCAGGAGTAGCAACAACAAAAACAGTCCAAAGAAACAGATTTTGAGAGGACACAGACACTGGCATTAACAGCCAAGGACTTTAAAATAGCTACTATAAATATATGCGAGAGGGAGTTCTCTGGCGGTCCAGTGGTTAAGACTGTGCCTTTCAATGAAGGAGGTGCAAGTTTGGTTCCTGGTTGCAGAGCTAAAATCCCACATGCTTCATGCCCCCAAAACCAAAAAATATAAATGGGAGAAATACTGTGACAAATTCAATAAGTACTTTTAAAAATGGTCCACATTAAGGAAAAAAAAAAATCTTTAAAAAATATATGCAAGATTTAAAGAAAAAGACAGATATAAGGAATCTCATCAGAGAAATGGAAACTATAAAGATAAAAGAGAACAATGAAAATTCTAGAACTAAAAATTATAATATTTAAAATGAAATTTTACTGGATGGGCTTAACAGCAAATTGGACACTACCAAAAAAATTAAAAATTTCAGTATATTTGAAAACAGGTCAATAGAAGCTATCCAAACTGAAAAAAAGAAAAAGGACTGAAAAATTAAACATAGCCTTGGTGATTTATGAGATAATATTAAACAGCCTAATATATGTATGTTTGGGATCTCAAAGGAAAAGAGTAAAACTGGCACAGAAATGATTCTGAATAATGGCCAACATTTTCTAAATTTGATAAAAACTATAAACCCACAGAACCCAGAAGAAGTTCAATAAAACACTAGCAGTATAAACATGGGGAAAAAACCCCAACAATACCTAAATATCCATCATATACAAACTGCTACAACAAAATAAGGCAGCCAGAGGAAAAAAGGCACATTACATATAGGGACCAGTGATAATAATTATTGACTTCTCATGAGAAGCTAGAGATCAAAAGACCATAGAATGACATATTTAAAATGTTAAAAAAAAAAGTCAACCTAGAATTCTTTTTCCAGAGAAAATATCCCATCAAATGACGATAAAATATAGACTTTCCAGATAAAGTCTGAAGAATTCATCACCAGCAGACCTACACTACAAGATATGTTAATGCTTTCAATGCATGTGTTAATGTGTGCTCAGTTGTGTCTGACTCTTTGCAACCCATGGACTGTAGCCCAGCAGGCTCCTCTGTCCATGGAATTCTCCCGGCAAGAATGCTGGAGTGAGGTGACATTCCTTTCTCCAAGGGATCTTTCTGATCCAGGGATCAAACCCAAGTCTCCCACACTGCAGGCAGATTCTTTACTATCTGAGCTACTTCAAAGGGAAATGGCACCAGCTGGAAATGAAGAAAAGAAGAACTACATGAAGAAAAAGAAGAACTTCACTACATGAAGAAGAACTCCAAAAATGTTAAATACTTACTCTTAAAAGTATTTTAAGACAATACAAAGTCTTGTTTTTATTAGAAGAAAAACAGTTGACTGTTCAAAGCAAAGACACTAACAATTTATTACAGCTTATAACATTTGGAAAAGCAAAACAAGAAAAAAGCTTAACAACATTATCATGAAGAATGGGAAGGGGTAAATGGAAGTATTCTGTTGTTAGGTTTTTAAGTGGTATAACATGAATTCCAAGCAAACAGTGTTAAGCAGAAATAAATATGAGCAAGCTGAATTCTGTGATGTATACAAAAGACACTATACCAGAACTAAATTGGGTTTAATCCTACCAAAGTGAGGTGGTTTTATCATTTAAAGTGGAGTAATTCACTGTTTGCAAATTAAAGGAGAAAAAGACAAATAATCATATTGTTTTTCCTACTCTAGAATTGTCCTTTTCCATCCTGACAAGCTAACTATGAAACTTTCGTGAAACTTTTAACCAGGTCACTTAGAGATGCTTATGGTTGACAAAAGATGGCAGGTATCACTAAATGATCATGCCTCATTCTCTTCTGCTGAGCCTCTCAAACTTTTTCTCAATACAGGTATCAGTTATCAAATGAATGGCAATAATACCTAGAATCTGTTTATGATCCCTGGTTTGGATCAGAAGAACGAGAATGTGGAATGAAACTTCATCAGAACTCTGAGATCACTTAGGAACAATAGGTTAGAAGACTAATACTATTATAATAACAGTAACAATTATGATGACAAGTAATGAATCAATGCTACCAACTGCCTACCTCTAGAATTTTTGTATGAGAAAAATTCCTTATTGCTTAGTAGCAATCTGTTTTTGGATATCTGCCATTGAAAGCATTCTTGATATAGACTTGAAGCCTAAACTGAAATCTGAAAGATGGGTGAGAACGGACAAAATTTTGCAGAGGCACATCATGATCAAGACAGAGATGAGAACTTTGGTGAGAAGCAAGTGGTTGGGGAAAGAGGAATAGGAAAAAATGTGATAAGAATATCCAGAAGGTAATGAGTTTTAGAAATTGTGTTATGTGAACTTGATCCTAGGGGCAGTGTATAAATGGGAAGTCACTTTGGGGTTTTAAGGGTCTGAAGTATGAAAACTAACATAACAGAATTGTGATTTAGAAATATCATTCAGTAGCTGAAGAGAGCATGCTTTGGAGAGGAACCAGACTATAGGCATGGCAATCAGTTTAAAAAATGTCATTATGATACAGGTAAGAAAAATGTTGGTCTCTGGACCACACCGGTAGCAATGAAGATAGAAGGAAGTTAATATACCCCCAGTGTTAAGGGAACAGAATGGCAAAGATCTGGTGACTGGTGCAAAAATTAGTATAAAGAGAGGGAAGAGCAAAGAATGATTCGCACTTCTAGTTTACCTGGGTAGCTTATGGGGTCCATCAGATGGGACAGAGGAGGGAAATTTGAGGGACAGGGAGAAAAATTTCAAAGATTCTGAAATCTATTTTTGGACAGCCTTGAACAGTCTCTTCCAGAGCTGAATTCATCTTAAGGAATGGATGAAGGGCTCTGTATTGAAGTATTACAGCTTTAACTCCACTGTCTGACATTTAATAGAACAACGTGTGTGTGTGTACACTTATGTGCTGGAAATGGGATGTATATATAGGGGAAGACAGACTAGGTTAAAAGGGTGAAACTATTTTTTTCCCCCCTCAGGCAAAGAATTTACCTTCTGTATGTTGGTGGGCTGACCAAATCTGTGAATAAGCAACCGGTTCCATAGTGATTTATATGGATGAGCAAGAATGAGCTCCATGTGATGATGCTGTACCCATATCAGGTACTGACAAAGTGGTAGCCAACTTGAAAAGGAAAGGTTGTAAACATTTTTTCAGGATCAATCAGTAGGCTTTATTCCACCACATTAGCGTTCTGAACTGTGTTAGCGGAAGGGACCAGCATTGCATAAGGTAGACGACTGTGTTTCCAAGCCAGACAGGAAACAGGCAGGGGAAAAGTAACAGAGGTCAAGGAAGGGCCTCCAAAAATATGAGCAAGGTTAAAGCAACAATGAATGACAGTGAAGTTGCAGGCAAGGGGAGGAGGCAGTGACTAGAACTCTGAGAAACCTGGAGCTGTAGGAGGAAGCAGCAGCATTTGATAAAGCAGTGCAACAACTGCCAAACCACAGCCCAGAGGGAGTGGCTGAGGAAAAAGCTGCCCTGTGCTTTCTTTCCTCCTGTCATCTACTCCCGCTGGTGCCTCTCATGGGCTCAATCCAACTGGAAGCCAGAAGGCAAAGGAACCCAAATGTGTCATCTACAAAGGTCAGCTTGATGTGGCAAAGAACTGCATGGAGAAGAGATTGGGTCTGCAGGGGCAAAGAAGAACATTCCACATGAGAATTTTCTTTCTCGGGGAAAAACATTTTCCCCTTGCATTTATTATTTTTAAATTTTTTCTGTATGAAGATTATGCTAATACATGTGCCCAGCAATAAGGAGGATCTCTGGATACACCAAGACCTTAGTACTGACAATTCTTGAAGAATCTGTTCTTATGCTCTGTGATGACCTAGAATTTTATGGTCTGTTAAGCAGAGTATGGGTATATACAATATGCTTGCAGGTAAGATGCATCTGACAATACGAGAGATAGGGTGCTCCTAACATGGTATAAGTTAGAACAACACTGAAATAATATAATGAGGAAACTGAGGGCTGAAGTGAATGTCACAGCAGGGTAGGCATTCCATATAGTGTATTGAATGTTACCTCTTATGTCAGAGGGGAAAAGTTCAAAACTTGGCCTAGGCCTACAAGATCATTCTGGTATACTGGGAAAGAAGGCAGATGATACAGCCAGGTCAAAATGTGCATTAGGCCATTCTGCTGTGCTGCCAGATGTTACATGCACAGTCCACCTTCCCAGTGGTTTCAGCACCACTGAGCTGAGCAGATTCATAAAGCTTATCAGGAGTTTCTGTTATCTAAAGAAGACACTGCTTGAACCAGCACATACCAGGGTCAAGTTGCCCTTCAATCTAGACAACTGTAATTTCTTTGGATAAATGTCTTCATAAAGAAAAACTCTAGAAGTATTACAGGCATCAGAACTAGTACTTTAAGATCTACTAAGAATTCAGAAGATTGTGTTTAGCATGACTTTACATCAGTGGATAACAAGCAGCCAATCAATGTTTATTGGATAAAAGTAATACTTGTCAGTTGTGGAGTTTCCAACTTGGGGCATTTGTATCATCTTCTGTAAGCATCTCTAGGTGAGGGGAGAAAAAAGAGGTTACTGGTGTCAGCTTACATATTCTTTTGGGCAAGTTCTTCTTGATTGTAGAATTTTGTATATTAAAAGGAAGCTTAACAATTCTGGGGCTGATAGAAGGAAGGACAAACTTCATGTTCTGTGTTAAGTTGAGACATTTATTGAGTAACTTCCATGTGCCAGGTTGCTTAAAAAAAAATGGGCCCTGCCCTACAGGAGAGCTCAATCATATGAAGGAAACAGTGTAAATAGATATTTTCAATCTAATGGGGGTAGGTTCTGTTTTCAGACAGCTTAAGGCAAACTCCCTAATCATTTCAGATTTTCTCCAGTAAAACATTCTAAACTTAGCAATACTTTCAACTACCTGTATGCTATGGTAATTATGAGAGGTTCCCATGGCACAGGCTCTAGAACTCAGCTTTAAGGATAGAAACACCTTCTTCATCTATCAAGAGTTGAGAATTCTCTGTGGGAGTTGCCTCTCCATAAACTCACAATTCACTGATGTGTAATGTGAGCATTATAATGGGAATTACAACAGGGAATTAAGCTAGTTAGAGGACTGTGGTTACTTGGCTGCACAGAAAGGACATACACTCATGGTTGGTACCATATAAAGACCAAGTAACAAACTAGCAAGCATAGAAATGAATATAATTACTAAGTTCATCAAAAACATAACAAAGACTTGGACAATTTCAAGGGCCATCACAACATAGTAAGTTGCTGCTCTCTAATCATGAGACAAAAACACCATCTCAAGATCTGGAGTTTAAAAACAGACCTTTCTTAGGTCCAGAATGAATGGACCTTTTTTTTTCTTTTAAGCTTTTTTCCCCCTCAGCATCCTCCCACCCTTATCTATAAGTTACTTTAAAATTAAAAACTTTTGCTTTTGTGTATAACAAACTCAGGCTCCTTGCAGAAAACGGGGAAAAGTGAAATAAGGGACAAAAATCTAGCCCACCCACAGTTATCACATAAAGCTAACTTCTTGAACATTATGACTTTATTCCTAGGAGGTCAGATCTTTTCCTATGTATCACTACATGTTTTGTATCATGTTTTATGTGTTGATCTTTAGTTTTAAGACCTTCTCCAAGGACCTTAGGACCTTGCTGGTATCTCACAATGACTATCCACACCAGCAGTTCTCCTTAGTATGCTTCATAATCACTTAGAGAGCGTGTAGAACAGGCTGCTGGCCCACCCCAGTTTCTGACTAAGTATGGGCGGGACCTGAAAGCCGCATTTCTATTGAGTTCTCAGGTAATGCCAGATGCTCACTCATGCTGCTGGTTTAGGGTCACACTTCGAGAATCACAGAAAACTGAAAAACATAGAGACCAGTTGTTTCACCATTGGCACCATTAACACTTAGTGACACTATTTTTCTCTTAAATTGATTTCATTCAGAAAATGAGTGTAATTGGTCAGTTCATTCAAAGTCCAAAATGTATTCGTATTTAATAGGAACTGGGTGTGCTCTGACTAGGAGAACCTTCTAAGTGGTTTTGACTATAGCCACTCCACATTCCATAGTGAATTCTGAGCACGCAGAGGCCCTCGTTGGCCCCCAAATATTCCCCCAACCTCATCTTCCATTAGTCATCCTCAACTTTAGCATCAAAATATTTACTCATGGCTCCCCACACTTCCCTTTACAGATGCCCTTCTCTGTACCTGGAATGCTTCCCTTTCCCAGCATTCTTCCAATCAGACTTAAAACCACAATTCAAATATGCCTGTATGAGCTCTTCCCTGAAAACACTAAGCAGTATATCACTCCTTTGTGCTTTTAGTATTTTGTTCTTTATATGTTAATTAAAACTATGTTTATCTACCTATGTTAATTAAGTCACATGATCCTAAATAGTAGGTAGTGTGTCATATTCCAATTCAAACCACTGACAAGTTTACAGTGTGCTGAGTGATACAGATAAACAATGCCTAACACAACACATGTACATGTGTTCCTATAATAAAAGACGGTATAGCGTAATGGACATGTGTAGCAGACTTTGATGCTAAACTACCTGAGTTCAAACCTTGGCTCTGCCACTAGCAGTGTAACTGGATAAATTACTAACGTCACACACCTTAGTTATCACACCTATAAAACATGGGTAAACAGAGGTGCCCTCCTCAAAGGGCTGCTAGGCAAAAATGGGTTAATACATGTAAAATGCTTAGGGTAGTGCCTCACACACTTGCTCAGCAAGTGTTCACTAGTGTTATTTCTACACTGCAAAAGGTTCAAGCTGGTTTTCTTCTCAAGAAAAACAACCTAGTTGGGGAAAATGACAGAAAATTGTGAAAGATGTAACATAAAACAGAAAAGTAGGTATTAGATGTCAAAAAATTAAGCACTAATGAAATAAATACACATTCTCCTGGGATGACTATTTTAAATAAAATCGCACTCATCTGTATGTTTATGTTCAGGTGTGTTTGTTAAAAAATAAAGAAAGCCACTCTTAACACTAGGTTGAGTCATATGAGATTATTTTTGTAGTTCAAAGACCATCAAGTATTGGCATTAATAATTCATGTTTCAGCCTAAACTTTCTAGTCATACTTTGCTCTCAAAAACTGAAGATAAGCTCTTCACAGATAAATGTGGAAAAAGAGAAAGAAAGAAAGAGAATTAGATATTCTGTATAACAGCAGAAAATAAAGGAATTCGGCTTCCAAAGTACCTCTGGAGGATGGCTAATTCAACCCCATAAGGCTGTAACATACAACTAGGTCAAATGTCTAGGAGAGAATCTTAAGGTAAATATTTTGAAGAGAATATTAGGAATGCTTTTTTTTTTTTTAAATGAATTCAGAAAAATCTCCACTGTC
The DNA here is from genome assembly GCF_049115385.1 of Moschus berezovskii. NCBI lineage: Eukaryota > Metazoa > Chordata > Mammalia > Artiodactyla > Moschidae > Moschus > Moschus berezovskii. Next base: position 43,385,215 of record NC_142473.1, read on the forward strand.
TCTTCATCTTGTATAAAAATACAGGTATTGTATGTGATCTGTGATGAAGGAAGAAAGGGAAGGAAGGAGAGAGGGAGTGGGAGGGAAGAAGGAAAAGGAAGGGAGAAAGAAAGAAAAAGACAATTATATCCTTATTAGCCAACCTTAACATTTATCTATATAAATATAGTTTATAGCCATCAACTTGTAAAAGAGCACGTCAAACTTAAATGTTAATCAAAATTTTTTTAATAAAGAAAAATCAAAGGAATTATTTAACAAATATGCTCAAATGACAAAGATGATTTGTTTAGGAATCTTAATGATAGAAATGTTTGCTAAGAGTATCACCATTAAAAAAAAAGACATTCATTCTATGACTAGAAAATACCTCAAGATAAAAATATTAATTCAATAAGAAAATATTTCATATTTCTTTATCACAGAGACTGTAGATTTAATTAACTCATTTCTACTTAAGTTATGCAGTATACATTCCTTTCTCTAGATACTCATGCAAAAGAATAGGGAGTTTTTCTCAGAACAAGTCAGTGCCAACAGTTTCAAATCACGACTTAAGAGTCAAGCCTAGAAGAGCTTGGCTGGGAAGGCCATTTATATTCACCTGTACCCTGGCCTGATGTCAGCTCTCTCCTTTTTTATGGTTACACTCTATTACTAATGAATGGTTCTTTATACTGACTCAACAGACAAGTTACAACAAATGTATTTATAAATTAATATGATATCATTCAATGGGGAGGAGAGTACCTGGAACCTAACTGACACCCTGGCAGTTTTCAGAGAAACCACCTCATTCCAGCTAATAAATAAAAATAATATTTTACAAAAAGTATTCATGCTGCCTATGTGCTTCCTCTAAAATGCTGTGTAAGAGACTTAGAATTCAATAAAATTAGGATACAAAAAAATAATGAATACACCTTAAGAAATGTAAGAAGTGTAAGTGAGAACTGTTTCCTGTAATTCTAACCACATTACCTCATGAGTAACTTTCAGGACAATTATTGTAAAAAAACAATAAGTACTATAATGGAAATATAGGGATTCATTTATTACTTTTTGGTTTACAAACAAAGGCACCCAATAATGCTTCTATTTCTTATAAAAGACTATCAATTTACATTTAAAACAAAAAAGCAAAAAACCCTGAACCAGTTCCTACAGACAAGCACAGAAAAGGGATAGAAATAAGATTTTCCCTTCCTGCTTCCAAACTTTATTACACAGATTCAGAAAATGTTTATTTTATGCCATCCCCAAGTCAAAGAATGTATTGCAATGCTTCTCGGTGATGAGTTATTAAATATATTAATGTCGCCAAGTCAAGTTTACTTATAGTTACAATGACTTCACAAGTGACAAATGCATATGCCAGAATTATAAGAATCAAGAGTGAATGGTGGAAAAAAATGTTTAAAATGTAGCTTTATCAAATGAGTTAAATGATTATTATATTTATTTAACAGGCTATCCTGTTAAAATTTGAGTCTGTGTGTAAAAATATAATCAGAAAGAACTAATAAACCAGGTTGAGCAGATGACATCAATACAAATGATTTCTAAAATCTTTATGTTTGAGTTAAGCTCAAAATTAATTTGGTGAGGATTAACAACCTATGTATGTTCTGTACTAATTTTAAAACTTTTAAGTTCCAGAATGACATATTAATTTATTCATTAGCTTTCGTTTGACAAAAGAATTCTAAACACACAAAATTAATGCAGTGGCCTTAGCACCCTCCCAATTATCATTTCCTCAAGTTAGATTACAATAATAATGACAGAGTTCAAAGATACACACCTCCCATGTACTTCACATGCCTGCTAAAGTTGTACCTGATTCTTTTGCAAGATACAAAGATAATTCATCTAAGTATATTCAGCAGATGTATAAAAATCATACAAATGTTAGCATATTTTCAGCACATTATGGAAATGTATTGGATAGATGGAGCATTCAAAGGATAGAGCATCTATAGTTAATTATGTGGGCCACTTTAAATCAAAGGCATCATCATTTATTCCATTCTTAGACACTGCCATGGTCTCTCACACCTTATAAAAGGTATGGTCCTAGACCAGAGACTTCAGTATCACTGCAAAGAATATATATATATATTATATACATATTTCTTTTAAAATAATGTTTTAAAAGTTTTACTACAGAAAATCTGGCTTCAACATGGAAGCATTTTCCTTTTCAAGATTATACACCTGCATGGAAGAAGGTGATTTCCTTTACATTTAAGTTTTTCACAATAATAAAATAAACTTCTTATACACTGCATCTAAATTGACAAAGAAAATTAAGATTAAAGTTCTATATAACTTTTTGTATTGTAAACTGACTTCATTAAACATATTCAAGATACACTGTTAATGATCTAAATATAGTACAACTTGATCAGCTGAACTAGAACATGTTATGCTGATTTGTTAAACCAAACGTGTTACAACAGTAAAGAGAATTAACTACTATTAAGATTTAAAGGGAATTATAATGTATCATTAAAATATACATCAATTTTCTTGCTATTACTTGTTTCTATAACTCATTTCTTTCTAAAAGCCAAAACCACATGCACAAAAAATAAAAGGTATCTTTAAACTCATTCAACAGTTTGTTACTTTATGTGGTATGTAAATAAAGTTCTTTATTTAATCTTATACACATTATTTTATGCATTATTTTTCTTGAAGGAATTCAGCTCTCAAGGTCAAAAGTTAGTATGTGTTTACACACATATGAGAACATTTTCTTAATGTTATGACTACCTGCAAATACATTCTTCCATAGTAATATACTTTCAGCTTTAATTGGACAGTATAAGCCTTTTAAAGTCCTATTAATAAAATATATAAAGGGAGGAGAGCACAAGTATGATGAATTCCTCCCTGTACCCACATCTGCTTGTCAAAGTCTCAAGTAATCATCCAGCTTCAAAACATGAACAAAATGTCACAGAATTGGTTTTTATTTGGTCATAATGTGGTCAAGAAAAATGTACTCCTATTCTTCTCAATACTAATAGTTTTAGTGAATTTTCATTTTCCTTCTAAAAACACATGGCATATGCTGATATGGATTCTCAAACTCATTTAGATCCAGAAGGGTCTCTATAATAATATATAGTCTTCTGATTATGAAAGTAACTGATTGCTTATAGAAAATGATATGTATCAGACCTCTAATCAGAGAAAGAAGGAAAATGAAAATGTGTCTTTCACATTTGAGACCATTCAGTAACTTACAGGATGATGTGAAAATAGTTTGGCTGTAATTTTAACAAAACTAAAAATCACTTCAACTGATGATAAAAATCAAACATTGAAGAATCAAATATCTACCAACTTAACTAGTATTCCCATCCAAATAAATGCTTTCCACTGCACTAAATATTATTATTAGAAAATCACTCTATGTTAAGGCATATTTTAATTAGTATGTTCCAGAATTGCACAGTTATACTGGTCAGTGTTCCTAATCTCCCCCTCCTACCCTTACCCAACCCCTTTCCCCCAAGGATCAAAATGTTAAGTCATGGTTTTGGTGGCTATTACAGATTTGAGTTGGCATACCACAGTGTATTCACCAGGCTTTTATGAGCATACATTAAAATGTTACATAAAATGTACCATAATTTACTCCACATTCTGAGCTAAGATGGTTTAATGTCTTGACAAAAGGTGAAATGACTTAAGTACATTTTACATTTTATGCATTTAGACCACCATATGCATAGATGTTCTAATGCTAAATTCTTGTCTTCAGTATCTCATAGTGCTGGATGCTCGGAAATAAGACAGAAACTTGTAACACAGACTAACCACAAAGTACCAGATGTTTCTTGCCATTTGTGATCTTGCAATAAAAATGCGCCAAATCAGGATCACAAGGATAGTATTGAAACCGTAACGTATGTTCCTCAACCTGGAAAGCAGATCAAGAGATATATTGGATATTATCTTCTAGAAAAGAATATTGTTGGATAGCAGATAATTCATATCCAATTCTTAATCTAATCAAAGTTCAAATCCATATTAATTTGAAACTTAAAAATTAACTAGAAATTAGAAAGTTAGCAAACATCAAAAACACCTGACTGTGCACATTCTGGATAGCAGTCCATCAAACAATGCATTAATTCTATTAACAATAATAACACAAAGTTTTTTGTAACATTTGAGATGTAAATTTACTTGTTAACAAGTACTATTAAGCAGCCTTCTGTATGCCCTAAACTGTGCTAGGCAATAAGTCTGTTAGGTAAAACAGAAACATCTCTTGTACTTTCTGAGCTTATCTCATCTAAAAAGGGAGATTCATTACATATGTCATCCTACAGACAAAATAAATATTTTTGGACATCTTTAGCTGCTTACAAGTTGTCAGAAAAAAGAACTTACTCCTTAGTTATACCTGTCTGTCAAGATCAAAAGTCAACTGGTCAAGTCCTCATACCATGAATGAAACAAGGTACTTGCTCTACACAGGAAGACCCTCCCATTCTCAAAGAGCAAGATGCGAATTATCTTGCTCATGTTTCAAAACATTTTTGATGTTTTTTTAATGGTGTTAGAAAGGAATCTAAATTCTTTAGGCATGCCATAACATTGCATAAATTCCACTAACTTAAACAGGCAGTGAAAGATATAGGACTACAGTTGATCCTTAAACAATGTGGGGGTTGGGGCATCAATCTTCCACACAATTGAAAATCCAAATATAACTTTAGTCAGCCCTTCTTACCTGTATTTCTGCATTAGTGAATTCAATCAACTTCACATTTTGTGGTACTACAGTATGTAGTTATTGAAAAAACACCATGTATAAATGTACCCAGACAGCTCAAATCCATGTTATTCAATGCTTAACTGTACAATATATGAACAATGGGTGTAGACAAAAGAACTTTGCTCTGCCACTTAATACAATATGACCTTTCAAACACAACTTCCCTAAGTCTCTATTTCTTCATCTACACAACTATTTGCCCTATAAAGTCTCAAAGAGTTGAAAGAGCAAGAATAATGTGAAAGTTTTGAAAACTGTTATAAAAATTGTATTAAAAATTACTATGAATAAAAGACATTACTATTAAAACTAATTGCATCTCTGAATAATGAATTAGCAGTAATTTTTTCTTTTCTGTTTTCTAAGTGTTTTTTAACAATTTATACATATTAGTTTTATAAGAGACTAGGGGAAAAAGAATAACCATTTTATAAACAAAGAAAAGCTCTATGCTGAATAATGTATTGTTAGATCTCTTTTCCTCTTCTAAAGATGAATTTCAATAAGGTAGAAGAAACTTTACATTATCTCCAGTCTAAAATACATTTTTATTATCTCCTGATATCTTTACTTCTTCAGCAGCAATAAGGGAAGATGGAAGTGATATTTAAAACTAAATTCCACTTGACTTTCTTACTAATGAATAGTATAAACTGATGAAAACAGTAAGCTTCAACAGTCATAGGTTAAATCATCACTACCAGAGTTACAGTCCAAAGGCAACCACCTTCCTAAATACAATATATTATTATTATTTTTTTTTTTTTGTCGCTCAGTCGTGTCCGACTCTCCACGACCCCATGAATCACAGCACACCAGGCCTCCCTGTCCATCACCAACTCCCGGAGTTCACTCAAACTCATGTCCACAGAGTCGGTGATGCCATCCAGCCATCTCATTTTCTGTCGTCCCCTTCTCCTCCTGCCCCCAACCTTTCCCAGCATCAGAGTCTTTTCCAGTGAGTCAACTCGTTGCATGAGGTGGCCAGAGTATTGTAGTTTCAGCTTTAGCATCAGTCCTTCCAATGAACACCCAGGATTGATCTCTTTTAGAATGGACTGGTTGGATCTCCTTGCAGTCCAAGGGACTCTCAAGAGTCTTCTCCAACACCACAATATCTCAATTTAACAGCTTAGGAAAAAACTAGTATTTCATAAGGAAGACAAGATGAATTCAAACCCATATAAAACTTACTTGTTCAGATGTTTTCTAGCTGCAGGAAGGCCAGACATTTCTTCATTCAGTACATATTTCTTAGTTCCCATACAGTAGTTCTCTATATATTCTGCCCAATGTAACTGCCGTACATCAATATTAAAAGTCTACATAAACAAAAAAGTTACTGGTTATTTTCTTGAATAATTTTTTTCATTACCAGTCAAAAATTCACTTTTTCCAAAGGCTAATTCCACAGGACATGCTTACAAAATGTTTACCATATTAATTTTTAAAATCTTACTGCTACTCACAAAAAAAGTTCTTACTCTTACTTCATTATCTTCCATTAAACACAGAAACAATACACTTATTTCCAGTTTCCTTCTATCTACAGTATCTCTTCTTTTTAAACATCTTGCATACTACACAATTAATTTTCCTAGAGAATAGTATTGACATTAAGAGAAAGAATGTGGCTTTCTTTTTTTAAGAAGAATGAAAGCTGGCTTAGGAGTTTAGGTAACAGTAAGTAGGCCATTTGATGAAAATAGTAGGTAAATGAAGAAAAGAAAGCCTTACAAAAATGCTACTTCATGACAAAATAAGAGGGCTATACTCTGCTCAGAGCTCTTCCACACACAATCAGGTAATTTTTTTGGTGTGATAAACAGATTATTCACAATTTAATTTATCATCACACTTCTTTGAAAATAGCAAGCTCTAGACTAAAAATAAAAAAGCTACCATAAATAAATCATTAAAGTACCACAGCACTGAAATGGAGACTTAAGATATGAGATAATATGAGAAGGTCATACATTTGTGTAACTGGATTCCCATAGGAAAAGTGAAAAAGAATAGAAAAAAAGCCATATCTGAAAAGACAATGGCTGGAAATTTTCCAAAAATTGTGAGACATCAAGCCACAGATTCAAAACACACACATACCACATGTACACACATGTATCTATACATATTAGAGTAAAACTTCTGAGAGTCAAAGAAAGAAAAATTTTTTAAACCAGAAAAGGCACTGCAGATTACCTCCAAAAAAACAACTATTAGTCTGACCACTGGCATCTCAAAAGAAGCAATGGAAACTGAAAGATTATGAGATGTCTTCCAAGTGTTCAAAGAAAGCTTGCTAACATAGAATTCTATAGCAGTATGAATACCATTGAATAATAAAAGTATTACAAGAATAAAAACTGAGAAAATCTAACATCAATAGAAGACAGACACTAGAGAAAGTACACTAATGGGTACTCTTTAGGCAGAATGAAAATGATTCCTGACTGAAGTCTGAAATCATTAGAGGAGGATGAAGGAAGAAATAAGAGCAGTAAAAAGACAACTATGCTGGTAAATCTAAATGAATACTAATTGACTAGATTACACGTTTTAGTCTTTGCATTATCCAAGGAAAGGTGGAAGTATCAATATTTTATTCAGTTCAGTTCAGTCACTCAGTCGTGTCCGACTCTTTGCAACCCCATGAAGCACAGTACACCAGGCGTCCCCTGTCCATCACCAACTCCTTTTATTCAGTTCAGTTCAGTTCAGTCGCTCAGTCGTGTCCAACTCTCTGCGACCCCATGAATCACAGCACGCCAGGTCTCCCTGTCCATCACCAAATTCCGGAGTTCACTCAAACTCATGTCCATCGAGTCGGTGATGCCATCCAGCCATCTCATTCTCTGTCGTCCCCTTCTCCTCCCGCCCCCAACCTTTCCCAGCATCAGAGTCTTTTCCAGTGAGTCAACTTGTCGCATGAGGTGGCCAAAGTATTGCAGTTTCAGCTTTAGCATCAGTCCTTCCAATGAACACCCAGGATTGATCTCCTTTAGAATGGACTGGTTGGATCTCCTTGCAGTCCAAGGGACTCTCAAGAGTCTTCTCCAACACCACAGTTCAAAAGCATCAATTCTTCGGCGATCAGCTTTCTTCACAGTCCACCTCTGACATCCATACATGACCATTGGAAAAACCATAGCCTTGACTAGACGGACCTTGGTTGGCAAAGTAATGTCTCTGCTTTTTAATAATGAAGTGAAGTGAAGTGAAAGTCACTCAGTCGTGTCCGACTCTTTGTGACCCCAGGGACTATATAGTCCATGGAATTCTCCAGGCTAGGATACTGGAATGGGTAGCCTTTCCCTTCTCCAGGGGATCTTCCCAACCCAGGAATCGAACCCAGGTCTCCTGCATTGCAGGCAGCTTTTTTACCAGCTGAGCCACAAGGGAAGCCCTTTTTAATATTAGGCCTTGCTAAATTAAGAAATGATACTGTAAAACAGGAGCAAATTAGCCTCCAGGCTTCCCTGATGGCTCAGTGGTAACGAATCCACCTGCCAATGCAGGAGATGCCGGTTCAATCCCTGGGTTGGGAAGATCCCCTGGAGAAGGAAATGGCAACCACTCTAATATTTTGCCTCGGGAATCCCATGGACAGAGGAGCCTGGTGAACTACAGTCGTGCAGTAGCAAAAGAGCTGGACACTACTTAGCAACAACAACAAAGCTGAACAAAACCACCATATAATTATGAGATTTAAGTAGAACACTAAAGTAACATATAACCACGTAAGTTAGTGGGGGTAGTAATCAGAGCTAAAACATTTTATGGTCCTAAGTATCATTAAGGAAGATGCAAACTGCTCAATTTTTTAAGTATGCATGTTCAAATATCTAAGGTAACCTTAAAAAGAAAATTTATAAGAGTTTAAGTTTCAAACTAACAGAAAGCAAAATGTGGAATGGCAAAAAGTAGACTATTTGAAAAACAATTTCTGAGACATTTTCCTTAAAACTTAAAACAGTATTTGGGGGGAAAATGTATAAAGAAGTAAAAATTCTCTTTGAACCTGACATTAAAAGAGAAAAAGAGAATCAACATTTCAATCATGCTTTGAAAATATTTCTGCTACTCTCATAGTTAATTATAAAATTCTAAGATATATATATGGAATTTAGAAAGATGCAAATGATAACCCTGTATACGAGACAGCAAAAGAGACACAGATGTATAGAACAGTCTTTGGGACTCTGTGGGAGAGGGTGAGGGTGGGATGATTTGGGAGAATGGCATTGAAACACGTATGTTGTCGTATGTGAAACGAATCACTAGTTCAGGGTCGATGCATGTTATAGGATGCTCAGGGCTGGCATGCGGGGATGACCCAGAGGGAAGATAAAGGGAGGAGGGAGGTGGGAGGGGGGTTCAGGAGGGGGAACTTACGTAAACCCGGGGCGAATTCATGTCAATGTATGGCAAAACCAACCAATATAATATTGTAAAATAATTTGCCTCCAATAAAAAATAAATTAATTACCAAAAGAAAGAAAGAAAGAACATATTTGGATGAAAAAAAAATAAAATTCTAAGATAAAGCAAGTTTACTTTATTGCCAATTATGATTGAAAATGAGACACTATAGATAGATCAACTTTCTTATTGCATAATGGTTGTAGAAAATATCCAATTATTTCTCAGGTTGCTAATTAGCATACTCTAATTAGTATGCTCCTTATTTTCTAATATAAAACAAAAAAATACTTGCCTTTTTATCTTCAGGGTTTAGTTGATTCATTAACATATTGACATTGTCAGTATTCCAAACCCAAGAATTACTTGTGAAATATTCAAGAAACATCATAGCTTTGTGAAGACGAGTTATTGTTTTCATCATCCTGTATTTCAAGAAAAACTGAGATTCATAATTTGCATAGATAAGGAAAAAATCTCACCACCACCCAGGGAACCAGTTTCTATTTTGAGACACTGACAGTAAAATTTTAACATGTAGTTCAATAAGTGTACCAAATCACCAGGAAATAAGAATATTTCTGCATCTTGGAACATTATATAAATGCAAAACAAAAAAAACATTAAGCAGCAGTAAATGAATTTAATATTGCCTAAGGAGAGTTCTGCTGATATATGAAATGGAATATTTCAAGGCCAAATTTTCTACATATAATACTAAGTAAATAAATGAATTCAATTAGCATTCTTTTCCTTTTTTGTTCCTTAAATCACATTTTAGTTCAGCTTCATTTTAGTAAGATTTTCTGTGAATTTATAACATACTGTTACATTTTAATCTCAACTCTTCAGCATCATGGAAGCAAAGTATACAGAAATATTCATTTGCCATTTAGTTAACTATATATATTTTAAACAACTTGCTCTTGAACACCAACAGGCGCCTGGATATGCCATGAAATCAATGACACATGTTGACAAACTTTCTCAAATAGATATTCAATATATTCCCTAATCTTCCCAAATCCCCAATATCCATCTTTATAGAAATAAGAAAGTTCAATACTTTTTTGTTTCTTTTTAAAAGGGTGAGGGGCTTTAATCTTTAAATTTGGCATTTTATATATCATGGTTCACTGTAAGTCATTGATATCATAACACTAACCAGAACAGTAACATCTATACAATAATAATTAATGATAGGGAGAGAAATAGAAGGCAGAACTTTTTGAAACAAACACACCAAAAATTCCTAATCTATGATAAAAAGAAAAATTATATGTGAAGAAATACTTTAAAAGAATTCTATTTATAGTCCCACAATTAGGATTAGCATTATGCAGTTCAGAGATCCCCAAATCAGGGCTTCAGAAATGGGAGAAATAGGAGAAAACGAGAACATTAGAAATGAGGAGGAAATCAAAACAGTAACATTAGCTAAGCAATTCTGACACATTCAATACATTTAGAAAGAAACCCTGAATATAGAATACTGAAAGAAAATGAGACAACATGGACTATGTATGTAAAGAAGAACTGTACTTCATTAAAGAAAGTAATTACAAAATAAAACCTCCATTAAACACTGAAAGAATTACTGAGCATCAAAGGCTAAATCTAGACAGGAATAGTTCAAACAGATAGAATTTGAAGGGAAGAGAAGATTTACAAGATTGGTAATTAATACCCACTATCACAGCCAGTATAGTATACCTGAATCACACATATACACGTATTTGGTTAATGTGGCTTTCTGACATACACCTTATTTAAAAAGTTTTTCTTCCTAACTCCATTTTCACTGACAATTCTCACTCAGTCTTATTTTCAGATTCATTCAAGTGACAGAATTACCCTAAAAGTCAATCAGTGATTTCGCCATAATTACAATAAAAAACTGGAGAGGGAGAAGGAAATCTGAAAGGTCATATATATAAAGTTCACAGAACATTTATCAAATAATAATTCCGGATTGAATACTATGGGAAATATAAATAGAAACTTAAAACTCTGCCTCACTAGTCTTTGGTTAAACAAGCAGATGCCTGGGACCATATTGCCATGTATACGCTGAGTATTCATTATTACAGCAACCTGAAAAAAATTCTTAAAAACTTTTAGAGGAGGGCAAGATCCTAACGATCATCTAGTCCCGGGTTTCTCAATCTCAGCATTATAGACATTTTAGACCAGATAATTCTTTGTGGGAGGGGGCCGCCGTGTGCACTGTAAGACACTTAGCAGTATCTCTGGTCTCTACCCATTAGATACCAGTAGCATCTACCCAGCTGTGATAACTAAAAACATCTCTGAAAACTGTCCAATGTCCCTTGAGGGAGGCAAAACTGCCCTCCACTGAGAATCACAAAAATAAAAAATTTAAGATTCAGAGAAGTTAAACTAGAGAAAGTTAAGCTAAATAACAAAACAACAACAAAAAACAGAACCATTTTTTTAAATACCATTTTTAAGAGAAAGTAACTACTACATTTCAAGAGCTAAAGCAGATAACTTATACTGCTTCTATATGTGATAGTAACATGCATTCTAGTCCCCAGAGACTAGTCACGAGGAATACATATGATGCATATCTGAGCTGTACTTTTTAAATTATACCCAGATATATAGCAAGTCAGATTTTTATTAAGCCAACTGACACTCAGAACAATGCAACTGAGTAAACTGGACACCATGAATGACATGACTGACATTAGTTTAATGCAGAAGCAGGCATTAAGGTCCTAATGTGTAGAGGCCACTACTTTGCTCAGCAAATATCTGACCAAATTTAATAATATAAATTATAAGACTTTATATTTAACATTTGAGGCTTCCCTGGTGGCTCAAATGGTAAAGAAGCTGCCCTCAATGCGAGACACCTGGGTTAGATCCCTGGGTGGGGAAGATCCCCTGGAAAAGGGAATGGCAACCCACTCCAGTTTTCTTTGCCTGGAAAATTCCACAGACAGAGGAGTCTGGAAGGCTACAGTCCATGTGGTGGCAAAGAGTCAGACATGACTGAGCAACTACCACCACGTATTTATAAAATATTATAAAATTTATAAAATTGCCTAAATAAAAAACCTTTATGTCTCTTATTGCTTTTAGAGGGTAAGCTCCCAGAGCATTCCTGGTTTGATATTTAGAAAGCCTTGTACAGGACAAACCTCAGTTAATAAGACTTTTATTTGATGCTCCTATTTGTAGCAAATTTTAATTCCCAAAGGTGGCTGCAAATATTATCTCCCATCTTATATGTTCACCTACAATATCAACTTAACTATTAAGAGGTGAAGGTAACTTATACCAACAGATTGAGATGGAAGAGATACTGTGACTTCTATGGGGAGTTAAGAAAAAGTAAGGTAGCTTTCTGCCTTGCTCAGTGGAATACTCACCCTTGAAGCCTTCAGAGATCATGTATGCTGTTCAACTCCCCCTGAGGCTGCCACACTGTGAGGAAGCCCAAATTAGTCCATGTGCAGAGACTACACTGAAAGGTTCTGAGACTATATGAAGAGAGAAAGATGTCTGGCCACCCAGCTGCTCGGCACCCTTCCTCTCCTTTACCATTCCCTACAGTGTACCTGGCTCTAGTCCCTATGACTGCAATCACTTCTAAGAGAGAACCATCCCATCAAAGTCTTCTAGAACTTCTGACCCACAGAATGAAATGATTACTGTTTTAAGATACTAAGTCTGATATCAACTTTATCTAAATTAAAAAAAAAGATTCTAAATTTGAAAGATTTGTCATGTAGCACAAATAATGGGAATAGATACATCAGTACTGGGAGTGAAGGACTGCTGTAATATAAATCTAAAACATGCAGTACTGGCTTTAGGATTAGGTGGTAGACAGAAACTGTGAGGCCCTTGAGACCACTGATAAAACATGTATGGACCAAAGATGTTAGTGGAAAAAAATAAAAGGGCTATAAGGAAGCTGTTGGTGAGAGTTTCAAGGTAAGTGAGGAAAATGATGTTGGAAGTTAGAAGACAAAACTATTACCCATGGTCACGTGGAAGTACAAAATGTATCTAATAAACTTGATGATCTATGCCAAGATTTCCTCAAAGAGGACAAAGATGATCTTAAAAAATGAACTATCTGGTTTTAGTGGAATTTGGAAGGAATGTAAAATTTTAGCCAGGAATTCATTTAGAAACAACTTCTGATCAAAGATCAAATTGAGAATGCAGATGTAAGATTCTGTTAGGACCTCAAAAAGATTAAAGTAGTATATCTCATAGAAACTTTCAGACAAAAGTTTCATTCTAGATGTTAAAGACATGTATTATAGAGGCTCTAAGAGGCAGGATTTAAGAGTCTAAGGATATAAGAGGCAAAGATTTAAGACAAGGGTGCTGTTCCACAGCAACTTCATAAGGAACCCAAGACAGAGAAGGGTATGTCTCAAAAAAGATCTGTGGGTATGGCTTTGGTCTAATGGACTGAATTGTTTTAAAACAAATACATGGGAAACACACAATTTTAAAGGAATCATGAGTTTACACTTAAAAGGACAGAGACAGTACCAAATGCAAAGAGGCCTCTGCATTAAGGTCCAGCAAACCAGAGTTTAGGGCCAAATACACCTATTTTTAAAATAAAGTCTGACTGGAACAGTCATGCTTGTTCATTTACATACTGTCTGAGGCTGCAGAACTGAGTAGTTGTAAGGTGGAAGCTACATTTAACAGCAGAGGTAAAAAGCTGCAACAGAATCCATATGGCTCACAAAGACTGAAATATTTACTATATGGTGCTTTACAGAAAGTTTGCGGATCTCTGCTCTAAAGACTCCCAACTTTTTGTGGACAGGAAGTAGGATAAGAAGGCTATTCAGTTGCAAACACAGGCCTTTTTTTTTTTAACGGGAAAAGGATGATTCAGGAGAGAACCAAAACCTCAGAGACCAACCAGAGAGGGGGAATGAAACCCTAACTAAGAAAACATCAAACATACCCTGCTGGAATGCAGAATTGTTATGGACCAGTGATTGCTGTATGCCTCTTATTTTTTCTCTTTTGAATAACACTGTCTAAATTATTTCCCATGCTTGTCTCACTATTATACGTCGGATGGGCAGGAGGTAACCTGACGCTTTAGTTCACAGGTTTCCAGATCAATATTTGAAGAACTGTATCTGAAAAAGCTTCATTCACAATTTCCACTAACCACACTGGCTTCAAGCTTTTGTCAGAGAGGTTTTGTGGGGAAAAAGCAAGAGTGTTTTCCATGTAGGAGGAATATAAACTGTTGGGACTAGAAGACTGACTATATCAAACTGCACTTTCCAAAAATGGTTGCAACAATACCTTTCATCTCACCAGTTCATTTACAAGATGATCCTGACTATTCTCTATATCCCTGCTCCTTGAATCTTGGAAGATCTGTGACTCGCCTGGGACTAAATGAATAAGGTGGAAGTAGTGTTGCATGATTTTCTTAGGTAGGTCAGAAAATGCACGTTGCTTCCACCTTGCCTGCTGAAGCACTTTTCCCTGAAGCCTCCAGTTGTCATGTAAGCAGTCCAACTCCCCTAAGGCGACCACTCGTCCTTGCAAAGACACTCTATGAAAAGATCCGGATACCACATGAAGAGACAATGATACTAGCTGTTCCACTGCACGTCCCCCTTTCATTTCCATCTGACCTCAATCACATGAAAGACCTCTAAGCCAAAGCTGCCCAGTGGATTCCTTCCTAAATTCCAGGTGCTGAGAGAAGCAATAAACCAAAAGAAAAAAAAAATGACAGCTGCTGTTTTAAGCCACTGAGTTTGAGATAATTTGTTATGCATCAATATCTACTATAAATTTTTTAATCAACTCTGGTTCTTCATTTAAGTTTACTAAGCCCCCTGTTCTGTGTAAAGCACTGTGATATATTTAACTTATTTTACTGTTTGAACCTAGTTTTGATTTTTCTGCCCTAATCTACATAAAATCTATTAATATCAAGATAGCATGCACTATTGTTCAACACCACTCATATATTTCAATATTTAATATCATGAGGAGAAACATAATGGACAACTGAATCCACAGAAAATTCCCTACATGTAACTCAAATCCTGATACACTATAACTAGCAGATACCTCACTTTTATTTTTTGAGCAGCTGACACAAGTTCTGGAATCAGCATCTTCTTTACACTTAAATACTCAAACCCTGAACTCTCCAATCAAAGGCTCCACTACCAATGCCAATGTACTTAAAAAAAATAAATATTTTTATAGTATGTTTCACTATAATTGTGGTAAAAACAGTAGAATTACTTTAAGTTTGCGAGCTTTCAATAAAAAAAAAAGAAAGGCCATAACAACTATAAGAAATGAAGTTTTCAATTTGTTAACCTTTGTTTTAAACTATGACATTATCAACCTGAAAAATTAGTCAGAAACTGTAATTACAATATTATAAGCTGAATGGGAAGCTGAGACAGCTCAAGCAATTAATTTCCTAGAAGCATCCTAGGTTTTTTTTTCATATAAAACTGTACAATCCACTTAAAACAAAACATTTAACCCTTAATCCCCTATAAAACTCACCTCCAAGTTATTAATGGGCAGAGAAGGATTCAATTTCAGCTTATAATAACAATGACAACCTTGACGCTGGACATTTCCTGTAATATGGGATTTTGGAGGATCAATGGCCCAATAAGATGAGATCCACAGTCTCCCCAAATATCCTCAATTTCTAAGAAATGTTCTAGCATCCGGATTGTGATTGTGATTAATCAGGTTAGTAACTAAAGGTAAAGCTCATGCTAGCGACTTTTTGTCTCTCCAGCAAGCCTCCACCACCTTACCAATACAGTGTATTTACTGCTATTCTTCTTACCACGGTTTCTGACCTGTCAACCTGAGTGCAAGATCGAGCAATAATGCAGGTACTGTATGTCTGACACCCTTCCAATAATGAAGCAATAAGTTGTTTGAATAAAGCTTAATATTGGGGCGCCTGAATACTTGGTTTAAAGGATTCATCTTGAAGAAATGATTTAGATAATATCCTGTAGGAAAAATAAGCATCAAAGCATTTTGAATGTTATTTGTTATTCAGAAAAAAATACCTAAAGTTAGACCTAGAATTCAGCATATGACAATAATTTATCATCCAAAATTTAGAACAGAATGAATTATAACACTACCTTTGCTTTTCTGACAAATTCTTAAATTCAAGAGTCTTCTCAGTCACAAAAGGCCATTAAGCCTTATCATAAGCATAAACAAATACAGAGTTAATATGCAGTTTAGTGTAAGCATGGGTTGTTCAACAGTCAGAGGAACAGATAAGACAGAGCTAGTCACCATTACCTTGGGCTTCTTCCAGTCATCCTGAGGTAGATATCATACAGGAATGCTGGGGCCTTATGGCTTACAGCAATCCAGTAATGATATAAAAGGTGATTGGAGGTTAGATTTACATTGGGCCGTCTGAAGGCCTGTTCGAGAGGATTCCTCTTGAAAGTAGAAATTACATGGTATTCTGAAGAAGAAAAGTTGTGTAACAGCTTTGATAATAACCATGTAGCGAAGTTTTGGGGAAAAAAAATCATGTTTTTACAAAGCAAAATATTTTACCAAAGATGTCAGTTTGCTCATTTAAAAAACAAACTTTTCTACTTTCTATAGTAACTAAAGGAATATGGGTATTAAACTGCTGAACTCAAGTGGTTTCAGAACTCCCACTATTCATGAACTTTAATTAATGAATGAATTTTTGCTAAAATTCACTCTTAAAAATCCTTTTAACGTTTTACCTATATCAGTTTACAATGTCATTTTCTATATTTCACCTCTCACGATAGCTTCTTTCTTTCTGTTCCTCTTTCCAGATTCTTACTACTGTACTTACTTAAAAAAGAAAAGGGAAATCATCATCCTTTGCTGAAGAATAATTAAGTTGCTCAAATTAACATATATCAACAAGCTTAAAACAACCCCAAATTAACTTCTGCTGTAATTTATCTACATTATACAATATCAAAACAATGAAATCTATTATCATCTACATTAATACTTCAATGGAAATGTATACTGAGATACTCACTAAAAAATAAAGCTCAACCTGATTTTTGCTAAACTTCATAACACAAGGAAAGACTACAAAAAACCTAACTCATTTAAAGTGTTTTAAAATTCTTAAAAGAAAACAAATAATTATCATAAAATTAAAAGCACCCTAGATTTTTTTCCCTTATATTCTCTAACAGTCAATCGTTAAATAGAAATAAAAATGTCATAGAATAACCCCTAGGATAAAAGACAAAGATTTACTTTAAAATCAAAATTATTCCACAAAGGTAACAAAAACTGTTTAATTAGAGATAAAATAAGACCTAGTACACTAAATCAACACTGTAAATGTATTTTACTTTATATTTGACTTAAAAATAATTAAATTTCAGTACATTCTAAGTTATACTATTCCTGTTTTGAAACAAGTAACAGCATAAACACTACTGCTGTGAATTTGTGAATTTAACAGATTAATAAATGCAACAGAAAATATTCTGGCAAAATGTATCCTACTTGCTTACTCCTTTAGCTGTTCCTCTTAGGACAACTAGCTATTTCCTGTGATATATCAACTCTTGTAGCTGTGAGTGATACTGCCTGTGAATAGGGAACATCAGGATTAAAATACCCATGAGGGAGGAAAAAAGCTTTATTTCCATACCATGGGTATCTACGGGCATCGCTGCAGATGGCAGCAGAAAAACAATAAGGGTCAGACAAGGATGGGATGAGGAGGGAATACAAAGCTGGGTATTTTTAAATTTATGAAACATTATTAAGGACCAAAAGGCAGTATTAGTAGATATTCTAACATGGCAACTAAAATAAGAATAAACTTGTAACTGGGTGGCTTCAATTTCTCATGGATTATTCTAATGTAAAAACTCGGTGAACATTTTAAGGTTATAAAAATTTATTCTAACATTCAAAAATACAGGTAAAATCATACCAACTTCACCCCAGTGAAAGGGATTAGTGCTTCCTGTTGTACAGTTATACACCATGATGTTTCTTGGTCTGCAAAGACAACGATCAAAGCAATGAAAAATTTAAAAAAGCTACACTTAACCAATCTAAATCTTATATGATACTTAAGTAGGAAGAAATGAGGACTTTTCTACCGTAAACATTTAAAATATTATCTTTAAAGGATTAATTTTTATGTCTGAACAACTATTTACACTACCCTTTTTTCCAATCCTACCCAAAAAATATTTATAAAAAATAACACAGACTTCATATTTTTCTTCTTGTATTAGCACGAGTGTCTTTTTTTCATACAGGAAAAAGAACCACCTTGGCTCTCCCTATCTCCTTCCCATTTTCAGAGGCTTTAGTTAAAAAGAAATTGTGAACGGAATTCACTTTTACCAGAAACAATATATTCATATAATCATATCCCTCCTTTTTGTAAAATATAAAACAGTGACTTCAAAAATAAGGGAAGACTATTATTTAGAAAAATGTCACTGGGAAGCTTAGGTGTTTAGGTTTAAGTGTTAGACCTATAAATATTACTACTCTCTTTTAAAAGGAGACCCATGAGTTGATTAAAGTGTACTAGTATTCATGTTTGATATATATAAGTTGTTCTCTGTGAATTTCACCTCTTTATATATGACAAGTTTATACCAAGTTTTAGTCTGTATTAAAAAAAAATTTCTAATGACCTTGTCCATCCTGTAGGCAGTACACAAGATTTTATGTTAATTCTTATTACTGATGATGGAACCACTTCATTGGCTGTGGTAAGTCAACTCTTGCAGTTGAAAGTGATAATATCTATATAATATTGGTATGGGTTAATAAAACTGATAAATATCCATTATAGAGGATTTTTTAACATTAGTTCTCATCTCAGTTACTATACATCTAATAAATGACATTGCCATCTCATATACCTATTTACTCCGGAATACCAGGCTGCCGCAAGACTCATGTTGACAACTACATCTACAGGAACAAGATCTGCAAGGGCATTGTTGGAGGCACGCATTGTTCGAAGAATTCCTTTCCCTGCCTTTGTTGAAATTAAAAACAAAACCTTAAGGTACAGAACCATAGTGCATATATACAATACAAAGATACACAGAAAACAGAAAAAGAGAAAACACAGAATATTCAATAAAATAAAAGGCTTATCACTTACCGCAATAAAAAGACCACTTGGTCCATTAAAGTTATCAATCCATCCCTAATACCAAAAATTAAAAAAAAGGAAGGGAGCTTAGAAATACTATAAAATCAGAGAAATACTATAAAAATACTATGAAATACTTAGAAATACTATAAAATCAGAGAAATACTATAAAATCAGAGTTCAAATTACAATTTGAACTCTGTAACTCCACAAACATACTTGGTAGTCTTCTTCTAAGAACTAAAAATCTGACTATATTCAGGCCAGAATATTTGTCCCCATTTTAAATAGTCTTTTCTGAGATTGCAAATGACTAAGTAAAATAATTTTCAAAGGGTTACCTACTCTTTCATTAACTCTCTGCAAAGAGAATTTTGCAAAAAGGAGTTTATATCTGTCAAATATTTAAGCTAAATTAAGATTGCTTGTTTGATTTTGTGCTATTTACTAAGGCAGTATCCTTAGATTGAAGGAAATGGTAAATTCTCAAGATTACTGAATAAAATAGAGTAATGTCAAAGTAACAAAAGAGATAATATCATTTACTACTACTACAGAGACTTAAGTCTTTCCTAAATCAATTTATCTCATTTTATATCTACGTTTTCTCTTATTTCAGTGATTCACAAATACTGTAATGCCTTGCTTTTCTACAGCCAATCACAGAAACTTTTTATCTTCCTTAGCATGTGAACTATACAAGGAGAAGTGAACTTCTTAGAAGACCTGCCTCTTTTAGGTACTAAAAAAGCAAATGAAATAAGATCCTGAATATTCTCATCTCTATTCCCTTCACCTCCACAAGGGAAACTAATCCACAAATAATTTTAAAAGCCAACAAATGGTGATGTGGCAGTGTCTAATCTCTTATCAATGACAAAGAAACTTGAAAGGCATGGTCTCCTCTGATTCTGGACAAAACTATAGCCTTAATCTTCAGTTAACATTTTAAAAGTTTATCTGCATTTCTATACATGCAACATTACAGTACATGCGCCTTACATAAAAGTACCAATAAGAGTGTCTCTCTCTACAAATGGAAACAACTTTGCCACAGTAAGTCATGTTCAGTAAGTAAAACCTGCTCTTAAAAAATTGCCAACTCTTTTTGTACAAAATTATGACTTAAAATTCTCAATTCCGATTATTTACAAAGATCTCTAGCAACTTACTGGAAAAGGTTCTTTCCAACTGGCACCAACAATTGATGGCCTTAGAATCGCCACATTTAGCTTTGCTCCTTCTTGCTGTACAACATATTCTGCCAGTGCTTTTGTGTATATGTATGTATTAGGTCTGTCTCCTATCAATTTGGGTGTGATATCATTTACTAAGCCATCATCCATCCACCTGGTAAATAAAAGAAATTACATGCAAAAATATTTTCAGATATTTTTTCACTTCAAAAAAATATTTTCAGATATATTTTCATTTAAAAAATGAAAAACCACTTTGCACATTTCAAATATATCTGTGGCTCCAACTCAAGTGTTTGACAACTTCTACTAAAAAAAAAAACAAAGGAAATCAGCTTTACTCTCATTAAACATCAACCACAAATCCAGATGTATATCCAGTTTCTATATCTGAAAACCAAGAGTTTTTTCATATACCATATGGTAGGTAGCAAAAGTGAATTAGAACTGATTTATGGTCTTTTTTTAAAAAAACATCTTCTAGTTGTAAGTATTCATATACTTCCTGTGTGTTTGACAAGGAGCTGCTGCTGCTGCTGCTAAGTCACTTCAGTCGTGTCCGACTCTGTGTGACCCCATAGACGGAAGCCCACCAGGCTCCCCCGTCCCTGGGATTCTCCAGGCAAGAACACTGGAGTGGGTTGCCATTTCCTTCCCCAATGTGTGAAAGTGAAAAGTGAAAGTGAAGTCACTCAGTGTCTGACCCTTAGCGACCCCACGGACTGCAGCCTACCAGGCTCCTCCATCCATGGGCACTACCCCGAATCTAAATAGTTGAAGTTGTTTCATATTACACAATAGATTATATTTTTTTCTAAAGTCTAAATAAATTCCAAAATACATCTGGCCCCAAGGAATTAAAGATTTGTATATAATCACCATAACAGCATAACATGTTAATTATATACATTTTAAATGAACATACATTTACAATTAATATAAAAGGTCTAGTAATATACTGCGAAGTCATAAAATTCCTTCAGTTCTCTCAGTGTCTCTGAAGAAAATGTCTACTATGATAATCTGTAAGAGGAGGGCGGTATACTAGGTGATCTCTGTAGTCTTTTTCAGTCTAAATTTCTAATTTCAATGTTATGTACTTGTTTTCAGATAGTTTTCCTTTCTGTCTATAATACTATGCATATTTGTATACTAAGAATACTGTTAGTATACAGTGATACCCATACTAACTGATGAGGATGTATAAAAAGGGACTATCAAGATAAACTTTCTTCTGTATGTGAAAGTACTTTTTTGTGTGGAAGGAAAGGAATATTTATAAAATTGAAGGTAGGTTACTATTCAACATAGGAAAAATTCCATAATGGAGATGAACTTCAAAAAAAGGATACAATAGTTGTTACATTAAAAAATAAAATAAAACGGGCTTAACTAGGAGAGACTGTAGAGCCAGTAAGTCTTATCACTGGAAGGAGATTACATAGTCAATCTATGAGTTATCCTAAAATTATCTGCTGGCCAGATTTCTTTGTAAACAAAGAAAGGAAATAATAGAATAGGTTTATAGGCTCTTTCTCAGCAACTGAGATGTTTGGATAGAGAAAAAGTAAAAAGATAAATTAACTTGCATGTTCAACTTCTCCCAGAGATATTAAACACTTTGGCCTAATGATCTGAGGAAAATGAGGTAGATATTTGGAACCATCTAAGAAATGGAGTTAGAAAACAGAAACCAGGGAATTACTATAAGAATTTCCCAGAAAGCTCCCAATACTAACTTTCTTACAAATCTATTTTCTCATATTTCCAGGAAAACCTTAAAGAAATGGACTTCTATGCTTATTTTAGTAGAAAACTTGGAGAAGGAGCTATGAACATTCTGTAGCGCCCCTGGGAAGTAAAGCATTCAACTGAGAAAATGGGGTGGTAACTAAGGAGCTGAAAGTGAACAGGATCTCTTGGAAGAAGAGAGACCTAAGGGCAAACAGAGAATAAAGGAAGAAAAAGCTTGCAGGAATATTATATGAGAATAAAAAAACACGTGAAGATATAATGGACACTGGAATTTCCTATAATTACAGTCTATAAAAGAAGAAAAGACCTTGCTATTTATTCTTGCTTTGATCCTGTTTGTTTCACTCAATGAGAATGTACAGGCTGAAGCAAATGAAATCTTGGCCATGCCTAGTTGTATCCACCAAATCACACACTTCTCAAGCAATAATTGACAGCAGGATTCTAGTCCTTAGAAAGATAATAAACAATAACACTGCTGCTGCTGCTAAATCACTTCAGTCATGTCCGACCCTGTGTGACTCCACAGACGGCAGCCCACCAGGCTCCCCCATCCCTGGGATTCTCCAGGCAAGAACACTGAAGTGGGTTGCCATTTCCTTCTCCAATGTGTGAAAGTGAAAAGTGAAAGAGAAGTCGCTCAGTCGTGTCCGACTCTCAGCGACCCGGTGGACTGCAGCCCACCAAGCTCCTCCATCCATGGGATTTTCCAGGCAAGAGTACTGGAGTGGCTTGCCATTGCCTTCTCCGAAACAATAACACTAGGAATATCAATTAAAGGATCATGATTCCTCTGTTTCCTAAAAATTCAAGGCTCCTCTGAGGATATACAGTTGACACTTGGAAAAACACAGGGTTGGGCACTGACTCTACACGCAGTAAAAAACCCCATGCAACTTTACAGTCAGCACTCTGAACCATGGTTGTGTATTAACACATTCAATCAACCACAGACTGTGCAGTATTAGAGTACTTATTTAATGAAAAAAATCTGCAATATAAGTGGACTCACATAGTTCAATCCCGTGTATTCAAGAGTCAACCATACTCCACTGGGCAAAATAAAAGCATAATATTTTAATAAATTAGACCTTGCTATTGAATAGGCAGTCATTAGTCTCCATGGTTATCAGGAACTTCTTGGTGGCTAAGATTGATTCCTTGGAAAAACTGAGACTCTAATACCATGAATAAGCTGTTCAAAGGCTTTCCTCCAACCATCACACCTGTTCAAAAGTGAAAGCTTCACAATGACTTCACCTAGAGTCATTAGGTATAAATTGAAACAACAAACAGAACACAGTAGATATATAATAATTTGCTGAATAAGGAAGAGAGCAATGTATACGTATGTGTGGATAGAGAGAGAAACTAAACAGACAAAGAGATACAGGTAAATAGATAAATCTGGATCCAAAGTTTGGGGTCAAAGCAAATTTAAATAAATTTCAAACAAACATACTCTAAAGAATCAATCAGCTTTTTGGGATCCACAGGGGGTGGATAGACTACTTCATCAATATGCTTTCGATTGCAGTAGGCATATGCCGTTGATACATGCATGAACACTTCCAGATTCTTCATCTGTTGTGCAAGCAGAATAAGCTGTCGTGTAGCAATCACATTTAACTGAACAGCATCTCTGTAAAACAAAAAGTCACAATAAAAAATTGGGAAGCTATGTCTTTCTTTCACCCACTAAAAAAAACCTTATTTCCATTTTAGAGTTTCAAAGACAGAAAGGCACAAAGAGATATTTGTTTCTTTACAACTAATCCCTTAGCTCAGATTTTGTTTGTTATTTTAACATGAAGTACAGCCGTTCTATCAGTTGTGTTTAAAATTTTTCTGATTATTTTAAATTACCCAGAAATAGACACAGATAATTTCAGTCTTTGGCTTTTATGCATACATTTTGAAGTCATTTTACACTTTTTTTGCATCTTGATTTTTGAAAGCATACTGTTTTATGAAATGACTATACCACATACAAAGAAAAGAATATGTAATTTTAAAATGCTACGGTAGAGTCATCAATTAGGACAAAACAGTCAAAGAAAATTCAAAAACATTAAATTTTATTAACATAAAATCAAGTAAAAACGTTTATTTCTCTTTTTGTAGCAATTAACCTAACCACCTTTTTAAGACTACACAATGCAAAGGGGTGTTAAGAATAAAACTGGTACATTTGTTACAAGAGGGACATGAAAGATCCCAAGGTCTATATATTCCTTTCTTGAAATTTATTTGAGGCAAAAATTTCACAAATACCAAAGTTATCTATGCAGAATAATAACTGATAAGGCACTACCTAGAAATAGCAAAAGGCGAAAGCTCAAATATTCACTACGATATGATTTAATGAAGTAGGTATTTTTAACACAATGAAAGAATACAGCCATTAAAAAATTATGACAACTATAAAAGCATGGGAAAATATGTGAATAATATTTTAAAATTTTATACATCCTGAAGTGAAGTGGAATTAAAAACAAGACTCTGGAATAAGACCTGGGTTCAAACCTGGCTTAGCATATCTATCAGCTAGGATTAGTGACCCTGTAAAGTCACTCAAGCACTCAGGCCTGTGTCCTCATCAGTAAAGGAGAACAGGTAAGAGACTACCTACTAAGATTTTATCTAAAATTAAATGGAAAAAAAAAAAGACTTGCAAGTACTTAGCATTATTTCTAACATAGTCCCAAAATAGGCATTTAATAAATATTACTTAAAGGGTGAGTAGTTTTTGCTATCTATTATGTGCATGCTAAGTCACTTTAGTTGTGTGTCTTTGCAACCCTATGGACTATAGCCTGACAAGGTCTTCTGTCCATGGGATTCTCCAGGTAAGAATACTGGAGTGGGTTGCCATTTCCTCCTTCGGGGGGGCGGGGGAGTTGTCCAGACCCAGGGGTCGAACCCATGTCTTTTATGTCTCCTGCATTGGCTGGTGGGTTCTTTACCACTAGCATCACCTGGGAAGCCCACTTTATGTTATACTTTGGTTTAAAACTTATTTGAGGGGGGCATAAAGTTGAAATACTCAAAACCAGTAATACTGTGAAAAAAACTGGCAAAGTTAATACAGCATTGGTGACACTATAAGCTGATACAACTGATATGAAAGAGATTACGATAAAGCACCAGGAATTACAGAAGTAACAGTTACTAATTTAGTTAACTTACTGAAATTTTAACTGAGAGGAGAAACTTGTTCTAACCCTAATTTTTCAAAAAGAAATTAAAATTTTCAAAATTGGTTGTTTCAGGGAATTTTTGGTTGCATTTTTGCTTTTGTTTTTTAATTGAAATATACTTGATTTACAATGTTGTGTTAGTTTCTGGTGTACAGCTAAGTGATTCAGTTATATATATATTAATATAAATATTCTTCATATTCTTTTCCATTACGGTTTATTACATGATATTAAATATAGCTCCCTGTGCTATACATTAGGCTGTCGCTGTTTTTCCATTCTGTATATGAGAGTTTGCATCTGCTAGTCCCAAACTTTCATTCCAACTCTCCCCCACACCTTGGCAACCACCAGTCCGTTCTCTATGTCTGTGAGTTTGGTTCATAGGTAAGTTCATTTCTGTCATACTTTAGATTCCACATATAAGTGATATCATATAGTATTTGTCTTTCTTTCTGACTTACTTCACTTAATATGATAAGCTCTAGGTCCATCCATGTAACTGCAAAAGGCATTATTTCATCCTTTTTCACGGCTGAATAACATTCCATTGTATGTATATATACCCACCTTCATTATTCATTCATCTGTCAATGAACATTTAGGTTGTTTCCATGTCTTGGCTATTATAAATAGTGCTGCTATGGACACAGGGTTGCATATATCTTTTTGGATTATAGTTTTGTGCAAATATATGCACCCAGGAGTGGAAGTGCTACACCATATGGCAAATCTGTTTTTAGTTTTTTGAGGAACCTGTATACTGTTCTCCAAAGAAACTGGCTGCACCAATTTACATTCCCACCAACAGAGTAGAAGGGTTCCTTTTATTCCCACACCCTCAGAAAAATTCCCTAAATTTGCCATACTAAGTGAATGTGAAATTACAGTAAAATAACATGAAATATCACATCATGAAAATTATATATGAAAAAGTCAGAAATATAGAAATTGTTTCAATAGGAAAATTATAAATTTTATGCTTACATTTCATGGAAAACAATGTATTTTCAAAGAGAAACCACAAGAAAAAAATTTTTTTAATAAAAATAGTTTTGAGTTACGTTTTCAATATTTAAGAAGAAAAAAATCAACCATTTTTTTAAAAGGTCAGACTATGTCACAGATAGAATCTAGTCCACTTAACTGTAAAGTAGTGCTTTGATGCATATCACATTTGCAAAACAGAATGGGGAGGGTGCTGTTTTGGAAAAGGTATACAGAGAATATCCTATTACAGGTTTCTGAGGACAGGACTACAAGTTCTGGGTCACTAGGAACAAGAAATAATTCATGAGAAAAAACTCTTGGGCCTTATTTTTTCTTTTAATTTAATAATATCTGAGAACCTATGAAAACAGAAGAAAAAAAATTTTCAATGAAATAATCAGATTGGGTTCTTACAATCATGAGTTTATCTTTTTCTTTCCTCCTCAACTGAAGGAGGAAAATCTGTTTGAACAGATACCCAGCAAAAAAGACATTTCACAGAGAGGATACTGTCCACTAGACTGTAAGGCAGTGCTATCTTCTTTCCTATTAGAAAAACAATAGTGATAGGGAGAGTAATGTTTTGAGAGCAAGACACAAAGGATATTTTGTTACAGGCTCCTGAGGATGGTGACAGAATTTCTGGGTCACTGAAAATAAGGAATAACTTTAGAAAGGAAGCACACCTGTGCTGTCTGCTCACCTCTTACCATTCATCTGCAACTGAGAGCCCAAACCTGAAGGCATTTTGTGCCCACATAAATAACTCTTAATATCCCTGCCAGGCCAGTATCCTCACTCTTGTTTTACCAGCATCCAATTTCTATACCTTGAACTTTAGGTTGAGATCTTGACATGTTAGATCTGAAAGCATTCAGTAGTGCTAAACAAAAGTTCTCACTATGCTTTGGTTATATGGATTCTTAAATGCATTTTATGTTAACACTTGCTTTTGGTGGGGAGAGCAAAATGAACAAATCTTTGTAATAATGGTCCAATCATTAATGCAGACACAGAAATTACTTCAATAAAGGAGAAACCTCAACTTGAACAGCTAATAAATTTTCTTATTCACCTGTCTTCTATATTGGGTTGTTCAAAATCTATGCTGATAACACCTCTAAGACATAGATCAGAGATCTCATCCTTGGCATGACTGATACCTGTTGAGTTATTAAAAATGCAGATTGTTGGACCTCTTCCTTACTCTCCAATGTCTAAACTGAGTCCTGGGAAGCTACATTTTAAATAAATTCCCCAGGCCATTGTGATCTCTCCCTCTTAATACCACCTACATCACTGATTACAAAATACTACCTACATTACTGATTTCATCACTAATGCTGCTGAAAAATCAGCAGCATAAAAAATCTTTTTAACTTAATGAAGATATAGAAACAGATGTCTAGGGGCCAATTAATTGACCAAGGCAGGGGACCCAGACATCTGTCATTTAAATCACATCCTAGGTTCTTCCTAAAAATGAGGATTCCCAGTTATTATCTCAAAACTATAGGGTCTGAATTTGGCAAACACAGTCCAAGATTCTGCATTTTTAACATTCTCCAGTAATTCTTAAGCTTCATAACACACTCTAAAGTTTGAGAATCAATGCCCTTAGACTCAACAGTTTCTTAATCTTTTCTAATAATGGATCTTTACTTCCACTCCTTTCAGAACACCTACTCTCATATTCCTACCCTGGGCCTTCTCACCCCAAACTGTTCCATCTCTAAAACATCATAATGTGAATTTTCCCCACACCACATTATCTGTCCTTCCATTTCTGCACTTAAGCCTGTTTTACCTCCTCATCAGGATCTCTACTGTCTTGATACTTCTTTACTCTCAACTCCATAGGATCTGCCTACCCTCACTTTCCTTACTACTTAAGGGATACCAGACTTTATGATCAACTATTTAAGTAACTCCTTTTTTTATCCTCAATATCACTCTCTCCTTTTGTCAGTATTTCTTTATAATTCCTAATCTTGATATCCATTTCTCCCCACTTCAAGATTTATAGACCACCATATATGAAAAATAAATGAGCTCTGCTACCTCTCAACTCGCATAGCACTTTAACATATGCTCTTCAGTAACTCCACATTTTCTATTTTATGGTTATTTAAGCATATTCTATTAGACTATATGGACTTTGCAAATAGGATCTGTGTGCAATTTATTCTGATTTATCCAAAATTATAGTTTGGGGAGTAAAATCTAAATTTTTTTGCCCTGGAAGTAAAGGCTTTGAACCATTTTTAATTTGTGGGCTAACATAAAAAGTGGCTATAAAGAATAATTGCTCTGAAGCAACAAAGGTTTACCGTATAGCACAGGGAACTACATACAGTCAATATCTTGTAACAACCTATAATGGAAAATAATCTTAAAAATAATATATGTGTATATGAATGACTCACCTTGCTGTGCACTTGAAACACTGAAAGGCAATTAGATTTCAATAAAATATATATTAAGAAAAAAAAGACATAAAAGTGCTAACCATTAAAAAAAAGAATAACTGCTCTGTAAAAGTAGTTATTATATGTCAACCTACAGTATTTTAGAATGTTGTAATATCACCACTTAGACATCAATATCCATTAAAACTGCTTCATAGAAAACAGTAATTTCAATGTAACAACTCGGATTAGGTGAATAAACATACACGCCTTGGCAAGGAAGGGAAGAACAATAAATGTTCATCAATCCCTAGTGAAAGAACAAATAATAATAAATTTTCCCTTTTGTTAATGGTAATGTTGCTTACCCTAAGGGGAAGATGTTTGCCCAAAAGTATTACACTTGGGTCCTTCTCAAAAAGGTTATTTAAGATGAGTTTCACCCGAATGAATGTTGCCAGTTTGCAAAACAATTTTCCTTTTGAAAGCATCTAATTTTCCCTTGGAGGATTATACCACAATTATCAAGTATGAATATACCTTTTTCCTCAAAACACTTTCATAAGTTTATGTGAACTCTTTTTTGGTTATGAAAAACATGAAAGCTAGAATAAGGGAAAATACCCAATAGATTGACTATTTCATAATAAAAACCCACCTATAATCACACTATCCAAATATAATAACTGGCCAACATTAAAAGATATGTATATAAAACATGTATGTGTACACACATATTTTATGAAAATGAGATTATACTAAGTTCTAATAAGATTCTCTTGTCACTTTTGAATCTTGAACACATAACTGCTGCATAAAAAGAACTAAAAAGTAAAGAAATAATTATCACCAGATAATAAAGGATAAAGCCAAGATTAGAACCAAGGTATGTAATTCCAAAGCTCATGCCTTTTCTACTACATAGTGCTGTCTCAGCTTCCTCAAGTATAAAATGGATGTGCCCGTTATATAAAGGTGGGTAATGTAAGCATGGAATGAAATAATGAGTGAGAAAACACCTTGAAACTATAAAGCATTGTTAAAGAAACTTAAGGAACTATTAATCATGTCCCTCACCTGAAATATAAGCAGAACTCACTGCAATGTTTTGGTGCTGAACTGTCATGTCACACAGTGTCGATTAAGGTTTGCACTTCTACAGACAATATGGGGGATAATCTCAAAGTCCTTTATAATCAGAACTGAACTTAAAAACATTTTAAGAAGCCCTTCAAGCAATCATGAAACCTAAAAAATATACACCATTCTAACGGATCTAAGACCATATAATTAGATTTACATTATAAAAGTGTATATAACATCAAAAGTGCTCTGAATTAAGCACCATTATTTGAATTGCATATACATGAGACTTTTTAAACACAGTGACCATTTGGAAAGCTATGTTTTTTCTTGAAATAGGTATCTTGAAGGAAGTCCAAACTGTTTTTAAAGTAAACCTATATCCAATGTGCCCTCCTATTAACAGTGATACCAAAATTTTAAAACAAAAACAAGGTATGACTTCAATGTATAAGCCATTTTTTCTTTCTCTGCAAAACCTGAGCATATTTAATATCAGATGAATATGTGTGAAGTAGAAAAATAAGACTGCTGGAGTATACACTTCTGAAAGAATGGAGGGAAAAGGAAATAAACACTATTAGTTGTTAAGACTAATACTCCTACCCAAGGTAAAGTTCCTTCTTCTAATCCACACTTCCCATTTGCTTTCTCCCTGCCCCATATTTAAATTCACAGCAACTACTTCTAAGAAACATAAACTAGCAATCCAATGTTTTTAACTGTTAAGAGAAGGAAAATTCTTTTAACACGCTGTAGGATACTGAAAGCTACCAGAGAGCAAACATTTTCAAAACATTTTCAAAATTACTTGACTAACAAGTAGAATTCAAATTAGATCTTTTAACTATGCTGCAGTTCAAATATCATATAAATACCTTTACTTACCTCAAATTTTCATTAAATCTTACTGTAGCTGCACAGTGGAATATAATATTGGTAGAATCTATGATGATCTCTTTATCTTCTTCACTAAGAGCCAGTCTAGGTTGGGTGAGTTCACTGTTGATTGCTATAATTTTCTCCCTAAAATCTGGATTTTCATCTCTCAATCTGTCAAAAAGCTATCAAAGGAGAAAAACATTTTAGGGCAGCATTTTTCAACTTTCTACAATCCATCATCACCATCTTCTCCCCCAAGGATCAGTATTTTTTAGATTTCAAATATGTAAATCCTAAGGTTGCTTAAATTGCAATCATTCTGTATGGAAAATACTCTATGGGGTCCAGATTACTATCCCCATTTTACAGATGAGGAATCTGAGAAACAGAGAGGTTAAGTAACTAATCAAGGACACAGAGGTAACAGTTTGCAAAGTTAAATTTTAACTGTTTATGCCTTTGTTCATTAGACTGTATGATCCCTCAGCACAGACATAAGCAGCATATATATGCTTATATGTATAAGCATTAATGTTTAGAATGATCAGTGTTTAAATGATCAGATTTCTAAAATCCAAACTTTATCACTTTTTATTTTTGGTTGTAGTCCTCTTTAGCAGATTAGAGTAAAATGCCATTAACTATCAGTTCAGTTCAGTTCAGTTCAGTTCAGTCGCTCAGTCGTGTCCAACTCTCTGCGACCCCATGAATCACAGCACGCCAGGTCTCCCTGTCCATCACCAAATCCCGGAGTTCACTCAAACTCATGTCCACAGAGTCAGTGATGCCATCCAGCCATCTCATTCTCTGTCGTCCCCTTCTCCTCCCGCCCCCAACCTTTCCCAGCATCAGAGTCTTTTCCAGTGAGTCAACTCGTCGCATGAGGTGGCCAAAGTATTGCAGTTTCAACTTTAGCATCAGTCCTTCCAATGAACACCCAGGACTGATCTCCTTTAGAATGGACTGGTTGGATCCCCTTGCAGTACAAGGGACTCTCAAGAGTCTTCTCCAACACCACAGTTCAAAAGCATCCATTCTTCGGCGATCAGCTTTCTTCACAGTCCAAGTCTCACATCCATACATGACCACGGGAAAAACCATAGCCTTGACTAGACGGACCTTGGTTGGCAAAGTAATGTCTCTGCTTTTTAATATACTATCAAGGTTGGTCATAACTTTCCTTCCAAGGAGTAAGCGTCTTTTAATTTCATGGCTGCAATCAGCATCTGCAGTGATTTTGGAGCCCCCAAAAATAAAGTCTGACACTGTTTCCACTATTACCCCATCTATTGCCACTGTTACCCCATCTATTTCCCATGAAGTGATGGGACCAGATGCCATGATCTTTGTTTTCTGAATGTTGAGCTTCAAGCCAACCTTTTCACTCTCCCCTTTCACTTTCATCAAGAGGCTTTTGAGTTCCTCTTCACTTTCTGCCATAAGGGTAGTGTCATCTGCATCTCTGAGGTTATTGATATTTCTCCCAGCAATCTTGATTCCAGCTTGTGCTTCTTCCAGCCCAGCGTTCCTCATGATGTACTCTGCATAGAAGTTAAATAAGCAAGGTGACAATATACAGCCTTGACGTACTCCTTTTCCTATTTGGAACCAGTCTGTTGTTCCACGTACAGTTCTGACTGTTGCCTCCTGACCTGCATATAGGTTTCTCAAGAGGCAGGTCAGGTGGTCTGGTATTCCCATCTGTTTCAGAATTTTCCACAGTTTATTGTGATCCACACAGTCAAAGGCTTTGGCATAGTCAATGAAGCAGAAATAGATGGTTTTCTGGAACTCTCTTGCTTTCTCCATGATCCAGCGAATGTTGGCAATTTGATCTCTGGTGCCTCTGCCTTTTCTAAAACCTGCTTGAATATCTGGGAGTTCATCGTTCATATATTGTTGAAGCCTGGCTTGGAGAATTTTGAGCATGACTTTACTAGCATGTCAGATGAGTGCAACTGTGCAGTAGTTTGAGCATTCTTTGGCATTTCCTTTCTTTGGGATGGGAATGAAGACTGACCTTTTCCAGTCCTGTGGCCACTACTGAGCTTTCCAAATCTGCTGGTATATTGAGTGCAGCACTTTCACAGCATCATCTTTCAAGATTTGAAATAGCTCAACTGGAATTCCATCACCTCCACTAGCTTTGTTTGTAGTGATGCTTTCTAAGGCCCACTTGACTTCACATTCCAAGATGTCTGGCTGTAGGTCAGTGATCACGTTATCGTGACTATCTTGGTCGTGAAGATCTTTTTTGTACAGTTCTTCTGTGTATTCTTGCCACCTCTTCTTAATATCTTCTGCTTCTGTTAGGTCCATACCATTCCTGTCCTTTATCGAGCCCATCTTTGCATGAAATCTTCCTTTGGAATCTCTAATTTTCTTGAAGAGATCTCTTGTTTTTCCTTTTCTGTTGTTTTCCTCTATTTCTTTGCATTGATCACTGAGGAAGGCTTTCTTATCTCTTCTTGCTATTCTTTGGAACTCTGCATTCCGATGCTTATATCTTTCCTTTTCTCCTTTGCTTTTCGCTTCTCTTCTTTTCACAGCTATTTGTAAGGCCTCCTCAGACAGCCATTTTGCTTTTTTGCATTTCTTTTCCATGGGGATGGTCTTGGTCCCTGTCTCCTGTACAATGTCACAAACCTCCGTCCAGAGTTCATCAGGCACTCTATCTATCAGATCTAGTCCCTTAAATCTATTTCTCACTTCCACTGTGTAATCATAAGGGATTTGATTTAGGTCATATCTGAATGGTCTAGTGGTTTTCCCTACTTTCTTCAATTTAAGTCTGAATTTGGCAATAAGGAGTTCATGATCTGAGCCACAGTCAGCTCCTGGTCTTGTTTTTGCTAACTGTATAGAGCTTCTCCATCTTTGGCTGCAAAGAATATAATCAATATGATTTCGGTGTTGACCATCTGGTGATGTCCATGTGTAGAATCTTCTCTTGTGTTGTTGGAAGACAACACAATGACCAGTGCATTCTCTTGGCAAAACTCTATTAGCTTTTGCCCTGCTTCATTCTGTGCTCCAAGGCCAAATTTGCCTGTTACTCCAGGTGTTTCTTGACTTCCTACTTTTGCATTCCAGTCCCCTATAATGAAAAGGACATCTTTTTTGGGTGTTAGTTCTAAAAGGTCTTGTAGGTCTTCATAGAACTGTTCCACTTTGGCTTCTTCAGCGTTACTGGTTGCGGCATAGGCCTGGGATTACTGTAATATTGAATGGTTTGCCTTGGAAACGAACAGAAATCATTCTGTCGTTTTTAAGTATACTCTACCTCAAATCAGAAAAATTTTAAAAGGGAAAAAAAAGTAAGTATATTAAAGGGAAAAAAGTTTTTAAGGAAATACTATGATCAGAAGCTGGAAAAACCTGTGAAGTATCATATATATAGGATTCTAATTTGAAAATAAAAAATTCAATATTCCTTAAGTATATTTACAGGAATAAATTTAACTAGAGAATCAGTCAGATCCCAAGACAGTTATATTACGAATGTACATTCAACTGTGAGTCAAATTTAATTTTTTTACCCCAGATTTTATAGATGGGATCTCCAGATCACTGTTCTATTACACCCTGACTCTCCAATCCATTTAAAGTCCAAATTTGTAGTTTAAGCAGAGAGTCTTAAATCTGGGGCAAAAAGAAAAAGTCGATAAAACGTACATGGCACTCACTTTCACCTTCCTATATGACTTTTATTAAGTAAGACTCTTCTCCACCTTTAGCTAATGACTTCAATATTAGTTTTTATAATAACTAATAAAATACTAAGCATTTCAGATAAAATGAGTACTTTCCATGCCCTGAGAAAACAAGAAAATGACCTTTGCCTCAAGTTATTTAGATTCTTACAGGAAAAATTAAACAAGGAAACAGTTAAAATATAGTGTTATAAGTAATAAAACAGGGCTAACACAACAGTGTTATATGAGACTGTACGGGAGCAACAACTCGCCTTGCTGGGGAAGGACTTGAGATTATAAAGTAGAACAGTGTCTCAGGCAGAGAAAGTGTCACATATAACCACCTAAGAGTAACAGATCATTTATGTTTGGGAAATTAAAAATAACTCAGTAAGACTTGGCCAATGACAGGAGAAGGAATAAAGAATACAAACTCCATGTGCACAGGGTCCACATCTATTGTGCTCAGCACACAGGCCCCAGATAACAGAGTGCTGACAAACACTTGTTACGTGAATAAACTCATTAGGTGGAAAACACTGGAAGAACACCTATGGAGATGAGTTCAGTTTTGTTAATGTTGACTGTAAAGTGTCAATGAGACTCCACAGAAAATCAATGCCATAGAGGTAACTGGCTCTGTGGGTCCTGAGTTCAGGGAAGAAAGAATCAGATTACTGATTCTATAAACCACACATGTAGCCCTGGGAGAATATCACTCAGTAGCAACAGTGATGAGCACCCAAGGTCCAGACTACATGGAGCTTTTTCCAAACCTATTTTAAAATACAACAGTTCATCTCACATACAACAGAAGGTGCTGAGTAATCACCTAACTGGACCTAGTAAGAAGAGATCTAGGCCTAGGACAAATTCTGAAGAATATTTAAGGGGCTAGCAGAGAAAAAGGAGCCCAAGATATAACCAGAAAAGTACTTTTAACACACTGAATTCACTTTTTCATTCACCCAGACTGCCAATGACCTTTGATTCCTCTTCATATTAGATATCTCCACCACTACCACCAAGAATTGGTCATGCTGCTTCACAAGTTACGTCTCAAACTTGATGCTCCTCCCTTCTCTAGCCACCATGTTGTTATTCAAAGCCAATTTTTCCAATGCTTTTAACCCACTGGTACCCCAATTAGTTCCTACTTTACTAAGTCCACTAAAACCCTCTTTAATGTACTTTATTCTCTTTCCAGAATTTATTTCATGGTCAGCTATTTTAATTCAATCCTGGCCAGCAATGAGGTTTATTTTCCCAGGGACATTGCTGCATATCACTTCTCAAGCTGGGGCAACTTTAGCCCCCACAGAACATTTGCTGATGTCTAAAGACAATTTTCGGAGAAGGCACTGGCAACCCACTCCAGTACTGTTGCCTAGAAAATCCCATGGACGGAGGAGCCTGATAGGCTGCAGTCCATGGGGTCGCTAAGAGTTGGACAGGACTGAGCAACTTCACTTTCACTTTTCACTTTCATACCTTGGAGAAGGAAATGGCAACCCAGTCCAGTGTACTTGCCTGGAGAATCCCAGGGACGGGGCAGTGGGCTGCTGTCTATGGTGTCACACAGAGTCGGACACGACTGAAGTGACTTAGCAGCACCAGCAGCAGCAAAGACAATTTTGCCTTGTCACAACTGGGATGGTGAGGAAAGGGAGCTGCTGGCATTTAGTGGGCACTGGCCAAGAATGCTGACCACAATACAATGCATAGGACAGCT
Organism: Moschus berezovskii; assembly: GCF_049115385.1. NCBI lineage: Eukaryota > Metazoa > Chordata > Mammalia > Artiodactyla > Moschidae > Moschus > Moschus berezovskii. The sequence goes on from NC_142473.1 coordinate 43,421,550, forward strand.
CCCCACAATAAAGAATTAGCTGGCCTAAAATGTGAAGAGTGATGAAGTTGAGAAATTCTGCTAGAAGACAATGTCACACTACAGTATATGCCCTATGCTTATGCTCTTTTATTCCTGTTTCAAAATCATAGTAGACTCTACTTAAATGTTTAACAACTTTAAGTGTACATATTGATTTCTGATTGATATAAAAAGAACTCATTTTATTGACTTAGCAGCTATGCTATATATACGTGAGAATGCATGACCCTAGGAATAATCAGTAGGATGTGCCAGGGGGAATTAAAGGCATAAAATAAAATGACATAATTTTATAGAGTATTTTAGTCAAACATTTAGAGAAGTACTTGGGGACAAGGTCTTTTTATATAGAAAATAATAGCCATATGTTTAAACTACAAAAGTTAAATGAAATTTCAGGTTTGAGTAGAAGACAATCATTTCCTTTACAAATAAGGCTTACTGGTGAGGAAAAATTTATAAGCATTACCCTGGAGAATCCAGAGAAGATGCCCAACTCTTTCACATTTTACTTAGGCCCTCAATTCCAACTAAGACAACAGCTTCAATAATTGCTCCTATCCAATCTTTCCTAACACCGCTACACTCTCTTCCTCACCCCGCTTCTTAAAAACTCTGTAGACTATAGGTTCCATTAAAGCAAGGACTCTTACTTATTCCTGAATTCAACCCTTTATATCAAGTCAAATGCCCAGCACTGAGCAGGCACAAAAAATGTTTTCTGAAAAATAAAAAATGAGAAAGAATAAATAACCTCTCAATAGAGGGGAAAAGTGTGTTGGGAAACAATTATTAGTGGTTATACCAATTACAGGGGTTCCCTGGTGGCTCAGTCAGTAAAGAGTCTACCTGCAGCGCAGGAGACCTGGGTTCAATCCCCGGGTTGGGAGGATCCCCTGGAGATAGCAACCCACTCCAGTATCTTGTCTGGAGAATCCCATGGACAGAGGGGCCTGGTAGGCTATAGTCCATGGGTCGCAAGAGTAAGACATGACTTAGCGACTAAACCACCATACCAATTATAATTATACCAGTTATAAGTGGTTCATGATAAAATGCCAACATGAGTAAACAAAGGGCAGAGATGGCAACAAAACACACAAGCAGGCATTATTACATAAAATAGGCCTTGTGGTCTTAAAGCCCCCTTGCTGCCTCCCTTTTTGAAAGTTTTAAGGGAAGGTTTATTGCCACGCTTGGGTTCAAATTAATTTTGGATATGTGCAAACGTCAGCTCTCTCCTTAAAGCATAAAGATTTTTGCCCCTATTGGTATATCCCTAAGAATGTGCCAGAAGGCTGTCCCTAAGTCTAAGCAACACTGCACCCTCTTAATCTGCAGCAGTTCTCAAAGTGTGGTAAATTCCTAGGAGTCTCTCAGACTATTTTAGGTATTTCACAAAGTCAAAACTATTTTCATAATAAAACTAAAACATTATTTATTTTTTACTTTCATTATTTCACAAGTATAGAGAGGAATTTTCCAAAGCTACATTTGTGATGATATCATCACTCTTCCGAGATCAGACCAGATCGGGCACATTCAGGGTGGAATGGTCATAGACGATATCATCACTCTTGATGGTTAATGGAATGTGTGCTTGTACATATATTCTCTTCCTTTAAAAATGTCTCTGGTTTAGAATCTACTATGACAAATATCAAGAAGACATCTGAAACAAAACCTCACAAAAACAAAACCTTTTTGAAGTTCTCAATAACTTTTAAGAGTGTAAAGGGATCTAGAGACCAAAAGTTTGAGAATCATTGCTTTAAATAAACAGAATCTTTCAACCTATTTGGAGGATATGAAAAAATATAGCGATAAGGTAATAATACTAACTGCAACACACTGCAGTCAATATACATTATCAAATAATTTGCTCAAGAGTTACAATTAAGTCACTTGGAAAAAAGCTATAAATTATATCATGTTTTTCAAAAACATCTTTATACTAGGCTACCAAATAGTTTTAATTTTAAAATTACATTGAATACGGCTGAGTCAATCTCAGTTCAGTTCAGTTCAGTCGCTAAGTCAATCTCAGCTCTCACAAAAAAACTGAAAATGAACTTTGCACCTACCACACTTTAAGGCGGCAGATTCTTCAATGATAGTTATTATGTAGCAAGGTTTTATGGTGGTAAATACTGAAGTATTAACTCACATCTTTTTTTATTGTCTGTACAGAATCTAGCCATGAAATTAAGACACTTGCTCCCTGGAAGAAAAGCTATGACAAACCTAGACAGTGTATTAAAAAACAGAGACATCACTTCACCCAAAAACGGTCCATATAGTCAAAGCTATGGTTTTTTCAGTAGTCATGTATGCATGTGAGAGTTGGACCATAAAGAAGGCTGAGTGCCAAAGAACCGATGCTTTCAAACTGTGGTAATGGAGAAGACTCTTGAGAGTCCCTTGGACTGCAAGGAGATCAAACTAGTTAATCCTAAAGGAAATCAATCCTGAATATTCATTGGAGGATTGATGCTGAAGCTGAAGCTCCAATATTTTGTCCACTTGATATGAAAAGCTGATCTTTGGAAAACACTATGCTGAGTAAGACTAAAGGCAAAAGGAGAAGGGGGCAGCAAGGGATGAGATGGTTAGATATCATCACCAACTCTATGGACATGGATTTGAGCAAACTCCAAGAGATAGCAGAGAACAGAGCAGCCTGATGTGCTATAGTACATGGGGTCACAAAGAGTTGGACACAACTCAGAGACTGAACAACACATCTCTAGTAACCTAAACAGCCTCTAGTGTATAGCAGGACTTATATATCTTAATGGAAGGAAGGGCAAAGGGGAAGAACACAAGTGCATGGGAGTCTGTGGCAACGGGGAGAATATTAGTAGAGTATAACTACCCTTGTGAGCCATTTAGTCACTGAGTAGCCCTCAAAGAGCTAAATTCGTTTTTTAAAACTAATTCAGGGAAAAGAAGTTTTTCTAGCTGAAGTAAGGACTATTTAAAGTTTTCATGTAGAGACATGAAATAAACACTGGGAAAAAAGTAAATATTATTCTTATTCTTTAATGTCTTACTATTAGTTTCAAATAATTTATTTTTAAAAGGAAAAACTAGTATTAATTTACACCTCACTATTAAAACCCTGTGGGTCTAGAATTACCTCTTAAGGAATAAGAGGAAAATACAAACAAGAAAAACATGAATGCTTCACAAAAGAAAGAAGTTTATCCTTCTGAATCAAATTTATATTTGAATGGAAATCATTTCCAAACAATATAACACCTTGGTAAAGAAAACATCTAAATATATCAATAATTTAACCTTTTCTTAATTTATCCTAAGTCACTGTAGTGAATATTGGTGATTGTATTTTATTATAATGCTGTAATTTTAAGAAAATTAAAAATTGTATTTAACACTCCCACACTTCTGTACAGGTCTTACTCTGTATGGTGTATCTTTTCTTTTAATTGATCTTTTGTTATCATACTTTGGGCTTCCCTGATAGCTCAGTTGGTAAAGAATCCACCTGCAATGCAAGGACCCCGGTTCAATTCCTGGATCAGGAAGATCCCCTGGAGAAGGGCTAGGCTACCCAATCCAGTATTCTTGAACTTCCTTGTGGCTCAGTTGGTAAAGAATCCGCCTGCAATGTGGGAGACCTGGGTTCGATTCCTGGGTTGGGAAGATACCCTGGAGAAGGGAAAGGCTACACACTCCAGTATTCTGGCCTGGAGAATTCCATGGACTGTATAGTTCATGGGATTGCCACGAGTCGGACATGACTGAGCAACTTTCACTTTATTATACTTTATCTCTCCTAGGAGATAAGCTTCCCATGACTTCCCTAATCCATAAACTGACTCTTATTCCTGCTGTTGTTAACTCTGTTTTTCTCTGGTCTTAACCCATTTCTTTCTTGCTTTTGCCATCTTCTCTTTTAATTTTTGTGAAAAAGGCACCAGGCTTTTTGCCCTCGCCTTTGGGAAATTAAGCTATTAAAGTATCCAACTCTCAAGATTACTTTTCCCATTGAATCACAAAGCCTTCCATCATCTTTGCCTTACTTTCTCATCTACTGAGGAAATAATGCTATAAAGTAGAAAGGAATTTGTTATCAAGTCATCTACGTTATATCCAACATCTATTAGCTACACAACTTCAGATAAAATGACAACTTCTGAGACTCACTGTCCATATCTGCAAAATGGGACATATCAACATTTGGCCCTACCAGAGCATGAGCTCTAAGGTCCAATCATTAAGAGTTCACAAACACTGGCTCCAACACTAACTATATGACCTGTAGAATGGGAATAACACCAACACTTACCTTAAAGAGTTGCTGTAATAATTAAATATATACACAAAGTGTTTTGCACATAGTGCCTGGCACAAGGTAAGCACTCAATAAAGGTCAGCCACTATTAACTATGGATTTCTACTGAAAGATCAAACCAGAATGTAATACAAATTATTTCTAATAAATTATTTATTAACTCTAAGAGAGCTGTTAATCTAAAATTAATCATCATATCTTTTGATACTTCTTAGCAATTCTTTGACTGCTCAGAGTAACTCAGATGTTTCTGGTTTTGGTCTTTTGTTTTTTTAATGTAAGTCACAGTTGCCCTAGAAGGTTAAAAGGTACCAAATACCTACCTAGTAACTAAAAAATTACATAGCAACTATACCAAAGTTATTAACAACAAATGTCAGATAAATCCATTCATTTTGAGAAAATTCAAAAGCTTATGACCATGAAATAATTTTACTCCAGCTCATCTCCATTTTCTCCTTAGCGATGTTTTTCTAAAGGTTTAAATGTATGACATACTCTGTATTCTATATGACCTTTCTGTCATGTTATTAGTCAAATAAGAGTATGTGATTTTGCCACTTCCTAATACTTTCATGGGGAGCAATCAGTGCTTACAAAATTTTAACTGCTGTCAAAGTATTGTGTCTCACAGCACAGTAAGAATTAGAAAGTAACTTTTAAATATTATTATTCTGAAAATGATTTAAAGCATCTAGTAATTACAGATAACTTGCCTCAAATATTCTAAAAACACATTAAACATATAACATAAAGATACTTTAGAACTTGTTATACAATTTTATCATGGAGGAAAGCTTTTATCTCCTACTGATCAGGACTCACATTCATTTACTGCCATTTTTACAGGACTTTCTACTAATTTTTTTCAGGATACTAGGCTGTTGATGATTATAATAATATACACACAAACACACTCTTTTCTCTCTTCTTAATGACTACTTTTCATACTTACCTTGCCACTAATGACTTCTTCTACTCGCTCCTGGGGTGTCTGTCCAGCTTTCTGTCTCACCAAAACATATACTGAATTCACCTTAGGGCAAGACCTCAGCAACTTTTCCAGAAGTACCTTCCCTAGGAAACCAGTAGCTCCAGTGAGGAGGACATTCTTGCCTTCATAGTATTCCGGGATGGAAACCATTCTGATTCTAAAGAAAATATGATAAATAAGTATCAGTTCAAAGATTCATGCTAATTGTTATCTACTAAAAATCTCTTGGTATTCAAGTATTTTAAAGGACAGGCAAAAAGCCAAGATGAATGTTAACAAAAGGGAACATTAACTTTTGGCTCATTGTAGTAAGGTAGAAAGTACAACGAACTGCAACACTAGCTTCTAAACCCTGTGATTTTTCCCCTGGATCACCTCAATCAAGTCACTCACCTTCTCTGGGCCTGGGTTTCTTTAACACAGCTTGTACCAAGTGACCTCTAAAAATTCCTTCAGCAATAGGAACCGAAATCTTCACTTAAACCTCAGTTAAACTCCAAACATGAATGAATGGTATTTCTCTGTCTCCAAAAGTATTTATAACACCAAATAGAGGTCAGCAGTAAGACTCAATTGCTTAGCTTGAATAACATGGTGAGGTGTCATATTCACCTATCATCACCAGTTGAAACAAGAGGTAACACCAAGTCCTTTCTTTTATATGTCTGTAGTGATAACATAATCCAAAAGGTATTTAAGTCTCCCTTTTAAAAAAAGTCCTAGTAAGAAATATATAGGCTGAGTTATCTTCCTTACCCAAATTCCACTGAAACAGGAGAAAACAGAGTGAGTATGCTAAGAGAACGAACAAATAACTATGGTTAAGTGGAAAAACCAAGATGCAGAAAGATTCATGCAGTATGTCACTATTCAAGGTTCAAACATATTCAAAAGAATGCAATTTAGTGTTTAGCAATGCACACACATGATAATCTTTATGTGAAGTAGCTCATCGTGTCCAACTCTTTGCGACCCCATGGACTATAGTCCACCAGGCTCCATGGGATTCTCCAGGCAAGAATACTGGAGTGGGTTGCCATTTCCTTCTCCAGGGAATCTTCTCGATCCAGGGATAGAACCCAGGGCTCCCACATTGCAGGCAGACGCTTTAACCTCTGAGCCACCAGGGAAGTATGGATGCATTAGAAAGAGTGTAAACAATCAGAGAAGAGAATGAGGACCTTCGACTGTATTTGTGTTTTACTTAAGCAAAGGAATAGATACATGTATTTACCCCTAAATTTTTCACAATTATAAAAAAATAAATTAAATCTGAAAACCGATAAACAAGCAGTAAGAAAAGAAGGACGATAGGGAAAAATAAATAAATGAGGCTAAAATGACAGAGAAGTCACAGCAGAAGAAATAAAACCTAAGCAAAACAAACATAGTTCAGTTCAGTTCAGTCGCTCAGTCGTGTCCGACTCTCCGCGACCCCATGAATCACAGCACGCCAGGCCTCCCTGTCCATCACCAACTCCCGGAGTTCACTCAAACTCATGTCCACAGAGTCAGTGATGCCATCCAGCCATCTCATTCTCTGTCGTCCCCTTCTCCTCCCACCCCCAATCCTTCCCAGCATCAGAGTCTTTTCCAGTGAGTCAACTCGTCGCATGAGGTGGCCAAAGTATTGCAGTTTCAGCTTTAGCATCAGTCCTTCCAATGAACACCCAGGACTGATCTCCTTTAGAATGGACTGGTTGGATCTCCTTGCAGTACAAGGGACTCTCAAGAGTCTTCTCCAACGCCACAGTTCAAAAGCATCAATTCTTCGGCGATCAGCTTTCTTCACAGTCCAAGTCTCACATCCATACATGACCACGGGAAAAACCACAGCCTTGACTAGACGGACCTTTGTTGGCAAAGTAATGTCTCTGCTTTTTAATATACTATCTAGGTTGGTCATAACTTTCCTTCCAAGGAGTAAGCGTCTAATTTCCTGGCTGCAATCAGCATCTGCAGTGATTCTGGAGCCCAAAAAAATAAAGTCTGACACTGTTTCCACTGTTTTTCCACCTATTTCCCATGAAGTGATGGGACCAGATGCCATGAACTTTGTTTTCTGAATGTTGAGCTTCAAGCCAACCTTTTCACTCTCCTCTTTCACTTTCATCAAGAGGCTTTTTAGTTCCTCTTCACTTTCTGCCATAAGGGTGGTGTCATCTGCATATCTGAGGTTATTGATATTTCTCCCAGAAATCTTGATTCCAGCTTGTGCTTCTTCCAGCCCAATGTTCCTCATGATGTACTCTGTATATAAGTTAAATAAGCAGGGTGACAATATACAACCTTGACGTACTCCTTTTCCTATTTGGAACCAGTCTGTTGTTCCATGTACAGGAGGTAGGGAAGATGGGGCATTGAGAGAAACAAAACAAAAACAACCAAAAGAAAAGAAGTCTTCAGAGCACTCGATCCCCAGAAATAAATTTTAGGTCCCCAGGCTATCTGAATGCTGCTGGCCCTTAAAACAAATTCATACAGAGCTTTCTATAATTCCACTTGGAGAGAAAGCTCTCTTGGAAAAACAGACTTCAGAAAACTGAGAGGAAGCCAGTATCAGCTACCAAAATCAACCATTCTAGTCCTTCATAAATATGGATAACTAAGGATCATCAGATATTTAAGAAAATTAAAAAGAACCAAAATGAAAAGCAACAGAATCAATCACAAAGAACACTAAAGAAGTAAAAAATTTAAAGAAAATTTAAATTCTAATAAATACCCTCTAAGTCATTCAAAAAGAATATTGCCCATCCATCAAATAATAAACCACTATGAAAAAGGAATAGAGAATAAGAAAGCACTGGAAATCATAAAGGCAAATGTGTGTAGAAATTTCAATCAATACATAAGTAATTATCAGAATTACCAAGTGAATTTAAGAAGGTCACCAGTTTTAAAGTTTATATAGAAAACAAAAAAACAAATGTATCTCTATATACCAGCAAAACACAGGAAACAAAGTTTAAAAAAAAACAAAAAACTATACCACTTGTAATACCATACAAAAGCACAAAAAGTTATGGAAAATATCAACTAGCAATTGATAAGGATATAGAGAAACTGGAACTCATGTACTCTGCTGAAGAGAATGAAAAATGATTCAGCTGATGACAGGAAAGTTTGGCAGTTTCTCAAAAAGTTAAACACATAATTATCATGACTCTGCAATTCCACTCCTGGGTTGTTATTGTTTAGTTGCTCAGTCATGTTCAACTCTTTGCGACCCAGAGGACTGCAGCACGCCAGGCATCCCTGTCCATGACCAACTCCTGGAGCCTATTCAAACTCATGTCCATCGCATTGGTGATGCCATCCAACCATCTCATTCTCTGTCATCCCTTTCTCCTGCCCTCAATCTTTCCCACATCAGGGTCTTTTCCAATGAGTCAGTTCTTCACATCAGGTGGCCAAAGTATTGGAGTTTCAGCTTCAACATCAGTCCTTCCAATGAATATTCAGGACTGATTTCCTTTAGGATTGATAGGTTAGATCTCCTCGCTGTCCAAGGGACTCTCAAGAGGCTTCTCCAGCACCACAGTTTGAAGGCATCAATTCTGCTCTCAGCCTTTTTTATTGTCCAGCTGTCACATCTGTACATTACTAGTGGAAAAACCAGAGCTTTCACTACACAGACCATTGTAGGCAAAATAATATCTCTGCTTTTTAATATGCTATCTAGGTTTGCTGTTGTTTTTCTTCCAAGGAGCAAGTATCTTTTAATTTCATAGCTGCAGTCACTGTTCACAGTGGTTTTGGAGTCCAAGAAAATAAAGTCTGTCACTGTTTCCTCATCTATTTGACATGAAGTGATGGCCCTCCTAGATATATACCCCAAAAGAACTGCAAATAGGTACTCAAAAAAGTACATGTATACACCTGTTTACAGTAGCAGTGTTCACAACAGCCCAAAAATATAAACAGCCCAAAAATCTATCAACAAATGAATGGATCAACAAATCATGGTATACACACAGAGTCTACTCATTCATAAAAAGGAATGAAGCATACTGACATGTACTACACAATGACGATGAATCTCAAAAACATACTAAGTTTAAAAGGCCAGATATAGAAAATCAAATACTACAGGATATCATTTACATGAAATAACCAGAACAGATAATCCATAGAGACAGAAAGCACACTAGCAGTTGGCAGGGGCTGAAGGGTGAAGACAGTGGGCAATGGAGGAAAACTACTTAAGGAGCTTTACTTTGGAGAGACAGAAATGTTTAGGAACTAGACAAAGGCAGGAGCTACACAACATTGAATGGAATAAATGTTACTGAATTTTTCATTTTAAAATGATCAATTTTATATTATTTCAATTTTACCTTAATGAATTATTTTTGAAAATACCAAAAATTAGAAGTAAATGTAAAAGATACCAACTGAAAACTAAAAGATATTGAGAGAAGTTAAACAATACTTAAATAAATAGAAAGATGTGTATACTATATTCCTCAGATTCAACAAATAAACCAAAGTTTAAGCTGTTTTCGTTTAGGTATAGAAACTAAGACTCTAAAATGATACAGAAATGCAAAGGGCCAAGAGTAGCCAAGACAAGCAAAAAGAACAACAAAGCTGGAGAACTTACATTATCATGTATTAAGATGTATTATAAAGCTACAGAAATATGGTATTGGGACAAGAAAAAAAGACTACAGTATATCATACCACACACAAAAATGAATTCCAGATAGACTATACATCCAAATGTAAAAGGCAGACTAGAATAAGACATAGAACATCTCCACAACTGGGTCAGGGAAACATTTATTAAATAGGACACAAGTAGTACTAATCAATATGCTATTTAGGTTGGTCATAACTGTCCTTCCAAGGAGTAAATGTCTTTTAATTTCATGGCTGCAATCAGCATCTGCAGTGATTTTGGAGCCCCCCAAAAATGAAGTCTGACACTGTTTCCACTGTTTCCCCATCTATTTCCCATGAAGTGATGGGACCAGTATGGATGTGAGAGTTGGACTGTGAAGAAAGCTGAGCGCCAAAGAATTGATGCTTTTGAACTGTGGTGCTGGAGAAGACTCTTGAGAGTCCCTTGGACTGCAAGGAGATCCAACGCGTCCATTCTGGGTGTTCATTGGAAGGACTGATGCTAAAGCTGAAACTCCAATACTTTGTCCACCTCATGCGACGAGTTGACTCACTGGAAAAGACTCTGATGCTGGGAAGGATTGGGGTCAGGAGGAGAAGGGGATGACAGAGAATGAGATGGCTGGATGGCATCACCGACTCGATGGAGGTGGGTTTGAGTGAACTCCGGGAGTTGGTGATAGACAGGGAGGCCTGGCGTACTGTGATTCATGGGGTCACAAAGAGTCGGACACGACTGAGCGACTGAACTGAAATGAACACTAATCAAAAAGGAAAAATGTTGACAAACTGGAAACCACTAAAATTGAGTTCCTCTCACAACACTATTAATAGAGAGAAAAGGCAAACCAGGTAAAATATATTGGTAGTAGCATGCATAATGCAGTTACTACCCAGAATATATGAAGAGTTACAAATTCAGTAAAAAGAAAAGAAAAATGGGAAAGGCCTGAAGAGATAATGAAGCATGAAGGATATCTTCACTTGCTTCAGATGTTAGTCAACCAAGTCCAGGAAGCACAGTGAGCCCCAGGCAGGATAAACCCAAGGAGGAACACACTGAGACACACAGTAATAAAACGGACAAAAATTAAAGACAAACTATTAAAAGCAACAAAGAGAAAACAACAAATAACATACAAGGAAACTCCTACAAGGTTATCAGCTGATTTCTCAATAGAAACTCTACAAGCCAGAAGGGAATGGTACAATATATTTTAAGTGATGAAAGGGAAGAACCTACAAACAAGAACATTCAGCCAGACTCTAGATCAGATTTGATGGAGAAATCAAAAGCTTTACAGACAAGTAAAAGTTACCACCAAACCACCTATGAAACAAATGCTAAAGGAACTTCTTAAGACATGAAACACAAGAGAAGGAAAAAACCTACAAAAAATAAACCCCCAAACAAATGAAATGATCATACACAGAGATAATTACCTTAAATGTAAATGGATTAAATGCAACAACCAAAAGACACAGACTGACTGGGTGGATGAAAAATTTGCATGCATTCACTTCCACTTACTTACCACATCACTCTATTTAACCCCCAACTGTACGGAATTATTTTACATTGTTAGGTTAATCATTTCTCCATTATGGTTTGCAACTGTAATGATCTTTTCTTTTTTGTCTGTCTATTCATTGTGAAAACTGATAAACATCATTTATCTGAGATTATGTTACTATTACTCATTTTAATAACACTGTATCCTGACTAGTCAACAGAAAATAATAGGATTCTATATCACTAAAACTACCATTTAATAGAAAAGTCTGTAATTACTTTTTAAAACCCAGATGCACATTAGAATTACCTTGGAATTTGTTTTTATTTTAAATACAAATGCCAAAGGTATTTTTTTTTCTCCAAAGCTCCAGTTGTGATTCCAATGAGCTGCCGTGTTTAAAAACAACCAGACTATATGATGATCTTTTACTTTTATCTAGACTGTTTCACTTTTCCTATTTCGTATTTAGTACTCTCATTTCATTTAGTTTTCCAATTTCCCTCTTTTTTGTTGGTCTTTCTCAAGTTTTTATCAAGTGTAGAAAAGCGTTTGTATACATATAAAAAGAAAGAGAATATGTATAAATGTATATATTACAGAAAACTTCAAATTTTTGCTTACCTAAAAAATTAATGACATTTTGGTTCTACTTGTCTAAGTAGGAATAGAATGCCAGATTTCTAATTTATATTCACTCAAAATTTTTGATATAGTGGATTCATTCTGGCATCTAGCATTACTGCTAGAATTCTCTAGTCCAGTTATTATTTTAGAGATTTTTTTTTTTTTTAATTTGAATGAGGCTTGAAATTTTTAATCCAATTCTGAAAACATAAAGAAATACTGTGTTGTAAAAAACAAAACAAAACAGGAAACATGATATAGTATTAACTAAGATACAGATTTTATTCAAATTTCACAAAACTTTATGCTAGTGTCCACTATTTGTTTTCATACTTTATTCAAGATTCTACACTGTATTTAGTTGCAATGAGTAACTTCAGCTGTATGCAACAAATACTGATAAATTCTCTTTTCATTTTTATTCTGTTACAAATGTTTTCTACTCTTCTTTGTAACGGTTTCTTAGATACATCCATCATTTAAAAGACAATAAATTTCCAAATACAATGGGGTTTTTAAAATGTCCTTGACATTAATTTCTCATTTAAATGCTTTCTTCTTCTCTGCAATCACCCTCTGTTTTTTCCACTCTTTTTAATTTTATTGAAATTTTCAATGGTTAAATCAAAGATTTATCTGGGTAAATGTCAAACTGCACTTGAAAACATGTAGGTTATTTTCAACTATCTTTTGATATTGATTTCTAACATAATTCCACAGTGATAAAAGAACAGATTCTGTATGATTTCAATACCTGCAGACCATGAAATTTTTGTACCTTGTTTTAGATCCCTTGGTTTTAGTTCCAGTGTTTTCTGGTTTATAATCTATGGGAACTTGAACAGAAGTTGTACCCTGTTGTGTGAAAATTGTATAAATCTTAATCATGTTGAATTAGTTCACAGTGCTTTTCAAGTCTACTATATCCTTCTACTTTCCTATTTCTTCTATTAATTTTTGAGAGTCTGATATTGAAATTCCACTAAAAATCTTAATTTATCTACTTAAAAAAATAATTGTAATATATAGTGAAGCTGTATGTAAGTATTTTCTGTATTTTCCAAGTCTTCTGCAAATGTGTTATCGTACCTTAGTAATTTAAAAGATCAAAAATAAATAAATAAAAAGACTATTTCAAGACTGTGCCAAAACGAAATCTAATTAAAACTATAGGGCATTAAAACTGTCATAGGGGAGAAATGAAGAGTAATTCTGCATCAATACACCTAACAAATCTGGTAAATACTAATAACAACTACGTACTAAATATATGTTAAACAGTGTCCTGAGCACATGACCTAGAACACATTATCTAATTCTCTGAGCTTCATTTCCTTCCTGTGTAAAAATCTGTTCCACAAATATTTATTAAGCACCAACCAGATACCAGGCACCAGAAAGTTTTCCAGAGGTGTACATGTGCCTTTTAGACATTAAAAGATACTAAGCAAATTTTCCCTTTAATCACTGAGGATTTATACTTGAATACATGCTTGGCTCAACCCTAAAAAAAACACATCACAAAGCTGGTGGAGGCGATGGAATTCCAGGTGAGCTATTTCAATTGCTGAACGATGATGCTGTGAAAGTGCTGCACTCAATATGCCAGCAAATTTGGAAAACTCAGCAGTGGCCACAGGACTGGAAAAGGTCAGTCTTCATTCCAATCCCAAAGAAAGGCAATGCCAAAGAATGCTCAAACTACTGTACAATTGCACTCATCTCACACACTAGTAAAGTCATGCTCAAAATTCTCCAAGCCAGGCTTCAGCAATATGTGAACCGTGAACTTCCAGATGTTCAAGCTGGTTTTAGAAAAGGCAGAGGAACCAGAGATCAAATTGCCAACATCTGCTGGATAATGGAGAAAGCAAGAGAGTTCCAGAAGAGCATCTATTTCTGCTTCATTGACTAGGCCAAAGACTTTGACTCTGTGGATCACAACAAACTGTGGAAAATTCTGAAAGAGGTGGGAATACAAGACCACCTGACCTGCCTCTTGAGAAACCTGTATGCAGGTCAGGAAGCAACAGTTAGAACTGGACATGGGACTGGTTTATATAGGAAAAGGAGTACGTCAAGGTTGTATATTGTCACCCTGCTTATTTAACTTATATGCAGAGTACATCATGAGGAACACTGGGCTGGAAGAAGCACAGGCTGGAATCAAGATTGCCGGGAGAAATATCAATAACCTCAGATATGCAGATGACACCACCCTTATGGTAGAAAGTGAAGAGGAACTAAAAAGCCTCTTGATGAAAGTGAAAGAGAAGAGTGAAAAATTTGGCTTGAAGCTCAACATTCAGAAAACTAAGATCATGGCATCTAGTCCCATCACTTCATGGGAAATAGATGGGGAAACAGTGGAAACAGTATCAGACTTTATTTCTGGGGGCTCCAAAATCACTGCAGATGGTGACTGTAGCCATGAAATTAAAAGACGCTTACTCCTTGGAAGGAAAGTTATGACAAACCTAGATAGCATATTAAAAAGCAGAGACACTACTTTGCCAACCAAGGTCCGTCTAGTCAAGGCTCTGGTTTTTACAGTGGTCATGTATGGATCTGAGAGTTGTGAAGAAAGCTGATTTCCAAAGAATTGATGCTTTTCAACTGTGGTGCTGGAGAAGACTCTTAAGGACTGCAAAAAGATCCAACCAGTCCGTTCTAAAGGAGACCAGTCCTGGGTGTTCATTGGAAGGACTGATGCTAAAGCTTAAGCTCCAAAACTTTGGCCACCTCATGCGACGAGTTGACTCACTGGAAAAGACTGATGCTGGGAGGGATTGGGGGCAGGAGGAGAAGAAGATGACAGAGAATGAGATGGCTGGATGGCATCACTGACTCAACAGAGGTGGGTTTGATTGAACTCCGGAAGTTGGTGATGGACAGGGAGGCCTGGCGTGCTGTGATTCATGGGGTCGCAAAGAGTCGGACATGACTAAGCGACTGAACTGAACTACTTTCTTCCTAATCTATCAGGGAGGACACCCTCCCTATAAAGCCTGAACAGCCACTTTGTTAACATCAAATAACAAAAATTTTTACCAAACTTAATACTCTCTCCTTAAGAGTATAAAGACTAAGAGAGCTATAAAATGAAACTGCTTATTAGTTTGCACATGATTTTATCTTTAGGGTTTTCTTCATGGAAGAAAGAACAGATTTCCACAATTCCCCAACTTTATCACAGTGCAACCACAAACTTTACAAGCACCAAGTATTTTTACACTCTGTCTCCAGGTATTCTTGATTCCCCCACCCACCAATATACTTTACCCTTACTGGCAATACACTTTAACTTACTGGCAAAGCCAGTACAAATGAGAATTTTTTTAAGCAAAGTCTAGACTGATCACATTTTCCAGAGTCCTGTCAGTATGGCCAAAAACTACCGGAAAAGCAGAAGTCAGGAGAGAAATGCTGCCAATCCTTCCAGAACATGCAGTTTCGATTCTTACTGTGTGATTCTAATGAAATGAAAAAGATATCTAACGCTCCTATGATCCGTTGAAAAGTATCTGAAGCACTGCAAGAATGAGAAAAGCAGCAGTATTATTTCCATGTGCCTGGGCAGAGAAGCAGTGAAACATGACTCATATTTATTTTCACTCTTCTTCAGCTGTCTTAGGAAAACCACCAAGCAGTGGCAGCTGGGTATCTTCCTCAAAAAGTGCCATATCCTATGATTCAAAAGTTAAAGGGGCAGAAATCTTTCGGAAGACCAGCAAAATAATGGAACCAAATATCACAATTACTTTCAACGCTTTCTTGCTAAAGTGGGTTTTGCTAGTGGGTTTTACATTACGCATGTAAACTTATATTCAGTTCAGTCGCTCAGTAGTGTCAAACTCTTTGCGACCCCATGAATCACAGCACGCCAGGTCTCCCTGTTCATCACCAAATCCCGGAGTTCACTCAAACTCATGTCCATCGAGTCGGTAAGGCCATCCAGCCATCTCATTCACTGTCGTCCCCTTCTCCTCCCACCCCCAATCCTTCCCAGCATCAGGCTTTTCCAGTGAGTCAACTCATCGCAGGAGGTGGCCAAAGTATTGCAGTTTCAGCTTTAGCATCAGTCTTTCCAATAAACACCCAGGATTGATCTCCTTTAGAACGGACTGGGTGGATCTCCTTGCAGTCCAAGGGACTCTCAAGAGTCTTCTCCAACACCACAGTTCAAAAGCATCGATTCTTCAGCGATCAGCTTTCTTCACAATCCATCTCTCATATCCATACATGACCACGGGAAAAACCATAGCCTTGACTAGATGGACCTTTGTTGGCAAAGTAATGTCTCTGCTTTTTAATATGCTATCTAGGTTGGTCATAACTTTCTTTCCAAGGAGTAAGCGTCTTTTAATTTCATGGCTGCAACCAGCATCTGCAGTGATTTTGGAGCCCAGAAAAATAAAGTCTGACACTGTTTCCACTGTTTCCCCATCTATTTCCCATGAAGTGATGGGACCGGATGCCATGATCTTTGTTTTCTGAATGTTGAGCTTCAAGCCAAACTTTTCACTCTCCTCTTTCACTTTCATCAAGGGACTTTGAGTTCCTCTTCACTTTCTGCCATAAGGGTGGTGTCATCTGCATCTCTGAGGTTATTGATATTTCTCCCAGCAATCTTGATTCCAGCTTGTGCTTCTTCCAGCCCAGCATTCCTCATGATATGCTCTGCATATAAGTTAAATAAGCAGGGTGACAATATACAACCTTGACGTACTCCTTTTCCTATTTGGAACCAGTCTGTTGTTCCATGTCCAGTTCTAACTGTTGCTTCCTGACCTGCATACAGGTTTCTCAACAGACAGGTCAGGTGGTCTGGTATTCCCATCTCTTTCAGAATGTTCCACAGTTTGTTGTGATCCACACAGTCAAAGGCTTTGGCATAGTCAATGAAGCAGAAATAGATGTTTTTCTAGAACTCTCTTGCTTTCTCCATGATCCAGCGGATGTTGGCAATTTGATTTCTGGTGCCTCTGCCTTTTCTAAAACCTGCTTGAACATCTGGAAGTTCACGGTTCACATATTGCTGAAGCCTGGCTTGGAGAATTTTGAGCATGACTTTACTAGCGTGTGAGATGAGTGCAATTGTGCGATAGTTTGAGCATTCTTTGGCATTGCCTTTCTTTGGGATTGGAATGAAGACTGACCTTTTCCAGTCCTGTGGCCACTGCTGAGTTTTCCAAATTTGCTGGCATATTGAGTGCAGCACTTTCACAGCATCCTCTTTCAAGATTTGAAATAGCTCAACTGGAATTCCATCACCTCCACTAGCTTTGTTCGTAGTGATGCTTTCTAAGGCCCACTTGACTTCACATTAAGAGAACATAGTACAAAGCTACTGAGACTAAGATAATTTCACTTGCTAGAAGCTCAAGTCCAGGCTCTGCCAGTTTGTATCCACGAGATCCTAAGATAAACTACTACTCTGAACCCGTTCCCTTATTCATAAAAGGAGAACATGCAGGTCTCATGGGCAAAAAGAGCCTCAAATGGACACAAATAGAGAACCCCCAATCAACATAATCTGTACCTTTGTAAAATAACTGTAGTCTCTTAATAAAAGTCCTAATATTAATGAAAAGCCAATCATGTTGTCTCATTACTTTTAGAGACCCAGTTAAGATAAAATAATTAGATAAGTTGTCTCTCATTTCTACTTGTAAAAAAAAGAGTTATTTAAATAGACAAAGCAATCAAAGTGAGAGATTGGGATATTACAAAACCAAGAAAACTGTAAAAATCTGCCCCCAAAAAGTAGCTCTTTAGTGCCAAGAAATGGGAGTTCCTTTGCCTATATTAAAGCTAAGAACAACTCAAATTAAAATTTTAACACATTTCAACTAGTTGTTTCAGACACTTGCTAAGCAGAAAGACAAATGTGAACAGTACTTGCAGATTAGGATATGGTGAGAGGAAGGAACAAGGTGGATCCATGGGCTTGAAGTAAAGTTTTATAGAGACTCACCAGTGATAAGAAAAATAAATAATAAAGGCAAGACAGGAAAAGGAGAGATTAAGCACAGAAAGCTGTATCTCTCATGCTTTCAGATATAATTTCCTACAAGTCTTCTTAATAATTTTTCTTGCTTAATGCATGAAGACTCTTAACAGTTAAAACTCAAAGGCTGTAGACTTTACCAGTATTTCCCTGAAGGCCATTTCCAGAGGCACCCAACAAAGAGAATGAGAAAGGAAAAGGTCTACTGTCAAACTCAGAATTTGACTCACAAGGCCACCAAGGTGGACTTAATTATTACCATTATCAGTTTAAATAAAAAGACAACATTCTTGGGTTAAGAAGTAAACACTTATCAAAGGTTAGTGGATTTATTTCCAAGTCTACTCTACCCGATCCACTGAAAGACTTTCTCTAAATATAATTATTTATTGGAATAAATTTTAAAAAAACCCTCAGGGTAGTAGAGGTAATAAGATAAGGCAGACAAGAAGCTCTGCGAGCATAAGGTCTTGCTTAAGATTGATAACAAAATTCAAACATGTTTCTACAAACACCTGTAACAATATATACAAATATATATAAATACTACATACTACACATAATTACCTTTGAAAAACAGTGAGTTTTGTGTAATGGGGCATGGGCTCAGAAATTTGTACTCCCAAATTGTCACTAATGGCACATGGATTACTTTGAGCTGAAGGAAGTGAGATCTAACATAGGCAGAAAGAATTCTTCTCAGACTTTCCCTCATTTGATTAAAAGCAGAAACTTCCAAGAAATGAGGGTTGCCAAAATGAGGACTCTCTGGGTGAGTTCTATGGTGATAAAGAAAATGGAAAGTTAGCACCAAGATGCAAAAACTTTACTAAAATAACCTATATCTTCTATTAATTTTCCCACATATTTACCTCGCAACAATATGTTGCCCCTAAAGTCCAAACTCTTTTCTGTCTAGTCACGTCGCCATAATTTATAACCCTTTTTAATACGGTATATAAGCTCTCAAGTCTCAAGGTGAAAACCACCTCTTTTGGGGTCTTCACTTTTCTGTGATGCCCTTATGCAAGTTTAAAAAAACATATGTATGCCTTTTCACAAACATATGGGAGTATGTGAAGGCTGTATATTGTCACCCTGCTTATTTAACTTATATGCAGAGTACATCATGAGAAAGGCTGGGCTGGAAGAAGCACAAGCTGGAATCAAGATTGCCGGGAGAAATATCAATAACTTCAGATATGCAGATGACACCACCCTTATGGCAGAAAGTGAAGAGGAATTAAAAAGCCCTTTGATGAAAGTGAAAGAGGAGAGTGAAAAATCTGGCTTGAAGCTCCACATTCAGACAACTAAGATCATGGCATCCGGTCCCATCACTTCATGGCAGATAGATGGGGAAACAGTGGAAACAGTGTCAGACTTTATTTTTCTGGGCTCCAAAATCACTGCAGATGGTGATAGCAGCCATGAAATTAAAAGACGCTTACTCCTTGGAAGGAAAGTTATGACCAACCTAGACAGCATATTAAAAAGCAGAGACATTACTTTGCCAACAAAGGTCCATCTAGTGAAGGCTATGGTTTTTCCAGTGGTCATGTATGGATGTGAGAGTTGGACTGTGAAGAAAGCTGATTGCCAAAGAATTGATGCTTTTGAACTGTGGTGTTGGAGAAGACTGTTGAGAGTCCCTTGGACTGCAAGGAAATCCAACCAGTCCATCCTAAAGGAGATCAATCCTGGGTGTTCATTGGAAGGACTGATGCTGAGGCTGAAACTCCAATACTTTGGTCACATGATGCGAAGAGCTGACTCACTGGAAAAGACCCTGACACTGGGAAAGATTGAGGGAAGGAGAAGGGGATGACAGGGGATGAGACGGTTGGATGGCATCATCGACTCGATGGATTTGGGTTTGGGTGGACTCCGGGAGTTGGTGATGGACAGGGAAGCCTGGAGTGCTGTGGTTCATGGGGTCACAAAGAGTCAGACACAACTGAGCGACTGAACTGAACTGAACTGATGCCTTTTTTATTAATCGGTCTTTTGTCATTCTGATTTGCAAGCCTCAGTAATAGAGCACAAAGGAATAGAAGAAAAGTTTTTCCTCCCCTACATAAGCTATTAAAAAATTAAGTCTCTAGTGAGGCCATTTTCAGTATTCTATTGAATCTGGTCCTGTTACTGTTTCCTGATAAGTAAGTTAGGCTCACTTTTGGAACAATCCTTTCAGACAACCCAATGCCATAATGCAGTAGGGACCTGAGTCCGGCAGGGTTGGGCTAGAATCTAGATGCACCCATTTATCTTGGGGGTGAGCTTACTTATCTGTTTGTTTCTGCAGTTTCCTCATCTCTAAAAACATACAGACAGCAAATATACCTACCACCCTTCACTTCATAGCGTTTGTGTAAGGATTAAGGCTGGGCACATAATTACATTTCTGTATTCATCTTGCCAAATTCAGACTTAAATTGAAGAAAGTAGGGAAAACCACTAGACCATTCAGGTATGACCTAAATCAAATCCCTTATGATTATACAGTGGAAGTGAAAAATAGATTTAAGGGACTAGGTCTGATAGATAGAGTGCCAGACGAACTATGGACGGAGGTTCGTGACATTGTACAGGAGACAGGGATGAAGACCATCCCCATGGAAACAAAATGCAAAAAAGAAAAATGGCGGTCTGGGGAGGCCTTACAAATAACTGTGAAAAGAAGAGAAGCAAAAAGCAAAGGAGAAAAGGAAAGATATAAGCATCTGAATGCAGAGTTCCAAAGAATAGTAAGGAGAGATAAGAAAGCCTTTCTCAGCGATCAATGCAAAGAAATAGAGGAAAACCACAGAATGGGAAAGACTACAGATCTCTTCAAGAAAATCAGAGATACCAAGGGAACATTTGATGCAAAGATGGGCTTGATAAAGGACAGAAATGCTATCGACCTAACAGAAGCAGAAGATATTAAGAGGAGGTGGCAAGAATACACAGAAGAACTGTACAAAAAAGATCAATATGACCCAGATAATCATGATGGTGTGATCACTCACCTAGAGCCAGACATACTGGACTGTGAAGTCGAGTGGGCCTTAGAAAGCATCACTACGAACAAAGCTAGTGGAGGTGATAGAATTCCAGTTGAATTATTTAAAATCCTGAAAGATGATGCTGTGAAAGTGATGCACTCAATACGCCAGCAAATTTGGAAGACTCAGCAGTGGCCACGGGACTGGAAAAGGTCAGCTTTCATTCCAATCCGAAAGAAAGGCAATGCCAAAGAATGCTCAAACTACCGCACAATTGCATTCATCTCACACGCTAGTAAAGTCATGCTCAAAATTCTCCAAGCCAGGCTTCAGCAATACGTGAACCGTGAACTTCCAGATGTTCAAGCTAGTTTTAGAAAAAAGGCAAAGGAACCAGAGATCAAACTGCCAACATCCGTTGGATCATGGAAAAAGCATGAGAGTTCCAGAAAAACATCTACTTCTGCTTTATTGACTATGCCAAAGCCTTTGACTCTGTGGATCACAATAAACTGTGGAAAATCCTTGAAAGAGATGGGAATACCAGACCACCTGACCTGCCTCTTGAGAAACCTGTATGCAGGTCAGGAAGCAAGTTAGAACTGGACATGGAACAACAGACTGGTTCCAAATAGGAAAAGGAGTACATCAAGGCTGTATATTGTCACCCTGCTTATTTAACTTATATGCAGAGTACATCATGAGAAATGCTGGGCTGGAAGAAGAACAAGCTGGAATCAAGATTGCTGGGAGAAATATCAATAACCTCAGATATGCAGATGACACCACCCTTATGGCAGAAAGTGAAGAGGAACTAAAAAGCCTCTTGATGAAAGTGAAAGAGGAGAGTGAAAAGGTTGGCTTGAAGCTCAACATTCAGAAAACAAAGTTCATGGCATCTGGTCCCATCACTTCATGGGAAATAGACAGGGAAACAGTGTCAGACTTTATTTTTCTGGGCTCCAAAATCACTGCAGATGGTGATTGCAGCCATGAAATTAAAAGACGCTTACTCCTTACAAGGAAAGTTATGACCAACCTAGATAGCAAATTAAAAAGGAGAGACATTACTTTGCCAACAAATGTCCATCAAGGCTATGGTTTTCCCAGTGGTCATGTATGGATGTCAGAGGTGGATTGTGAAGAAAGCTGATCGCCAAAGAATTGATGCTTTTGAACTGTGGTGTTGGAGAAGACTCTTAAGAGTCCCTTGGACTGCAAGGAGATCCAACCAGTCCATTCTAAAGGAGATCAGTCCTGGGTGTTCATTGGAAGGACTGATGCTAAAGCTGAAACTCCAATACTTTGGCCATCTCATGTGAAGAGTTGACTCATTGGAAAAGACTCTGATGCTGGGAGGGATTGGGGGCAAGTGGAGAAAGGGACGACAGAGAATGAGATGGCTGGATGGCATCACCGACTCGATGGACATGAGGCTGAGTGAACTCAGGCAGTTGGTGATAGATAGGGAGGTCTGGCGTGCTGCAATTCATCGGGTCACAAAGAGTCGGACACAACTGAGTGACTGAACTGAACTGAACTGATTCATCTTTCGTCTACTTCTTTGGCAAAGATTTCTCAGTAGAGTCCCTCAACAATTAGTCTGATCTATAATATTTCAGTCTAAAAAATGTTAATTTATCTTTTTTCCCCGCAAATAATCATTTACATATGAGTATAATTTTTAGACTAGGAAAAAAATTATATTACCGTAGTAAAAGTGCAAGTGAAGTCACTCAGTCATGTCGAACTCTTTGCGACCCAGTGGACTGTAGCCTACCAGGCTCCTCCATTCATGGGATTCTCCAAGCAAGAATACTGGAGTGGGTTGCATTTTCCTTCTCCAGGGGATCTCCCAGCGCAGGGATCGAACCCAGGTCTCCTGCATTGCAGGCAGACACTTTACCCTCTGAGCCATCAGGAAAGCCCAACTCATAGCTAATTTATCTCTGGATTATATACTATTATAGTCACATGCACATAAACTCACTTTTTAATTCTGAGAAGTAAATTAATGATTTTAGAAGGTTTAAACTAAACCTCTGAGGACTAAAAAATGGAAGAGGTCGTTCAGCTTACATCAACGTGAAACACAGATTCATGATTAATTTTAAAGGCCAAGATGTAATATACTGTATGATAGACCACCTTTTTTGGAAAAGAATGGAAAAATGAATGCATATGTTTACAAATAAATGGATTTTTCTAGCAAAAAAGGCCAAAAACTTGATAATAACGGTTGCCTCTGGGAGGGAGAACTGGATAACTCAGGAAGAGAAATTATGGACATTTGTTTTTCACTATATATCCAGTGCATGAGTTATGTATTTTTAAAACCAACTATTTTTGTAAAATAGAAAAATCAGAAGGTACCCAAAAAATTTGAAAGAGTATATTTTCCCATCAATTAGCCAGTCTCCATTATCTTTTGTCCTCTAACAATTTACAAACTCCCTTTCAGCTAAGAAGAAAAAAAAGTTTGAAAAATCTTTTTAAAGTGAAAATATAAGAGTATGATTGTGTAAAGATACACAGTATTTACCTTTCTTCTGGTAATCTTTATTACCTGAGCTTTTCCTTTTTTTCTCATTTATTTTTGGCTGTGCACATTTTCATTTATTTTGGTCTTTGCTGCTATGTGAGTCTTTCTCTAGTTGCGCTGTGTGGGCTTCTCACTGCAGTGGCTTCTCTTGTTGTGGAGCACAGGCTCAATAGTTGTGGCACATGGGGCTTAGCTGCTCCGCAGCATGTGGGATTTTCCCAGACCAGAGATAGAACCAATTGGTGGGCAGATTCTTTACCACTGAACTAATGGAGGGAAGCCCTCCATTTCTTTATTAGATGGAAAACCTACTAGATTAAAAACCAGAAGGTGTTTTAACTGCGAAACTGCTGTTTAACAAGATTTTAACAGGCTGGATTTCCTAAATGGAATGTGAGAAATTCTTCCCCCATCAGGATAACGTTGATCTTTGGATCAGATATCCCTCTCTCCCATCTCCTGAGAGGACCTCTACATTCATATGCTTACCAAGGAATCAAGTACACAAAAGTACCAAATACTGCAGTGAAGGTCTGCAGTGAGATTGGCTCTACCTGTATGTTTTTTCTGTAACAGTATTTACTGAACACAAACAGTAAAAGCTGACAAAAGATAGTTGTAGTTCTAAGTTTTAGCTGCTATAAATTTGTTTAGAAAAACTAAGCACTGAATACGAAAGTCTCTAGACAATGTCCAAACATTCATTCCAGCTTCCTATAAATTTCCACCTACAGTTATACCTTAAAGTAGGATCTGTTTAGCTGTCTTCCTCTTAAAAACTGACTCCTCTGTGCCTCTAACATGTAACTAACCCAAAGTAAATAAACTACCAATGGAGACAGTGGGGAAAACAAAGAATAATCTACTTCATCTATCTTTTCACGGGGAGTCAGTCACTGATTGACTACCAGTCAGGGACAATTCTGTGCTTAACACAGTCACATCCAATGCTGTTTTGTCACATCATCCTACACCTCTAAGCCGGAGGACAACTTGGCAGGAGTACTGAAGGAAACTCAAGCAGCAGTAGATAGAACGCTGAGCTAAATGGCCTTTTAATATCCTTAGATTCTATGACTGAAAAACAAAACCACAACAAAAAAAACTTCAAATATTCTTAAATGGGGGGAATTAATTCCAAAATATTTTAAACCAAGAGCTGGCAAAGGTTTTCTGTAAAGGGTCAAGTAATAAATATTTTAGGCATGTGGGCCATACAATCTTAGCAGCAACTACTCAATTCTGCCATTTGTGGCACAAAATCAGCCATGACCAGTAAGCAAATACACATGGCTGTGTTCCAATAAAACTTTACTCACAAAAACAGGAAGACAGTTCGTAGGTCATAGTCTGTCAACCCCTGTTCTTTCTAAATAAAGATTCTGAATATTTCACATTCAGAAAAATGAACTAAGAAAGGTATCAATGGGAAACCAGCACAGTCTAAATATTCAATGCCTATGACTCCACTATTACTAGAATTAATGTGCATATCACTAAAATGGACAGTAAATATTCGATTGTTACATCTTTAAAAAAAAATCAATAAATGAATGACAGGCTTCATTTATACAGATATGCCACAAACTCCATGCAAAACAAAGACATGACTGATAGCCTTTTTTAAGACAGACTAAAAATATATTTATTTTTAAAAGGGAAGTCCATTAAGTTGTTCAGGGCTGAAGCCTGGGCAAGACTGTTTTGGAGAAAAGGCTACAAATGAAGAAGAGCAGAGAGTATACAATCCAGTTGTAGACTCAGAAACCCTAGACCACTACTATGTTCAAAAAAATCTTGATACAATAATCAAAAAATAACACAGAAGGTAAAGAGGTCAAGAGCTAACCTCAACACCGTGGAAGATATAAAGTTTGTTTATATTCTATGTAGAGCACAGGCTCAATAGTTGTGGCACACCGGATTTAAGTAATAGGTCTAAAAATACCTATTCTTTTCTACATAAAAGTATTACATGGCTAAAGGAATGGGACTGGAAGCAGAAAAGAGACTAAGCACATAGTAAATATTACCTGAGTATGAAAATTCCCCCAAAAGCTACACTGAGTTACAGTGAAGACAATGCAGATAGCCCATATACATACTTCTGCTTCTTCCTTATTGTTTTTCCATTTCATTTGCTTTTCCACTAAAAGGGAAATTGAGATTAGGTATCTGTAACTGCTAGGAATTAATATCTTTCTAATCCAGAAGTTCATGAACAGGATTGCACGGAAGCGGGTATCCAAGGAAACTTAGTTTCATGAAAAATACTTTTCTGAGTGTGTATATATATGTGTGTGTACAAGTGTGCAATCCCATGCTTATATCTCTACATTATTCTAGAGGAAAAAATCCACTGCTTTTATCAGATTCTCAAAAGGGTCAATAAGTCTAACAGTAAAAAACTACTATCAAATTTTATGTATACTATGTGTGTATGCTAGAGGGAGGAGGACCTAAAATGCAGAGAACAGATATTCTTCAAGGTCACTGATTAAAAATTCTGTTCACATCTAATCTGGAGTGAAAAGTGAAAGTGTTAGTCACTCAGTCATAACCAACTCTTTGTGACCCCATGGTCTGTCCATGGAAGTCTCCAAGCAAGGATACTGGAGTGGGTTGTCATTCCCTTCACCAGGGGATCTTCCCGACCCAGGGATCAAACCCGGGTCTCTGTATTGCAGGCAGATTCTTTACCATCTGAGCTACCAGGGAGGCTGGAGTAAAAATGTGTAAACAGTTAAAACGTAATTATACCGATCTCTCTCGAAGCCTGTTGTGGACTGAATTGTGTTCCTCCTAAAAAAAACATGTTAAAATTCTAATCCGTAGGATTTCGGAATGTGACTTATTTGGAAACAGGGTTGCTGAAGTATAATTGGTGAAAGTCACTCAGTCATGTCTGACTCTTTGCGACCCCACGAACTATACAGTCCATGGAATTCTCCAGGCCAGAATACTGGAGTGGGTAGCCTTTCCCTTCTCCAGGGGATCTTCCCAACCCAGGGATCGAACCCAGGTCTCCCGCATTGCGGGCAGATTCTTTACCAGCTGAGCCACATTAGTTAAGGCAAATGATATAACACTGGAGCAAAATGAGTCTCTAATTCAACATCACTGGTGTCCTTATAAGAGGAGATGCATTTGAAGACAGAGATAAACAGGGAGAACTCCACCTAATAACAAAAGCAAAATTGGAGTTACACATTGGAGCTACAAGCAAAGGAATACCAAAACTGCTAAGAAAAAATTAGTGAGAGGCAAGGAAGGACTCCCTTACAGGTTTCAGACAGACCATGGATTTTGGACTTCTAACCTCCAGAACTGTTAGACAATAAATTTCTGTTGTTTTAAGTCACCCAATTTGTAGTACTTTGTCACAGCAACCCTGGGAAACTAATAGAAGGCCAAATATCATAGTAACTAAAATTAAAGTGCAGAACAAAAGGCTTTCTAAAGATGAGCATGTGTCCTTATGACCTAATAAACACATCATGGGCACTTTCCAACAAACATGACAGTTTCAATTACCAAAACACATTCTACTAAATAGTTAAGAGATGGAATGGCTTTTCTAAATGGGTACAGGAAAGAACAGAAGAAAAAAGTTTTATGTATCAGAGGTTAAACACCAACATAAAGTTAAAGATCAGATTCCAGAACAAATCAGTGGGATATACCACTGACTGTACATCTAAATACTTTATACAGATAAATACTGTATACTGATAAATTTCAGTATACAGAAACAGATTCAGGCAAGGCAGTGTTCTAATTATCTACTGCTATGTAACAAAATCACACTAAAACTTAATGTCTTAAAACAATAATCTTTTTTTTTCTCTCACTGTATCTCAAAGTTAGGAATTTGGAAGAGCTCTAATAAGCAGTTTTAGTTGAACAGTTCCAGCTCCTGCTGTTAGAGTCATACAGTCTGTCCATATGAGGCAGTCTGGGATAGCAAGGCAATCTCAAGCTATACAGCTTAAATGCTGCTGAAGACTTCAAGACCAGTATTTTGTTGAGTTGGATAGGGAGCTCACCTTTTCTGATCACACCTTATTGCTCACGAGTGAATCACATGATCACCCAAATTCAACGGAAAGGGACATAAAATGCCACCTCACGATGAGAGAATAATCAAGGTCACACTAAAAGAACATATGAAAAGGAAGATATTGTTACAACTACCTTCAGAAAATACAATCTGCCAGAGAGAATATGGTAAAGTGACTGATTATTACTCTTGAAATGGTCAACCATTTGAAACTGTCCCATAGGTTAACAAACTGATGACTAAAAGAAATTCTTGAGCTTGTCTTACAGAACAGCAACTAAGGGAACAGCTGATTAAAAACCCTCTGTTTGGAATCTGCTTCCATCGATCAAATTCATCTTAATTATTTCTTCTGACTCTTTAAACACCCCCTACAGATATACCCATGGCTGGATGGCATCACCGACTCTGTGGACATGAGTTTGAGTGTACTCCGGGAGTTGGTGATGGACAGGGAGGCCTGGTGTGCTGTGATTCATGGGGTCGCAGAGAGTTGGACACGACTGAGCGACTGAACTGAACTGAACTGAACAGATAAACCACTGTAGAATGGTTCCCTACAGTATCAGGGGCTTATGCTGCTTTTCAGAAACATGCAGTCAGCTCTTATCCAGTTTAAGCTGGCTAAGATTTTTGGTTGGGACCACTGACACTAAAACTGGGCCTATGCAAGTGTCCAACAAATGATGTCAGAGGGCTCAAAAATCCACCCTCAGATCATGCTAAGTGCCTCCAGTTTTGAACACACATCTCAAGAAGCAGCATGTAACTTAGATACACCTGCAAAGAATACTGATTACCTCGGCTTTTCCATACCAGAATTCACCTTTCCCCATGCCTAATACCACCCTGCTTCTTTATTCCATAAAGACTGCAACCCCCTTGCCTTCAGGGAAGCGAATCTGAGATCTGTTCTCCTACCTCCTCACTTGGCTGCCTCCTGAATAAACCCTTCATCTACTGCAAAGCTTTGGGTCTGTTGCAAGCATTTTGGCCTACTGCACATAGGGCAAGTGAACCTGGTTTAACAACACATTTTATCCATGTCTGACCTATTTCATAGGAAATACTTAAGCCTTTTAAAAACATGGCCCATGGGTCTTATTTTAAAGTACAGATGATTCTTGAACAACACAGGTTTAAACTACATGGGTGCAATTATGCACAGATTTTTTTTAATAAATGCATAGTACAGTACTATATAACACAGTCGGTTGAACCTGAGGATGCAGAACCATAGAGTGCTGTTTCGTAGTCACTCAATCGTGTCTGATTCTTGGCAACCCTGCAAAGACTGTAGCCCACCAGGTTCCTCTGTCCATAGGGATTCTCCAGGCAAGAATACGGAGTGGATTGCCATGACCTCCCCCAGGGAATCTTTCCAACCCAGGATCGAACCCAGGTCTCCCACACTGCAGGCAGATTCTTTACCGTCTGAGCCACCAGGAAAGCAAGCCCATAGATACAGAGGGCCAACTGTAAAATGACACAGATTTTTTGACATCCCTGAGGACCGGCAAACCTAACACCCACTGTTGCTCCACAGTCAACGGATTTTGCCTAACAAATAATCTCACTCACTTAATAAAAGTTTCATTTTCCCATATTCACTTAACTGTGAACGTCTAACGAAGATTTCTACTTGAAGTTGACATACTTGCAGCCAAAAACAACCCAATTCATTCTAGTTAGACTATTAAGAGGCCTCATATTGTAAGTGAGCGTATATTTTCTTTTAAAATTTTTGATAGACGCTCATCTAGAGGCATACTGGGAACCACTAACGTCTTTTTACTATATTTTAATAAGTCTAAAATCTTTATTTATATAAAGATTAACTTAAAAAATAACTTTAAAAAAATAACTCTAGAGTCTTAAGTGTTTTTTTCTTAAGACTCAACATAAACGAAACCTCCTCTGAAAGTGAGCTGTAAACAACAAAAAAGGCTAAAATCCAAACTCAAAATGTACAAGTTGATAAGAATAGTGGGTTCCTTTTTCCTTTCAAAAATTAGGGCTTACAAAGCATTTTTCCCACAAACAAAAGAGTAGCTCTAGCATCTTGGTTTTCAATAAAAGATGCTAGTGTCTAACCCTGTTGTAAGCACCCATTGAAGTAAATATAATGGCCACTCTGTTTGCCTACACAGATATTGATGCCAATATTTAACTCTCTATATCCAATTTTCCCCAATGTCTAGGATACGTCTCAGTAAGGAATCTCAGTAGGTTCATCAGTCTTTAGGGCACTACACAACTATTTTGAATACTGACATTGCTCTGTAAGCAGGGCACTTTAGCAAGTTAAAATACCTATTATCCTGGAAAATTATACATTAAGAAAAATCAGACTCATAATTCCTTTGAGTGACATTAAAAAAACACAAAAACATCTTTAAATATCAAGTTTTACTTCATCAGAGAGGAAATGTTAATTCTACAGCATTAAAATTACCAGCTGATAAGAAAACTTAAACTTTTTAGCAACGCCCGTTTTCCTTTCTGTCCTTAAGGTCTGTACCAGTAGGGTAACGTCTCTACCATAAAGCCTACAGAAAAAGGACTGTGCTCTTGTTAACACGTTGGTCAAAAGCAATTCCACTGCGTGCAAAAACATGCATTCAATTCCATTCTGGGAGAAAACAACTCTTAAAAAATAATCTCCAAAGTCACACATGATTTTTCTTTAGATCAACAATTGTGCTCAGGCTCTCCTTACCTTAATAAAAATATTTTCATGTTAAGAGATGTAATTTCCATCCTAATACTTTCAAACTCAGAAAAGTAAAATACCATATACAAAAGTATCCTAATATTTCAAGTGTATTACCAAAGATAAGACTTCTTAAACATCTACAAAAGAAAAGAGAAATCAAAATATCCTATTTTGCTTAAAAATTCATGAAAGCTGTCCATCTGATTTCACAATATACCTAAAATTAATATAAAAATATTTCACTCTTTTCCTCTCTGGCTGCTTTAGATCAGCAACCATCATGAATGAAACAGTAATTCTCCAGACCAGAAAGTTCATGACCTACCAAAAACAAGTTGTCATCAACATCCTTTACCCTGGGAAGGCAAAAGAAGCTAAGATAGAAATTTAGGTAAAACTAGCCAAAATGTCGGAGAAGGCAATGGCAAGCCTTCGGACACGACTGAAGTGACTTAGCAGCAGCAGCAGCCAAAATGTACAAGACCACACCAGATGTCATCTTTGAATTTGGATTCAGAATCCGTTTTGGTAGTGGCAAGACAACTGGCTTTGGCAGGTTTTACTATTTCTTAGATGACAGAAAGAAAAATGAACCCAAACATTGACGTGCAAGATATGGCCTGTATAAGAAAAGACCTCAAGAAAAAAGAAAAAGGAATGAAGAACAGAATGAAGGAAGTCAAGAGGACTGCAAAGGCCAACGTTGGTGCTGGCAAAAAGTGAGCTGGAGACTGGACGACAGAAAGAGTAAAGATTCTGCAGTGACTGTGCAAATTTTTCATGAGATGATTAATAAACTGAGAATGTTTATGTGAAATAAATATATATATATATATATACTTCAAATTATTCAGTAAAACTAACTTTAACAAGAAAATGTTCCAGGTATACCCTGATCATTACATGTAGACTACACGCAAGTTTATCCAAAAGACTGATTCAGGCAGATTACTAATCATGTACCCTGCTGCTGCTGCTGCTGCTAAGTCACTTTAGTCGTGTCCGACTCTGTGCGACCCCACTGACGGCAGCCCACCAGGCTCCCCCGTCCCTGGGATTCTCCAGGCAAGAACACTGGAGTGGGTTGCCATTTCCTTCTCCAATGTGTGAAAGTGAAAAGTGAAAGTGAAGTCGCTCAGTCGTGTCTGACCCTTAGCGACCCCACAGACTGCAGCCAACCAGGCTCCTCCATCCATGGGATTTTCTAGGCAAGAGTACTGGAGTGGCTTGCCATTGCCTTCTCCGATCATGTACCCTATGTGGTCTAAATTTAAAGATATCAAAGCCTATTCACGAAGATTAGCAATTTTAAGAACAAGTTCACAGAATCAGATATTTCACTGGTTATAGAAGTAGTCAGACTTTGTTTAAAAGAGTTTATATCCAGTCTGATTACAATAGCAAATGTCCTTAAGGATGTAAAAGTGCTTTGAAGCTCCTGCTATATGCTGTATTTCCTGTTTCTCTTGTGTCACTTTCTTATGAAGCCTTCTCAATCTGTTCCCAAGGCTGAACTTAAAAACAGGCTCTACTCAGCCAAGGCAGCATTTTCCAAATCGTGGACTGGGAAACTGTACACTTTAGCCCTAACCAGAAGAGTTACAAAATACATTAGCATATCAAAGACCTACAAAATGTTCTGAGGTAAAGAAACTCAGCAGACATCTTTAAAAGCCTGGCCTTTCACAAATTTCCAAACACGGCTAAGAAAGCAAAGTGCCTGAGAAACTCGCTGATTACCATACCAGCCTTCTGAGGTAATGACTGTACAAACATGAGCCAAACCTTCCACGAACTACAAATGATTTAGAAAGCATGACCTTCCACTGATCCTCAAGAGTACTTCTGAATAAACTATAAAGCCAGTTATTAAGAGTTGCAAAAATGAGTCTGCTATTCAGTTCAGTTCAGTTCACTCGCTCAGTCATGTCCGACTCTTTGCGACCCCATGAATCACAGCACGCCAGTCTTTCCTGTCCATCACCAACTCCCAGAGTTCACTCAAACTCATGTCCATCAAGTCGGTGATGCCATCCACCCATCTCATTCTCTGTCGTCCCCATCTCCTCCCACCTTCATGGAAGTAATAATAACTTCTCTCATCTTGAATGTCAATGATTCCCGCAGTCTCAAGTTTTGGTTAGGAAGCTTCCAGTAAGGTCTTAAAACAACTTAACCCCACAACGAAGTCTCTTCTCAAAAATCTTTTCCTGGTCTATCTTTAAAACTTTCCAGGTTCTGCTCTCTGATGACTAGGGGGTAGGGTGAGGGAAGCTGGGGGCGGGGGTGGGGGTTGGGGTTCAAGAGGGAGGGGATATATGTATCATTACGGCTGATTAACGTTGCTGTATGGCAGAAACCAACACAACATTGGAAAGCAACTATCCTCCAATTTTGCAAAAAAAAAAAAAAGAACTTTACCAGGTTCATATGTACAGCTTGCAACAAAATGCTATAAAGCACAGAAAGATACAGAAAAAAGGAGGGAAATGTTTGATGATTTTGTGGATTCTTATCTTTTTCTAGCTCTGAAAGTGACTTAATGCTTCTAAGAAGCCTACCCTAGTAAGCCTTGTAACCATAGGTTATTGTGCTAAAGATGGGATTAGAACACATACAGCAAAGTAAAAATATTAGAGTTTAAAATTTCAGAGAATTCTTGGTCAATTTATCAATTGGGAATCAAAGTCACAACACTAAAAACTCTAGTGTTAAGATATTTCCTTCTCCAGAAACTGAGATCCAGAATGAAAAGAGTCAAGAAAATAAGAGCAACACTGCACCTGACCTTGGGCAAGTCAATTAACTGCTCTGATCATTCACAGAATTTACTGAACAGGAGGCTAAACCACTGGTGGATAAATCCTCTTCTAGTTCTCAAAGTCTAGATATTACCATGTATTAGAAGACGCTGCTGTGCTGCTGCTGCTAAGTCACTTCAGTCGTGTCCGACTCTGTGTGACCCCATAGACGGAAGCCTACCAGGCTCCCCCTTCCCTGGGATTCTCCAGGCAAGAACACTGGAGTGAGTTGCCATTTCCTTCTCCTAGAAGACGCTATTTCCCAGTAATACATTAGATACTCAGAAAATTATTAACTCAAATGGGTCACAAGGGTTATCACTTTAAAGTCATACACCCAATATTCACTGATCTTCAAACAATCCACGCTCTGCTCTGCAGAGTCAAATGTCCCATTTAGTAGCTAACTGATCTGCTATCTCATAAGGATTCTGCTCATGCTAATACCCATAATTATGATTATATTGGGTTAGCCAAAAAGTTCACTCAGATTTTCCCGTAAGGTGGTACAGAAAAACTGGAATGAACTTTTAGGCCAACCCAATATTGTTAGCTACAATTCACAAGTTTTTAAAACCCTATACTTCTCAGAAATGTATTTAGGACCATCCTTCAAACTAGATATACAATAAACACTTATGATCTCAGGGCTATACTGAAAATTAATCCTATGTCAGACCAATACATGTTTCTAAGCCCTTGTGTATCATATCTAGGAGATTTTTTTAACACAGATCATTTCCTCCACAGACCTGAACTATTTAAGGATAACAAAAGTCAAAGAAGATTTTTCTTTTACCTCTGAAAAAGCGGTATTTATGTATTTATTAATTCTTAAGTCATATTCTACCTCATGTTAATTCAGGATGGACAGCAGCCATTATATAAAGTTCCATACACTTATTCCAAAATCTTTGGCAAAATCATTCCTACATATTTATTAAATTGGCTACAGCTGGCATCTGGTCCCATCACTTCATGGCAAATAGATGGGGAAACAGTGCAAACAGTGGCTGACTTTATTTTGGGGGGCTTCAAAATCACTGCAGATGGAGACTGCAGCCATGAAATTAAAAAACGCTTACTCCTTGGAAGGAAAGTTATGACCAACCTAGACAGCATATTTAAAAGCAGAGACATTACTTTGCAACAAAGGTCCGTCTAGTCAAGGCTATGGTTTTTCCAGTGGTCATGTATGGATGTGAAAGTTGGACGGTGAAGAAAGCTGAGCGCCAAAGAATTGATGCTTTTGAACTGTGGTGTTGGAGAAGGCTCTTGAGAGTCCCTTGGACTGTAAGAAGATCCAACCAGTCCATCCTAAAGGAGATCAGTCCTGGGTGTTCACTGAAGGACTGATGTTGAAGCTGAAACTCCAATAATTTGGCCACCTCATGTGAAGAATTGACTCATTGGAAAAGACCCTAATGCTGGGAAGGATTGGGGGCAGGAGGAGAAGGGGACGACAGAGGATGAGACGACTGGATGGCATCACTGACTGAATGGACATGGGTTTGGGTAGACTCCGGGAGTTGGTGATGGACAGGGAGGCCTGGCATGCTGCGATTCATGGGGTCGCAAAGAGTTGGACCCAACTGAGCGACTGAACTGAACTGAACTGTTCTTCCCCAAGAATCCAATTAAGAATGGGTCTTTTAAAAAATTAAGCATTCACATAATGAAATTTATAATTTCACTCAACAGTGAAAACAACTTGTTTGCAAAAGGTCAGGAGCACATAGAAATAAATTTAAGTTGAATTTTACCAGTATGCTTTCTGCCTAAACATTAAAGAATTAATTAAACCAGAATCTCCATTATACAAACACTCAAAGATATCTGAATGTGTTTTAAAAGGCTTATCAGCCCCTGAAATTATACGAAAAACTGTGCATATGTTTATTTTTTCTGAGAAGAGATAGCACAAAGCTATGAGGGGATGCTCAAAGGGGTTTATGACCCTTGACTAAAACTCTGCATTATGGGAGATATTTTAAAACGTTAATTCTCAGTTAACAGTTCAAAGTTTTTAAGTCAACTCCAAAATAATAAGATACAGTGGTACAAATTCCTTACATTCAAGTTCTCAAGTGACTGCCATGCCAACATTTTTTGACAAAAATTCCATAAAAGACAAGAATGACCTAGAGGAGATATTTCAAAGTAATCTTAAAACTGTCAAATGGTTAAAATTTACACACACACATATTACACACCTCACCAATGTCATTCCCCAATTAGAATCTCTAATCCAGGCACATGACCTGATGTTACTATATTCTGTTTTACATATGAATAGTCAAGTCTCTCCAACTACTTATCCCTGTCATATAATAAATTATATCTAATTTTCCTTGCTCAAAATACTATAACATACAAGTCTCAAATATAT
The DNA here is from genome assembly GCF_049115385.1 of Moschus berezovskii. Lineage (NCBI taxonomy): Eukaryota > Metazoa > Chordata > Mammalia > Artiodactyla > Moschidae > Moschus > Moschus berezovskii. The sequence continues at coordinate 43,457,155 of NC_142473.1, forward strand.
TTGCTTGAAGAAATTCCCACTTCAGTTAGATTAGCATGTCTACTGTTACACTCATCAAGCTGTACAGTAACAACTGGTAAAAATGTCTAGGACTTGCTTCAAAATTTAAAAGGCAGGGGTGCAGCGGGGAATGAGTGAGGATACAGATAAAAAAGATTGACCACAAGCTGAAAATTGTTAAAGCTGGTGACATGCATGTATAAAAATATATACAAAGAAGCAAGCTCTTGAATCTGTCTTTAAGAAGCTCTCTGTTCTACTACAACAATTTCACAATTTGTATGGAAACACAAAAAACCTTGAATGGCCAAAGCAATTTTGAGAAAGAAGAATGGAACTGGAGGAATCAACCTGCCTGACTTCAGACTATACTAAAAAGCTACAGTCATCAAGACAGTATGGTACTGGCACAAAGACAGAAATACAGATCAATGGAAAAAAGGAGAAAGCCCAGAGATAAATCCACATACCTATGGACACCTTATCTTTGACAAAGGAGGCAAAAAAATACAATGGAGAAAAGAAAATCTCCTTAACAAGTGGTACTGGCAAAACTGGTCAACCACCTATAAAAGAACAAAACTAGAAAACTTTCTAACACCATGGTGGTGGTGGTGGTGGCTTAGTCGCTAAGTGATGTCCAACTCTTGCAATCCCATGGACTGTGCCTGCTAGGCTCCTCTGTCCATGGGATTCTCCAGGCAAGAATACTGGAGTAGGTTGCCATTTCCTTCTCCAGGGAATCTTCCTGACACAGGAATCGAACCCAGGCCTCCTGCGTTGCAGGCAGATGATTTACCAACTCAAAATGGATTAAAGATCTAAATGTGAGACCAGAAACTATATAACTCTTAGAAGAAAACATAGGCAGAACACTCTCTGACAAAATCACAGCAAGATCCTCTATGAACCACCTCCCAGGGTAATAGAAATAAAAACAAATATAAACAAATGGAACCTAATTAAACTTCAAAGCTTTTGCAAAACGAAAGGAACTATAAGCAAGGTGAAAAGGCAGCCTTCAGAACGGGAGAAAATAATAGCAAACGAAACAACTGACAAAGAATTAATCTCCAAAATATACAAGCAGCTCATGCATCTCAATAACAGAAAAATAAATGACCCAATCAAAACATGGGCCAAAGAAATAAACAGACATTTCTCCAAACAAGACATACAGATGGCTAACAAACAATGAAAAGATGCTCATCACTCATTATCAGAGAAATGAAAATCAAAACCACAATAGGGTACCATTTCACGCTGGTCAGAATGGCTGACATCAAAAAGTCTACAAACAATAAATGCTGGTGAGGGTATGGAGAAAAGGGAACCCTCTTACACTGTTGGTGGGAATGCAAACTAGTACAGCCACTATGGAGAACAGCATGGAGATTCCTTAAGAAACTGGAAATAGAACTGCCATGTGACTCAGTAATCCCACTGAGGGGCTTACACATGGAAGAAACCAGAACTGAAAGAGACACATGTACCCCGATGTTCATTGCAGCACTGATTACAATAGCTAGGACATGGAAGCAACCTAGAAGTCCATCAGCAGATGAATGAATAAGAAGTTGTGATATGTATATACAATGCAATATTACTCAGCTATAATAAAAGAATGCATTAGAGTCAGTTCTAATAAGGTGAATGAAACTGGAGTCTATTACACAAGTGAAGTAAGCCAGAAAGAGAAACATCAATGCAGTGTTCAGTTCAGTCGCTTTAGCATCAGTCCTTCCAATGAACACCCAGAATTTATCTCCTTTAGGATGGACTGGCTGGACCTCCTTCCAGTCCAAGGGACACTCAAGAGTCTTCTCCAACACCACAGTTAAAAGCATCAATTCTTTGGCACTCAGCTTTCTTCACAGTCCAACTCTCACATCCATACATGACCACTGGAAAAACCATAGCCTTGACTAGAAAGATCTTTGTTGGCAAAGTAATGTCTCTGCTTTTAATTATGCTGTCTAGGTTGGTCATAACTTTCCTTCCGAGGAGTAAGCATCTTTTAATTTCATGGCTGCAATCACCATCTGCAGTGATTTTGGAGCCCCCCAAAATAAAGTCTCTCACTGTTTCCACTGTTTCCCCATCTATTTCCCACGAAGTGATGGGACCAGATGCCATGATCTTAGTTTTCTGAACGTTGAGCTTTAAGCCAACTTTTTCATTCTCCTCTTTCACTTTCATCAAGAGGCTTTTTTAGTTCCTCTTCACTTTCTGCCATAAGGGTAGTGTCATCTGCATATCTGAGGTTATTGACATTTCTCCTGACAATCTTGATTCCAGTTTGTGCTTCTTCCAGCCCAGCGTTCCTCATGATGTACTCTACATATAAGTTAAACAAGCAGGGTGACAATATACAGCCTTGATGTACTCCTTTTCCTGTTTGGAACCAGTCTATTGTTCCATGTCCAGTTCTGTTACATCCTGATCTGCCTATAGGTTTCTCAAGAGGCAGGTCAGGTGGTCTGGTATTCCCATTCTCTTTCAGAATGTTCCACAGTTTATTGTGATCCACACAGTCAAAGGCTTTGGCACAGTCAATAAAGCACAAATAGATGTTTTTCTGGAACTCTCTTGCTTTTTCCATGATCCAGTGAATGTTGGCAATTTGATCTTTGGTTCCTCTGCCTTTTAGAAAACCAGCTTGAACATCTGGAAGTTCACGGTTCACGTACTGCTGAAGTCTGGCTTGGAGAATTTTGAGCACTACTTTACAAACGCTTGAGATGAGTGCAATCATGCAGTTGTCTGAGCATTCTTGGCACTGCCTTTCTTTGTGACTGGAATGAAAACTGACCTTTTCTAGTCCTGTGGCCACTGCTGAGTCTTCCAAATTTGCTGGCATGTGAATGCAGCACTTTCACAGCATCATCTTTCAGGATCTGAAATAGCTCAACTGGAATTCCATCACCTCCACTAGCTTTGTTCGTAGTGATGTTTTCTAAGGCCCACTTGACTTCACATTCCAGGATGTCTGGCTCTAGGTGAGTGATCAAACCATCGTGATTATCTGGGTCGTGAAGCTCTTTTTTGTACAGTTATTTGTGTGTTCTTGCCACCTCTTCTTATTATCTTCTGCTTCTGTTAGGTCCATACAATTTCTGTCCTTATCAAGCCCATCTTTGCTTGAAATGTTCCCTTGGTATCTGTAATTTTCTTGAAGAGATCTCTCGTCTTTCCCATTCTGTTGTTTTCCTCTACTTCTTTGCACTGATCACTGAGGAAGACTTTCTTATCTGTCCTTGCTATTCTTTGGAACTCTGCATTCAAATGGGAATATCTTTCCTTTTCTCCTTTGCTTTTCGCTTCTCTTCTTTTCACAGCTATTTGTAAGACCTCCGCAGACAGCCATTTTGCTTTTTTACATTTCTTTTCCATGGGGATGGTCTTGATCCCTGTCTCCTGTACCATGTCACGAACCTCCGTCCAGAGTTCATCAGGCACTCTATCTATCAGATCTAGTCCCTTAAATCTATTTCTCACTTCCACTGTATAATCATAAGGGATTTGATTTAGGTCATACCTGCATGGCGTAGTGGTTTTCCCTGTTTTCTTCAATTTAAGTCTGAATTTGGCAATAAGAAGTTCATGATCTGAGCCACTGTCAGTTCCCAGTCTTGCTTTTGCTGACTGTATAGAGCTTCTCCATCTTTGGCTGCAAAGAATATAGTCAATCTGATTTCGGTGTTGACCATCTGATGATGTCCATGTATAGAGTCTTCTCTTGTGTTGTTGGAAGAGGGTGTTTGCTATGACCAGTGCGTTCTCTTGGCAAAACTCTAATTAGCCTTTGCCCTGCTTCATTCTGTGCTCCGAGGCCAAATTTGCCTGTTACTCCAGGTGTTTCTTGACTTCCTACTTTTGCATTTCAGTCCCCTATAATGAAAAGGACATCTTTTTTGGGTGTTAGTTCTAAATGGTCTTGGAGGTCTTCATAGAACCGTTCAACTTCAGCTTCTTCAGCGTTACTGGTTGGGGCACAGGCCTGGATTACTGTGATATTGAATGGTTTGCCTTGGAAACAAACAGAGATCATTCTGTCATTTTTGAGATTGCATCCAAGTACTGCATTTTGGACTCTTCTGTTGACCATGATGGCTACTCCATTTCTTCTAAGGGATTCTTGCCCACAGTAGTAGATATAATGGTCACCTGCGTTAAATTCACCCATTCCAGTCCATTTTAGTTCACTGATTCCTAGAATGTCGACGTTCACTCTTGCCATCTCCTGTCTGACCGCTTCTAATTTGCCTTGATTCCTGGACCTAACATTCCAGGTTCCTATGCAATATTGCTCTTTACAGCCCCTGACCTCAGGCGTGAGGTAGCTCCTCTCCCCAGTGCAGTGTATTAACATACATATATGGAATTTAGAAAGACAGTAATGATGATATAATATGCACGACAGCAAAAGAGACACAGATGTAAAGAACAGACTTTGGGACTATGTGGGAGAAGGCAAGGATGGGACAATGTAAGAGAATAGCACTAAAACATGTATATTATCATATGTAAAATAGACGACCAGTGCAAGTTTGATGCATGAAACAGGGCACTCAAAGCTGGTGCTCTGGGACCACCCAGAGGGTGGGGTGGGGAGAAAGGAAGGAGGGGGCTCAGGATGGAGGGAAACCTGTACACCTGTGGCTGATTCATGTCAATGCATGGCAAAAACCATCACTATATTGTAAAGTAATTAGTTTCAAATTAAATATTTTATTTTATTTTTTTTTTATTTTTTATTTTATTTTTTTTTTATTTTACAATATTATATTGGTTGGTTTTGCCCTACATTGACATGAATTCACCCCAGGTGTACATGAGTTCCCCCTCCTGAACCCCCTTCTCACCTCCCTCCTCCCTTTATCCTCCTTCTGGGTCATCCCCGCACACCAGCCCCGAGTATCCTGTAACATGCATTGACCCTGTTCTATCACACAAGGCAGTCTTCTTTAAACTTTTTATTTTTATGTTTGCAATTTTCCATAATATAAAGTTTAAAGAAGTCTGCCTTGCCTATTAGAACAGAGAGCTTTTTAATAACAGATTCAGGAACTTTCTTCTTTCTACATCTGCCCAGTAGAGAGCAAATACTTACTTTTATAAACACATTTCATTCTTTTTGTGAAAGGGAGCAGATTACTTCTCAATGAAACCTCAACAACTCTTTCATGATATTTTATTTAAACGATTCTTTTATTAACCCAGATAAAACATATTAATTCATTCATTAACTACTTACTGTTTACCTACTTTCTCAGATAGTCTGTCTTGAAGAAGATATAAAAAGTAATTCATACTCTCTAATGAACCAAGAATCTGAAAATACCCTCAAGGATCCAGGGAAAAATGGGCACGGAAGAAAGACAGTGGATGAAGAGAAAAAAAAAAGTAAAAAGCAACAAATACAGTTGTTTAAGAAAGGGCTTTAAGGCTTTCACATTTTTTAATAAGAAAAAAGGCATAGTTTCTTCAAGCTAGACAGGTCTGTAAAGTTTCCCTCCTCATTCCGCTCTACAGATGAGGAAAGTAAAGCTCAGAGAGAGGAAGTGATTTGCCTCGAGTTACACATCAAGTTGCTAACAAAACCAACATTAAAATTCAGATCTGCTGATTCATGGCACAATGTAAATTTTCTATATCAAAATTTTTTCTTCTATACTATAATATTCACTAGCTGAAGAGAATGACTATTTTTATTTTATTATTAATATAAACTTCAATTCTGGATTATACCATACTAAAAAGAAAAAAGTAATAGACTAAAGGTAGAAGACTAGAAAATGCAAAGAAACTGCTAAAACAGTTATACACAAAGACTACATGCACGTATCACATCTCCTTAATTCTGAGACACATTTGACTTTAAGACATAGTATCCATTTCACAAACATTTTTTAAGAAACATAGACACTGTAAAATCTTCATTTCAAAAAATACTAAAATGTGAAACCATATACCTCTAAAGCAATAAAATATAATGTACCCTATAAGACACAAAAATCACTGTTATTTAAAACCCTATGTCACAAGGAACAAACGCACAGAGCAAGAGTCCCGTCTTCAAACGTAAGGAAAAGTTACTACATACCTAAAGCTATGTGGCATTCTTTCCAGTCATATGTACTAATAAACAAGTCCTTCTAGCCACACATCTCATATGCATGAGCTGTGGGACCAGGAAAAGCAAAATTTGAATCTCAGCCCTGCCACTTAGCTCTGTGGCATTTGGAAAGTTACTAATTCTCTGAATCTCATTCTCTTCATAAAATGAGATATCCACCTTAGAGAACTGCACGAGAATTAAATGTGATATTAATAATTTATTTAAGGAACATATACAGTGGCTAGATGAAATAGTTTCCTCCTATAATTCCTATGCGCCAAATGAAATTAAACTAAAAAACTACATCCCATTCTCAACTTACAAGGTTGGAATAAATCTATACTAAAACAAATATTTCTAATTTGCTTTGGAATGATTATTTGATAAGAAAAGATAATTTTCTTGAAATGTATCTCATTTCTTCAAATTGGGAACAGAAAACATGACAAATTGTAAGTGTTTAGGTTAAATTTGTTATACGTAAACTCAGCACTTTCATGTAGCTATACTGAACTGATACTCTAAACCCATTACAAACCCACTGAGGAGAGAAACTATAAATCCACACGTGGGAGCAAGGAAGGGCTACATGCAGATTTAGGGAAGGCCAAAAATATAGACAAAATGATTCAGTGTGTGATTTGTAAGGTCTGGTTTTTTTAATCTTAAGTTCATTCATTAAACAATGCTCAGAAAAGCCAAGACCATATATCTATGATTTTTAGAGTGCTTTCGTAACCGGATCCTTCAGATTAGGCAAATGTACAGTTTCAGGTTGTTTCCAATAGTAATTCATTTTCAAGATGGAACTGTGCCCACCAAAGTCGCTCATATGCAGTAGACACTGAAACAAGACTATCTTTCTTCCTATCCCAAACATAGACTAGGCCACCCACATATTCCCTCACTATTAGTTCATTTTAGTTGAATAGTTTCCCCCTACTAATTATAAAAATAACAATGCTTATTTTAATAAACTTGGAAAAATACAAAGAGCACCAGCATTTTTAAATTATCCATCACCTTACCAGTCAATAATTAAAATATTACAAAGGGACATACCAACATCTTTCCTATGAATTTGACCGTAACTGTGATTATACCAAACTTTAAATGTGTATAGAGCTGCTGCTGCTGCTGCTAAGTCACTTCAGTTGTGTCCGACTCTGTGTGACCCCATAGACGGAAGCCCACCAGGCTCCCCCGTCCCTGGGATTCTCCAGGCAAGAACACTGGAGTGGGTTGCCATTTCCTTCTCCAATGTGTGAAAGTGAAAGTGAAGTCGCTCAGTCGTGTCCGACCCTTAGCGACCCCACGGACTGCAGCCTACCAGGCTCCTCCATCCATGGGATTTTCTAGGCAAGAGTACTGGTGTATAGAGCACTTGCCACTAAACACAATTAACAACCAGCCTGTATCTTAATGTCTTTATTTTGGCTTTCTTGAGATTAAATTCACACTAGTTTTTTCCTTACTTAACTCAATGGTTTCTTCTCAATCTTTGTTCTTCTGAGTCTCTGAGCTACATATTTTGCTACTGATAACTTCCTCTTTAGTAAAACTCTACCCTAAGTTTCCCTAAACAGTATATTCTTCAGTGTCTACAAAAGTCTCTCCAACTAATCTTTTTCTATTTCTTCACTGGCTTTCTTCGGTTAACTCCTGAAAATCTCTAAAAATGGTTCAGGCATGACCTTGAATTTGCTTGCCAACTTTGAATCTTCAGCACTTAACACAATGCCTGGCACAAAGCAGGTGTTCAATTCACATTCACTTATTGCCTTTGCCAACCCTGACCTGCCACTTACTAGCTGTATCAGTTCAGTTCAGTTGCTCAGTCGTGTCTGACTCTTTGTGACCCCATGAATCACAGTATGCCAGGCCTCCCTGTCCATCACCAACTCCCAGAGTTCACCCAAACTCATGTCCAACGAGTCGGTGATGCCATCCAGCCATCTTAACCTCTGTCGTCCCCTTCTCCTCCTGCCCTCAATCCCTCAGAGCATCAGGGTCTTTTCCAATGAGTCAACTCTTCGCATGAGGTGGCCAAAGTATTGGAGTTTCAGCTTTACCATCAGTCCTTCCAATGAACACCCAGGACTGGTCTCCTTTAGGATGGACTGGTTGGATCTCCTTGCAGTCCAAGGGACTCTCAAGAGTCTTCTCCAGCACCACAGTTCAAAAGCAATGACCCTGGTTAAATTAAATCTCTCTGAACCTCAGTTCTCTCATCTATAAAGTAGGGATAATCAAAAGAAGATTAGGCTTGGAAAGTTCAAAATAGCTTCTGGCACAAAGTAATACCCAATAAATTTTGCTATTAATATCAGCATAATCTAGCACAGGAATCAAAAATATTTATTATTATATATGCTTGAACATTAAATCTAACTGTGAACAATCCAACTTACTTTCACCATATTCTTCTTACCATAACTATCAAGACACGTTCTTGTACTCATTTCTTTATTACCATCTCCAAGCCATCATTACATATTCTAAGTTCTCTCTCTGTAGCCACCATACAAAACCATCATTTATCAATCAGGCTATAACAAGACTTAATTGATTTCCCACCCTTAAATCTTCAATCAAATCTAATTCCTTAAAACCATTTTTAATTTGTCACTCTTGCCCACAGTTGCTTATAACATGTCCATACTAGTGGAATATCATCCTGTCTTGCAATAACCCACGCCCCAACTCCTAGTTCAAAAGCACTCACCTCTTTCAGGAAACTTTCCCTGATTAACTCCACACCACTCAGATTACTCCTCTGCTCCCAGTCGCCTCAGCACCTCGGTACTTAGGTATTCTGTTATACTAAGAGTAAAATGTGGTCAGTAAATAGCATTACCAAGAAATTACTTCCAAACAAGTATTTCTACATCCTAAGGAATGGTCCATTACCTACAATGCTTTGTTGATGTGGCTAATAAAGAAACATACAACAAATGCCCTCTTTGGCTTTTGTCCTTAACACTATATTATTTTATGTTGCTAAGTGAGTGAGTGAAAGTCGCTGAGTTGTGTCTGACTCTTTGCAACCCCATGAATTATACATATACAGTCCATGGAATTTTCCAGGCCAGAATACTGGAGTGGGTAGCCTTTCCCTTCTCCAGAGGATCTTCCCAACCCAGGGATCGAACCCAGGTCTCTCGCATTGCAGGCGGATTCTTTACCAGCTGAGGACAAGGGAAGCCCTATGTTGGTAAAGTGAAAGTGAAGTTGCTTAGTCGTGTCCGACTCTTTGCAACCCCACAGACTGCAGCCTACCAGGCTTCTCTGTCCATGGGATTTTCCAGGCAAAAATACTGGAGTGGGTTGCCATTTCCTTCTCCAGGGGATCTTCCCTACCCAGGGATCAAACCCAGATCTCCCACATTGCAGGCAGACACTTCACCCTTTGAGCCACCAGGGAAGCCCTATGTTGGTAAAGAAGTACTTAATTCTTCATAATCCTTTTGCCCTACCCTCAAGCAGAAAGAAGGCAATGGCACCCCACTCCAGTACTCTTGCCTGGAAAATCCCATGGACGGAGGAGCCTGGTGGGCTACAGTCCATGGGGTCGCGAAGAGTCGGACACGACTAAGCAACTTCACTTTCACTTTCAAGCAGAAATTACACCTTAGTGGTAATCACCTTCTCCTGCTGAAATTCAATGGAAATGCATTAATGGACCATTTCATTCTCTATTACCTTTTCTCTTCCCACATCCCCAAATAAAAACTCGAAACATTTAAACAGTAAGGCAGTAGCAATACCAAATTAATCTTTCCTCTAAGTGAAAAGAACTTTGAACCTATCTAACTGCAAAACTCTTCCCAAGGCTGAACAATTTCCCAACAAGCATGATACACAATCAAATTCTATATCAAAATGTTTGACTCTTACACAGCAAAAGAACTACTTGTGTTCATTCTTACTGTGTTATTGTAAGAGATCTTACATTGCTTTTATATTACATAGACAGTTGAGAAACTCCCTTGCAGGGCGGAATTTCTTAAGTATCCTCTCATGTTCTCTTTAAACCAACACATTGGATTAAATGATTCCCCACTGTCATCCAATCAAAAGCAAACAATAATTGTGCCAGTGCTTTTGGGAGGATGAGTTCCTGCTGAGGTAAAACAATGAGATGAACTACCACAGGGGTTGGAGGAGGGTTGGGGAGGAGGACAATCACCCTCAGAGGTGAGAGTTAACAAGTCTGAGCGTTTGGCCATCTATGACAAATAGATGGGGAAACAATGGAAACAGTGAGAAACTTTATTTTTTGGGCTCCAAAATCACTGCAGATGGTGACAGCAGCCATGAAATTAAAAGACACTTGCTCCTTGGAAAAAAAACTATGACCAACCTAGACAGCATATTAAAAGGGAGAGACATTACTTTGCCAACAAAGGTCCATCTAGTCTAAGCTATGGTTTTTCCAGTAGTCATGTATGGATGTGAGAGTTGGACTATAAAAAAAGCTGAGTGCCACAGAATTGATGCCTTTGAACTGTGGTGTTGGACAAGACTCTTGAGAGTCCCTTGGACTGCAAGGAGATTCCAACCAGTCAGTCCTAAAAGGACTGATGCTGAAGCTGAAACTCCAATACTTGGCCACCTGATGCAAAGAAATGACTCATTGGAAAAGACCCTGATGCTGGGAAAGATTGAAGGCGGGAGGAGAAGGGGACGTCAGAGGATGAGATGGTTGGATGGCATCACCGACTCGATGGACATGAGTTTGAGTGAACTCCGGGAGTTGGTGATGGACAGGAAAGCCTGGCATGCTGCAGTCCGTGGGGTCGCAAACTGTCAGACAAGTCAATAACTCTCAATGTCTTCAGTCTTTCGACTGAACTGAACTGAAGTGAGTAGTGAATGAACCTATTGCCCTGGCTTTTTGACTCCTACCTGATCAAACGGACAATTATTCTTGCTGACTTACTCATAAAAGATCCACACCCTTCAGTTACCACACATAAACCTATCTCCTTTGCTCCCGGTATACTTTCTCCTAACTGGCCTCCTAGTCAAATAGCGTGCACCCACACCTCACCTAAAACCTTCGCCTCTCAGTCACCTTCCGGCTTTAGGAAGTGCCTCGTACTCCAGACCCGTGTCCCAAGCCTCTCCTGCCTTCACTCCCAGTTGATCTACCCCCAGTCTCTCAATGCCGACTTCCGAGAGGCCAAACACGCGCCCTGCCTCCGCACCTTCTCCGAGGACTCCGCTTTCTGAGCATCACCCTATTCCATCACTTTCTTCGTCCCCAGATCCAGAATCCTTCCATCACAGGCCTCCTTTCACTGCCACCCTCGAGCCCACAAACCTGCTCCTCCGTTAACTATCCTGCCCCACCTTCGCCACCTCTACGCAGCTTCCCCGCCCCAGGCGGCGCCCCCAGGCTCCGCGTCTGCAAACCAGGCCCCTCCCTACGGCTCCGCTCTGGGTCCTGGCCCTCCAGAGGGCGGTGGCCCCGCCAAGCCGCGCTGAGACCATCCGGCAGAGGCTTGCACCCCGGCACCCGGCAGCGGAGGGTGGGGGTGGGGGCTGGGGCTGGGGCTGGGGCGGAGCGGCGGGCACAGCCCCCGCCTCAACCGGGCCTGCCTCCACAGCTCCCAGAGCCGCAGCCCGCTCCAGGCGATGAGGGGCCCGCAGCCCGCCTCTCCCGCCCGGGGTTCCCGCCTCTCACCTAGTCGCAGAGGCTCTGGCCTCGCTTTCCTTCCGGCCGTCCAGCGATGTCTCCGCCGCCGTCGCCGTCGCGCTCTCCTCACTAGCTCTTCCACCGCCCCCGACCGGCTGCTGAAGAGCGGACGGGTAGTGGCAAGCCCATTGGCTGCGGCCCGTACTCGCGTCAGCCGGCCCCGACGGACCTCGGAATGTGACTGGCTGGCGCGGCGCCTTTTCTCCAAGTCTTGTCCTGATTGGCTCTCCCGCGCCCCTTACCAGAGGACCGCTCACCCTCCTCCGGGTTCTGGCCTTCCACCCCCTCAACCCCGTTTCCATCCGGGCGGGATGGGGACGCGAAGGGCCAATGGGAGGGCAGAGAGAGGGCCGGGAGGTGGGCTCTGCAGCCGGCCAGCCCGCGGGGCAAGTTCAGCCAATGGGCGCGCCCCCCACATCCCGGGCTCAGGAGCGCCCCCGCTGGCCGCTAGCGTTCCGGCGGCTCTCGCCCACGGCCACGCCCCGGGTGCCGGTCGCCTGGAAGCGGCGCAGGGTGGAAAGGCGGGGAAGGTGTGGCGAAGCGGGTCCGAGGGACCGCGGATAGCTATTGTGGCGTGCTCCCGCACTGTCTACGTGAGGCCCGGCGCTCGTCTTGGCGGGGCTGGTTCAGGTCGCTGAGAGCCGAGCCGCGGCTCTGTGGTCCGCTGGAGGCTCTGTGGTCCGCTGGAGCCTCCGCGAGGTGCTCTAGAGAGAGGGGGAGCCGAGCGTACGTCTCGTCCACCCCGCGGAACTGTGGGCCAAAGATTTCCACTTAACACTTCTTCCAGAATAGTTTCATATAAAATTTATCCATGGTGAGAAAAATTAGAGTAATGTTTACCTCACGGAGGGAAGAGGGGAAATGGAAGGGGCCCAGGGCACCTTCAGAGTAGCTGGGAGGGTTTGCCTCTTGATCCGGGTGGTAGTTACTGAGGTGGTGTATGCCTCGGTAAAAATTCTCCGAGTCGTACAATTAAGATGTAGTGCACCCAACGCACTTTATAAATATCTCAATTTTTTTTAATGATAAAAGAATTGTGAGAAAAACTCTTGTCATAATATTACTATAACCTTAGGCTCCATGGGACACCCACGGTATAAACCATCCACTGGGATTTAACTATAATTCAAAAAGTAGAAACTATAGGAAGAAAAAAAAAAAAGGATTGTGAGAATTTAAAACGAGTGAAGTTCCTGGCACGATGAATAAAACTCACAGATTGGTGCTTTAAGGGTGGGGTAAGATGGTTCAGAAGATTTACAGCCTGTTTCAGTTTCTGACACTCAGTAGAACAAAAGCACCCAGGGTGCTGCACCTAATTGAAAACTACATAAGTTTACTGAGCTGCCTACTTTGTGGCCTACCTAAGTTATAAACCCAGGAAACTTTATAGTTCTGTAAAAAAAAAAATAAATTACACCAAGTCAAAAATGTATTATTGTAGTTTACAGCCTAAGGTTACTATATATTGCTGAGAATATACATAGGAATAGACACCAAAAACACATATGCTGCTGATGAAGTTGTTATAGCTGTTTATGTATTCCCTCAGACTTTCATAACTTCTTTAAAAACAAGGCAAGATCAAGCTTTAATTTTTTTTATTCAAATAGTACCTCTTCCTGCTGTGAGGAAATACATTTCTTATGGTATGTATTGATAACATTTTCTAACTCATATATTGTTCTGTCAGGGTTTCATTAAACAGTTCTTTTGAGGTTCTTCACTCCATATTTACAGGAACTCTATGCAACTATTCATTTATTCATCTGAATTTTGTAGAAGAGAAAATTGGGGCTCAATGAGACAAGTAATTTGCCCAAAATCACATATCTGTTAGGTGGCAGAAGTGGGGTTGAAATCTAGGTCTATTTGATACAAAATTCCATAATCTTTCTACAGTGCCACATTTGCCTCCTCCAAAACAAAATCAGGTCATTTTGCTTTGTCCTTATTCATCTTTGTATTCCCCACAGTGAGTAGCACAGAATCTTGCTTATGTCTCTCATGGAACTCATGGGGTTGATAGTGATTATCACCATGCTTTATTTTTATAGATTTCATAACAAAGTGTGAACTACTTAAAAGTAACTTCTTTTGATTAAACGAAAGGGAACACAATTTTGTAGCTGCAGTAAACAACCCATTACAACTATCTAGAATGCATCAAAAATGCACTTTCATAGTATAGATTGAGCACAGCATAGAAGGTGTTTTAGGCAGCTTTTCTGAAGAGAGTCAAATTTCTAGTGAGCACGATTATTCTCTGCAATTCCTTTGGTGTTCTCTACCTTGGCTGCATACAATTATGACATCCAGAATTGGTCTGCTTTAAACATAAAGCCCGTTATTAAAAAAACAGACGGATCATGTGACGGCAGCATTTAGAGGAACCTGTCCCAGAAGCTGTCCCTGAAGAGACAGCTCAGAGAAACAGGCAGCCCAGAAACCCAAGCATGGAGATTAATCCTGTTGGAGAAAGGGGTTCATTATGGTGGATGACCTGAAATGCTTCCTGTATAATTACCAAGTGTTGAAGGGCTCCATGCTACTGTTGTGTCAGAAATGGAGTGCTTATCATTAAAGTGACCAGTGATAATGTTCCAGAGCATGCTTTGAGACCTGGTTTCTTGTCTGCTTTTGCCCTTACAAAAGACCAAGGGGAAAAACTCAGACTTTCAAAAAAGAAAGATGTATCATCTGTTACTATAACGCATGCTGCTGCTGCTAAGTCGCTTCAGTCATGTCCGACTCTGTGCAACCCCATAGACAGAAGCCCCCCAGGCTCCCTCGTCCCTGGGATTCTCCAGGCAAGAACACTGGAGTGGGTTGCCATTTCCTTCTCCACTATAACTCACACCAGGTGGTTGAATTCAATCCTTTACCTTAGGTGGTGAGTTTCATAGCCAGCAGCAATGCTAATACAATACTAATTGTCAGCCTAGAAAAGGAAATTGCTCCATTATTTGAAGAATTGAGACAAATTGTGGATTTCTTAATCTGGAAGTTTCTTACCTTCATCATATCAGACACACTATCAATCCATCAGTGTTTAGGCCACAAGAAAGGGCCCCTTTTCCACCTTACACTGGTGAAAGAGCCTATGGATAGAATTTATGAACAGATTGATGATTGTTATCTTTTCTTGTGTAGGGCTTTTTCTTATTTAGTGAGATCACAGAAGGTTCAGTCTATCACAGCTCCTATGTAGTTAGTCCAGTCACCAAATATGTATGAGATCCTATTTAGTGGCTCAGAATCAAAATGATACTTTGATCCACTTGAGCAATGAAGTGCTCAATATGTACAATTTTGTACAATATGCCATGCCTGCAGAATGAAGCAGACTATTTTTATTGTGAATAATGAGGGCGTATTTTTCTTCATATTACTTTCTTTGCATTGAGTATAAGGAAGAAAAAATGGCTTGTTGTTTTTCAGTTGCTAAGTTGTGTCCAACTCTTTCTGACCAAATGGACTATAGCTTGCCAGGCTTTCCTTTCACCCTCTATCTCTCAGGGTTTGCTCAAGTTTATGAGTATTGAGTCAGTGATGCTGCTTAACCATCTCATCCTCTGTCGTCCCCTTCTCCTGCTGCCCTCAATCTTTCCCAGCATCAAGGTCTTTTCCAGTGTTTCGGCTTTTCATATCAGGTGGCCAAAGTACTGGAGCTTCAGCTTTAGCATCAGTCCTTCCAATGAATATTCAGGGTTGATTTTCTTTAGGATTTATTAGTTGTATCTCCTTGCAGTCCAAGGGACTCTCAAGAGTCTTCTCCAGCACCACAATTCGAAAGAATCAATTCTTTGGTGCTCAACCTATTTTTGTGGTCTTTTTTGAATGGTTTAGAAAAAGTAATAAAACCAGTACAATCACTGGCTTTCCTTTGTATATACTTTTTTTGGGGTGTAAGGAGTCTTACTAACTGATTTGATTCTTCCCAGAGGGTGCTGCTTTTTAATGGAAATGAAAATGATACCGAATTTTTTATTCCACTCTGCTTTCTATAACCAATCAGTATTTTTTAATGTTTGTGCGTTTTTTATAAAATTTAGATGTGATTCAATTATTGAATTCTGTTTCCACTGTTGGTATGTATGTAAACATAGTAGTATAGCCCTTTTTTTCATATGTGAGTATAAATGAAATAGTATTTTTTTAGAAGTACAGTTTGAGCACTGCTTAAGTTTTCTCTCCCCCAGACTGTTTTCAGACATTTAAAAATTATAATTCATTTAATTCACTTTTTCAACCACATGAATAAATGATTGTTTTTTATCTGGTCTGGAGACATCTTTACCTAACATTAGTTAGTCAGTCAGTTCAGTTACTCAGTCATGTCCGACTCTTTACAACCCCATGGACTGCAGCACACCAGGCTCCCCTGTCCATCACCAACTCCCAGAGCCTGCTCAAACTCATGTCCACTGAGTCGGTGATGCCATCCAACCTTCTCATCCTCTGTCATCCCCTTCTCCTGCCTTCAGTCTTTCCCAGCATCAGTCTTTTCCAGTGAGTCAGTTCTTCGAGTCAGGTGGACAAAATATTGGAGCTTCAGCTTCAGCATCAATCCTTCCAATGAATATTCAGGACTGATTTCCTTTAGGATTGACTGGTTGGATCTCCTTGCAGTCCAAGGGACTCTCAAGAGTCTTCTCCAACACCACAGTTCAAAAGCATGAATTCTTTGGTGCTTAGGTTTCTTTATAGTTCAACTCTCACATCCATACATGACTACAGGAAAAACCATAGCTTTGACTAGATGGACCTTGTGGGCAAAGTAATGTCTCTGCTTTTTAATATGCTGTCTAGGCTGGTCATAGCTTTTCTTCCAAGGAGCAAATGTCTTTTAATTTCATGGCTGCAGTCACCATCTGCAGTGATTTTGGAGCCCAAGAAAATGAAGTTTCTCACTATTTCCATTGTTTCCCCATCTGTTTGCCATAAAGTGATGGGACTGAATGCCATGATCTTAGTTTTTTGAATGTTGAGTTTTAAACCAGCCTTTTCACTCTCAGTTTTCACTTTCATCAAGAGGCTCTTCAGTTCCTCTTCACTTTCTGCCATAAGGATGGTGTCATCTGCATATCTGAGGTTATTGATATTTCTCCTGGCAATCTTGATTCCAGCTTGTACTTCATCCAGCCCAGCATTTCACATGATGTACTCTGCATATAAGTTAAATAAGCAGGGTGACAATATACAACCAAGAAACAAGATGGCGGAGTAGAAGGATGTGTGCTCATCTTCTCCTGTGAGAACTCCAAAACTGCAACTCACTGTTGAACAACCATCGACAGCGGAATGTTGGATCCAACCAAAAAAAGATACCCCACGTCCAGGGCAAAGGAGAAGCCCCAACAAGACGGTAGGAGGGGCAAAATCGCATTTAGAATCAAACGTCATACCCGCTAGCAATGCTCAGAGGGCTCAAACAAAACCTTGTGTGCACCAGGACCCAGAGGCCCCACAGAGACTGAGCCAGACTTGCCTTTGAGTGTCTCAGTGTCTCCTGTGGAGGCACCAGTCAGCAGTGACCTGCCCCTGGGACAGAGGCTGTTGCTGCATCAGACCTGGGACACCCAGCGTGTGGCGTAGGCCCTCTTAGAGAAGGTCACTCTAAGCCCCACTGTAGAGCTTTCAAGCAGATGACCCACAAACTGCAGAAAAATTATACCAAAGAAATTCTCACACTGTTACGGAAGTTCTAGGACCTGCAACTGATTTCCCAACCTAAGGATCTGGCAAAGGGACTGAGAACCCCCAGGGAGTTTGGAGGCCAGGGAGAGACTGAGTCAGACTTGCCTGTGAGTGTGCAGTAGGTCAACAGTTTCGCCTTAGGCCAAACAACAGGAAGGGAACACAGCCCTGCCCTTCGAACAATTGAATTCTCAGGCCTAGCCAAAAAACCTTAAGAAGATAAGAGGCAAAATTTTGCCTTCCCTCCAATTTCTGGTGATAAGGTTGGGATTTTAACAATTGGGAGATTCAGATATCCTGGGACATCTGAGAAAAAACTGGCAGAAGGTAACAGTTCTTACACATTGGTCCTTTAAATCTCTGCCTGCATGCCCCAACCAAAACAAGAAAAATAAAAGTCTCTCCTTATCTTTTCCCTTTCTAAATGTAGCTTGTCAGGAGAAAAATATATGTGAAAATTAGTTCTTTAAATTGTGGCTCTTTTAAATTTGGTTCCCGGTACCTATTGTCAATAATCCACAGGCTCCTTGTCCTTGTTTTGTTTTTTCTGTTTCTTTAGTAGTATTTGTCAAAAGGAGAAAAAATCATGAGATGCCACATTTGTCTTGTTTCTTGTCATCAGAGCTTGGCTTTGTGACCAGTGAAAATATTCTACCTGGTCTCCACCAGCTAGACTGGACAGTACAAGTGTTGGCTTGAGTCAGGTAACCAACCAAACAGGCTAGAAATCAAGACACAAAATGACAAGCAGCATTCTCATTGTCCAACCTTGCCATCTTTGTCTTAATTAGAGATTCCAGCCCCTAGGGAGCCTTTCTCTTACCTTCATTGTCTTCCTAGAGCTAGGAAGCCCTCATCCTAGTATTGCGCACTGGATGCCACAGATTAGCTAGTTAATGCTAGAAGCATTTAGAATCCCTGTAGGAAGCAAGAGACAACAGTTTCACAAATTCTGTTCTTACTGCTTGTAACAGTGAAACTGTGTTCTTAGGCTAACTCTGTGAGTGAACTTTGTTGGTCTTTGGAGGGCTGCATTTTTTCTACTCTCCGGGGATGCCAGTTATGTCTGTGGTTAAGCCATAAAAGGTTTATTGAATTTTAAGCCATAAAAAGGCTTGTTGGTTTTGAGTCATAATTAAAATAGGTATGTCGTGTTTGACTCTTTTGCAACCCCATGGGCTGTAGCTCACCAGGCTCCTCTGTCCATACTGGAGTAGGTTGCCATTTCCTCCTCCAGGAGATCTTCCTGACCCAGGGATCAAACCCACATCTCCTGCATTGGCAGGCAGATTTTTACCTCTGAGCCACCTGGGAAGCCCCTAAAATAGGTATATTCTTGAATATTTAAACTTTCATATCTGAATGTTTTTAGACAGCAGTCATCTTAAACACATATCCTATTGCTACCTATGGGAAGGTCAAATTGAAAGGAAAAAATAAGACAAAGGTAACTCTTAAGTTTGTAAATTTTGCTTTTCTGTATTCATACCTAATGCATGGCTAAGATTTAAAATGAAAACTGTAACATTTCTTTTCATATCTGTCTCTGTATGTCTATGTGTATATGTAACATTTTTCTATCTCTGGATGATGTTGCCAAAATTACTTTGTAAAAGAGTTCTATTTAATTGGCTTAAAACATATATGCTTACATAAATTAAGTATTCACAAAACTCTCAGAAATATAGAAACTAACCCATATGTTTCTCAGGGACACAGCATCTGGGATGAAAGCTAGCTTAAGTTTGTTGGTTTTAGTAAAAGCAGTTACGTCTCCAGAGTTGTCAGCATTAAATATAATGAAAACACAGAATGTATTCTATTAATATTTGGGTTTACTAGTCGAATTTATGTTATCTCAACTAGATGTTTGAGATTGTAAAATTTTAAATTCAGAATGTATAATGAAAATAAATTGCTTGTTGTGCATCAAACACAACAGTATGTTTAAAAAGTTGGAGAAAGTCATGTTTTAACTTTTAGGTTCTTTGTTTCTATGGTTTTTTAAAAATATTTGCCTGATTTATCTACAGGAAAAGTAATTTATACTTGTTTTTTTTAATTAACAAACAGTAATATAATAAAATATTATATTTACTTAAAAATAGTTTTCAAAATCTGTTCTGAAGCTCGAGACCTTAAAGTTATATTAAGTTAAATTATGGATATTCAAATCTGTACGCTTGTCCAGAAGGAACAGTTACAACTGGTCATGGAACAATTGACTGGTTCCAAATTGGGAAAGGAGTACATCAAGGCTGTGTATTGTCACCCTGCTTATTTAACTTATATACAGAATACGTTATGCAAAATGCCAGGCTGGATGAAGCACAAGCTGGAATCAAGATTGCCTTTGAGTGTCATATTGTCATATTGATATGGCAATCTCTCTCTTTGATGAAAGAGAAGAGTGAAGAAGCTGGCTTAAAAATCAACGTTCAGAAAACTAAGATCATGGCATCCAGTCCCCTCATCGCATGGCAAATAGATGGGGAAACAATGTGACATGACTGAGTGACTGAACTGAACTGAACTGATGGATATTCACTGAATATCTAGATCATTTCTAAATGAGATAATACACTAAAAATTAATTGCTAAACCTAAGTTTATTTACTTTTGGCTTCTTAATTTTTAGGTAAAGGATTTGAAGATAAAGAATCTGCCTACAATGCAAGAAACCTGGGTTTGATTTCTGAGTCAGGAAGATCACCAAGAGAAGGAAATGGCAACCCACTCCAGTGTTCTTGCCTGGAGAATCCCATGGACAGAGGAGCCTGACAGCCTACAGTCCATGGGGTCACAAAGGGTAGGACATGACTGAGCAACTAACACTTCCTAATTTTTGCAAAGAGAAAAAAGATATTTGAGGGTCTGTTCAGTTCAGTTCAGTTCAGTCACTCAGTCGTGTCCGACTCTCCGCGACCCCATGAATCACAGCACGCCAGGCCTCCCTGTCCATCACCAACTCCCGGAGTACACTCAAACTCATACTATACATATTTTTTTCCCACATTAAAAAAATTGTGTATATGAAAAAGCATATTTCTCTAAAACTTATAATATTTTATAATTATGTGCCAGGTATACCTCATTTTATTACACTTCACAGTATTCTTCAGAAGACTGCCTGCAATGCAGGAGACCTGAGCTCGATCCCTGGGTCAGGAAGATACCCTGGAGTATGAAATGGCAACCCACTCCAGTATTCTTGCTTGGAAAATTCCGTGGACAGGGGAGCTTGGTGGGCTGTAGTCCATGGGGTCACAAGGGGTCGGACACAACTGAGTACATACACACCCATAAGATGTTTTTAAATGATTGCAATAATATGTGGATACAAAGTAGAGTTAATTTTTTTCTCTGTTAACATGACAAAGTTTATTAGATTATTGGTCTGCTTTTGTAAAATTTTTAAATTTTTTAATACAGTTTTTAAAGGTTATGCTATGTTTGGTCTGCTTTTAATACAAGATCATAAAAGGATGTTTTCTTTGTTTAATCTGTCAAGGAAATAAATATTTTGGGTTTGATCATAATAATTTCCTATTTCTCACACTATTTATTAGATCTTTGCTTACTTAACAAAAACTGAGTCTTCGGTATTAAAATAGATGACGGGTTTTTTTTTTTAAACACCTATGTAATTTTTTGCTTTTCCCTTTAAAATCTTTCATTAGTCACCTTAATTAGATATCTGTTTTTCAGTGACCCGTGATACTACTTAAGTGTTTTAAACATTTTGACAATTTTGATAAACTTCCCCCAATCAAATTCAAAGAGAAGACTTTTTGACCTTGAACTAACTTGTATTTTCCATATGGCCCCCAGAAGATCTCAAAAGACTTGTTCCCTCTCCTTAAAAAGAGAGAGATTAATTAGCTTATTTAATGGCACCAGAGATCAAATTGCCAACATCCGCTGGATCATGGAGAAAGCAAGAGAGTTCCAGAAAAACATCTATTTCTGCTTCATTGACTATGCCAAAGCCTTTGACTGTGTGGATCACAATAAACTGTGGAACATTCTGAAAGAGATGGGAATACCAGACCACTTGACCTGCCTCTTGAGGAACCTGTATGCAGGTCAGGAAGCAACAGTCAGAACTGGACATGGAACAACAGACTGGTTCCAAATAGGAAAAGGAGTACGTCAAGGTTGTATATTGTCACCCTGCTTATTTAACTTATATGCAGAGTACATCATGAGGAACACTGGGCTGGAAGAAGCACAAGCTAGAATCAAGATTGCTGGGAAAAATACCAATAACCTCAGATATGCAGATGACACCACCCTTATGGCAGAAAGTGAAGAGGAACTCAAAGCCTCTTGGTGAAAGTGAAAGAGGAGAGTGAAAAGGTTGGCTTGAAGCTCAATATTCAGAAAACAAAGATCATGGCATCTGGTCCCATCACTTCATGGGAAATAGATGGAAAAACAGTGGAAACAGTGTCAGACTTTATTTTTCTGGGCTCCAAAATCACTGCAGATGCTGACTGCAGCCATGAAATTAAAAGACGCTTACTCCTTGGAAGGAAAGTTATGACCAACCTTGATAGTATATTAAAAAGCAGAGACATTACTTTGCCAACAAAGGTCCGTCTAGTCAAGGCTATGGTTTTTCCCGTGGTCATCTATGGATGTGAGAGTTGGACTGTGAAGAAAGCTGAGCGCTGGAGAATTGATGCTTTTGAACTGTGGTGCTGGAGAAGACTCTTGAGAGTCCCTTGGACTGCAAGGAGATCCAACCAGTCCATTCTAAAGGAGATCAGTCCTGGGTGTTCACTGGAAGGACTGATGGTAAAGCTGAAACTCCAATACTTTGGCCACCTCATGCGACGAGTTGACTCACCGGAAAAGACTCTGATGCTGGGAAGGATTGGGGATAGGAGGAGAAGGGGATGACAGAGAATGAGATGGCTGGATGACATCACCGACTCGATGGACATGAGTTTGAGTGAACTCCGGGAGTTGGTGATGGACAGGGAGGCCTGGCGTGCTGTGATTCATGGGGTCACAAAGAGTCGGACACGACTGAGCGACTGAACTGAACTGAACTGAATGTGTTAAGTTACATAGAAAGCATTGTTAAAAATGCTTAAACAACTTTGTTTATATTTGTATGGCCATATGTTGCTAATATTTCAAGAATTTTCCAAAATTTCTAGAAATTTGTCAGTTTTCTTTTTATCTATATAAGTAGTCATAAACCCAATTATTATTTTAAAACATTCCATGTCACAGAAATATCCAAATGTCCCTGACAATTTTACCATTTTTTAAATAGTGAACTCCTACCAGATCTTTAACCATGGCTATTTTTAAGTCTTTCATCATTCGCAGTTATTGATGTGTACAACTCTTTGTGACCCCATGGACTGCAGCACGCCAGGCTTCCCTGTCCATCACCAACTTCCAGAGTCTACTCAAACTCATGTCCATTGAGTCGGTGTTGCCATCCAACCATCTCATCCTCTGTCATCCCCTTCTCCTTCTGCCTTCGATCTTTCCCAACATCAGAGTCTTTTCCAGTGAGTCAGCTCTTTGCATCAGGTGGTCAAAGTATTGGAGTTTCAGCTTCAACATCAGTCCTTCCAATGAATATTCAGGACTGATTGCCTTTAGGATGGACAATTGGATCTCCTTGCTGCCCAGGAGACTCTCAAGAGTCTTCTCCAACACCACAGTTCAAAAGCATTTATTCTTTGGTGCTCAGCTTTCTTTATAGTCCAACTCTCACATCCATACGTGACTACTGGAAAAACCATAGCTTTGACTAGACGAACCTTTGTTGGCAAAGTAATGTCTCTGCTTTTTAACATGCTGTCTATGTTGGTCATAACTTTTCTTCCAAGGAGCAAGCGTCTTTTAATTTCATGGCTACAGTCACTACCTGCAGTGATTTTGGAGCTCCCCAAAATAAAGTCTGTCACTGTTTCCACTGTTTTTCCATTTCCCATGAAGTGATGGGACCAGATGCCATGATCTTTGTTTTCTGAATGTTGAGCTTCAAGCCAACCTTTTCACTCTCCTCTTTCACTTTAATCAAGAGGCTCTTCAGTTCCTCTTCGTTTTCTGCCATAAGGGTGGTGTCATCTGTGTATCTGAGGTTATTGCTATTTCTCCCAGGAATCTTGATTCCAACGTGTGCTTCATTCAACCCAGAGTTTCTCATAATGTACTCTGCATATAAGTTAAATAAACAGGGTGACAATATACAGCCTTGATGTACTTCTTTCCGTATTTGGAACCAGTATATTGTTCCATGTCCAGTTCTAACTGTTGCTTCCTGACCTGCATACAGATTTCTCAAGTGGCAGGTCAGGTGGTCTGGTATTCCCATCTCTTTAAGAATTTCCCACAGTTTGTGGTGATCCACATAGTCAAAGGCTTTGGCATAGTCAATAAAGCAGAAAGAGATGTTTTTCTGGAATTCTCTTGTTTTTTCTATGATCCAACAGATGTTGCAATTTGATCTCTGGTTCCTCTGCCTTTTCTAAATCCAACTTGAAAGTTTATTGGTTACCTCAAGAAGAGTGAAATTCACCTAAATCCATGGGTACTATGGCACATGGGTACATAGGCAAAGTCTGATGGTGAATTCTTGATTGGCTTCTTATCCTTGAAAGACTCTTAAAGTTTCAGCCTAACATTCCTTATTAAAAGTTCTATCAAAGCAGACTTAACAAAAATCTATGTATGTCATTCTTGCTGCACTTACATAATCAGGCTAAGTTTAACAAGACTAAACTTATTTTACAAAAAGAAAATAGTCTTACTGTAATTATGTTTAATTAAAATGGAGTTGACTAGAGAGAAAACATGTTTCAGTGAAAAACTATAACACATTATTATAACTATTAGATTCTAGCTGTGTTCACAGTCTTTCAGGTTTTGTTCAGTTCAGTTCAGTTCAGTCGCTCAGTCATGTCCAGCTCTCTGCGACCCCATGAATCACAGCACTCCAGGCCTCCCTGTCCATCACCAACTCCCAGAGTTCACTCAAACTCATGTCCACAGAGTCGGTGATGCCATCCAGCCATCTCATTCTCTGTCGTCCCCTTCTACTCCCTCCCCCAACCTTTCCTAGCATCAGAGTCTTTTCCAGTGAGTTAACTCGTCGCATGAGGTGGCCAAAGTATTGCAGTTTCAGCTTTAGCATCAGTCCTTCCAATGAACACCCAGGACTGATCTCCTTTAGAATGGACTGGTTGGATCTCCTTGCCGTCCAAGGGACTCTCAAGAGTCTTCTCCAACACCACAGTTCAGAAGCATCAATTCTTGGGTGATCAGCTTTCTTCACAGTCCAACTCTCACATCCATAGATGACCACGGGAAAAACCATAGCCTTGACTAGACGGACCTTTGTCAGCAAAGTAATGTCTCTGCTTTTTAATATGTTATCTAGGTTGGTCTTAACCTTCCTTCCAAGGAGTAAGCGTCTTTTAATTTCATGGCTGCAGTCAGCATCTGCAGTGATTTTGGAGCCCAAAAAAATAAAGTCTGACACTGTTTCCACTGTTTTTCCATCTATTTCTCATCATGGGACCAGATGCCATGATCTTTGTTTCCTGAATGTTGAGCTTCAAGCCAAACTTTCACTCTCCTCTTTCACTTTCCTCAAGAGGCTTTTGAGTTCCTCTTCACTTTCTACCATAAGGGTAGTGTCATCTGCATATCTGAGGTTATTGATATTTCTCCCAGCAATCTTGATTCCAGCTTGTGCTTCTTCCAGCCCAGCGTTCCTCATGATGTACTCTGCATATAAGTTAAATAAGCAAGGTAACAATATACAGCCTTGACGTACTCCTTTTCCTATTTGGAACCAGTCTGTTGTTCCATGTACAGTTCTGACTGTTGCTTCCTGACCTGCATACAGGTTTCTCAAGAGAGACAGGTCAGGTGGTCTGGGATTCCCATCTCTTTCAGAATGTTCCACAGTTTATTGTGATTCACACAGTCAAAGGCTTTGGCATAGTCAATGAAGCAGAAATAGATGTTTTTCTGGAACTCTCTTGCTTTCTCCATGATCCAGCGGATGTTGGCAATTTGATCTCTGGTGCCTCTGCCTTTTATAAAACCTGCTTGAACATCTGGGAGTTCATGGTTCACATATTGCTGAAGCCTAGCTTGGAGAATTTTGAGCATGACTTTACTAGCGTGTGAGATGAGTGCAATTGTGCGGTAGTTTGAGCATTCTTTGGCATTCCCTTTCTTTGGGACTGGAATGAAGACTGACCTTTTCCAGTCCTGTGGCCACTGCTGAGTTTTCCAAATTTGCTGGCATATTGAGTGTAGCACTTTCACAGCATCCTCTTTCAAGATTTGAAATAGCTCAACTGGAATTCCATCACCTCCACTACCTTTGTTCGTCGTGATGTTTTCTAAGGCCCACTTGACTTCACATTCCAAGATGTCTGGCTGTAGGTCAGTGATCACGTTATCGTGACTATCTTGGTCGTGAAGATCTTTTTTGTACAGTTTTTCTGTGTATTCTTGCCACCTCTTCTTAATATCTTTGCTTCTATTAGGTCCATACCATTCCTGTCCTTTATCGAGCCCATCTTTGCATGAAATATTCCCTTGGAATCTCTAATTTTCTTGAAGAGATCTCTTGCTTTTCCTATTCTGTTGTTTTCCTCTATTTCTTTGCATTGATCACTGAGGAAGGCTTTCTTATCTCTCCTTGCTATTCTTTGGAACTTTGCATTCAGATGCTTATATCTTTCCTTTTCTCCTTTGCTTTTCGCTTCTCTTCTTTTCACAGCTATTTGTAAGGCCTCCTCAGACAGCCATTTTGCTTTTTTGCATTTCTTTTCCATGGGGATGGTCTTGGTCCCTGTCTCATGTACAGTGTCACGAACCTCCGTCCAGAGTTCATCAGGCACTCTATCTATCAGATCTAGTCCCTTAAATCTATTTCTCACTTCCACTGTATAATCATAAGGGATTTGATTTAGGTCATATCTGAATGGTCTAGTGGTTTTCCCTACTTTCTTCAATTTAAGTCTGAATTTGGCAATAAGGAGTTCGTGATCTGAGCCACAGTCAGCTCCTGGTCTTGTTTTTGCTAACTGTATACAGCTTCTCCATCTTTGGTTGCAAAGAATATAATCAATCTGATTTCGGTGTTGACCATCTGGTGATGTCCATGTGTAGAGTCTTCTCTTGTGTTGTTGGAAGAGGGTGTTTGTTATGACCAGTGCATTCTCTTGGCAAAACTCTATTAGCCTTTGCCCTGCTTCATTCCATGCTCCAAGGCCAATTTTGCCTGTTACTCCAGGTGTTTCTTGACTTCCTACTTTTGCATTCCAGTCCCCTATAATGAAAAGGACATATTTTTGGATGTTAGTTCTAAAAGGTCTTGTAGGTGTTCATAGAACTGTTCAACTTCAGCTTCTTCAGCATTACTGGTTGGGGCATAGGCCTGGATTACTGTAATATTGAATGGTTTGCCTTGGAAAAGAACAGAAATCATTCTGTCGTTTTTAACATTGCATCCAAGTACTGCATTTCGGACTCTTTTGTTGACCATGATGGCTACTCCATTTCTTCTAAGGGATTCCTGCCCACAGTAGTAGATATAATGGTCATCTGAGTTAAATTCACCCATTCCAGTCCATTCTAATTCACTGATTCCTAAAATGTCTATGTTCACTCTTACCATCTCCTGTTTAACCACTTCCAATTTGCCTTGATTCATGGACCTAACATTCCAGGTTCTATGCAATATTGCTCTTTACAGCACCGGACCTTGCTTCTATCACCGGTCACATCAACAACTGGGTATTGGTTTTGCTTTTGCTCCATCCCTTTATTCCTTCTAGAGTTATTTCTCCACTGATCTCCAGTCGCATACTGGGCACCTTCCGACCTGGGGAAATCTTCATTCAGTAGCCTATCATTTTGCCCTTTGATACTGTTCATGGGGTTCTCAAGGCAAGTATACTGAAGTGGTTTGCCATTCCCTTCTCCAGTGGACCACATTCGGCTGTGGTCCATGTGATCAGATCGACTAGTTTCCTGTGATTATGATTTCAGTGTGTCTGCCCTCTGATGCCCCCTCGCAATACCTACCGTCTTAATTGGGTTTCTCTTACCTTGGGCATGGGATATCTCTTCACAGCTGCTCCAAGAAAGCGCAGCTGCTGCACCTTACCTTGGATGAGGGGTATCTCCTCAAGGCCGCCCCTCTTGACCTTGAACGTGGAGTAGCTTCTCTCGGCCCTCCTGCGCCCACTCTGCCACCGCCTATTGGACGTGGTGTAGCTCCTCTCAGCCGCTGGCCCTGGCCTCAGGCGTGGGGTAGCTCCTCACGGCTGCGCCTCTTTGCGTGGTCGGTTGCGCCGGGGCCGGCGTCTCTCGCGTCTGCGCCGCCAGGTTTTGTTACCTACTCATAAACTGCTCTGGATTTTGAATTCTAGTTTCCTCCAGTATATGGCTACCACTCTCCAAATTATCACTTCTAATTTTTCTCCCACCCTTCTGACTTAAAGTCACTAAGAACTAAAAATGCCCTTTTCCCCAAGTCCTAAAATCTAAAACTAGATGACAATATAAACTTCAGAAAAATCGCCACAACAAATCATACATTAAAAGAAAATTTTCATGCCTGCTGTCTCGTGTGGGCCACCCAGAAAATTCACCAGAATACCCAGTGCCATAACCAGAGACTTTCAAACTTCAAACCAGGACATTCATCAAAGTACAAAAAACTACCCTCCTCATTCTACCATCTAAAGATGCTTCTAAGCTTAAATCTAGAAATCTCACCTGGCTGTCCTCTGTACTCAGAAACTAGGTTTCCAACTGTTAATATTTATTTTTCTTTTGTTTCCATTAAAAGGCACTCATTGAATGCCTGATTGTTCACATCAAATAGAGTTCTAACTTAGATGAATTACTACTCTCACCTGTACTACTGCCTCCTGAACTAAGACACTATTGTTCAAATGAACTGACCTATTCTCAAGACTAAGAGACTTATTCAATGAGAAACAGAATAATCTGCCAACTCAGATTCTGGATTATGAATCTTTAGGGGGAAGTTTCAAAGGAGAGGAATAAAAAGTGGCAAACTATGCCACTCCAAAATATGCTACTTTGACATAAGGATTATTTTGAACTAAAGGCACTTGAACAAATGCTGCTACTGATGCTGGGTCACTTCAGTCATGACTGACTCTTTGCTATCCCATGGACTGTAGCCTGCCAGGTTCCTCTGTTCATGGGATTCTGCAGGCAAGAATACTGGAGTGGATTGCCAAGCTCTCCTCCAGAGGATCTTTCCAACCCAGGGATCAAATCCACATCTCTTATGTCTCTAGCATTGGCAGGCAGGTTCTTTACCACTAGTGCACCTGCTATTTGAAACAATAAAAAAAGACTTCTAATCTCCCCATTTCTTTCTAAAAAGAGAAGGTGAAATCTCCCATGTGAGGAATACCTTCCCTATACCAGGAGAAAGAAACATTCTTCAATAGGGAATCAAAGCTGAGAGAATCCTGTATAAACAGACCTGTTAAAATAATTCTTATCTTTCTTTAACCTTCCCATGTAATTTAGTTACTTTCCCACAATTTCTTCTTTGTTTCACCTAATGTAAAAGCCTGTAGGTTTTGCCATTTTTTTGGGGAGGCAGGGAGGGTCTTCATTTTCTTATCAAGCCCCTGTGTCATGTAAAACATACAAATGTGTATACATTTTTCTTGTCTTATGTCAGTTTAATTCTCAGGCCCTGTTAAAAACCTCTAAGACGATAGAGGTAAAATTTTGCCTACGTTTTCAAGCATCTCCTCTAGACCCTGTTTATTGATAACAGTGTTCTGTTGTTAGTTGGCTCACAGGTATTGAAGAATAGTAAATGTAACATTGCTTTAAATACCATCTGTTGTCTTTTTTCCAAGTGTCACTGTGAACAGAAATAACTGTCTTGCTGGCCAGTTTCTTCCCACAACTGATTTGATAGTCATTTGCCCATCTTTTGTGTGTCACGTTGGCATTTATTTGGATCTTACTTTTGGGGTGGTAGTAAATCAATAGAACCCTGAGACCTGGAGGTTATTTTCTTTTTCCTGTCTTTTTTTCTTTTACTTTCTTTTTTAGTGATTTACTCCCTTTGTGCACCAGTCAGAATAGAGCTGCTGCCAATGCCCAGAAGTAAGAATCACTAGTTCATTATCTGTATTCTAACACCACAACATGTCCAAGGTGTAAGTCACAGACTCTGACTCCCCTCTGTCCTGCTCTTTGGATGGTTCTTTTAGAGAGCTGTGCCTAAAGTCTCTATGTATGGATGTGAGAGTTTGACTGTGAAGAAAGCTGATCGCTGAAGAATTGATGCTTTTGAACTGTTTTGTTGGAGAAGACTTTTGAGAGTCCCTTGGACTGCAAGGAGATCCAACCAGTCCATTCTAAAGGAGATCAATCCTGGGTGTTCATTGGAAGGACTTATGCTAAAGCTGAAACTGCAATACTTTGGCCACCTCATGCGACGAGTTGACTCACTGGAAAAGACTCTGATGCTGGGAAAGGTTGGGGGTGGGAGGAGAAGGGGACAACAGAGAATGAGATGGCTGGATGGCATCACCGACTCTGTGGACATGAGTTTAAGTGAACTCCGGGAGTTGGTGATGGACAGGGAGGCCTGGCGTGCTGTGATTCATGGGGTCTCGGAGAGTCGGACACGACAGAGCGACTGAATTGAACTGACCTGAACTGAACTGAAAGTCTCTGAAATCAGTATCAGCTCACCTTTCAGCTTCTAGGGAGAGGCCTCTTAACACAAACAGTTGAAACAAAGGACCTGAACTGGGAGAGCCTTAGGCAGCAAACCACACCTATGTGTAAAAAAATTGTCAGTGATTACAAATGTATGAATCTTAAGGAAATAAAACTTACATTTGATTCAATCCCCAATCATTTATTCTCCAGAGGAGAGAACCGTGCACAGATTAGTTTCTCCATTAAAAAAAGCCATTTTACCACTCTGTTATGATATTTATTAGTGCAGCCAATTGAATGGTTTTTTCTAATAAATTAATCAGTGGTTAGATAGAGCAATTGTGCGGTAGTTTGAGCATTCTTTGGCATTCCCTTTCTTAGGGATTGGAATGAAGACTGACCTTTTCCAGTCCTGTGGCCACTGCTAAGTTTTCTAAATTTGCTGGCGTATTGAGTGCAGTACTTTCACAGCATCATCTTTCAGGATTTGAAATAGCTCAATTGGAATTCCATCACCTCCACTACCTTTGTTCATTGTGATGCTCTCTAAGGCCCACTTGACTTCACATTCCAAGATGTCTGGTTCCAGGTGAGTGATCACGCCATCGTGATTATCTTCGTCGTGAAGATCTTTTTTGTATAGTTCTTCTGTGTATTCTTGCCACCTCTTCTTAATATCTTCTGCTTCTGATAGGTCCATACCGTTCCTGTCCTTTATCGAGCCCATCTTTGCAAGAAATATTGCCTTGGATCTCTAATTTTCTTGAAGAGATCTCTTGTTTTTCCTATTCTGTTGTTTTCCTCTATTTCTTTGCATTGATCACTGAGGAAGGCTTTCTTATCTCTCCTTGCTATTCTTTGGAACTCCGCATTCAGATGCTTGTATCTTTCCTTTCCTCCTTTGCTTTTCACTTCTCTTCTTTTCACAGCTATTTGTAAGGCCTCTTCAGACAGCCATTTTGCTTTTTTGCATTTCTTTTCCATGGGGATGGTCTTGGTCCCTGTCTCATGTACAGTGTCACGAACCTCCGTCCAGAGTTCATCAGGCACTCTATCTATCAGATCTAGTCCCTTAAATCTATTTCTCACTTCCACTGTATAATCATAAGGGATTTGATTTAGGTCATATCTGAATGGTCTAGTGGTTTTCCCTACTTTCTTCAATTTAAGTCTGAATTTGGCAATAAGGAGTTCGTGATCTGAGCCACAGTCAGCTGCTGGTCTTGTTTTTGCTAACTGTATACAGCTTCTCCATCTTTGGCTGCAAAGAATATAATCAATCTGATTTCGGTGTTGACCATCTGGTGATGTCCATGTGTAGAGTCTTCTCTTGTGTTGTTGGAAGAGGGTGTTTGCTATGATCAGTGCATTCTCTTGGCAAAACTCTATTAGCCTTTGCCCTGCTTCATTTCGTGCTCCAAGGCCAAACTTGCCTGTTACTCCAGGTGTTTCTTGACTTCCTGCTTTTGCATTCCAGTCCCCTATAATGAAAAGGACATCTGTTTTGGGTGTTAGTTCTAAAAGGTCTTGTAGGTCTTCATAGAATTGTTCAACTTTGGCTTCTTCAGCATTACTGGTTGGGGCATAATTCTCCATGCTCAAAATTCTCCAAGCTAGGCTTCAGCAGTATGTGAATCGTGAACTTCCAGATGTTCAAGCAGGCTTTAGAAAAGGCAGAGGAACCAGAGATCAAATTGCCAACATCTGCTGGATCATGGAGAAAGCAAGAGAGTCCCAGAAAAACATCTATTTCTGCTTCATTGACTATGCCAAAGCCTTTGACTGTGTGGATCACAATAAAATAAACTGTGGAAAATTCTGAAAGAGATGGGAATACCAGACCACCTGACCTGCCACTTGAGAAATCTGTATGCAGGTCAGGAAGCAACAGTTAGAACTGAACATGGAACAACAGACTGGTTCCAAATAGGAAAAGGAGTATGTCAAGGTTGTATATTGTCACCCAGCTTATTTAACTTATATGCAGAGTACATCTTGAGGAACACTGGGCTGGAAGAAGCACAAGCTGGAATCAAGATTGCTGGGAGAAATATCAATAACCTCAGATATGCAGATGACACCACCCTTATGGCAGAAAGTGAAGAGGAGCTCAAAGGCCTCTTGATGAAAGTGAAAGAGGAGAGTGAAAAAGTTGGCTTGAAGCTCAACATTCAGAAAACAAAGATCATGGCATCTGGTCCCATCACTTCATGGGAAATAGATGGAGAAACAGTGGAAACAGTGTCAGACTTTATTTTTTTGGGCTCCAAAATCACTGCAGATGCTGATTGCAGCCATGAAATTAAAAGATGCTTACTCCTTGGAAGGAAGGTTAAGACCAACCTAGATAGCATATTAAAAAGCAGAGACATTACTTTGCCGACAAAGGTCCGGCTAGTCAAGGCTATGGTTTTTCCCGTGGTCATGTATGGATGTGAGAGTTGGACCGTGAAGAAAGCTGATCGCCAAAGAATTGATGCTTTTGAACTGTGGTGTTGGAGAAGACTCTTGAGAGTCCCTTGGACTGCAAGGAGATCCAACCAGTCCATTCTAAAGGAGATCAGTCCTGGGTGTTCATTGGAAGGACTTATGCTAAAGCTGATACTGCAAATCTTTGGCCACCTCATGCGACAAGTTGACTCACTGGAAAAGAGTCTGATGCTGGGAGGGATTGGGGGTTAGGGGAGACGGGGACGACAGAGAATGAGATGGCTGGATGGTATCACCGACTCTGTGGACATGAGTTTGAGTGAACTCCAGGAGCTGGTGATGGACAGGGAGGCCTGGCGTGCTGTGGTTTATTGGATTGTGAAGAGTCGGACACGACTGAGCAACTGAACTGAACTGAACTAGATAGAGCAGTGATGAAGAGTCCTGACTCTAGGGACTTCCCTGGTAGTCCAATGGTTAAGAATCCACCTTCCACAGCAAGGGACACAGATTTGATCCCTGGTCTGGGAACTATGAGGGCTTCCTGGTAGCTCAGTATGTAAAGAATCTGCCTGCCATGCAGGAGACCCAGGTTCAAATCTTGGGAAGATCCCCAGGAGAAGGAAATGGCAACCCACTCCAGTATTCTTGCTTGGAGAATCCCATGGAGAGAGGAACCTGGCAGGCTATAGTCCATAGTCACAATAGTCGGCCACGACTTAACAAGCAAACCACCACTGGGAACTAAGATCCCACACGCCTTGTAGCAGATAAGGCCTCAAGCTGCAACTATAGAGCCAAGCCTATTTGCCACAACTAGAGAGAAGCCTGTGTGCTGCAACAAAAGACTCTGCATGCTGCAACAAAGACCCGATGCAGTCATAAATAAATTAATAAAATTAGTTAAAAAAAAAAAAAGACTTCCCTGTTGATCCAGTGGTTAAGAATCTTCTTGCCAATGCAGAGGACACAGGTTCCATCTCTAGTCCAGAAAGATTCTACATGCCACAGGGCAACTAAGCCCATGCACTCAACTACTGAGCCTCTGTGCCACAGCTACTGTAGCCTGCACACTTGAGAGTCTGCTCTGCAACAAGAGAAGCCACCACAATGAAAAGCCCAAGCACCATGGCTAGAGAGTAGCTTCTGCTCACTGCAACTAGAGAAAACCCACAAATGCTGCAACAAAAAAAATGAGAGGAGAGACATATGTCCTGACTCGCACTGAACACCTGGCATTACACCACCTAGTAAGTGGTTCAATCCAAGCACTACCACTTACTATCTGTGTGACCGTGGCAAGTTATATACCCTCTTTGTCTCAGTTTCCTGGGGGTAAAATGGAAATAACAGTAATAGTATTTACGTCATAGGAATGCTATCAAGCTGAATGAGTTAATGTTATATTTTAAAACATTTTAGCACATGGTAAGCAATGGCAAGCCACTCCAGTACTCTTGCCTAGGAAAATCCCATGGACAGAGGAGCCTGGTGGGCTACAGTCCACGGGGTCGCTACTAGTCCGACAAGACTGAGCAACTTCACTTTCACTTTTCACTTTCACACATTGGAGAAGGAAATGGCAACCCACTCCAGTGTTCTTGCCTGGAGAATCCCAGGGATGGCGGAGCCTGGTGGGCTGCCATCTATGGGGTCGCACAGAGTCAGACACGACTGAAGCGACTCAGCAGCAGCAGCAGCAGCAGCAAGCCCTATGTAAAGGCTTATTTTTACGATTGTTAAATCCTAAGGGGGCAAGTAGAGTGAAAGATTTCTCATAACCAATAATGTCTCTGTCTTTTGAAGATATACTAATATGCCAAACATTTTAGAGATACTATTTCCAAACTCCACAGCAAGGTAGGTATTACTATCTCCATTTTACAAAGAAGTGGAAGGTTCGTAAATTTAATTTCATTGCCTAAGAGCACATAACTATCTGAATAATGAAGTTGGGAATTGTAACAAGGTGTGCCTAATTCCAAAATGTGTGCCCTTCCACTGCGCAATAGTCTTTTAAAAGTTACCTGACCATCGATTGTTTTCATGACTCAACTCAAAATATGCTGCATTTATTTATATCCACACTATTTTAGGACTGGTCTAAGAGTCACTTTGCCCATCTCCTTTCACAAGTGGAAATATTGTATTCTTAAGAAAGTAAGTGGCTTTCCCAACACTAATTATTACTTAATCACTGTTAAGTAGCCATTGAATATCAATTGAACATTGCTGGTAGAGAAAGGAATGAATTTATGTGTATCGCTTACTGCATTGCCTTTTACTTAGTAAGCAATCAACATCAGCTATTTTTGTCATTGTTCATTTATTCATTAATTAATTTAAGAAATATTTGTTAGGCATTTCTGACAAACACCTGGGAGTACAAAAATTAATAGGATATGATTCCTTTTGAATGTCCACTTGTTGTTCAGTGTGGGAGCCTTTAACCACATATAGCTACTGAGCACTTGAAATGTGGTCAATCTAGATTGGAATAGGCTATAAGTATAAAAAAATGCAGAATTTTGAAGACTTAGTACCAAGAAATAAGATAAAGTACCTCATTGATAAATATGTTGCATATTGAAATGATAATATTTGGGATGTATTAGCCTAAATTAAAATATTTAAATTCTTTTAATCTATTTCTCTTTACATTTTTAATATGACTATTAGAAAAATTACATGTGACTAGTATTATATTTCTATTGGACAACATTTATCAAGATGGCAAAAAGATAAGGACAATTAAAGGTAGTCCAACAAGAAGTCACTCAGTCATGTCCAACTCTTTGCAACCCTGTGGACTGTAGCCTACCTGGCTTCTTTGTCCCTGGAATTCTCTAGGCAAGAATTACTAGAGTGGGTAGCTATTCCCTTCTCCAGGGGATCTTCCTGACCTAGGAATCTAACTCAAAGCTACCGTACAACTGTACATGCTAGCAAAATAATTCTCAATATCCTTCAAACTAGGCTTCAATGGCACATGAACTAGGAACTTCCAGATGTATAAGCTGGATTTAGAAAAGGCAGAGGAACCAGAGATCAAATTGCCAACATCCATTGGATCATAGAGAAAGCAAAGGAATTCCAGAAAAACATCTACTTTCACTTCATCAACTATGCTAAAGCCTTTGACTGTGTGGATTGTAACACACTGTGGAAAATTCCTAAAGAGATGGGAATACCAGACCACTTTACCTACCTCCTGAGAAACCCATATGCAGGTCAAGAAGCAACAGTTAGAACCAGACATGGAACAACAGACTGGTTCAAAGTTGGGTATGGAGTACAACAAGGCCATATATTTTCATCCTGCTTATTTAACTTATATGCAGAGTACATCATGCTGGGCTGTATAAGTCACAAGCTGGAATAAGATTGCTGAGAGAAATATCAATAACCTCAAATATGCAGATAATACCACCCTAATGGCAGAAAGTGAAGAGGAACTAAAGAGCATCTTGATGAAGGTGAAAGAAGAGAGTGAAAAAGCTGGCTTGAAACTCAACATTCAAAAAACTAAGATCATAGCATCCAGTCCCATCACTTCATGGCAAACAGTTGAGGGAAAAGTGGAAACGGTAGCAGATTTTATTTTCTTGGGCTCCAAAATCACTTTAGGTGGTGACTGCAGCCATGAAATTAAAGGATGCTTGCTCCTTGGAAGAAAAGCTATGACCAACCTAGACAGCATATTAAAAAGCAGAGACATCACTTTGCCGACAAAGATCCATATACTTAAAGCTATGATTTTTCCAGAAGTCGTGGAGGGATGTGAGAGTTGGACCATAAAGAAGGCTGAGCACCAAAGAATTGATGCTTTTGAACTGTGGTGCTGGAGAAGACTCTTGAGAGTCCCTTGGGCAGCAAGGAGATCTTTACTAATCAATCCTTAAGGAACTCAACTCTGAATACTCATTGGAAGGACTGATGCTGACACAAAGAGCCAACTCATTGGAAAAGACCCTGATGCTGGGAAAGATTGAGGGCAGGAGGAGAAGGTGGCAACAGAGGATGAGATGGTTGGATGGCATCACCAACTCAATGGGACATGAGTTTGAGCAAACTCTGGGAGATAGTGAAGGACAGGGAAGGCTGGCGTGCTGCAGTGCATGGAGTTGCAAAGATCCAACATGACTTAGTGAATGAACAAGCAGAACAAACCATTTAGAAGAGTCATTAAAACATCTGTGGGAGCATAGAGGACAAACTGCCCAGAAGTCAAGAAAATCTTCACAGAGGAGGTAAAATTTGACTTTAATCCTAAAGGATAAGTAAGAATATTGTCAGATGGATACTTTCCAGGCAGAAGATAAACATGTATAACATCATATAAACATGAAAGAATAACTGACACATTTTAAGTTTTGGGATGAGAAAATGGGAAAGGAAGAGAGATTCAGTTGGCTATAACTTGGGCCATGTTAGTGGGAATCCTAAGAAGAAAGGGCCACAAAAGATATCTCAGAAGTAGAACTAACGGGACTTGGTAATTCTTGTCAGGGAAGCAACAAAAAGAGAGGGATGAAGAGAGATACCTAGTTGTATTTGTACATGGCTACATATTGACATTTCCTTCTGTTCATTCACCAAATATTTACTGAAGATTTATTTAGGTGCCAGGTAGTAGGCAGTAGTGCGTAATGGGCTCCTGGTGACAATGTCTTAACATTATGTGATTATGTTTTAAAGATTCATGATTCATGGGGTCGCGGAGAGTCGGACACGACTGAGCGACTGAACTGAACTGAACTGAACTGAAGGATCAGAAAAGAATATATTATTAAATTCACATTTAATTACTGTCCTGGGTTTCCCTGTTGGCTCAGTGGTAAAGAATGCTCCTATCAACACAGGAGACACGGGTTTGTTCCCTAGTCTGCGAAGATCCCCTGCAGAAGGAAGTGGTAATCCACTCCAGTATTCTTGCCTGGAAAGCCCCAAGGACTGAGGAGCCTGGCAGACTACAGCTCATGGGGTTGCAAAGACTTAGACACAACTTAGAGACTGAACAACAACAAATGGCCCACTACTGAAATTTTTATTTTTCTTCTGTGGAATAATCTTAGTTTCAGGGACATTAAGCAATCAAAGATCTTGTGCTAAGGTGAGAGTAGGAGGTTCCTTATCTAATGAGACAGTCAGAGCAAGAATCTGATCTTTGAGGGGAGAGATCAATCCACAGCTGGCACGTGCAAAGTCTGACAATATGAAGTTTAGAAAGAATGTGAAGAAATAGGAGCTCCTTCATAAACTGCTTGTAGATTAGCACATTGTATTTTGAAAAGCAATTTCACGGTTTGCAGGAAAATTGAAAATGTACATTTCATAGAAGTCAACCATTGAATTTCTGTATTTCTGAGCACTGTTATGGAAAACGAGGCTCTAGCAACCCAGGCATGTGTGGGAAGAAAATGTGAGAGCTTCTATAGATGTGTTTTTAAAATACGTATATATACAGAAAGTGTGGAAGTGTTAGTCACTCAGTCATGTCCAACTCTGTGATCCACGGACTGTAGCTTGCCATTTCTTGAAGTTGTCCATTTCTTGATGTTAAGCTTATTTACTGTAGTAATCACACGCACAAAATTATATGTAAGAAAGTTTGAGTAATGAAGAAGAAACAAATGTTTAGCAACTTTATTTTTCATTTTAGCTTACATAAGAAGATGTTCTGCTTACCTCTGCCTGACTCACTAACATATTTACATTTTTAGTGTAGAGTTTGGTGAACTTCGAGTGGTAAAGAAAAGTTCTTGGTTAAATAGTTAGTAGAAATTTACAACCAGGTTAGAGCATGTTGGCCAGAACTTGAGGTACATGGCAAAGCTTTAGGATGGGTAAAAAATTGAGAAGGGGAAAGGACCTCATACTTGAAATAAAAATGACATGTGTACTTCTCTCTTCATCTCTGAAAAGTGGCAAATCAATTTACACAGACCTTCAAATATAGAATGATAAGGAAAAGCACAGGTAATGTATACAGAGACGAAAGAAAAATTATGAAGGAGAGAGGAAATCAAGTTCTTTTCTTTCAACACAGTAAGAACCTGATAGCAGCTGGAATCTAAAGTCATTGTTTATTGGTGTTATACCCTAACTTTTCCAGTATATAGTCACAATTTTTACTTAATAAAAACATCAAGGGGGCTGAGGGAATCTCACTCTTTAAAGTGGTATTCATGTTACTCAAGAAAGTAAGAGGGATGCCAAGATATCAGGAATATCTTGTATGTAGCAAGTATGGTTGTTACTGGACATATTGCTGGGAGAGCTGGCTATTGGGAAGCCTAATGGGCTGGAACAACAATGTGGATAAAGGGGTATTGAGGAGGTGGGGGAGGACTTGCGGAGGGAACCCATCAGATTGTAAGGTCTGAATGTGAGGTTTACTACTCCAGAAAGTAGTCTTTGGACCCTAGAATGAACAGATTCTCAGTGAGAGATTCATAACAGAATTTTCTGCGTTGGTGCAATTAGCTTGAAAGCTGGATGATTGGTTTATACAGGGGATGTATTTTTCTAGTGACAGTATGTTTATGTGCCCTTTTCACTGTATTCCTTTCCCAGAACAACAGTTCCTGTAGGCTGAATAAATAATCTTAAAGTTTTTGGATAGGAGGTCTTTCTGCAATGAGAAGTGCTCTGACAGAAATTCAAATAAGAATGCTTCCAAGGACAGAGAGGTTGTTCAACTTTTCCAAAGTCACACAAGATCACTGAGCTGCTGGGATATAAATTGCCTCCCTGTGGTCACAAAGCCAGCAAATGACAGTTGTGTGTGTGTTCAGTTGCAAGTTGTGTCTGAGTCTTTGCGACCCCATGGACTGTGACATGCCAGGCCTCCCTATCCGTCACCATCTCCTGGACTTTGCTAAAGTTCATGTCCATTGAATGGGTAATACCATTCCAACTATCTCATCTTTTATCCCCCTCTTCTTCTGCCTTCAAGCTTCCTGATCCAGGGATCGAACCTGGGTTTTCCGCACTGCAGGTGGACTCTTTACTGTCTGAGTCACTGTGGAAGTCCTGACTCACTGGAAAAGACCCTGATATTGGGGAAGTGACAGACACAGGATTAAGAAAAGTCTGTATGAGATAATTGGATTGAAGTTTTACTGAGCAAGGACCTGCCCACCAGAGCAAGACCCAGTTTTCCCCACTGCCAGTCCCTCACATCAGGAAGCTTACACAAGCCTCTTAACCTCCTCCATCAGATAACAGAAGAAGCAAGAAGAACCACAATCCCACACAGCTAGAACAAAAGGCACATTCAGTTCAGTTCAGTTCATTTGCTCAGTCGTGTCTGACTCTTTGCAACCCCAGGGACTGCAGCATGCCAGGCCTCCCTGTCCATTACAGAAGGTAAATCAGGATGAAAAAGCAGAAAGTTATGTCCCAGATGAAGGGACAAGATAAAACCCCAGAAAAACAACTAAGTGGAGATAGGCAATCTTCCAGAAAAATAATTCAGAATGATGATAGTGAAGATGATCCAGGGTCTTGGGAAAGCAATGGAGAAGATGCAAGAAATGTTTACCAAAGACCTAGAAGAACTAAAACAGATGAATAATACACCAGAAGGAATCAGTAATAAATAACTGAGACAGAACAGATAAATGACCTGCAGGACAGAATGGTGGAAATCACTGCCACAGTACAGAATATAGAAAAAGGAATGAAAAAAAAATGAAGACAACATAAGAGATTTCTGGGACAACAGTAAATGCACAAACACTCACATCATATATGCTTCACCCAGTTTCCCCTACTGTGTGTAGTATCTTTTACACAAACAGTACAGTTAACAAAACTTTCCACTGATGTCCTTTTTCTATTCCTAGTCCAACCTGGTGTCCCATATTGCATTTAGTCATCACATTTTCTTTACATTTCCATTACCATTTCCCCTTCAATCTTTGTCAGTTTCTAAGTCTTTGAGATTGGGTAAACTCCGGGAGTTGATGATGGACAGGGAGGCCTGGTGTGCTGCGGTCCATGGGGTCACAAAGAGTCAGACATGACTGAGTGATTGAACTGAACTGAACTGAAGTCTCTTTGTCCTTTATGACTTTGAGAGTTTTGAAGAGTACTGGTCAGATACTTTGTCAAATATCCTTCAGTCTGGGTTTTTCTCATGATTACACAAGAGTTATAAGTTTTGGGGGAAATTACCACAGAAGTAAGGTGACTTTTCCTCACACCATTTATCAGGGGATATATGATATCAAAATTATTTGTCACTGATGATATTAACCTTATCCACTTGGTCAAGGTAGTACCTGCCAGCTTTCTCCACTGTAAAGTTACCATTTTTCTTTCCCATACTCTGTTCATTGGAAGCAAGCCACTAAATCCAGCCCACACTCAAGGAGAGGGGAATTATCTCTCTCTCCTGGAAGAAGAAATATCTACAAATATTGTTTTGAATTCTTTTAAAAATTCGTTTATTTATCTTAATTGGAGTCCAATTCTTTACAATATTGTGGTGGGTTTTGCCAAACATTGAAATGAATCAGCCATGGGTGTACATGGATCCTCCATCCTGAATCCCCCCTCCCTCTTCCCTCCTATCCCATCCCTCTGGGTTGTCCCAATGCACTGGCTTTGAGTGCCCTGCTTCATGCATTGAACTTGGACTGGTCATCTATTTTACATATGGTAATATACATGTTTCAATGCTATTCTCTCAAATCATCCCACCCTTGCCTTCTCCCACAGAGTCCAAAAGTCTGTTTTTACATCTGGGTCTCTGTTGCTCTCTTGCATATAGGGTCGTCATTACCATCTTTCTAAATTCCATATATATGCATTAATATACTGCATTAGTGTTTTCCTTTCTGACTTACTTCAATCTGTATAATAGGCTCCAGGTTCATCCACCTCATTAGAACTGACTCAAATGTGCTTTTTTTTATAGCTGATTAGAAAAGGCAGAGGAACCAGAGATCAAATTGCCAATATCCGCTGCATCATGGAAAAAGCAAGAGAGTTCCAGAAAAACATCTATTTCTGCTTTATTGACTATGCCAAAGTCTTTGACTGTGTAGATCACAATAAACGGTGGAAAATTCTGAAAGAGATGGGAATACCAGACCACCTGACCTGCCTCTTGAGAAACCTGTATGCAGGTCAGGAAGCAACAGTTAGAACTGGACATGGGACTGGTTTAAATAGGAAAAGGAGTATGTCAAGGTTGTATATTGTCACCCTGCTTATTTAACTTATATGCAGAGTACATCATGAGAAACGCTGGGCTGGAAGAAGCACAAGCTGGAATCGAGATTGCTGGGAGAAATATCAATAACCTCAGATATGCAGATGACACCACCCTTATGGCAGAAAGTGAAGAGGAACCCAAAGGTCTCTTGATGAAAGTGAAAGAGGAGAGTGAAAAAGTTGGCTTAATGCTCAACATTCAGAAAACGAAGATCATGGCCTCTAGTCCCATCACTTCATGGGAAATAGATGGGGAAACAGGGGAAACACTGTCAGACTTTATTTGGAGGGGCTCCAAAATCACTGTAGATGGTGATTGCAGCCATGAAATTAAAAGATGCTTACTCCTTGGAAGGAAAGTTATGACCAACCTAGACAGCATATTAAAAAGCAGAGATATTACTTTGCCAACAAAGGTCCGTCTAGTCAAGGCTATGGTTTTTCCAGTGGTCATGTATGCAAGTGAGAGTTGGACTGTAAAGAAAGCTGATCGCCAAAGAATTGATGCTTTTGAAGTGTGGTGTTGGAGAAGACTGTTGAGAGTCCCTTGGACTGCAAGGAGATCCAACCAGTCCATCCTAAAGGAGATCAATCCTGGGTGTTCTTTGGAAGGACTGATG
Organism: Moschus berezovskii; assembly: GCF_049115385.1. NCBI lineage: Eukaryota > Metazoa > Chordata > Mammalia > Artiodactyla > Moschidae > Moschus > Moschus berezovskii. Next base: position 43,499,675 of record NC_142473.1, read on the forward strand.
CTAAGGCGGAAACTCCAATACTTTGGCCACCTCATGTGAAGAGTTAACTCATTGGAAAAGACCCTGATGCTGGGAGGGATTGGGGGCAGGAGGAGAAGGGGACAACAGAGGATGAGTTGGCTGGATGGCATCACTGACTCTGTGGACATGAGTTTGAGTGAACTCCGGGAGTTGGTGATGGACAGGGAAGCCTGGCGTGCTGTGATTCATGGGGTCGCAAAGAGTCGGACACAACTGAGCGACTGAACTGAACTGAACTGAATTGAACATTCCATTATGTATATGTACCACTGAGTAACATTCCATTGTGTAAATGTACCATAACTTCCTTGTCCATTCATCTGCCTATGGACATGTAGGTTGATTCCATGACCTAGCTGTTGTAAACACTGCTGCAATGAACACTGGGGGACACGTGTCTCTTTTAATTCTGGTTTCCTCAGTGTGTATGCCCAACAGTGGGATTGCTGAGTCACATGGTAGTTCTATTTCCAGTTTCTCAAGGAATCTCCACACTGTTCTCCATAGTGGCTGTACCAGTTTGCATTCCCACCAACAGTGTAAGAGGATTCCCTTTTTCCACACCCTCACCAGCATTTATTGTTTGTAGACTTTTTGATGGCAGCCATTCTGACCAGCGTGAGATGGTACCTCACTGAGGTTTTGATTTGCATTTCTCTGATAATGAGTGATGTTGAGCATCTTTTCATGTGTTTGTTAGCCATCTGTATGTCTTCCTTGGAGAAATGTCTGTTTAGTTCTTTGGCCCATGTTTTGATTGGGTCATTTATTTTCTTGGCATTGAACTGCTTGTATATTTTGGAGATTAATTCTTTATCAGCTCTTTCATTTGCTATTATTTTCTCCTATTCTGAAAGCTGCCTTTTCATCTTGCTTATAGTTTCCTTTGTTGTGCAAAAGCTTTGAGGTTTAATTAGGTCCCATTTCTTTATTTTTGTTTTTATTTCCATTACTCTGGGAGGTGGGTCATAGAGGATCTTGCTGTATTCTATATCATAGAGTGTTCTGCCTATGTTTTCCTCAAAGGGTTTTATAGTTTCTGGTCTTACATTTAGATCTTTAATCCATTTTGAGTTGAATGCTCAAACTACCGCACAATTGCACTCATCTCACACATTAGTAAAGTCATGCTCAAAATTCTCCAAGCCAGGCTTCAGCAGTATGTGAACCGTGAACTCCCAGATGTTCAAGCAGGTTTTAGAAAAGGCAGAGGCACCAGAGATCAAATTGCCAACATCCGCTGGATCATGGAGAAAGCAAGAGAGTTCCAGAAAAACATCTATTTCTGCTTCATTGACTATGCCAAAGCCTTTGACTGTGTGGATCACAATAAACTGTGGAACATTCTGAAAGAGATGGGAATCCCAGACCACCTGACTTGCCTCTTGAGAAACCTGTATGCAGGTCAGGAAGCAACAGTTAGAACTGTATATGGAACAACAGACTGGTTCCAAATAGGAAAAGGAGTATGTCAAGGCTGTATATTATCACCTTTCTTATTTAACTTATATGCAGAGTACATCATGAGGAATGCTGGGCTGGAAGAAGCACAAGCTGGAATCAAGATTGCTGGGAGAAATACCAATAACCTCAGATATGCAGATGACACCACTCTTATGGCAGAAAGTGAAGAGGAACTCAAAAGCCTCTCGATGAAAGTGAAAGAGGAGAGTGAAAAGGTTGGCTTGAAGCTCAACATTCAGAAAACAAAGATCATGGCATCTGGTCCCATCACTTCATGGGAAATAGATGGAAAAACAGTGGAAACAGTGTCAGACTTTATTTTTTTGGGCTCCAAAATCACTGCAGATGCTGATTGCAGCCATGAAATTAAAAGACGCTTGCTCCTTGGAAGGAAAGTTATGACCAACCTTGATAGTATATTAAAAAGCAGAGACATTACTTTGCCAACAAAGGGCTGTCTAGTCAAGCCTATGGTTTTTCCCATGGTCATGTATGGATGTGAGAGTTGAACTATGAAGAAAGCTGATCGCTGAAGAATTGATGATTTTGAACTGTGGTGTTGGAGAAGACTCTTGAGAGTCCCTTGGACTGCAAGGAGATCCAACCAGTCCATTCTAAAGGAGATCAATCCTGGGTGTTCATTGGAAAGACTGATGCTAAAGCTGAAACTGCAATACTTTGGCCACCTCATGTGATGAGTTGACTCACTGGAAAAGAGTCTGATGCTATGAAAGGTTGGGGGTGGGAGTAGAAGGGGACGACAGAGAATGAGATGGCTGGATGGCATCACCGACTCTGTGGACATGAGTCTGAGTGAACTCTGGGAGTTGGTGATGGACAGGGAGGCGTGGCGTGCTGTGATTCATGGGGTCACAGAGAGTCGGACACGACTGAGCGACTGAACTGAACTGAACTGAACTGATGGTGGTTAGAAAGTGTTCTAGTTTCATTCTTTTACAGGTGGTTGACCAGTTTTCCCAGCACCGCTTGTTAAAGAGATTTTCCTTTCTCCATTGTATATTTTTGCCTCCTTTTTCACAGATAAGGTGTCCATAGGTGCATGAATTTATCTCTGGGCATTCTATTTTGTTCCACTGATCTATATTTTGTCTTTGTGTCAGTACCATACTGTCTTGATGACTGGTAGCTTTATAGTCTGAAGTCAGGCAGTTTGATTCCTCCAGTTTCATTCTTCTTTCTCAAGATTACTTTGGCCATTTGAGGGTTTTTGTGTTTCCATACAAATTGTGAAATTATTTGTTCTAGTTCTGTGAAAAATACCATTGGCAGCTTGATGGGGATTGCATTGAATCTATAGATTGCTTTGGTAGTATACTCATTTTCACTATATTGATTCTATCGATCCATGAACATGGTATATTTCTCCATCTATTTGTGTCATCTTTGATTTCTTTCATCAGTGTTTTATAGTTTTCTATATATGGGTCTTTTGTTTCTTTAGGTAAATTTATTCCTATGTATTTTATTCTTTTTGTTGCAATGGTTAATGGGATCATTTCTTTGATTTCTCTTTCTGTTTTCTCATTGTTAGTGTATAGGAATGCAAGGGATTTCTGTGTATTAATTTTATATCCTGCAACTTTACTTTGTTTACTGATTATCTCTAGTAAATTTCTTGTTGTGTGTTTAGGGTTTTCTATGTAGAGAATCATGTCATCTGCAAACAGTGAGAGTTTTGCTTCTTCTTTTACAAGCTGGATTCCTTTTATTTCTTTTTCTTCTCTGGTGCTGTGACTAGGACTTCCAAAACTACGTTGAATAGTAGTGGTAAGAGTGGGCACCCTTTTCTTGTTCCTGATTTTAGAGGCAATGCTTTCAATTTTTCACCATTGAGGATGTTTGCTGTGGGTTTATTGTAGGTGGCTTTTATTATGTTGAGGTATGTTCCTTCCATGCCCACTTTCTGGAGAGTTTTTATCATAAATGGGTGCTGAATTTTGTCAGAGGCTTTCTCTGCATCTATTGAAATAATCATATGACTTTTATCTTTCAATTTGTTGCTATGGTGTATCACATTGATTGATTTGCAAATATTGAAGAATCCTTGCATCCCTGGGATAAACCCACTTGGTCATGATATATAATCTTTTCTTTTGTAAAAAAAAAAAAAATTGTTCTTTCACATTTACATATCTACTTATTTATTCAGTGGTTTATTTATATCAGTATAAATTCATGGATATTTATTTTATTCTATGTATTATAAGAGAATTCTGTCATTATTTTGTTGCTGAAATAGTTGCAGCTTTGGTCAGATTTTTCTAGTTCTGAAAGTTATTTCGGGTTATTTCAGATTACCTGAGTTATTTCAGGTTACCTCCTGTGTCCTTTTATTGGAGAATTATATTTATGAACCAAGATCTAAGTCCTGAATGTGCTTATTGCTGCTGAGTTGCCACCATTTCTGAGCCCACTCAGTGAACAGAACTAGCAAATGTGTGTGTGTGTGTGTGTGTGTGTGTGTGTGTGTGTGTGTGTGTATGGGTGGGTGTGTACGGGTGTTTACACATAGACATTAATCCATGTAAACACACACATACATGTTTCTGTATCTGTGTGCATATATCTTACAATAAACATGACTTCATACATCCCTAACTCTAATGCAGCACTACAGGATTAATTATAGCCTTTTCTCCTTAATTAATTTTTAACTTTATTCTCTGAGAGTTAGAAATCTGGCTCCTATTATCTATACCATTCAATTATTATACCCTGTGTATGTGATAGTCACTCAGTGGTTTCCAACTGTTTGTGACATCATGAACTGTAGAGACTGAAGCCACCAGGCTTCTCTGTCCATGGAATTCTCCAGGCAATAATACTGGAGTAGGTAGCCATTCCGTTCTCCAGGGTCCAACCCAGGGATCAAACCCAGGTCCCCTTTATTGTAGGCAGATTTTCTTTACTGTCTGAGCCACCAAAGAAGACCTTATTCTACCCTAGTATGTATATAAAGTAATTTCAGAAATGTTAACTCATATTAACTAGTTCTTTTTGTGTTTAGCCTTAAAATATCCTGTCAAAATATGTTTTTCCAAAGTCACTTAAGTCAGCTCCTGTTTTTCCCACTTCCTTCTGTCAGGTTACAGTGTACATTTGTAATATTAAGTTCATTCATCATTGTCTGCATTCCATCCTGAGATTTCTGCACATCCTGGTTGATATTTTTTAAATTTGCATGCAGAAATTCACTACTTGTAATGCAATATTCTATGGGTTGTGACCAAGGTATAAGTCATCTGTCTATAACTACAGTATCATACAGAATATTTCCATCACCCTATAAATTCCCCTGTGCAGCTGACTTGTAGTCCAAATTGTTCTAAAACACTAGTTTCTCCTATTAATTGATTTATTCACTTTAACTACATAGTTGTTTGTAGGGCCTAGGAGACATCTTGCTGGCTTCTTACATATGCTGAATTTATAAGTTTAGGATTCAAATAGCAATATTCCTTTTCATTTCTAAAACTGTGGAAGACTCCTCATTGTTTCTTACTCCACCACCATGTATGGATATTAAGTCATTTATAGCTCATCTATAAAATTATGATGACTCCAGAATTGCTTCTAAAAGACTCGTTTTGGGCTGAACTATGGGACTGTTCCATTGCTTTCTCTATGTAATATCATATCAGAGTAAGATATGGAAAACTTTATTGGAAAGCAAAGATTTATATTTAATCTATTATTTACAGTTAATGAGGACTTTGTATAATGAGTAACTGCCAGGGCAGTTGGTAAGGGTGCTGCTTGTTCAAACAGTATAACCTGGAGTCTTCAAATGTCAAAAGTGGTTCACTCAGCTTAGATGTCTGTTTATGATGACTCCTTGAACTTTCTTGACCATCTCATACTCTTTCAGTCTTCTAAGAATGTGATGAAAATTGTGAGCCCATCACCCATAAAGATCCAAAAACATACATCAACTCAAAATGCTGTATATAATTAGAATGTTTCATGAACCTCCTCCCCACTCCTGAAGATGAGAGACCCTCTAGAGATCCATGGATTCCAGATTAAGAATCTTTAGGTCCATGGATTTCAGATTAAAAATCTTTATCTAGGACTTCTCTGGTGGTCTAGTGGTTAGGACTTCATCTGCCAATACAGGGCACACATGTTTGATCCACAGTCCAGGAAGGTTCCACTTGCTGAAGGACAACTAAGCCCATACACACAATGACTAAGCCCAGGCGACACAACTACTGAATCTCACATGCTCTAGGGCCCGTGCTCTGAAACAAGAGGAGCCACCACAGGAAGAAGGCCACACACTGCAATAAAGAGAAGCCCTCAATCACCACAACTAGAGAAAGCCTGTCTGCAGCAACGAAGACCCAGTGCAGCCATAAATAAATAAAAAATCTTTATCTAAACACTAGTAAGTCAAGTTGATGAACACAGCAAAGGAACTGTTGTTAATTAATCAGTGTATTCTACTGTAGAGTTAAATGTACATGTGTACATTGTGATGGTTAATTTTTTGTGTCCACTTGGTTAAATTATGTGCCCAGTCATTTGGTCAAAGAACAGACTAGGTGTTCTGTCAGGGTTTTGTTTTATTTTTTAACTTGTGATTAACATTTAATTCAGTACAGTTTGAATAAGGCAGAGTACCTGCATAATGTGACTGGGCCTCATTCAATCAGTTCAAGGCCTTCAGAGCAAGGACTGAGGTTTCTGAAGAAGAAATTCTCACAACTGCAACATTGAAGCCCTACCTGAGTTTGTAGCCTGCTGACCTACAGAATTCTCACTCCTGCAACATCATCCTGAATTCCCAGACTGCCAGGCAGCCCTACAGATTTTATACTTGCCAGACCTCCTAATTGTGTGGGATTATTTCTTAAAACACACATACAGAGACATCGCACATATATAAAATCTCTAATTAGTTCTGTTTCTCTAAAGAATCTTGACTAGTACATATATCAAACTGTAACAAATACACAATGAATTTCCACAGAAATGTTCAATTTCCTTCTTACTATGAAAAATGATGAAACCAATTAGTGTTTAGCTAGGTATTGCCTCTGTTTCGATCCAATTTTGATTTCTCTTGTCTTTGCATTGTCCAAGTCCTGTATATGCTTTTGTTTTGTCTCAGGCTGTTCTTTTTCTATGCAAGCCTGTACTTGGATACTCTAATGCTGCTGTAGCAAATTATTCCAAACTTCTTGTGGCTATGCATGCTGGCTCAGTCATGTCCAACTCTTTGCAATCTTATGGACAATAGACCACCAGATTCCTCTCTCCATGAAATTTACCGAGCAAGAATGATGGAGTGGATTGCCATTTCCTACTCAGGTGATCTTCCAGGCCAGGGTCAAACCTGTGTCTCTTGTGTCTCCTGCATTGTCAGGCAGATTCTTTACCATAGCACCACCTGGGAAACCCAAACTTAGTAGTTTAAAAACCTTAAATTTATTATCTTACAGTTCTGGAAATCAAGTCTAAAATCCCTGTCAAGGGGACTATTTCCTTCTGGAGGTTCCAGAGGAGAATCTATTTTCTTGCCTTTTCTAGTTTGGGGAGGCCATCTGCATTCCTTGGTGATGGCATCACTTCAATTCTGCTTCCATTGTCATATTTCTTATTCTGACTCTGACTCTCTTGCCTTCCTTTTGTAAGAACTTTTGTGATTACATTGGGTCTAACTGTATAATAAAAAAATAATTTCCCTATTTCATGAGAACTTATTCATATTTTAAAAACAAATTTTGCATGTACAATAACATTTACAGATTCCAGGAGTCAAGACATGAGTATCTTTGAAGATTTATTATTTGGTCTACTACAGAAGTCCTTTTTTTCTAATTTATTCTCTATTTTACTTTTTTATTCATAAAATAATTTACAAAGTTCACATTAAGGACTGTTTTGATTAGTTTAATTTTCATAGGTGTATTCTTCTCATACTCAGAAGAAGTATTTTTTTCACTTGTTAAACCCCAATTGCTTTTTTTCTTTTTCTGACTTTGATTTTGAAGCATTTCTCTCTGTATATCTAGGACCTCTACATTCTCTTGGAGTTCTGTTTTGTTCTTTGTATGACAATGGAAGGATAATTTAACAATCCTGTTGTTGAGAAAAATTATTCTTTATTGTTCTAGCTGAAAATGGGTTTCCTCCCACTAGTCAGTGGTGTATAGGTTGGTAGTGTATATGCTCAACTGCTGTTCTTCCCTTTATCCTTGCCAATATTGGTTTTGGTTTGATTTTGGTTTGAAATTTTATCAACCAAAAATGCTCACAAATATTGTCAAATGTCCCCTGAAGGGCAAAATCAGCCTCAGTTGAGAATCACTGTCTTAGACAAGTCATGACAATCCAGTTCTTCTTTTTCAGTGACTTATTTAGAGAAGAGCATATGTTCTGGCAATATGAAAGGAGAAGTCTATTTAGGGTTTGGGGTGGAAGGAAGAGAGGTTCTGAGGGAAACTTTCTTTTCTGAAAAAAAAAAAAAAAAAGAGCGATAAAAAATAACTCCCTCTTAGTTCCTTCCCTATCCTTGCTTGCTGGGATGCTGGTGTATATAAACTTGAATCTTGGAGCTGTAGCAACCATCTTGTGATTTTGCGGTATGGCAGAACAGAAAGATGGGAATAGCTTAGGTCCTCAATGATATAGTTAAGCTGCAGAAATAGCCTTGAAAGATCTAGATACTAGTAACATAATAGACATGTGTTCAGTTCAGTCACTCAGTCATGTTCGACTCTGCGACCCCATGGACGGGAGCATGCCAGGCTTCCCTGTCAATCACCAACTCCCGACACCTACTCAAACTCATGTCCATTGAGTCGGTGATGCCATCCAACCATACTCATCCTCTGTTGTCCCCTTCTCCTCCTGCCTTCAATCTTTCCCAGCATCAGAGTCTTTTCCAATGAGTCAGTTCTTCACATCAGGTGGACAAAGTATTGAAGTTTCAGTGTCAGTCCTTCCAATGAATATTCAAGTAGAGGTGTATGGCAGGTGTTAAAGAAGAAACATCTGCAACTGTTTCAATACTTTGCAGAATAAACATGTTCATAAGTATACCTAGTGTTGGAGAAGACTCTTGAGAGTCCCTTATACTGCAAGGAGATCCAACCAGTCCATTCTAAAGGAGATCAATCCTGGATGTTCATTGGAGGGACTGATGCTAAAGCTGAAACTCCAGTACTTTGGCCACCTCATGAGACGAGTTGACTCACTGGAAAAGACTCTGATGCTGGGAAAGGTTGGGGGCGGGAGAAGAAGGGGACGACGGAGAATGAGATAGCTGGATGGCATCACCGACTCTGTGGACATGAGTTTGAATGTACTCCGGGAGTTGGTGATGGACAGGGAGGCCTGGCGTGCTGTGATTCATGGGGTCGCGGAGAGTCGGAAACGACTGAGCGACTGAACTGAACTGAAGGAACTTTTAATAATCTCAATTCAACAAAGCAAGAACTCAAAAATCAGGTAAGATGCAACAAGAGATGGAAAGGGAAATTGCAGTTATGAAAACAATTCAAGGGTCAAAATAACACTAACTGTCTCTAGTAAATTAACATACAATAGGAAGAAATAAAATGCATGCAACTGAAAAATGATTTCTAACACCAAAAAAAAAAAGAAAAAGCCTAGTGAAAAAGTTGGCTTGAAGCTCAACATTCAGAAAACAAAGATCATGGCATCTGGTCCCATCACTTCATGGGAAATAGATGGGGAAACAGTGGAAACAGTGTCAGACTTTATTTTGGGGGGCTCCAAAATCACTGTGGATGCTGATTGCAGCCATGAAATTAAAAGACGCTTACTCCTTGGAAGGAAAGTTATGACCAACCTAGATAGTATATTGAAAAGCAGAGACATTACTTTGCCAACAAAGGTCCATCTAGTCAAGGCTATGGTTTTTCCAGTGGTCATGTATGGATGTGAGAGTTGGACTGTGAAGAAGGCTGATCGCCGAAGAATTGATGCTTTTGAACTGTGGTGTTGGAGAAGACTCTTGAGAGTCCCTTGGACTGCAAGGAGATCCAACCAGTCCATTCTAAAGGAGATCAATCCTGGGTGTTCATTGGAAGAACTGATGCTAAAGCTGAAACTCCAATACTTTGGTTACCTCACGAGACGAGTTGACTCACTGGAAAAGACTCTGATGCTGGGAAGGATTGGGGACGGGAGGAGAAGGGGACGACAGAGAATGAGATGGCTGGATGGCATCACCGACTCGATGGACATGAGTTTAAGTGAACTCTGGGAGTTGGTGATGGACAGGGAGGCCTGGCGTGCTGTGATTCATGGGGTCGCAAAGAGTCGGACACGACTGAGTGACTGAACTGAACTAAAGAGAAAAAACAAAAATGAAAACAATTAGAATTTAGTCATTGCAGAAAACAAACTTTATCCGACATGAGACTAATTATTATCTCCATAAGAGTGAGCATTAAAAAAATTGCAGCAAAGGGGATTTCCCTGGTCATACAGTGGTTAAAACTGCTGTTCCAACGGAAGGGGCAGAGGTTCAATCCCTGGTAGGGGAACTAAGATCCCATATGACGTTCAGTGAAACCAAAAGAAAAAAAGGCAGATAGTGAATATACGTATATGTATAACTGAGTCACTCTGTTGCACATCATTGAGTAACACAGCATTGTAAATCAACTATACTTCAACAAAAATTTTAAAAATGAAAAGCCCTAAATAGAGGTAACAAAAAATGCAGCAGAAAAAAATATAAAAGAAATTGAATCTGTAAAATAAAGAGCTGATTTTGAACATTCCAGAATGATTTACTTGAGATGAAACATATCAAATTAAATTGAATTTCAAGATTAAAGAATGTTCTTCAAGCATCCACATAGAAAAAACAGGGGTAGGGAATTTGGATTATCCTTTGACCCTTCCACAGCAACGTTCATGCCTGAAATATAATAATCTCTAGAAAATTAAAATGTGAGATAAGAGTACAACACATATAAGGAAGCATATTAACATCTTTGAGCAGAAAGAAACTCAGGAATCACATTACCCAGGAATACTAACACAAAACTACTTTAAGAAATCCATATATCCATGAGATTTAAGTATAGAGAAGATTTTTTAAGAGGAATGGTGATAAACAATGAATGCATTTAAATATGGAATTAAATAACTGTGATATAAAGTATGATCTGAAATAGTGTTCACTAAATATATCTGATGATTATTTCTGGATGATACTATTTTTATATTTTTTTGCTTTCAGATTAATATGTTGCTGTGCTTCTTGAATGTTTTTCAAGGAGTATGATATATTTGCATTTTCACAAACAAAATAATCCTTGGTTTAAAAATGTTTGTGATATAGCTTAAGTAAACTATCTTTAGGAATTTTAGGAGGGAGTAAACTTAATCTGGGACAAAACTTATTGGCTTGATTTTTGTCTTTTAAATATTTCAGTTAAGTTCAGTTCAGTCGCTCAGTCATGTCTGACTCTTTGAGACCCCAATGAATCACAGCACGCCAGGCCTCCCTGTCCATCACCAACTCCCAGAGTTCACTCAAACTCATGTCCATTGAGTCAGTGATGCCATCCAGCCATCTCATTCTCTGTCGTCCCCTTCTCCTCCTGTTCCCAATCCCTCCCAGTATCAGAGTCTTTTCCAGTGAGTCAACTCTTTGCATGAGGTGGCCAAAGTATTGCAGTTTCAGCTTTAGCATCAGTCCTTCCAATGAACACCCAGGACTGATCTCCTTTAGAATGGACTGGTTGGATCTCCTTGCAGTCCAAGGGACTCTCAAGAGTCTTCTCCAACACCACAGTTCAAAAGCATCAATTCTTCAGCGATCAGCTTTCTTCACAGTCTAACTCTCCCTAGTACCTTGTTAATAATTGTCTTTGTATATCATATTTCATATTCTTATAAACTAGAAGGATAGAATTATTCAGCAAGAAACAGCTTTTAATTTTCTTGGTTTTAAGTTGTATTACTAGTATGGTCTTTCCAAACTTCAAAAAAAAATGGAAGAGGAGGGAAAACTTACAGCCTAATCCTGTGAGGCCACTGTTATCCCAATACCTAAAGCAGATAAAGAGAGGATTTCCTGGTGGTCCAGTGTCTAACACCTTGCACTCTCACTGCTGAGGGAGCAGGTGAAATTCTTGATCAGGGAACTAAGCTCCTGCAACCCACACAGCTCAACCAAAAAAAAAGCCAGACAAAGGTATCACAAGGAAAAAGACAGAACAAAACTACAGACCAACATCCCTTGTGAATATGTCACAAAAATCCTCAGCAAAATAACAGCTGTGTACTTCTGCATTTATAAACCATATCTAGCAACATATAAAAAAAGGATATACACCATGGCCAAATGGCACTTATCCCAAGAATGAAAGGTTGGTTCAACATATAAAAATCAAGCAAATAATATACCACATGAATAAAGTTTAAAAAATCACATGATCATCTCAATATCGCTGATAAAAACATTAAACAAACTAAGAATAGAAGGCAATTTCCTCAATCTGATAAAGGGCATGTGTGAAAACACTACCGCTAGCATCATACTTAATGGCAAAAGTTTTAGAGCTTTCCCCTATGATCAGGAACAAGATAAGTTTGTTTGCTCTTGTTGTTCTATGCAACATTGTGCTGGAGAGTCTAGTCAGTGCAATTAGACAAAAAGAAAAAAGGAAATGTCATCCAGATTGGAAAGGAAGAAGTAAAACTACTTCTATTTGTAGATAACATAATCTTGTATATAGGAAATCCCAAGACTCCATTAAAACCATTATAAAACTAATAAATAAATTTAGTCACTGAAGTTACAAAATAGCAGATCAATACACAAATATCAGTTGTATCTAGGTACACCAGCAAACAACCATCAGCAAATAAGGTTGAGAAAGCAATACCATTTTAATAGCATCAAACAAATAAAATATTAATAAATAATTTTTTAATTATTAAACATTTTGGAAAAAATTAGATAAGACCTAAATAAATGTAAAGACATGGTCACAGATTAGAAAACTTCACAATGTTAAGATGGTATACCCCAAACTGATCTGCAGATCCAGTGCCATCCCTTTCAAAATATCAGCAGCTTTTCTTTTGACCCTAAAATTCATATGGAATACCAAGGGATTCAGAGTAGCAAAAACAATCTTGAAAAATATCAAAGTTGGAGGACACACAATTCTTGATTTCAAAAATTACTACAAAGCTACAGTAATCAAGACAGTGTGGTACTGGCATGAAGATGACAATATAGATTAATAGAATCAAATTGACAGTACAGAAATAAACCTTTATATTAATAGTCATTTGATTTCAAAAAGAATACTGAAGCAACTCAATAAGGAAAATAATAATCTTTTCAACAAATGTCACTGGGACAACAAGATATCTGTATGTAAAAGAGTGAATTTGTTCCCCTCACTTCACACCATGTACAAAAATTAACTGGAAATGAATCAAATAACTAAATATAGAAGCTTAAACTATAGAACTCTTAGAAGAAAACATGAGTATAATGTTTTGTTACCTTGCATTAGCAAATCATTTCTTAGATATGCCACCAGATAAAAGATAGATCAGATTTCATCAAAATTAAAAACCTTTGTTCTTCAATGTCAAGAAAGTGAAATAATTAACCACAGAACAGGAGAAAATATTTGCAAATTATATATCAGATAAGGCTTCCCTGGTGGCTCAGATGGTAAAGCATGTGCCTGCAATGCAGGAGACCCAGGTTCTATCCTTGGGTTGGGCAGATTCCCTGAAGAAAGGAATGGCAAGTCACTCCAGTGTTCTTGCCTGGAGAATTCCATGGACAGAGGAGCCTGGCAGGCTTCAGTGCATGGGGTCGCAAAGAGTCGGACATGACTGTACAACTAACACACACGCATAAATCAGATGAGAGACTAACATCCAGGATACATAAAGGAAGGTCTCTTTCAACTAAAGAGTAAAAAGACAATCCAGTTACGTGTGGGAAAAGGATTTGAATAGACATTTCTCCAGAGAAATTATACAAATAGCCAATAAGCCCTTGGAAAGATGTTCAACATCATCAACAATTAGGGAAATGGAAATGGAAACCACAATGAGATACCATTTCACACCCACTAGAATGGTTAAAATAAAAATGAGGAACTGGGACTTCTCTGGCAGTCCAGAGCTTAAGACTCCATGCTTCCACTGCAGGAGGCACAAGTTTGATCTCTAGTTGGGAAACTAAGATCCTCACATGCCAAGTGATGTGGCCAAAAGAAAAAAATGAGGGACAAATGTTGTTGAGGATCTGGAATATAACCTTATACTTTGCAAATAGTGTTTGTCAGTTTCTCAAAATGTTATACATAGAATTACCACATGACCCAGTAACTACACTCCTAGGTATATACTCAATAGAATTGAAAACACATGTGGACACAAAAAAAGTGTACATAATGTTCATAACTGCTTTATTTACAATAGCCATAAAGTGGAAACAACCCAAACATCTATCAGTTGTGAATGGATAAATATATTATGATGTATCCATACAATGGAATATTGTTTAGCCATAGAAAGAAATGAAGTACTAATTCATATTACAACATGAATAAGCCTTAGGACCTTATGCTAAATAAAAGAAGCCAGACATACAATGTCAAGTATTACATTATCTGATTTATATGAAATGTCTAGAATAGGCAAATTCATAGAGACAGAAAATAGACTAGTAGTTGTTAGGGGTTGAAGGGAAAGAAAAACACAGAGTAACTGATGAAAACATTCTGGTGTGTTATAGTAGTGATAGTTGCAGAAGGTTGTGAATATACAGCAAACACTGAGTTTCATTCCTTAAAAGGGTGAATTTTATGGCGTGTGAATTATAAAGCTCATTTTAAAAAGGAAAAGAATGAGAGAGTGTAAGGGCCCATGTATTGCTGCTCTTTGGGCTGATCTCTGAGCCAAACCATGCGAACATTAACTGAGAAAGGAAATACTATAATATTATAAGCACTTCCCACATGGAACATGTCCAGAGAGAAAACTGACAAAGTCAGGAGACTCCAGCAGAGCCAAACACTCTATGAAGAAGCAAGCTGAGATCTTTTTCTTTATTTTTTGAGAGGTTTCAATAATTTCTATAGGAGATAGACCAAAAACAAAAACAGCAGAAGCGTCAAAAGAGCATGCTTTTCTTTGCAATCTGCCTCAACTTTTTCTGTTGCCAAGTACTGAGAATCATTCAAGTGACAGTTATGGAACAGCCAATAGTAATGGTATTCACAGGAATCAAAAGACGGGAATCCAGTCATGTGGGAAAGCCTCTGGCAACACAGGAAAGGACAGGAAGCCATGTTGTTGGACACTGGACAGTTCTTGGTTTGGTTCCCAATATTCACCTTTTCCCCTTTAGCACCCCAATTTTCTTTTCCCCTATTATCTCTTCCACTTTGAGTAAAAATTTGGAGCTATCATTTGAGAACTGGCTTCTAATTCAAGCTAGGAGGGCAAGCCCTTGACCCAAGCTGAGGCATTGTATATTCCCTCCCTGGAATTTCAATTGCTAGGACAGGGAAAAAGAGACTGAAACTATCAATGATCATATTTCCCTTCTGTCTGTATAGCAACATCTGACCAGACTATTCCTGCCACCAAGATAGCTACTGTCTCTAGGGCTCTCTTGCTTCCCACCAGTTCTCAAGCCTGACTCTCCTACCTCTAGTCAATTTGATTTTATCCCTAATGCCTTCTGAGTAAATTCCCTTTTGCTTAAGTTAGAGCTGTTTTCTGTAGCTTGCTACAGAATAACTCACTAATGAATAACTGGAACCATGATAGGGCTAGGTCCCATGGGACTGGGTGGTCATGCATAATCCAAACCGGTTCCTGGGAAACTTCCCTGGTGGCACAGTGGATAAGAATCTGCCTGCCAAGGCAGGCGACACAGGTTCAATCCCTGGTCCAAGAAGATTCCACATACCAAGGAGCAGATAACCCCATGTACCACAACTACTGAGCTCACATGCTACAGCTACTGAAGCCCAAGCGCCTAGAGCCTGTGCTCTGCCAACAAGAGAAGCTACCGCAATGAAAAACCTGCACACTCCAATGAAGAGTAGCCCCCACTAGCCACAACTAGAAAAAGCCCGCACAAAGCAACAAAGACACAACACAGCCATAAATAAATAAATAACAACAATTAAAACAAACAAACAAACAGCTCTTGGGTCCTCAGCAGCAGAAAGTCAAATACTATCTCTCCAGTGCAACAGGATCCACTACTGTTGGCCAGCTTCTCTCTACATCCGTCTCTGTCTTTCACCTTCTATCTTTTCTCCAGCTCACAGTTCGTGTACACTCAAGCGTTCAGGTATTCTCTTCAATACACTCATAGTTCTTGCAAGGGAAGAACCTTTCCTCTACCCTTTCAGGTTCTGTGGCCAGGCCTGAGCATTAAACAGACATAGATAGATTAACAGGAAAAATGTATACAGATTTTGTTTAATATTGTTATGTGCACTTGGAACCTTTAAATGAGAACTAAAGACCCAAAGAAGTAGTTAGGACCAAGAGCCCATGTACCTTTATTTATTTATTTTTTTTCAAGTTTTCTGGGCTGTTTTTTTTTTTTAATGCTTTTGATTTATTTATTTATTTATTTGGTAATTAATTTATTTTTTATTGGAGGCAAATTATTTTACAATATTATATTGGTTGGTTTTGCCCTACATTGACATGAATTTGCTCCGGGTTTACATAAGTTCCCCCTCCTGAATCCCCCTCCCACCTCCCTCCTCCCTTTATCCTCCCTCTGGGTCATCCCCGCATGCCAGCCCCGAGCATGCTATAACATGCATTGACCCTGAACTAGTGATTCGTTTCGCATATGACAACATACGTGTTTCAATGCCATTCTCCCAAATCATCCCACCCTCACCCTCTCCCATAGAGTCCCAAAGACTGTTCTATACATCTGTGTCTCTTTTGCTGTCTCGTATACAGGGTTATCATTTGCATCTTTCTAAATTCCATATATATGCGTTAGTATATTGTATTGGTGTTTTTCTTTCTGGCTTACTTCACTCTGTATAATAGGCTCCAGTTTCATCCACCTCATTAGAACTGATTCAAATGCATTCTTTTTAATGGCAGAAAAATACTCCATTGTGTATATGTACCAAAGCTTTCTTATCCATTCATCTGCAGATGGACATCTAGGTTGCTTCCATGTCCTTGCTATTATAAACAGTGCTGCAATGAACATTGGAGTACATGTGTCTCTTTCAATTCTGGTTTCCTCGGTGTGTATGCCCAGGAGTGCGATTGCTGGATCATATGGCAGTTCTATTTCCAGTTTTTTGAGGAATCTCCACACTGTTCTCCATAGTGGCTGTACTAGTTTGCATTCCCACCAACAGTGTAAGAGGGTTCCTTTCTCTCCACATCCTCTCCAGCATTTATTGCATGTAGACTTTTGGATAGCAGCCATTCTGACTGGTGTGAAATGGTATCTCATTGTGGTTTTGATTTGCATCTCTCTGATTATGAGGGATGTTGAGCATTTTTTCATGTGTTTGTTAGCCATCTTTATGTCTTCTTTGGAGAAATGTCTGTTTAGCTCTTTGGCCCATTTTTTGATTGGGTCATTTATTTTTCTGGAATTGAGCTGCAGGAGCTGCTTGTATATTTTGGAGATTAATCCTTTATCAGTTGCTTCATTTGCTATTATTTTCTCCCATTCTGAAGGCTGTCTTTTCACCTTACTTATAGTTTCCTTTGCTGTGCAGAAGCTTTTGATTTTAATTAGGTCCCATTTGTTTATTTTTGCTTTTATTTCCAATATTCTGGGAGGTGGGTCATGGAGGATCCTGCTGTGATTTATGTCGGAGAGTGTTTTGCCTACGTTCTCCTCTAGGAGTTTTATAGTTTCTGGTCTTACATTTAGCGCTCTAATCCATTTTGAGTTTATTTTTGTGTATGGTGTTAGGAAGTGTTCTAGTTTGATTCTTTTACAGGTGGCTGACCAGTTTTCCCAGCACCACTTGTTAAAGAGACTGTCTTTTCTCCATTTTATTTCTTGCCTCCTTTGTCAAAGATGAGGTGTCCATAGGTGCGTGGATTTATCTCTGGGCTTTCTATTTTGTTCCATTGATCTATATTTCTGTCTTTATGCCAGTACCATACTGTCTTGATGACTGTGGCTTTGTAGTAGAGCCTGAAGTCCGGCAGGTTAATTCCCCCAGTTCCATTTTTCTTCCTCAAGATTGCTTTGGCTATTCGAGGTTTTTTGTATTTCCATATAAATTGTGAGATTATTTGTTCTAGCTCTGTGAAAAATATCGTTGGTAGCTTGATAGGGATTGCATTGAATGTATAAATTACTTTGGGTAGTATACTCATTTTTACAATATTTATTCTTCCAATCCATGAACATGGTATATTTCTCCATCTATTAGTGTCCTCTTGGATTGCTTTCAGTAGTGTTTTATAGTTTTCTATGTACAAGTCTTTTGTTTCCTTAGGTAGATATATTCCTAAGTATTTAATTCTTTTCGTTGCAACAGTGAATGGAATAGTTTCCTTAATTTCTCTTTCTATTTTCTCATTATCAATGTATAGGAATGCAAAGGATTTATGTGTGTTGATTTTATATCCTGCAACGTTACTGTAATCATTGATTAGCTCTAGTAGTTTTCTGGTAGAGTCTCTAGGGTTTTCTGTGTAGAGGATCATGTCATCAGCGAACAGTGAAAGTTTTACTTCTTCTTTTCCAATTTGTATTCCTTTTATGTCTTTTTCTGCTCTGATTGCTGTGGCCAAAACTTCCAGAACTATGTTGAATAGTAGTGGTGAGAGTGGGCACCCTTGTCTTGTTCCTGACTTTAGGGGAAATGCTTTCAGTTTTTCACCATTGAGGATAATGTTTGCTGTGGGTTTGTCATATATAGCTTTTACTATGTTGAGGTATGTCCCTTCTATTCCCACTTTCTGGAGGGTTTTTATCATAAATGGATGTTGAATTTTGTCGAAGGCTTTCTCTGCATCTATTGAGATAATCATATGATTTTTATTTTTCAGTTTGTTAATGTGGTGTATTACGTTGATTGATTTGCGGGTATTGAAGAATCCTTGCATTCCTGGGATAAAGCCCACTTGGTCATGATGTATGATCTTCTTAATATGTTGTTGGATTCTGATTGCTAGAATTTTGTTAAGGATTTTTGCATCTATGTCCATCAGTGATATTGGCCTGTAGTTTTCTTTTTTTGTGGGGTCTTTACCAGGTTTGGGGATTAGGGTGATGGTGGCCTCATAGAATGAGTTTGGAAGTTTCCCTTCCTCAGCAACTTTCTGGAAGAGTTTGAGTAGAATAGGTGTTAGCTCTTCTCTAAATTTTCGGTAGAATTCGGCTGTGAAGCCGTCTGGACCTGGGCTTTTGTTTGCTGGAAGATTCTTGATTACAGCCTCTAGTTCCATGCTTGTGATGGGTCTGTTCAGATTTTCTATTTCTTCCTGGTTCAGTTTTGGAAAGTTGTACTTCTTTAGGAATTTGTCCATTTCTTCCAGGTTATTCATTTTATTGCCATATAATTGCTGATAGTATTCTCTAATAATCCTTTGTATTTCTGTGTTGTCAGTTGTGATCTCTCCATTTTCATTTCTAATTTTATTGATTTGGTTCTTCTCCCTTTGTTTCTTGATAAGTCTGGCTAGTGGTTTGTCAATTTTATTTACCTTCTCAAAGAACCAGCTTTTGGCTTTGTTGATTTTTGCTATGGTCTCTTTTGTTTCTTTTGCATTTATCTCTGCCCCAATTTTTACGATTTCTTTCCTTCTACTGACCCTGGGGTTCTTCATTTCTTCCTTTTCTAGTTGCTTTAGATGTAGAGTTAGGTTATTTAGTTGACTTTTTTCTTGTTTCTTGATGTGTGCCTGTATTGCTATGAACTTCCCCCTTAGTACTGCTTTTACAGTGTCCCAGAGGTTTT
The DNA here is from genome assembly GCF_049115385.1 of Moschus berezovskii. Classification (NCBI taxonomy): domain Eukaryota; kingdom Metazoa; phylum Chordata; class Mammalia; order Artiodactyla; family Moschidae; genus Moschus; species Moschus berezovskii. Next base: position 43,519,132 of record NC_142473.1, read on the forward strand.
GGGTTGTTGTGTTTTCATTTTCATTTATTTCCATGCACATTTTGATTTCTCTTTTGATTTCTTCTATGATTTGTTCATTATTCAGCAGCGTGTTGTTCAGCCTCCATATGTTGGCATTTTTAATAGTTTTTCTCCCATAATTGAGATCTAATCTTACTGCATTGTGGTCAGAAAAGATGCATGGAATGATTTCAACTTTTTTGAATTTACCAAGGCTAGATTTATGGCCCAGGATGTGATCTATCCTGGACAAGGTTCCGTGTGCACTTGAGAAAAAGGTGAAATTCATTGTTTTGGGGTGAAATGTCCTATAGATATCTATTAGGTCTAACTGGTCTATTGTATCATTTAAAGATTGTGTTTCCTTGTTAATTTTCTGTTTAGTTGATCTATCCATAGATGTAAGTGGGGTATTAAAATCTCCCACAATTATTGCATTATTGTTAATTTCCCCTTTCATACTTGTTAGTAATTGTCTTACATATTGCGGTGCTCCTATGTTGGGTGCATAAATATTTATAATTGTTATATCTTCATCTTGGATCGATCCTTTGATCATTATGTAGTTTCCTTCTTTGTCTCTTTTCACAGCCTTTGTTTTAAAGTCTATTTTATCTGATATGAGTATTGCTACTCCTGCTTTCTTTTGGTCTCTATTTGCATGGAATATCTTTTTCCAGCCCTTCACTTTCAGTCTGTATGTGTCCCTCGTTTTGAGGTGGGTCTCTTGCAGACAACATATATGGGGGTCTTGTTTTTGTATCCATTCAGCCAGCCTTTGTCTTTTGGTTGGGGCATTCAATCCATTTACGTTTAAGGTAATTATTGATAAGTACGATCCCATAGCCATTTTCTTTATTGCCTTGGGTTCGAGTTTATACACCCTTTCTGTGTTTCCTGTCTAGAAAAGATCCTTTAGCATTTGTTGGAGAGCTGGTTTGGTGATGCTGAATTCTCTCAGCTTTTGCTTGTCTGTAAAGCTTTTGATTTCTCCTTCATATTTGAATGAGATCCTTGCTGGGTACAGTGGTCTTGGCTGTAGGTTATTTTCTTTCATCACTTTAAGTATGTCTTGCCATTCCCTCCTGGCCTGAAGAATTTCTGTTGAAAGATCGGCTGTTATCCTTATGGGAATCCCCTTGTGTGTTATTTGCTGTTTTTCCCTTGCTGCTTTTAATATTTGCTCTTTGTGTTTGATCTTTGTTAATTTGATTAATATGTGTCTTGGAGTATTTCGCCTTGGGTTTATCCTGTTGGGGACTCTCTGGGTTTCTTGGACTTGGTGATTATTTCTTTCCCTATTTTAGGGAAGTTTTCAACTATTATCTCCTCAAGTATTCTTTCATGGTCCTTCTTTTTGTCTTCTTCTTCTGGGACTCCTATGATTCGAATGTTGGAGCGTTTAACATTGTCCCAGAGGTCTCTAATATTGTTCTCATTTCTTTTAATTTGTTTTTCTTTTTTCCTCTCTGTTTCATTTATTTCTACAATTCTATCTTCTAGCTCGCTTATCCTGTCTTCTGCCTCTGTTATTCTACTGTTTGTTCCCTCCAGAGTGTTTCTGATCTCATCTATTGCATTATTCATTGTATATTGACTCTTTTTTATTTCCTCTAAGTCCTTCTTAAACCTTTCTTCCATATTCTCAATCCTTTTCTCCAGGTTATTTATCTGTAACTCTATTTTGCTTTCAAGATTTTGAATCATTTTCACCACCAAAATTCGAAATTCTTTATCAGGTAGATTCCCTATATCTTCCTCTTTTGTTTGTGTTGGTGGGCATTTATCTTGTTCCTTTACTTGCTGGGTATTTCTCTGCCTCTTCATCTTGCTTATAATGCTTTGCTTGGGGTGGCCTTTCCCTCTTCTGGCCGTTTGTGGAGATCTCTTTATTATGTAGTTTCCTTTCTGTGTGTGGGGTTGGACAGGTGACTTGTCAAAGTTCCCTGGTTATGGAAGCTTGTGTCGGTGTTCTGGTGGGTGCAGCTGGATTTGTTCTCTCTGGAGTGCAATGAAGGGTCCAGTAATGAGTTATGATATGTCAGTGGGTTTGGAGTGACTTTGGGCAGCCTGTATATTGAAGCTCAGGGCTAGTTTCCTGTGTTACTGGAGAATTTGTGTGGTATGTCTTGCTCTGGAACTTGTTGACCCTTGGGTGGTGCTTGGTTTTAGTGTAGGTATGGAGACGTTTGATGAGCTCCTATCGATTAATATTCCTGGAGTCAGGAGTTCTCTGGTGTTCTCAGGATTCGGCCTTAAGTCTCTTGCCTCTGGTTTTTTGTCTTATTCTTGGAGTAGCCTCTAGACGTCTCTATCTGTCATTTCCAAGGTGGTTCCCTCTGTTTTAGCTTCTGTTTGCTGGCCTCTTCAGTGTCTAATTTCCGCCCTGATACTAGGGGGTGGGTGGACACTTTTTAAGGCTCAGTTGTTCAGTCCTGTTCTGGGAAGGGAGGAACGCTGCAGTCGAATATCTCTGGTATCTGTGGGGAGTGCTCGCAGCGTCTCAGCCACACTGGGTTTGCCCCCGCTCACAGCACGTATGCTGTCCCAGTCTATACTGCACAGGCTCTAGGTTGCTCTGCTGGGAACTGTCTGAGGCCGGCGCCGGGTTGTATGCACTTCCCAGGTCTGAGCGGCTCAAGTTCAGGTTCTCAGGTACTCCACAAAGGCGCAGACTTGGTTGGGCTTGCGTTTTGTGCCTTCCCCGGTCCGAGCAGCTCAGGGGACCAGGTGTTTGGTGAGTGCGATCTCTGCGACTTATCGCCTCCCCAGTCCCCGCCACTCAGTTTTCTGGGTGTACAACCGGCACACCTTCTCAGGGTGATATCGACCGGCCCGAGCCCAAAAAGTCCTGAATAGCAACAAGCCTGTCTGCAGTTTGTATCAGATGCCTTTCTGGGGCCGCGGTTGCCCGCTCCGGCTCTGGCTGCGCTCCCTGCCTCTCTCGGCGGGGGATGGGGGATGGGCCAGCCGCAGCCGGCTCGCTCTGCTCAGTCCTTTATTCTGTGAGCGGGGCTGGCCGAATCGTAGGTTAGAGCTTTCCGCCTTTTCATGGGGAAGCTATCCCACAGTCTGCTTTGCTCTCCCCAGTTCTCTCAAATTGTTCTCGCGGCATTCAAGCCCAGTCCTCTCTCTAAGCAGTTCAGCCGGCTCCTCCCTGCCCAGCCCCCACTTGCTAATGGCGTATGCAGGCGTCTGCACTGCTTCTCCGCTGGGAGTTTCGTTTGGCGGGTAATCTGTGGGTTTTTAAAAAATCTTAAAAAAAAAAGAGGGTTATGTGGCCCTCTGAGCTTCCAAGGCTTGCCACAGATTCGCCAGTGAGAGTGTTTCCTGGTGTTTGGAAAGTTCTCTCTTTTTAAAGCCTCCCTTCCCGGGACGGAGCTCCGTCCTTACTTCTTTTGTCTCGCTTTTTATCTTTTATGTTTTTTCCTACCTCCTTTCGAAGACAATGGGCTGCTTTTCTGGGTGCCTGACGTCCTCTGCCAGTATTCAGAGGTTGTTTTGTGGACTTTACTCCGCGTTCAAATGTTCTTTTGATGAATTTGTGGGGGAGAGAGTGGTCTCGCCGTCCTATTCCTCCGCCATCTTGTTCCTTCCCCATGTACCTTTAAAAAAAAAAAATTGTGGAGAAATGACAAGACAAAGGAAAAGAGTTTAACCTTGTAAGAGTGGTAAATTGTGGAAGTGATTAGGAAATATCAGGGGAAAGTAATGGAAGATAAGGGCTTCCCTGGTGGCTCAGTGGTAAAGAATCTGCCTGCAATGCAGAAGACCAAAGTTCAACCCCTGTGCCAGGAAGATCCCCTGGAGAAGGGAATGGCAAACCACTACAGTATTTCTGCCAGGAGAATCCCATGCACAGAAGAGACTGAAGGGCTACAGTTCTTGGGTTTGCAAAGAGTCAGACATAACTGAGCAACTAACGCTTTCACTTTCAGGGTGATTGAAGGTGGAAGCACACATTCTCTTCACCCCACATTCTTGGGGATAAATCCTCCCTTATCTTAGGCTCTCACCATAAGGGTCCTCTGAAAATAATGAGCAGTCCATTTTCCAACACATGAACAGCTCAGTCTTTTACATTATCACATGTAGGCTTACAACCAGTCAAACTCATTTTAGATAATTGTGACATCTTCAGCTCTGATTTCCTACTTCTACTTACTTGAACAAAGTCACATATCTTCAGTGATTTTTAGGTGTAGGCTATTCTATTTCCAGATTAAAGAAAAATGTTTTTAATATCATTTTCAGGAGGTAGTTCTGCTTTAAAAAATACCAATTTACCTTTCTAAATAGGACACTCAGGTTTTCAACATAAGCCCTCTGTATTTGTGTATTTTTACTGAATTCCCCAAGGAAAGTTTATAGATACTTGATTCATGTTCGTGCGTGCATGCTAAGTGGCTTCAGTCATGTCCGACTCTTTGCAACCCTATGGACTTGAGCCCACCAGGCGCCTCTGTCTTTGGGGATTCTCCAGGCAAGAATACTAGAATGGGTTACTGTGCCCTTCTCCAGGTGATCTTCCCAACCCTGGGATCAAACCCACATCTCTTATGTCTCCTGCATTGGCAGGTGGATTCTTTACCACTAGTGCCACCTGGAAGCCCTGACTCATATTCATATAACTAAAAAGTCATTCAAAAATAATACTTTCCAGAGTATGGAGAGAGTCTGCTCTTAAAAGTAATCTGTTTTTCCACATTACTCTGTGGCAGAAGGTGCTTGTAGTGTATAAAATGAAAATGTTATTGCATAGTAAGCAAAGTTTCAGTCTTTAGTAAGCAAACTCCTTCCTCAGTTAAGGCAAAGAATTTCATGTCATTCCACTGTATAGAATGTGAGCCAGCCTACGTATAGGTGGTCCTTCTGTCAGGTACTTACCTGTCCTCAATCAGCTGTGGCCATATGGTATGGGGTGAGGTGAGGTGGTCACATAATATACAACAGTTCCTTGGTCAACATGGGCTGTAAATGGGACTGCTGCTGCTGCTGCTGCTAAGTCGCTTCAGTCGTGTCCGACTCCATGTGACCACATAGACGGCAGCCCACCAGGCTCCCCCGTCCCTGGGATTCTCCAGGCAAGAACACTGGAGTGGGTTGCCATTTCCTTCTCCAAAGCATGAAAGTGAAAAGTGAAAGTGAAGTCACTCAGTCATGTCCGACTCTTAGCGACCCCATGGACTGCAGCCTACCAGGCTTCTCTGTCCATGGGATTTTCCAGGCAAGAGTATTGGAGTGGGGTGCCACTGAGAACACAGCAAATATCTTGATGGCTGTCTCAGGTATTCAGTATAATTCCAAGTAAGTCACAACCACAATGAGGAGCTTGGTGCAGACACAGAGAACAACACAGTGTTCTAAGAGTTGTCATACAGCCTCTCCTTGTCCTCCATAAACAATGGTGAAGGAAATAACCCAAGTTCCTTGGTGAAGTTTCTGCTTCTGCACAATGAGTAGCATTGTGCATTTATCACAGGAAGAGCAAGTGTCCAAAGTTCAGTTCAGTTGCTCAATCATGTCCGACTCTTTGTGATTCCATGAACTGCAGAACTCCAGGCCTCCCTGTCCATCACCAACTGCCAGAGTTTACCCAAACTCATGTCCATTGAGTCGGTGATGCCATCTAACCATCTCATCCTCTGTTGTCCCCTTCTCCTCCCACCTTCAATCTTTCCCAACATCAGGATCTTTTCAAATGAGTCAGCTCTTCACATCAGGTGGCCAAAATTTTCGAGTTTTAGCTTGAACATCAGTCCTTCCAAGGAATACCTAGGACCGATCTCCTTTAGGATGGACTGGTTGGATCTCCTTTGCAGTCCGAGAGACTCTCAAGAGTCTTCTCTAACACCACAGTTCAAAAGCATCAATCCTTCTGTGCTCAGCTTTCTTTATAGTCCAACTCTCACATTCATACATGACTACTGGAAAAACCATAGCCTTGACTAGATGTGCCTTTGTTGACAAAGTAATGTCTCTGCTTTTTAATATGCTGTCTAGGTTGGTCATAACTTTCCTTCCAAGGAGTAAGTGTCTTTTAATTTCATGGCTGCAATTACCATCTGCAGTGATTTTGGAGCCCCCAGAAATAAAGTCTGACACTGTTTCCACCGTTTCCCCATCTACTTCCCATGAAGTGATGGGACCAGATGCCATGATCTTTGTTTTCTGAATGCCGAGCTTTAAGCCAACTTTTTCACTCTCCTCTTTCACTTTCAATGAGAGGCTTTTTAGTTCCTCTTCACTTTCTGCCACAAGAGTGGTGTCATCTGCATATCTGAGGTTATTTATATTTCTCCCGGCAATCCTGATTCCAGCTTGTGCTTCCTCCAGCCCAGCGTTTCTCACGATGTACTCTGCATATAAGTTAAATAAGCTGGGTGACAATATACAGCCTTGACAAACTCCTTTTCCTATTTGGAACCAGTCTGTTGTTCCATGTCCAGTTCTAACTGTTGCTTCCTGACCTGCATATAGGTTTCTCAAGAGGCAGGTCAGGTGGTCTGGTATTCCCATCTCTTTCAGAATTTTGCACAGTTTATTGTGATCTACACAGTCAAAGGCTTTGTCACAGTCAATAAAGCAGAAATAGATGTTTTTTTGGAACTCTCTTGCTTTTTCGATGATCCAGTGAATGTTGGCAATTTGATCTCTGGTTCCTCTGCCTTTTCATAAATTCCTTATTGCCAAATTCAGACTTAAATTGAAGAAAGTGTGGAAAACCACTAGACCATTCAGGTATGACCTAAATCAAATCCTTTATGATTATACAATGGAAGTGAGAAATAGATTTAAGGGACTAGATCTGATAGACAGAGTGCCTGATGAACTATGGATAGAGATTCGTGACATTGTACAGGAGACAGAGATCAAGACCATCCCCAAGAAAAATAAATGCAAAAAGCAAAATGGCTGCCTGAGGAGGCCTTACAAATAGCTGTGAAAAGAAGAGAAGCCAAAAGCAAAAGAGAAAAGGAAAGATATATCCATTTGAATGCAGAGTTCCAAAGAAAAGCAAGGAGAGATAAGAAAGCCTTCCTCAGCTATCAATGCAAAGAAATAGAGGAAAACAATAGAACAGGAAAGACTAGAGATCTCTTCAAGAAAATTAGAGATACCAAGGGAACATTTCATGCAAAGATGGGCTCAATAAAGGACAGAAATGGTATGGATCTAACAGAAGCAGAAGATATCAAGAACAGCTGGCAAGAATATACAGAACTATACAAAAAGGATCTTCATGACCCAGATAATCACGATGGTGTGATCACTCACCTAGAGCCAGACATCCTGGAATGCAAAGTCAAGTGGGCCTTAGGAAGTATCACTATGAACAAAGCTAGTGGAGGTGATGGAATTCCAGCTGAGCTATTTCAAAGCCTAAAAGATGATGCTGTGAAAGTGCTGCACTCAATATGCCAGCAAATTTGGAAAACTCAGCAGTGGCCACAGGACTGGAAAAGGTCAGTTTTCATTCCAATCCCAAAGAAAGGCAATGCCAAAGAATGCTCAGACTACCGCACAATTGCACTCATCTCACACGCTAGTAAAGTAATGCCCAAAATTCTCCAAGCCAGGCTTCAGTAATATGTGAACCGTGAAATTCCAGATGTTCAAGCTGGTTTTAGAAAAGTGTCCAAAGACTGGAACAGAAAAAAGTTCACTAGAGTGAGGGGGCTTTACAGGTGTTTGATCATTTGTAGAGGTGATGTGACTAGTTTTTGAGCACTAAAATACAGTCCTTTATTTGGTCTTTGAGTTTCCTTTGTACAGTCCAAGAAGAAACAAGCAAGTGTAACAAATTTTTAGGAAGACAACCCCTGGCTTTGAACCAATTTCAACAGAATATTATTTTGCATTTTATTTTATTTTGTTATGTTTTGTTTTTAAGCTTAAACAGAGGACAGATAAATAGACAAAAGCCAGGGATTGGAAAAGATTTTGCAGTTCATTTTCTATTATTTCCATCTTTAGGAAGATTTTTGGTTTTGTGAGGTTTTTGTTTGTTTTGTTTTTAAAAAAATCTTTGTCTAATTATTCATGTCTGAAGCACCTTCCTTGTCTAACTCCAACTCCACTTTTGAAAAAAATAATTCTCACTTTTTAAAAGAGCTTTATAAATTTGCTAATTTTACCTTGGAGGCAAGGAGGTAGGGGGCTTATGCCTTATGTTGCTGTAGATGAGACTTTTGAAAACAATTGTTTTACTAAATCTTGGGTTTTCCTCTCTGAGTCACTAAATCGCTTTACTTCTTAGTTTAGATCGTGCTAATCTTGATTTGTTATTGTTGTTCAGTTGCCAAGTCATGTCCAATTCTTTGCGACCCCATGGACTGCAGCAGCCCAGGCTTCCCTGCCCCTCACCATCTCCTGGGGTTTGCCCAAGTTCATGCCCATTTAATCAGCAATGCCATACTACCATCTCGTCCTCTGTTGCCCTCTTCTCATTCTGCCTTCAATCTTTTCCAGCATCAAGGTCTTTTGCAGAGTTGGCTCTTCACATCAGGTGGCCAAAGTATTGCAGATTCAACTTCAGCTTCAATCCTACTGAACATTCAGGGTTGATTTCTTTTAAGACTGACTTGTTTGATCAACTCATTGTATAAGGGACTCTCCAGAGTTTTCTCCAAGACCACAGTTCAAAAGCATCAATTCTTCAGTGGTCTGCTTCTGTTCAAAACATAAATTTAAAACAAAATTCCTCAAGTCGAATTTTATCAAGTTGCCCATATTTAGTTAAGCTTTGATTCCCATAGAAGCATGGAATGGGAGAGAGGGAAAATACCTTTTATTGAACATACAATGTGTTCTATGCACTATATATCATATTTTTATTCAGTCCACAAACTGCTCATTGTGTTAAGTGCCATTGTCTCTACAGATGAGGGATAAAAATGAAATTCAGAGAAACTGAATAAACTATTGCCTAAGATTACCCAATGGATACGCAGCAGAAATAAAATTCAAACTCTGAACTGTTGGGTTCTTAACACTATTTTTCTCTTGTATCTCTTCAGTTGATTACCAGGTAACAAATAAACATTGCTTACAAAAATTTCTTTTCTGTTATGTTCATACTATTGTTAAATGTTTAATTCCAGTTCTATCTTAAAATGTCTTTGTAATTCTGCCATTTCACAAATAATCTTTATTTCCTTCAGAAGTGACTCTTTTTTGGATGACTCCATTATGCCACTTCAGATTCAAAGTGTAAGTGGAATATTTCACTCAGTTTCTCTAACACTATCACATCTTTGGTTGACCATCCAGCCATAAAGTTTTCTATCTGGCTGCCTCCTGAGTTAACTCAAATAGGTTTAAGGTTGCTGTATTATTCCTTGAACTGTAAGGCTGTGAGGCTAAAGATGGAATATCTCTTACCTGCTGGCAAAGACCCTAAGGACAAATGATGAATGATAGAGTCATATCTGAGGTCAAGATAGAGTAGTATGTATCAAAGGGTCTTAGATAGAAATGCCAGAGGTAGGTATCAAGAGCCTAGGTGCAGAGGTAAACAGATGAAGGAGACAGCAAGAAGTATTAATAGCAGTAGTTCCCAAACTTGTATGTCCTTAAGGAGATTCCGATCTGTAGGTCTGGGGTAGAAACAAGGTATCTACATCATTAACACACAACCAGAAGTGATCCTAATTTGAGAATCCCTATGAAACACTTCTCTGGAAACAGATGGTATCTATTGATGAGTTTACCATAAAGGAGAAGGAGCGGGGAATATCAATGATTTGGATATGATCTCCTCCACTCCCAGCCCAACTTGGTGTACAAGGGGCTGATCCATATAAATACGCAAAGCTTCAGAGAACAGGTTGAGGGAAGGGAAAGTTTTGTTTATGACTAAGACTTCCAAAGGGCAGAATAGATTGGACAGGTTGCAGAAAAATGATACTGCATCAAATCAATAACTAGAGGATGCTCAGAGCCATATAATTTAGAACACTCCATCTTTCATAAAATGTTTCTTGACCACACTTTCCCTTACAAAAGCTGCTTTATTTCTCAATTTCACTTTACTGCAAAAAAATTTGAGAGAAGACTCAAATTAATAAAATCAAGAATGAAAATGGACATTACTTTAAATATTACATAAATAGAAAATTTATAAGAGAATGTTATGAAAAATATATACTAACAAACTGGATAACCTGGATAAAATAGACATATTCCTAGAAAACTAAAACTGACTAAAAATAAATAGAAAATTTGAATAAACCTGTAACAAGTAAAAGGATTGATTCATTTATCTAAAAACTTACAACTAATAAAATCCCAGAACCAGATAGCTTCATTAGCAAATTTTATTTATCAAACATTAAAGAAAAAATAACACTAGTACTCAAACTCAACATGATCAAGTAGGACTTATTTCAGGAACATAAGGGTGGGTCAACATGAAAATCAATGTAATACACCATTTTATGAAAACAAAGAGGGGAAAGTCAGATGATCACCTCAATAGATGCAGAAAAAGCATTTGACTAATTCGAGCACCCTTCCATGAAAAAAAAAAAAAGGTCTTCAAACCAGGAGGAGACAGAATCTTCCCCAACCTACTAAAGGGAATCAATGGAAAAGCTCACAGCTAACATGATACTTGAAACTTTCTCCCTAAAATCAGGAACACTACTTTACACTTCTATTCACTATCTAGTACTGGAAGTTCTAGTAAAGGCAATTAGGCAAGACAAAGAATAAAAGTCATCCAAATTGAAAAGAAAAAGTAAGGCTATTTCTATTCACGGATGGTATAATTTCAAATACAGAAAACTCTAGAGAATCTATAAAAAACTATTAGAGCTAACAAATGAATTCAGCAAAGTTGCAGGATACAAGATCACTTATAAAAATCAATTATATTTCTATACGCTATCAACGAACAACAGACCCTGATGGTCCATTGGCTAAGACTCCATGTTCCCAATGCAGGGGCCCTGTTTTCTCTCCCTTGTTAGGGAACTAGATCCCACATACCACAACTGAGAGTTCATACACCACAATCAGAGATCCAAGGTACTACAACTAAGACCCAGCACAGTAAAATAAATAAATAAAAATAAACAGTAAAAAAAGACCAACCTGAAAATGAATGTAGAGAACAATTCCGTTCACAATATCATCAGAAATAATAAAATACCTAAGAGTAAATTTAACTGAAGAGGTGCAAGATTCACATACTAGAAACTATAAAACACTGTTGAAAGAAATTAAAGAAGGGTCCTCCCTGGCAGTAGAGTGGTTAAGACTCCACACTCCCAACACAAGGGTCATGAGTTCAGTCCCTGGCTGGGAAACTAAGATCCCACATGCTGCATCAAAAAACAAAACAAAACAACAAACAAGCAACTAAAAAAAGAAATTAAAGAAAACCTGAATAAATAAAAAGACATCATGTGTTCACTGATTGAAAGACAAAATTAAGATGGCCATATTCCCTACATTTACAGATTAGTTGCAATCCCTATCAAATTTCAAGTTCCCACTTTCCAGAAACGGACAGATCAATCCTAAAATCCATATAGAATAGCAAGGAACCCATAGTAAACAAAACAATCTTGAATAAGAATAAAGTTAGAGGACTCAGAATTCTAAACTTCAAAGCTTAACTACAAACCCACAGTAATCAAGACTGTGTGGTATTGGTATCTGTGTAGACATATAGATCAATTAAATAGAATTTTGAGTCCAGAAAGAAATCCTTACATTTATGGTCTACTGATTTTTGAAAGAGTGCCAACACTATTCAGTGAGACAAAAATAGTCTTTTCAACAAATGGTGCTGCGACAACTGGATATTCGTACGCGTAAGAACGAAGCTGGACCCTTATCTCACACCATACACAAAAAGTAACTCAAAATGGATCAAGATTTAATGTAAGAGATGATGTAAAACTCTTAGAGGAAAACATAGGAGCATATTTCAATTTCTTGCATTGGCAGTGAACTCTTAGGATATTGAAAACACAAGCAAAAATATATATAAAGATATAGAAAAGAAAAAATAGATGTTAGACTTCATTAAAATAAAAAAACTGTGCATTGAAGGCCACTATAGAGAAAGTTAAAAGACAACTCAGAATGGGAGAGAATATTTGCAACTCAAACATCTGATAAGGATCTAGTATTCAGAATGTATTTTTTAAAAAACCTAATACGACTCGTGTGAATCACAATAAACTGTGGAAAATTCTGAAAGAGATGGGAATACCAGACCACCTGACCTGTCTCTTAAGAAACCTGTATGCAGGTCAGGAAGCAACAGTTAGAACTGGACATGGAACAACAGACTGGTTCCAAGTAGAAAAAGGAGTACGTCAAGGCTGTATATTGTCACCCTGCTTATTTAACTTATATGCAGAGCACATCATGAGGAATGCTGGGCTGGAAGAAGCACAAGCTGGAATCAAGATTGCCGGGAGAAATATCAATAACCTCAGATATGCAGATGACACCACCCTTATGGCAGAAAGTGAAGAGGAACTCAAAAGCCTCTTGTTGAAAGTGAAAGAGGAGAGTGAAAATGTTGGCTTGAAGCTCAACACTCAGAAAACAAAGATCATGGCATCTGGTCCCATCACTTTATGGGAAATAGATGGAAAAACAGTGGAAACAGTGTCAGACTTTATTTTGGGGGGCTCCAAAATCACTGTGGATGCTGATTGCAGCCATGAAATTAAAAGACGCTTACTCCTTGGAAGGAAAGTTATGACCAACCCAGATAGCATATTAAAAAGCAGAGACATTACTTTGCCAACAAAGGTCTGTCTAGTCAAGGCTATGGTTTTTCCCGTGGTCATGTATGGATGTGAGAGTTGGACTGTGAAGAAGGCTGAGCGCCAAAGAATTGATGATTTTGAACTGTGGTGTTGGAGAAGACTCTTGAGAGTCCCTTGGACTGCAAGGAGATCCAATCAGTCCATTTTAAAGGAGATCAGTCCTGGGTGTTCATTGGAAGGACTGATGCTAAAGCTGAAACTGCAATACTTTGGCCACCTCATGCGACGAGTTGACTCACCGGAAAAGACTCTGATGCTGGGAAGGATTGGGGGCGGGAGGAGAAGGGAACGACAGAGAATGAGATGGCTGGATGGCATCACCGAGTCTGTGGACATGAGTTTAAGTGAACTCCGGGAGCTGGTGATGGACAGGGAGGCCTGGCGTGCTGTGATTCATGGGGTTGCAAAGAGTCGGACACGACTGAGTGACTGAACTGAACTGAATACGACTCGTCAACAAAAAGGCAAACAACCCAATTCAAAAATGTGCAAAGGTTTGAAATGGATATTTCTCCAAAGAAGGTATATAAATGGCCAATAAACATATGAAAATATGTTTCACAACGTTAATCATTAGAAAACTGCAATTTGAAACCGTAATGAGATACCACTACACAATCACTGCTGCTGCTGCTGCTGCTAAGTCGCTTCAGTCGTGTCCGACTCTGTGCAACCCCACAGACGGAAGCCCACCAGGCTCCCCCGTCCCTGGGATTCTCCAGGCAAGAAGAGTGGAGTGGGTTGCCATTTCCTTCTCCAACACAATCACTAGAGGGGGTATAATTTAAAAACAGGCAGAACTTTCCTGGCAGTCCAGTGGTTGAGTCTTTGCTACAAATGCAGTGGGCATGGTTTCAATCCTTGGTTGGAGGAGTAGGATCCCACATGTTGAGCGACCAAAAAAAACAAAAAAAAAACAAACCTAAATAAGAAAATAACATTATTGGCAGAAACTTGTAAGCTGTTCTTCAGAATACAAAATGGTACATCTATTTTGGAAAAGAGTCTAGTATTTCCTTAAAATGTTAAACATAGGGCTATCATAAGACTCAGAAATCTTATAATACTTCTGGTTATATTTACAAGAGAGTTGAAAACAGACAGAAACTTATACAGGAATATTCATAGCAGCATTATTCATAATAGCCAAGGAATGAAAAAAATCCCGTTTTCATGATTGATGAGTGAATAACTAAAATGTGGTATATCCATATAATGGAATATTGTTTTGCAATAAAAAGGAATGAACTACTGATACATACTACAACATGTGGTGGTGGTGGTTTAGTCACTAAGTTGTATCCAACTCTTGCGACCCCCTGGACTGTAGCCTGCCAGGCTCCTCTGTCCATGGGATTTTCCAGGCAAGAATACTGGAGTGGATTGCCATTTCCTTCTCCTGGGGATCTTCCAGACCCAGGAATCGAACCCGGGTCTCATGCGTTGCAGTCAGATTCTTTACTGACTGAGCTATGAATGACCCTTGAAAATTTCTAAGTGAAAGAAGCCAGACACAAAGGCCATATATTACATGATTCCATTTGTGTGAAATATCAAAGATAGGCAAGTCCATAGAGTCATAAAGCTGATTAATGATTGTCACAGGTCTGGTCGTGGGAGGAGAATGTGAAACAAATGCCTAATGCTACAGGATTTCTTTTCCAGATAATGAAGGTCTGAAATTAAATGATAATATGGTTGCACAACTTTGTGACTGTACTAAAATTATTGAATTGCTTTTTACCTTAAAATGGTAAATCTTCTGTTATGTGACTTTTTTTAACCTCATTTAAAAAAATCAGAAGTCATAAATTGACTTCTTCAACATGTAGAATTTCTACTCACTAAAAAGACATTAGTGGTGAGAAAACCACCTATATAGAAAAAGCATAAGTAATATAAGTAGACAGCTCACACTAGAAATATAAATAACATAAAGAGAAGAGAAGATACTGAACTTTACTAGAAAACAGAAAAATGAAAATGATACGATGAGTTTGCATTTTCACTCAGTTCAGTTCAGTTCAGTTGCTTGGTCATGTCCGACTCTTTGCGACCCCATGAATCACAGCTCGCCAGACCTCCCTGTCCATCACTAACTCCCGGAGTTCACTCAAACTCATGTCCATCGAGTCGGTGATGCCATCCAGCCATCTCATTCTCTGTCGTCCCCTTCTCCTCCTGTCCCCAATCCCTCCCAGCATCAGAGTCTTTTCTGGTGAGTCAACTCGTCGCATGAGGTGGCCAAAGTAGTGGAGTTTCAGCTTTAGCATCAGTCCTTCCAATGAACACCCAGGACTGATCTCCTTTAGAATGGACTGGTTGGATCTCCTTGCAGTCCAAGGGACTCTCAAGAGTCTTCTCCAGCACCATAGTAGATTTGCAAAATTGAAAGAGCTTGAAAATATCAAAGGTGACTATGTACTAGAAAAAGAGATCATCTCATATGTTGCTAACAGTAGCTTAGATTGCAATAATTTTGGATGGCAATAAAGTATTAAAATACTAAACATACACAAATTTTAACTCAGCAGTTCTTCATGTCTCTCAAGACTTCTCCTTGTCTTCCCCAAAGAAATACTAATGGTAGTACAGGTACACAGGGACATGTGTACAAGAATATTCATTGTAGCATTGTTTGTAAACCCCAAAATAAGAAACAAGCCAAGTGTAGAGTAATAAACTGTTGTAAAGTCAGACCACAAAATATTATATGATCACTGAAAAATATAATGTTAATATGGAAAGACCTAAGATACAGTGTTGAATGGGAAAAAGAAAGTTTCAGAACAGTCTTCCTTTATGTAAAACCTAAACCAAACTACAAAATATAACTTTGTTTCCTCTGGGAATGTGTGTATGTATGAATATAGGTGCAAGGTGGAGAGTTTAGAAGTCAAAATTAAAGTGGTATCAGTGATTCTTTATCATAAAAAGGAATGGACCGGATTGTTGAAGGCATTTGGAGTTTGTACAAGCATATTCCAGAAAAAAACTGTTTCTGCTTCATTGACTACACTAAAGCCTTTGACTGTGTTTTATTTTTCAGTAGCTCAGTCATGTCCAACTCTTTGTGACCCCATGGACTGCAGGATGCCAACTTTTCTTGTCCTTCACCATCTCCTAGAGCTTGCTCAAAATCGTGTTCATTGAGTTGGTGATGCCATCCAGTCATCTCGTCTTCTGTCATCCCCTTTTCCTCCTGCCTTCAATCTTTCCCAGCAACAGGATCTTTTCTAATGAGTTGGCTCTTCATGTCAGGTGGCCAAAAGTATTGGAGCTTCAGATTCAGCATCAGTCCTTTCAAAGAGTGTTCAGGATTGATTTCCTTTAGGATTGACTGGTTTGATCTCCTTGCAGTCCAAGGGACTCTCGAGAGTCTTCTCCAACACCACAGTCCTAAAGCATCAAATCTTTGGTGCTCAGATTTCTTTATGGTCCAACTCTCACACCCATACACGACTACTGGAAAAACCATAGCTTTGATCATATGGACCTTTGTCAGCAAAATAATGTCTCTGCTTTTTAATACGCTATCTAGGTTGGTCATAGCTTTTCTTCCAAGGAGCAAGCATCTTTTAATTTCATGGATGGGGTCTCCATCTGTGTGATTTTGGACCCCAAGAAAATAAAGTCTCTCTCTGTTTCCGTTGTTTCATCATCTATTTGTCATGAAGTAATGGGGCAGGTTGCAATGATTTTAGTTTTTTGAATGTTGAGTTTTAAGCCAGATTCTTCACTCTCTTCTTTCACCTTCAACAAGAGGCTTTTTAGTTCCTCTTTGTTTTCTGCCATAAGGGTGATGTCACCTGCATATCTGAGGTTATTGATATTTCTCCCAGAAATCTTGATTCCAGCTTGTGCTTCATGCAGTCCAAAATTTTGAATGATGTACTCTGCATATAAGTTAAATAAACAGGGTGATAATATACAGCTTTGACATACTCCTTTCCCAATTTGGAACCAGTCTATTGTTCCATGTCTTGTTCTAACTGTTGCTTCTTGACCTGCATAAAGGTTTCTCAGGAGATATATGAGGTGGTCTGGTATTCCCATCTCTTCAAGAATTTTCCGCAGCTTTTTGTGATCCACCCAGTCAAAGTCTTAGGCATAGTCAATGAAACAGAAGTAGATGTTTTTCTGAAATTCTCTTGCTTTTTCTATGATCCAACAGTTGTTGGCAATTTGGCCTCTGGTTCCTCTGACTTTTCTTAATCCAGCTTGAACATTTGGAAATTCTCAGTTTACATACTATTGAAACCTCGCTTGGAAAACTTGGGCATTTCTTTGCTAGCATGTGAGATAAGTGTAATGTATGATAGTTTGAACATTCTTTGGCATTGCCTTTCTTTGGGATAGGAATGAAGACTGACCTTTACCAGTCCTATGGCCACTGCTGAATTTTCCAGATTTGCTGGCATATTAAGTGCAGTACTTTAAAAGCATCATCTTTTAAGATTTGAAAAAGCTCAGCTGGAATTCCATCACTTCCACTAGGTTTGTTTATAGTGATGCTTCCTTGACTTTGCACTCCAGGATGTCTGGCTCTAGGTGAATGATCATGCCATCATGGTTATCTGGGTCATTAAGATCCTTTTTTGTACAGTTCTTCTGTGTATTTTTGCCACCTCTTCTTAATATCTTTTGCTTCTGTTAGGGCCATACCATTTCTGTCCTTTATTGTGCCCATCTTTGCATGAAATATTCCCTTGGTATCTCTAATTTTCTTGAAGCGATCTCTTGTCTTTACCATTCTATGGTTTTTCTCTATTTCTTTGTATTGATTGCTAAGGAAGACTGTCTTATCTCTTCTTGCTATTCTTTGGAACTCTGCATTCATATGGGTATATCTTTCCTTTTCTCCTTTGCCTTTAGCTTCTCTTCTTTTCTCAGCTATTTGTAAGGCCTCTTCAGACAACCATTTTGCCTTTTTGCATTTCTTTTTCTGGGGGATGGTTTTGATCACTGCCTCCTGTACAATGATATGAACCTCCATCAGTAATTCTTCAGGCACTCTATCTATTAGAACTAATTCCTTGAATCTATTTGTCACCTCCACTGTATAATCATAAGGGACTTGATTTAGGTCATACCTGAATGGTCTAGTGGTTTTCCCTACTTTCTTCAATTTAAGTCTGAATTTTTCAATAAGGAGTTCATGATCTGAGCTACAGTCAGCTCCTGGTCTTGTTTTTGCTGACTGTATGGAGTTCTTCTGTCTTCGACTGCAAAGAATATAATCAATCTCATTTCTGCATTGACCATCTGGTGATGCCCATGTGTAGAGTTATCTCTTGTGTTGTTGGAAAAGGGTGTTTGCTATGACCAGTGTGTTCTCTTGGCAAAAGTCCGTTAGCCTTTGCCTTACTTCATTTTGTACTCCAAGGCCAAACTTGCCTGTTACTGTGTGGATCATGACAAACTGTGGAAAATTCTTAATGAGATGAGAATGCCAGACCACCTCCCATGCTTCCTGAGAAACCTTTATGCGGGTCAAGAAGCAACAGTTAGAACCTGACATGGAACAACTGGTTCCAAATTGGGAAAGGAGTACAACAAGGCTGTATATTGTCACCCTGTTTATTTAACTTGTATGCAGAGTTCATTATGTGAAGTGCCTGGCTGGATGAAGCACAAACTGGAATCAAGGTTGCTGGGAGAAATATCAATAACCTCAGATATGCAGATGACACCACCCTTATGGCAGAAAACAAAGTGGAACTAAAGAACCTCTTGATAAAAGTGAAAGAGGAGAGTGTAGAAGCTGGCTTAACACTTGACATTCAAAAAACTAAGATCATGGCAACCCATCCCATCACTGCATGGAAAATGATGGGGAAACAATAGAAATAGTGAGAGACTTTATTTTCTTGAGCTCCAAATGGTGACTGCAGCCATGAAATTAAAAGATGTTCCATAGAAGAAAAGCTATGACAAACCTAGACAGCGTATTAAAAAGCAGAGATATTATTTTGTCAACAAAGGTCTGCCTAGTCAAAGTTATGGTTTTTTCAATAGTCGTGGAGGGATGTGAGGGGTGGATCATAAAGAAGCCTGAGCTCCAAAGAATTGATGCTTTAATACTGTGGTGTTGGAGAAGACTCTTGAGATTCCCTTGGACAACAAGGACAAACCAGTCAATCCTAAAGGAAATCAATACTGAACATTTATTGGAAGGACTGGTGCTGAAGCTGAAACTCCAATACCTTGGCCACCTCATGCCAAGACTCCACTCATTGAAAAAGATCCGGCTTCTGGGAAAGACTGAAGGCAGGAGGCGAAGAGGGCAGCAGATTATGAGATGGTTGGATGGCATCACTTAATGGACATGGATTTGAGCAAACTCTGGGAGATAGTGAAGGACAGGGGAGGCTGGTGTGCTATAGTCCATGGGGTCAAAAAGAGTCAAACACAACTTATTGACTGAACAACAACAAATGTCTGTTCCACATTCTGATAAATAATTTAACACAGGTTTTCAAACAAGAAGGGTAGGCATTTCAGGAGGCCTATGGTGGTAAGGAAAATGCCACTGATTTGTATCTTGAACATGTAGAACACTCCCAACTTCCTCAGAAGACAATATAGTGTAGTTGTGAAGCCACAGACTGACACTGGGCTTCCTGGGTTTGCATTCCAACTCTGCCATTGATTCCTAGAACTTTGAGCAAATTGATTACCCTCCCTGTGCATCAGTATTCTCTTTCTTAGAATGGAGATAATTGTATATACCTCATAGAGCTGTGAAGATTAAATGAGTTCATCTATACAATGTGTTTAGAATGACTCTAGTTAATTCAGTTGTACTCATGGGATTTTGGGCTTCCCTAATAGCTCAGTTGGTAAAGAACCCACCAGTAATGCAAGAGACCCCAGTTTGATTCCCGGGTCAGGACTATCCACCCACTCCAGTATTCTCGGGCTTCCCTTGTGGTTCAGCTGGTAAAGAATCTGCCTGCAATGCTGGAGACCTGGGTTTGATCTGTGGGTTGGGAAGATCCCCTGGAAAAGGGAAAAGATACCCACTCCAGTATTCTGGCCTGGAGAATTCCATGGACTGTATATGTATAGTGCATGGGGTCATAAAGAGTCAGACACGACTGAGTGATTTTCACTTTCACTTTCATGGGATTTTAATTTATGGAGGTGACTGAGTGATGTCATGGAGAAGCTAATGCCATTAGAAAAGATTTTAATTAGTTATGTTTCCAAGAGTAGGGGGCATCTCACATGATGCAGACCACATGGGTAAGGACTAGTGTTGATCAGGAAGCAAAAAATAGTGAAAGAGAAAGCCTGGTCAAAGACTTTAGAGTTTTCTGTAAGAAAGGCAAGACAACACAGGGAAACTGCTTCCAATGACTAGCATGAATGATTATAGTTGTCTCTGGGCTATAGAGGTAGTCTCTAGTTGTCTGGTAACTGGACCTATGTGATTTAAAACAAGGAAATATTCACTTGGTGTAGAAGAATTTGGTAAAAACAGTGGTTGGGACGATGTACTTGGAATTGGTTGATTTGTGTATGAAAAATATGTCTTCAGGCAAATTGTTTATTTTCTCTGGGACTTAGTGAGTCTTGGGAGGAGCAGTCTCTTCTCAGCCAGCTAGAGCCCCCAAGATATCAAAACACCATAAAATATTTTTTAAAACATGATTAATACACTAGTTGTCAATAGAAAGTGCTATATGAGTGTTTGCTACTCTTCTATAGGAAATGCTAAAACTTGTTAGATGTCAAAGATGAGGAGAGTTCAGATAGGACTCATTGTGAAGGTTTGAGTTGATTTGCTTTACAAGTAGCAGAGAACTTAAGGAAACTTAGAAAAACTCCTGTCCAGAATTTTCTTTTGTTGGAAAGCTCTACTTCAGTTCTAGTTCCTGACACTATCCTGTTGACTTAAAGAACAATGTCTTGAGTTTAAGGTTATACCTCTCTGTGCTTTCTCTACCTTTTGGTTTTCATGGAAACCAACGTAGGGATGTGCTTGATCATATTGTTGCATAGTACAAAGCTTTTATGACATAAGTCACTAAACTTTAAATGGGATAATACTAAGCTAGTACCACCAACCAGACTAACCAAACAAACAAAAGTATAGAGGTGGTGTGAACAACATATGTTAGTAGAATAGACTGTTCGGGAGACATGGTGGGAGTTGTAGACATACAAGCCTGAAGTAAAGGTCATATCAGTCCTTCTTTTTAAAAAATTTTTTAAATTAATTCATTTTTTAATTGAAGGATAATTGCTTTACAGAATTTTGCTGTTTTCTGTTGAACTGCAACATGAATCAGCCATATTTATCTTTCTCTTTCATATCAGTTCTTCTTGATACCATCTGAAAATGGCCTTCAACTTTGTTGTTGTTTGTTCAGTTGCTTAGTCGTGTCTGACTCTTTGCTACCCCATGGACTGTAGCACACTAGGCCTCCTTATCCCTCACCATCTTTTAAGTTTGCCCAAGTTCATGTCCATTGCATCAGTGATGCCATCCAGCCATCTTATTCACTGATGCCCTCTTCTCCTTCTGCCCTCAATCTTTCCCAGCATCCAATGAGTCAGTTGTTTGTATCAGGTTACCAAAACACTGGAGCTTCAACTTTAGCATCAGTCTTTCCAATGAGTATTCAGGATTGTTTTCCTTTAAGATTGACTGGTTTGGTCTCCTTGGTGTCTAAAGGACTCTCAGGAGTCTTCTCTAGCACCACAGTTCGAAGGCCTCAGTTCTTTGGTGTTCTGCCTTCTTTATGGTCCAACTCTCACAACCATACATGACCACTGGGAAGACCATAGCCTTGACTATACAGACCTTTGTTGGCAGAGTGATGTCTCTGATTTTCAACATACTGTCTAGGTTTGTCACAACTTTCCTGACAAGAAGCAATCGTCTTCTGATTTCATGGCTGCAATCACCATCTGCAATGATTTTAGAACCCAAGAAGAGGAAACCTGTTACTGCTTCCACCTTTTCCTCTTCTATGTGCCATGAAGCAATGGGGCCAGATGCCATGATCTTAGTGTTTTAAATATTTAGTTTTAAGCCAGCTTTTTCACTCTCCTCTTTCACCCTCATCAAGTGGTTCCTTAGTTCCTCTTCACTTTCTGCCATTAGGGTGGTATCATTCACATATCTGAGGTTGTTGATGTTTCTTCTGATTATCTTGATTCAAGCTTGTGGTTCATCCAGCCCAGCATTTCTCATCATGTGCTCAGTGTATAGGTTAAATTATCAGGGTGACAGCAGACAGCCCTATCTTACTCCTTTCTCAATTCTGAACCAATCAATTGTTCCATACAGGGTTCTAACTGCTGCTTCTTGACCCACATACAGGTTTCTCAGGAGACAGGTAAGATGGTCTGGTATTCTCATCTCTTTAAGAGCTTTCCACCATTTGTTATGATCCACAGTCAAAAGCTTTAGTGTAGCCAACAAAACAGAGGTAGATGTTTTACTGGAATTCTCTTGCTTTCTCTATGATCCAGTGAATGTTAACAATTTGATCTCTGGTTCCTCTGCCTTTTCTAAACCCAGCTTGGATGTTGGGAAGTTCTTGGTTCACATAATGCTAAAGCCAAGCATGAAAGATTTTAAGCATGACCTTACTAGCATGGGAGATGAGTGCAATTGTCTGATGGTTTGAACATTCTTTAGTACTGCCCTTCTTGGGATTGGGATAAGGATTGACCTTTTCCAGTCCTGTGGCCACTGCTGGGTCTTCTAGATTTGCTGACATATTGAGTGCAACACTTTGATAGCACCATCTTTTAGGGTTTTGAATAACTCTACTGGAATTCCGTCACATACACCAACTTTACTGAGCCATGCTTCCTAAAGCCCACTTAACTTCACACTCCAGAATGTCTTGCTCTGGGTGACTGACCACACCATTGTGGTTATCCAGTTCATTAAGATTTTTTGTACAGTTCTTCCATGTATTCTTTCCATTTCTTCTTGATCTTTTCTGCTTCTACAAAGTCTCTACCTTTTCTGTCTTTTATTATGCATATCTTTGGGCAAAATATTCCCTTGATAGTTCCAGTTTTCCTGAAGATATCTCTAGTGTTTCCCCTTCAACTCTAATCAACAAATTATTTTATCAAATCAACAAATTATTTTATCTGGCCCAGCTCTTAGGGCTTATTTTGCCTTCTAGTCTGGTGCATGTCTTATAGATCAAAGCTCTTGCAGATTAAAGCTCTTAACTAGGTTGCTCTTGATCTCATGAACAAAAAGTTCCATAAGTAACTGTGCAAGTGGTGGAAGTGGAATGGAGATGAATAGATTGGTTTGATAATTCTTTCCAGATATATCTGCAGGACTTTATGATAACTGACTATATATAGGGAATGAAGGGCTGGGGACTGAAATCTAATGACCCAAGGAAATGATTGTTACCATTACAAAATGAGGTTGATTGTAGAGTAAAGGGAGTCCATATCCAGATATACCATATTTGAGGTGATCTGATATTCAAGTAGCTCTGCCCTCTAGACAAGAAAGTGTATGAACCTTGATGAGAAAATATCAGGATAAGATTAGTTTTGAAATTATTAAGCAAGGACTAGGGTAACCAAGGCCATGTTCCTTGGGTGTGGTAAGAAGAGTAGGGAGTACTAGGGATAATGGAGACCAGGTGTTCAGAAGTAGGAGAACCTGAATAGTATAATACCTGGACAGAGTTCAAAGGACATAGTTCACAAAGTAGAGATCCAGCCATTGTGTCTAATGCGGTATGCATGTGGGCGTGCTAGGTTTCTTCAGTCATGTCCGACTCTTTGAGACCCTATGCATAATAGCCGGCCAGGCCCCTCTGTTCTTGGGATCCTCCAGGCAAGAATACTGGAGTGGGTTACCATCCCTCCTCCAGGGGATCTTCCCGACCCAGGGATTGAACCCATGTCTATTATGTCTCCTGCATTGGCAGGTGGATTCTTTACCACTAGAGCCACCTGGGAAGTCCCTAATGAAGTATAGACATTACATAAAAGAAAACTGACCCCTGAATGTAGCAACACTGGAGGAAGAGTGTAAACGGTGAGGTAAGGAAGCCACATTTCAACAATTAAAGAAACACTATCTGGGTCAGATGGAAGTGACCAGTACAAATTCAAGTTTCACAGTGAAGTGATGGGCTCGACCTATGTGAGGTACTCGGTATATTTTTTTATGCTATAGAAGTGTTATGTTTGATTTGATCTGATTCACAGATACTATCTTTTGGAAAAGTAAATACACTAAATTGAGAGTTAAGTTGAACTTCCAGATTAATGCCAAAGTAGTTCAGAAATATAATGAGGTCAATTTAGAGAATACTTTTATTGAACAATATTATTCATCACTCTATAATTAACTAAAAAATAAAAAGCAAGAAGAATCTGTCTGCCATCTTGTTAACATTTATCCTCTACAACAAAAATATCACATGGTACATTTAAAAAGGACGAAAACAGTCATGTGTTACTTTTGTATGTATATTATTATGCTTCATGAAAATAAAAAAATATATTTTCACAAAGTTAGAAATTTTTGCTATGATTTTCAACTGCCACCCTCTGAATAGCACCTTCATAGAATTTCATAATGAACATGCACAAAAGTAATAAATATGTGTATTATTCTCCGTATTCATGTTGAAAAATGTTATAATCAGCATGAGGTATGTTACAAGTAATTTATTCTTAAGAAAAGTTAAATAACAGTTTACAATCAGAGCTGACTTCTTTGCAGAAATTGACAAGCTTTTCTTAAAATTTATATAGAAATTCGAGGGACTAAGAATAGCCAAACAATCCAAAACAGGATTGAAGAAGAACAAATTCGAAGGACTCAGACTTCCCAGTTTCAAGACAGTGCTACACTAATCAAGACAGTATGGTACTGGCATAAGGATAGAAAGACAGATAAATGGAATAAAACTGGGATCCATAAATAAATCCTTACATTTTATGAACAGCTAAATTTTTAACAAAAGTACCAAAACTATTCAATTGGAAAAGAATAATTTTTCAACAAATAGTGCAGGGACAGCAGGATATCCACATACTAAAAAGTGAATTTGGACTTATACATCATAAAGTGATGATATAAATGAATTAAATTTAAATTGAATTTAAATTCATTTTAAAATGAATAAAAACTTAAATCCAAACAGTAAAAGTATAAAACTCTTAGAAGAAAACATAGGGGTAAATTATGATCTTTGATCAGGCAATTGCTTCTTAAATATGAAACCAAAAGCAGAAACAGCCGAAGGAAAAATAGATTAATCACACTTCATCTAAATTATTTTTGTGTTTCAAATACACCAGTGAAAAAGTGAAAGGCAATACACATAATGGGAGAAGATTTTTGCAAATCCTATCTCTTGGATAAGAGACTAAAATCCAAGGACTTCCCTGGTGGTCTAGTTGTTGAGACTCCTTGTTCTCAATGCAGGAGACCTGGATTCAATCCTTGGTCGGGGAACTAAGATCCCACATGCTGCATAGGGTAGTCCCTCCACAGGGTAGTCTAGAAACGCTCTGAAGAGCAAGCCTCAGTGCAGAGTGAGAATCAGTAAAAACAAAACAAATGAACCCTAGCTTTCCATCCTTAAGAAGGACAATCCTGAGGCCCATTTGTGTAGCTCTTTAGAGGATTCAGAGAGGGATTGAATTTCAATTGCCTATGCAATAACTCACTTAATAACACATTTTTTTAAATCAGGAGTTTGTCTCATTTTTTTAAAAAAAGTATTTATTTTTAATTGAAGAATAATTGCTTTATAATACTGCATTGGTTTCTACCAAACATCAGCATTAATCTACCATAGATTTACCCATGTCCCCTTCCACGTGAACATCCCTCCCACATCCTTCTTCATCCCACCCCTCTAGGCTGTTACCGAACCCAGCTTTGAGTTCCCTGAGTCATACAGCAAATTCCCTTTGGCTATCTATTTTACATTTAGCAATGTATATTTCCATGTTACTCTCTTCATACCTTCCACTATCAGCAGTTTCTCTTTGTCTCATTCACTTTATTCTCTTCCCTCCTGCTTACCTCCTAAACTTAAGCCCTTGTTTCAAACTTTCGTGATAAATTTAAATGGATAATTGTTTATAAGTATATATATATAAGATTATATGCTGTATTTAATTTTATTTTGCATATATAAATATACATATTCCTGCTAAGAAAGAGCAGAAGACAACTTCAGGTGCCCAGCTAACTAAATTTACTTCCATATATGTTATGTGTGATAGAATGCAAAAATCTCTGGGGACCCTGGCATTAAGACTTGAGTTAGAAGTTTGACTGTAACTTGAAACACTAACATGAGGATCATCCAGAATGCTTCATGGAAACAGATTCCTCCAGTCTTTCCCACTACCATGGCAGGTACCAACAGTGTGACATTTTTTGTTTTTCTCTGTCAAATAAAATCTTATCCCATGGTTCTTCTTGTCTGCCTTCAGATTTTATCCAGATTCCAGAGATTACTGAGTTGCAAGGTAAACAAGACAGAGACCTCTAGCCTTCAGTCTAGGGTGATCACTACCAGAGACAGCTTCATGGCCTAGTCTCACTTAGTCCATGAGTTCTGCCATGAGATCATGTTTCATTAGCTAGCACATTAGGCAGAAGTAGACGGTTTAGTTGTGAACACTCAGCCACCGGGAACTTTGCCACAGATCACCAAGCCACGGTACAGAGGGTTCTGCCATGGCTTAGTGCAGCTACCTGTATTTTTCCAGTGCACTACACTTGGGTTGCTCTGATGTCTCTAAGGAAGCTATTACTTCCATACTTCTACTGGCCTTTTCCCACATTTTGCTAATCTACCTTTCCAGGGACACAGGCTTTTAATTCCTTCAATACTTGAAAAACACCCAGGCTTTTTCTTTTCCCACTACTTTCTTTAATAATGGAGTTAACAATTCATTAAGAAGCTCTAGATATTTTTAAAAAATACTTATTTATTTGGCTGTGCTGGGTCTTAGTTGCGGCATGTGAACTCCTAGCTGTGGCATGTGGGAACTAGCTCCCTGACCAAGGATCAAACCTAGGCCTCCTGCACTAGGATCATCGAGTCTTAGCCACTGGACCACCACAGAAGTCCCAAAGCTCTAGATGAGAACAAAACCTCAACATAAAAAAATATTTTTTGGGGATATGACACTCCCAGTTTTTAGAAAAGTGATAATGTCTCAGGCAGCATGCTGCTTCTAAGCAGCAGAAGATTAATACTATTGAGTGTTTATATCCAACCTCATTCCATTTAATTCTTAGTAACTCATCTGGTTGGACATTTGTCTTGGTTAAGGAGCATTGGTGGTGTTTCCTGGTTAATCCAGAGATTAACCGGTCTTTCTTAGCAGGAGAAAAATGTCATGAAGAGTAATAACCAAATGACATGAGCATATATGCATATTACCAAACTCTGAGAAGCGTGGTGAAATAATTGAGAACCCTGGTGAGACAATCTAAGAAATTCTCATGACAAATTTGATGTTAGTGTTTTGGTGGGATAAAAGGTCTCTATTTTGTAGAACGCCTAAGGAAAGATATCATGAATCTGGGGCATGCCCTCAGCTCATATAGTAAGCCAAGGACAAGCAAAAGTTGAGAACATGCAGCACATGGATGATGCTAGGGGAGCTAGCTATTCTAGTCAAGCCCCAGCAGAAAAGATTAAGGTAAGACTACAGCTCATCACAGGATCATACCTCATTAGACACAGAGATATCTCTGTCTCAATAGAGAGACAACTAGGATGTTGCTGAACCCTTTTGGAGTAAACTTAAAGAGCATCACTTTTTTGAGGGGTGATGTTCTTTCTTTCTTGCCACCCTCCAGTCCTACCAGGTAGAAGAGACAAAATTATACTTGTCATTGGGGTTTATTAATTTTGTTCAGCAGAGGAGCCAGGGATGATTGGGAAAAGGCAGAAGATAAATGATAGAACCGCCATATCAGGAAGTGGCAAGGTTGGTGCTAGTAGTTTTAAGCATGAGTGAGTCCAAGAAAGTGCACAACTATGTCCCTCTGCCAACAGAACTCTGGTGTGGGTGCAAATAGGCTTGGAAAACTACACCCACATCTCTTGACCTGACAGTGAAGATGAATCTTCCAAGAGAGGAATGAATAGAAAAAAATCAGAAAAAGTCAAACTGAGGGTGCTGACAATTGATGTGACCTTGCAGGGATTGGTTGTTATGGAGAAAACAGACACGTAGTGTGGAGAGGCCGTGTTCTTCTAACATTATCCTCTGAGACACACATAGGTTTCAGGAAGATCCTTTTTATTTTCTTGACCTTATCTTGCTAAATTGGTTTCATTACCCACTATTGATGTTGCAATTAACTACTTTTTTTAATTTTTAAAATTTTATAGGCTATGTTTATTGTCAAAAAAGAATAAAATTACAGATGGAAAAATGAATTTATAAATACTTATAATAGCTCCTCAGATTTAACCACCATTGGTTATATATGACATCTAAAGTTTTTTTTGTATACAGATACAGACATAATTACCTTTGTTGAGGTAATTAAAAAAAGAAAAAGATGGGCTCAAACAGCATGTCCTATTTTGTGACTTGCTATCCTGAGCAGTTCAGTAAAAAATAAATAAATAAATAAATAATGGTTTACTGTGGTTATAGCAAAGGCTCCACAGCTGTTTGAAATACATCAGAGACTTCCTTGTTATGCATTCTTCAAAAGGTCCCAAAGACTTGGGTGGATCTGAAGTTTTGTGAGGTCAGTTCTGAAACAGAGACAGCAGGAAGAGAGGCATCTCATTTCCCTTCCCCACAATCTCCCCCACCTCTTAGACTTCAAGAACTGAGATGTGAAGCTAAGCTCACAGCACTATTCCAGAATGACTATGCCTCCCTCCCAGTCACAGACCATGAGCTTAACAGAATGACTAAGGACAGAGGAGCCATCACAAAGGCCAATTCTACTCTGGTTTTACTTCTCAAAATCTTCCTGACTATTCAAACACTGCTTCCACTAACCTATTTTGTTTTTTATAATGTATAGCCCGATTCTTGTGTCTCTCTCTTCCCCCATCCCCCACAGTTTAATTCTTTGCACAATCCAGGATTAATCAATCTCTTTGAGATTTTCTTTTCTTTTTAATATTTAATAAATAAATGTTTTTATTTATTTGGTTGTGCTGGTCTTAGCTGTGGCACATGGGGTCTTTAATAGCAGCATGTGGGATCTAATTCCTTGACCAGAAATTTAACATGGGCCTCGTGCATTGGGTGCCCAGAGTCTTAACCACTGGACCACTAAGGAAGCCCCTTAGAGATTTTCTTTGAGGGATGATGGGAAGGCTGCAGAACAGCTGCCAAGAAAAATTCGTATCATGTTTAGGGATTTCCAAGGTAGTATCTGGATGTAGTTTTCTGGGAAGGGCGTGGTAGGGTGGTCAAGAGCATGGCTTCTGGAGCTAGGACTGGCTGAGCCTCCATTCTGTCACAAATTGTGTGACACACCAGGGCAAGTTACCTAATATCTCTTTTCCTCAGTTTTCCTCATCTGAAAAATAAGAGAGAGTGAGTTTATTACAACTTACCTCACTAGGTTGTGAGATTTAAATAATTTTTTACACATAAAGTGGTTAGGACAGGGTCTGAACCATGGTGGACTATTAGTAATTTTCTCTCACTCAGTGAGGGCTCCTCCTTCAAACATCCAATCTCCTTATCCCCTTTGCCTCTATCTCATTTAAACTCCTTGGAAAACTCCAGTGTAAAAGCTGAGAGACATTTGCAATATCACAAACCTTAACCTGAAATGATGAAACTATAGCTGCAGGTGGTGTTAACATTGGCAACATGTCTCCCACAAGATGACTCTCGAAGGTGGCTGTCCCAGGTCAGTAAGTAGAAGAGTGTTCATGTTCATAAATAGTAACTCAAACCTCTATATTATTAAAACATTAAAATCCATAAAGAATATTCCTAAGGGTCAGATTGTACTACAGCCCATGGAAATGAAGCCTGCTTATTCTTTCATACCCCTTTGTAGGCTACATGTGTGCTCAGTCGTATCTGATTGTTTGCAACCCCATGAACTGTAGCCTGCCAGACTCCTCTGTCCATGGAATTTTCCAGGCAAAAATACTGGAGTGGGTTACCGTTTCCTACTCCAGGGAATCTTCCCGACCCAGGGATTGAACCCGTATCTCTTGTGTCTCTGCATTGACAGGCGGATTCTTTACCACTGGGCCACCTGGGAGAAGTGTTAATCTCTAAGTTGTGTCCGACTCTTTGCAACTCCATGGACAATAGCTTGCCAGTCTCCTCTGTCTGGAATTCTCCAGGCAAGAATAGTGGAGTGGGTAGCCATTCCCTTCTCCAGGGGATCTTCCCATTCCAGAGATTGAACCCAGGTCTCCTGCATCGCAGACAGATTCTTTACCATTCTTTCACAACCGTGTGTAGTTCTGTACATTAGGTGAGTTCCGAAGCCTCTTTTCTCTTTGTTTCTTAGTGTTGCTTTTTCACACTTACTCTTCTATCCACTTGTAAAAATCTCTGCTTTTTCACAGTTCATGCCAGTCGGCTTTATCACCTTCTTGTCTTCCTTGTGCCTGTAATCTCTTGACATCCTACTACCTTTCAGTCATTGTAGACTCAGGCACTCAGCTCATAAACCTTCCTCTCCACTCTTACACCTGACATGACCATAGGTGACTTCCATGTCTGGAGAGTACTAATGATCTAACATCCTGACTTTTGGTCTCCTGAACATTTTATTTTCATTAACCTCTACCCCTGTCACTTCAGTCACACAGTCCCAATACTACATCCTGGTCATTCAGTTCAGTTCAGTCGCTCAGTTGTGTCCGACTCTTTGCGACCCCATGAATCGCAGCACACCAGGCCTCCCTGTCCATCACCAACTCCCGGAGTTCACTCAAACTCATGTCCATCGAGTCGGTGATGCCATCCAGCCATCTCATTCTCTGTCGTTCCCTTCTCCTCCTGCCCCCAGTCCCTCCCAGCAACAGGGTCTTTTTCAATGAGTCAACTCTTCGCATGAGGTGGCCAAAGTATTGGAGTTTCAGCTTTAGCATCAGTCCTTCCAATGAACACCCAGGACTGGTCTCCTTTAGGATGGACTGGTTGGATCTCCTTGCAGTCCAAGGGACTCTCAACAGTCTTCTCCAGCACCACAGTTCAAAAGCATCAATTCTTCGGCGATCAGCTTTCTTCACAGTCCAACTCTCACATCCATATGTGACCACTGGAAAAACCACAGCCTTGACTAGATGGACCTTGGTTGGCAAAGTAATGTCTCTGTTTTTTAATATGCTATCTAGGTTGGTCATAACTTTCCTTCCAAGGAGTAAACGTCTTTTAATTTCATGGCTGCAATCACCATCTACAGTGATTTTGGAGCCCCCCCAAATAAAGTCTGACACTGTTTCCTCTGTTTCCCTATTTCCCATGAAGTGATGGGCCGGAGGCCAAGATCTTTGTTTTCTGAGTGTTGAGCTTTAAACCAACTCTTTCACTCTCCTCTTTCACTTTCATCAAGAGGATCTTTAGTTCTTCTTCACTTTCTGCCATAAGGGTGGTGTCATCTGCATATCTGAGGTTATCGATATTTCTCCCGGCAATCTTGATTGCAGCTTGTGCTTCTTCCAGCCCAGTGTTTCTCATGATGTACTCTGCATGTAAGTTAAATAAGCAGGGTGACAGCATACAGCCTGGATGTACTCCTTTTCCTATTTGGAACCAGTCTGTTGTTCCATGTCCAGTTCTAACTGTTGCTTCCTGATCTGCATACAGGTTTCTCAAGAGGCAGGTCAGAAAAAAAAAAAAAAGAGGCAGGTCAGGTGGTCTGGTATTCCCATCTCTTTCAGAATTTTCCACAGTTTATTGTGATCCACACAGTCAAAGGCTTTGGCATAGTCAATAAACCAGAAATAGATGTTTTTCTGGAACTTTCTTGCTTTTTTGATGATCCAGTGGATGTTGGCAATTTGATCTCTGGTTCCTCTGCCTTTTCTAAAACCAGGTTGAACACGGTTCATGTATTGCTGAAGCCTATTTGCCTGTAGAATCACTAAATTAGAGATCCCATTCTCAGCCTTCTAAACATCTCTCTTCCCATCTCTGGCCCTTATCAAGTCTCTGCAGATGAACTAACCTGCTATTTAATTGTGAAAGTAGAGCTGATAATCTGGTACTCCAGAAGCTCTACCACAAAATCCTCACATCCACCTGCCTGTGGACCCAGTTCCCTCTGTCCCTTTTGTTGTAATGTAACAAAAAAGCTTCTTGATGAGGGTGAAAGAGGAGTGAAAAAACTGGCTTAAAACTCAACATTCAAAAAACTAAGATCATGACATCTGATCCCATCACTTCATGGCAAATAGATGGGGAAAAAGTAGAAACAGTGAAAGACTTTCTTTTCTTGGGCTCCAAAATCACTAAGGATGGTGACTGCAGCCATGAAATTAAAAGACACTTGCTCCTTGGAAAAAAAGCTATGACAAATCTAGACAGCATATTAAAAGCAGAAACATCACTTTGTCAACAAAGGTCCATATAGTCAAATCTATGGTTTTTCCAGAAGTCGTGGGGGGATGTGAGAGTTGGACCATAAAGAAGGCTAGAGCACCGAAGAATTGATGCTTTTGAACTGTGGTGCTGGAGAAGACTCTTAAGAGTCCCTAGGACTGCAAGGAAATCAAACCAGTCAATCCTAAAGGAAATCAACACTGAATATGCATTGGAAGACTGATTGTTGAAGTTGAAGTTCCAATACTTTGGCCACCTGATATGAAAAGCTGACTCACTGGAAAAGACCCTGATTCTGGGAAAGACTGAGGGCAACAGAATGGGGCAACAAAGGATAAGGTGGTTGGATGGCAATATTATTATTCTTATTTAAAAATAATTAAATTGAATTTTAAAACATTTTGCCATCCAACCCATATAGCTGCTCCAGGTGCTAACCTAATTCACTCTTCCCCTTTGCATTCAAATTTTTTTTCAGAGCTGTTTCACTTACTGGGCCTGTTTACTTACCTCCTACTCGTGAACACAATACAGTCTGGCTTCTGTCCCCAATACGTAACTAAAATTGCTCTTACCTCTTATCTTCAGTGGCCTCCATAATGCTATCAGGTATGCCATTGTGCATACATATTTAGTCTTTCTCTTACACAATCACTCAGGAGCAATTGATGAACTACCTCTTTTGTGATGCATGTTCTTCCCGTGAGTTCCATGTATCCACGAAACCCTAGTTTTCCTCCCTTCTCTCTGGATGCCCTTATCTTTCCTCTTCTCTTCCATCTTAACATTTTTTTCTCTTTTGGTCAAGGGCAGTGTCTAGAGACAGACCTAACTGTCAAGCTTTTAGCAACCCAAATACCTGGCAGTTGTAGAAGGGAAATTTGGAGGGAGTATCACTGCCTCCACTGCAGATACACATATTTAATAGTTTCTCCAGGTATGTGATTTGCCTTTTCATTTTCTTTTCAATGTTTCAATGAATGACTAGTTTCAGTTCAATGAATCTTTTTTTTTTAATTTTAACTGTTTTTTTCTGTGATGGTTTAAAAAAATTTATTGTGGTAAAAACACATAACATAAATAGTGCTAAGTAATTCACATTGTCATCAAACAGATCTTCAGAGATTTTTCATTGTATAAATTTAAAACCCTAACCCATTAAACAACAAACCCCTCTTCTCCTTTCCTTCAGACCCTGGTAATAATCTGCAGACTGAAAAAACTGCATAGCCTAAAAGTTGAGAATTATGTTTCATTTGGTGACAAAACTGAGGACTTAAGACCAGGATGCAGCATCTCAGCTCAGAGAGTCTGCTCCAAAGAAGTAAGAAGGGGACCAGGATGTATAGGAGTTTTTGAAACAAAGACCAGGTAGTCGAAACTTCAAAAAATTACTGTTGATTAAGAAAACCAGACACCTCAAGTTAATGAATTGTGTGCTTTTCTATGTTTGGGAAAATGCATAGCTCTAGGATCACTGAAATCATTCAGACCTCTCAGTTCAGTTCAATTGCTCAGTTGTGTCCGATTCTGTGACCCCATGGACTGCAGCACACCAGGCCTCCCTATCCATCACCAACTCCCGGAGCTTACTCAAACTCATGTTCATCGAGCCAGTGATGCCATCCAACCATTTCATCGTCTGTCGTCCCCTTCTCCCACTTTCAATCTTTCCCAGCATCAGAGTCTTTTCCAATGAGTCAGTTCTTTGCATCAGGTGGCCAAAGTATTGGAGTTTCAGCTTCAACATCAGTCCTTCCAGTGAATATTCAGGACTGCTTTCCTTTAGGATTGACTGGTTTGATTGCCTTGTGTCCAAGGGATTCTCAAGAGTCTTCTCCAACACCACAGTGCAAAAGCATCAATTCCTCAGCACTCAGCCTTCTTTATGGTCCAACTATCACATTCATACATGACTACTGGAAAAACCATAACTTTGACTATATGGACGTTTGTCGGCAATGTCTCTGCTTTTTAATATGCTGTCTAGGTTTGTCATAGCTTTTCTCCCAGGGAGCAGACGTCTTTTAATTTCATGATGGTAGTCACCATCTGCAGTGATTCTGGAGCCCAAGAAAATAAAGACAATAAAGTCTGTCACTCTTTCCATCATTTCTCCACCTATTTGCCATGAAGTGATGGGACCAGATACCATGATCGTTTTTTGAATGTTGAGTTATAAGCCAGCTTTTTCACTCTCCTCTTTCACCTTCATCAACAGGTTCCTTAGTTCCTCTTCACCTTCTTCCATAAGGGTGGTGTCATCTGCATATCTGAGGTTATTGATATGTCTCCCAGCAATCTTGATTCCAGCTTGTGCTTCATCCAGCCTGGCATTTTCACGATGTACTCTGTATATAAGTTAAATAAGCAAGGTGACAATATACAGCCTCGACACATTCCTTCCCCAGTTTGGAACCCATCTGTTTTTCCATGTCCCATTCTAACTGTTACTTCTTGACCTTGGAGAAACTATGAAATCCAACTTATTTCCCTTATATTCCTGGAACCTGACCAAGGATGTATTACAAAATACAAAGTGTTCAATTTTAAAGTGCTTTATGAAAAAGTATTCCTGGGGACTTCCCTAGTGGTTAAGAATCCACCTTCTAATGCATGGAACAGGGATTTGAGCCCTGGAACTAAGATCCCACATGCTGTGAGCAGTTAAACTGATGAGCTGCTACTACTGAGCCCACACGCCACAACTTGAGAGAAGCCGGTATGCCACAATGAAGAGCCTGCATGCCACAACTAAGACCTGATACCACCAAAAATAAATAAATAAAGTACCACTGGAGAAATCTCTGCTTTTCTGAGCCTCAGTTTCCTTATCTGTTAGTAAGTTAGAATAATAGTACCTACAATATATCAAACCCAATAATTTGCATAAGAGCACTTTATAAGCCGTACTTTTCTGTTACATTTAACTTTTGCTGTCTCCAAGTGTCCATTCTCTATGCATCAATCTAACACCTAGAAAATAATAGGCTCTTAATAATCTGTGTTGAATTACATCCAAGTCACAGGCATTCTGCATTAGCTAGGCTAGTCACAATGACAACAGAAAGGCGCTGGAACATCTGAATGAACAAGATGTGAGACTAGCAGGTGTTTCTTCTCTCTTCACTTGATGGCAGCATCACCCAAGCGCAGTACAAGAAGCTACACCAGGGGGCTCCCCTGCATTTTCCGAATGAAGTCTGTAAAAGCATCCTTCACACCCTGAGTTGTTCTGAGTTCTCCAAGTATTGTTTGCTTTCTTTTGAAACAAGACCACAGAGAAACACGAAACAAGCCAGAAGCCTGGAAACAACACTTTTTATTTATATCAAACCACTGTCTGAGATTTCCTGTTTTTCTTAGTCCTTTAAAGAGCTGATAGGGAAAATTATTAGTCCCCTTTCTGAAAGGATTTAGAAACTATATAACAGTCTGTCATTCAACTGAGGACTACAATGAATTATTTATTATCAATATTTCATTGATAATATTTATTATCAATTATTATTGATCCTGCTGCTGCTGCTGCTGCTAAGTCACTTGAATCGTGTCCGACTCTGTGTGACCCCATAGACGGAAGCCCACCAGGCTCCCCCGCCCCTGGGATTCTCCAGGCAAGAACACTGGAGTGGGTTGCCATTTCCTTCTCCAATGTGTGAAAGTGAAAAGTGAAAGTGAAGTCACTCAGTCGTGTCCAACCCTTAGCGACCCCACGGACTGCAGCTTACCAGGCTCCTCCATCCATGGGATTTTCTAGGCAATAGTACTGGAGTGACTTGCCATTGCTTTCTCCAATTATTGATCCTAGGTTGAGCCTAGGTTGAGCTAAATAGAAGACAAACCTAATAATGAAAACATTTAACTACCATGTTCCGAGGAAGATCCAGCAAACAGTAGATGTGGGAAAAACCAAATAAGTAAAAGTACATTTGTTGCTTTTCTTCTTAAAAAAAAAAAAACCCTACAAGTTGTAATACAAATAGACCTAGATAAAGAATCAAGAACTGGCTTTAATGCTAGAGGTACTTCCAAATTTGGCTATTCGTATCATCTTTAAATTTCAATGTTTTCCAACCTTAAAGGAGGTTTTAGGGTGATGCTCTTTTTACAAATCAACTTTGATAATATATTACTTGCATATGCAAGGTACCATTTTAGGTATAATTTGATGAGTTCTGAAAACATGTATAGTCCTGTAACCACCACCACCATCACGATATAGAATATTTCATTTTCATCACCACAAAATCCTACCTAGATAGCATATTAGAAAGCAGAGACATTACTTTGCCAACAAAGGTCCATCTAGTCAAAGCTATGGTTTTTCCAGTTGTCATGTATGGATGTGAGAGTTGGACTATAAAGAAAACTGAGCACCAAAGAATTGATGCTTTTGAACTGCAGTGTTGGAGAAGACTCTTGAGAATCCCTTGTACTGCAAGGAGATCCAGCCAGTCAATCCTAATGGAAATCAGTCCTGAATGTTCATTGGAAGGACTGGTGCTGAAGCTGAAACTCCAATACTCTGACCACCTGATGTGAAGAATTGACTCATTGGAAAAGACCCTGATGCTGGGAAAGATTGAAGGCAGGAGGAGAAGGGGACGAAAGAGGATGAGATGGTTGGATGGCATCACCAACTTGATGGACATGAGTTTGAGTAAGCTCAAGGAGTTGATGATGGACAGGGAAGTCTGATGTGCTTCAGTCCACGGAGTCACAAAAAGTCGGTCAAGACCAAGCGACTGAACTGAACTTTACAGACAACTGAACTTCCCTTCTGCCGGACCTGTGGAAAACATATATCTGATTTTTATCACTACAGCTTTGCCTTTTCAAAAATTTCATGTCTGGCTTCTTCTATTTAGCATAATGTTTTTGAAATTCATCAATGTTGTACGTATCAGTAACTTGCTTATTTCATGGGCAAGGGCTGAATTTCATGCCCTTTTATGAATATATCACAGTTTTCATCTGTTTGTCAATTGAATATTTTGGGTTGTTCTCAGGTTTTTTTTTTT
Source organism: Moschus berezovskii (assembly GCF_049115385.1). Taxonomy (NCBI): domain Eukaryota; kingdom Metazoa; phylum Chordata; class Mammalia; order Artiodactyla; family Moschidae; genus Moschus; species Moschus berezovskii. The sequence continues at coordinate 43,556,483 of NC_142473.1, forward strand.
AACTTTTATTAATAAGTCTACTGTGAACACTCATATACAAGTCATATGTTTTCATTTCTTTTGGGTGTACACGCAGTAAGTGGGATTTCTGAGTTAGATAGCAAGTGCACATTTAAATTTATAAGGAATTGCAAACTGTTTTCTAAAGTGACTATAGCATTTCTTGTTCCCACTGGCAATTGTAGACAGTCTAGTTGTTCCACACACTTTTTAACAGCTTGTATCGTCAGTCTTTTCATTTTGGCCATTCTGTTGCAGAAAACGGACCCCTTTCAGGGCTTGGGAGTGGGCTCTTGTCTAACACTCAGAAATGAGTTGTCCAACGAGACACATAAGCTGACAAAACAAAAGACTTTACTGGGAGAGGTCACCTGGATGAAGAGCAGCAGGGTAAGAGAATGCTCTACCATGTGGCTCTCAGTGTCAGGCTTTACGGTAATGAGGTTAGCTTCTAGGTAGTCTCTGGCCAGTATCTCACTTGGCCCATATATGGTGACTCAAGGTCCTTCCTGGTGGCATGTGCATCTCTCAGTCAAGATGGATTCCAGCATGAGGGCTTCAGGAAGGTTGGCAGGACATTTTGTCTCCTACCTCCTCAGTTGGGCCCCTCCTAAACTCTCCGGACCACCAGTCACTGTGTTCTCTATCAAGACCTCCTGTTATGAGACAGCTGAGGCAAGCAGCTATCATTGTGCCTGGCCAAAGCAGGCAGTTTCAATCAAAGGTTACCTAACAATTCTAGTGGGTGTGTAGATGTCTCTAATAGTTACTTTAATTGGCATTTCTCTAATCAATAATGATATTAAGCATTTTCTTTGTATTTATTTGTCCTTCACATATCCTTTTTGGTTAAAGGAGAGATCTTTAAATCTTTTGTCCATCTTAAAAATTTGAGTTGTCTTTTTATTATGGAATGCCTTGCATATCCTGGATAAATGTCATTATCAGGTAGATTTTTTTCCAATATTTTAAACCAGTTTGTGGCTTGCTTTTATAGCTTCATTTGAAGAGCAGCCACTGTTATGTGTGTCAACAGTCAAATTCTTTGGATCTGAATTTCATCACACTCGAAATGAGGTTTTTGGGTAAATGTTCTTTTCTTTTTGTAATGATTTGATTGAGGTATATTCCGCAGAGCATAAAATTTACCCTTTTACAGTGTGCAACTCAGTGTTTCTTAGTATATTTACAGAGTTGTGCAATTATTGAAACTCCTGGGCACAAAAGCCTTTCCCATCCCAGTTTCTTGTTTACAGGATAAAGGCTTCAGCCTCCTCAGTTCAGTTCAGTCACTCAGTGTGTCTGACTCTTTGAGACCCCATGGACTGCAACACAGCAGGGGGTCAGCCTCCTAGACCTTAAACTTTAAAGAGCTGATTCAAACATTTGTTAATCAGGGAAGTAAAGGAATGCAGAAACAAAGGAGGAACAACCAAGAAACTATAGTGCAGTGATTAAAGCAGGATCCTGGTTCCTATTAAAGGAATATGCAATGTCTTTGAGTCAAGAACTAAGGCTCTCATCTTGGATGGAAGACGATAACTTTGGGCTTAGTAGAAGATTCCTAGAATACTGCTCTGTTACCTCACCATCAACCAATCAGAAGACAGTCACATATGGGACTTTCCTGGTGGTCCAATGGCTAAAACTCCATGCTCCAAATGCAGGGGGCCTAACTGATCACCGAAGAATGGATGCTTTTGAACTGTGGTGTTGGAGAAGACTCTTGAGAGTCCCTTGTACCGCAAGGAGATCCAACCAGTCCATTCTAAGGGAGATCGATCCTGGGTGTTCATTGGAAGGACTGATGCTAAAGCTGAAACTCCAGTACTTTGGCCACCTCATGCGACGAGTTGACTCACTGGAAAAGATTCTGGTGCTGGGAAAGGTTGGGGGCGGGAGGAGAAGGGGACGACGGAGAATGAGATGGCTGGATGGCATCACTGACTCTGTGGACATGAGTTTAAGTGAACTCCGGGAGTTGGTGATGGACAGGGAGGCCTGGCTTGCTGTGATTCATGGGGTCGCAAAGAGTCAGTCACGACTGAGCGACTGAACTGTACTGAACTGAACTGAACACATATATATGGAATTTGGAAAGATGGTATCAATAACCCTGTATGTGAGACAGCAAAAGAGACACAGATGTATAGAACAGTCTTTTGGACTCTGTTGGAGAGGGCAAGGGCAGGGTGATACGGGAGAATGGCATTGAAACATGTAAATTATCATATGTGAAATGAAACACCAGTCCAGGTTCGATGCATGATACAGGATGCTCAGGGCTGGTGCACTGGGATGACCCAGAGGGATGGGATGGGGAGAGAGGTGGGAGGGAGGTTCAGGATGGGGAAGACATGTACACCCATGGAAGATTCCTGTCAATGTATGCAAAACCAATACACTGTTGTAAAGTAATAAATAAATAAATATAACTGAAAAGAAAAAAAAAAATTCTCCCAGAAAACCATCAGGGAGTTCAGGTTTTTGAGTTTGAGCTACCTATTCTCCTTGCTTGGCCCTGTGATAAACTTTTCTCTGCTTTGGACTCCAAACTTTTGGTTTACCTGCCTTGCTGTGAGTTGGGAACAAGAACTTGCATTCGGTAACACTATCAGTTCAGGTCAGTCCCTCAGTCGTGGTCGATTCTCTGTGATTCCATGGACTGCAGCACGCCAGGCCTCCCTGTTCATCACCAACTCCCGGAGTTTACCCAGACTCATGTCCATTGAGTCAGTGATGCCATCCAACCATCTCATCCTCTGTCATCCCCTTCTCCTCCCACCTTCAATCTTTCCCAACATTGGGGTCTTTTCAAATGAGTCAGCTCTTGGCCTCAGGTGGCTGAAGTATTGGAGTTTCAGCTTCAACATCAGTCCTTCCAATGAACACCCAGGACTGATCTTCTTTAGGATCAGTCCTGAAGTGGTGAAAGTCCTAAAGTGGTAATACTATCACCACTTTGTAATTTCATAACCCCCGAAAGAAACTCTCTGCTTATTAGCAGTCATCCTCCCTTTCCCACCACCTGACAACCATTAATCTAAGTTTTCTCAATGAATTAACCAATTCTGGGCATTTCATATAAAAGTAGTTATATGACACTTGGTATGCTGTGTCTAGCTTGTTTCATTAGGATAATATTTTCAAGGTTCATTTATGTTGTAGCATATACTAGTGCTTAACTTATTTTCATTGCTAATGTTGCATAAATATACTATAGTTGATGGGTATTTAGATAATTTTGACTTTTTACTTTTTATGAATGACACATCTTATGAACATTTGTGTGCAAGTTTTTGAGTGCAAATGTTTTCAGTCCTTTTAGGTATATACCTAGGAGGAGGATTTCTGGGTCATACAACTGTATATTTAATATTTTAAGGTAATACAATATTGTGTTCCGAAGTGCACCTTACATTTCCATCAGCAAGGTTTGAGAATCCAATTTCTCCATGCTTTCACTCTTTTTTTCCCTACCAATATTTCTTTAAATAACTTTCTGCATTATTTATTGAAGTCTTTTTTTTTCTTTGTTGATTCTTAGTGATAATTTTTAAAAAAATATCCATTCTATGGTATACAACGGCATCTCAATTGTGGTTTTGATTTGCATTTCCCTAATGATTTTGATTTGCATTTTCCTAATGGAGAAAACTCTTGAGAGTCCCTTGGACTGCAAGGAGATCTAACCAGTCAATCCTAAAGGAAATCAGACCTGAATATTCATTGGAAGGACTGATACCGAAGTTGAAACTCCAATACTTTGGCCACCTAATGCAAAAAAACTGACTCATGGGAAAAGACCCTGATCCTGGGAAAGATTGAAGGTGGGAGAAGGGGACGACAGAGGATGAGATAGTTGGATGGCATCACCGATGTGATGGACATGAGTTTGAGTAAGCTCCGGGAGTTGGTGATGGACAGGGAAGCCTGGCATGCTGCAGTCCATGGGGTCTCAAAGAATCAGACGTGACTGAGTGACTGAACTAAGCTGAATGACTAACGATGTTGAAGGGATTGGGGGTGGGAGAAGACGGGGACGACAGAGAATGAGATGGCTGGATGGCATCACCAACTCGATGGACATGAGTTTGAGTGAACTCTGGGAGTTGGTGATGGACAGGGAGGCCTGGCGTGCTGTGATTCATGGGGTCACAAAGAGTCGGACACGACTGAGCGACTGAACTGAACTGAACTGAACGATGTTGAGCATATATTCATGTGCTTATTGGTCATTTGCATATTTTCCTTGAAGAAGTGTCAATTTTAAGGATTTTAGGCCATTTAAAAATTAAGTTGTCTTTCTGTTGTTGAGTTGTATGAGTTCTTTATATGCTTTGAATATAACTCCTTTATTTAATATGTAATTTCTAAATATTTTCCCCTATCCTATAGGCTTTCTTTTCACTTTCTTGATGGTATCCTTTGGCACAAAATTTTTACTTTTGATGAAGTTCAATTTATCTTTTTTCCTTTGGTTGCTTGTGCTTTGGGTGTCATATTTAAGAAATCATTGCCTAATTAAAAGTCACAAAGATTTATTTCTATGTTTTCTTCTAAGAGCTTTGTGATTTTAGTTGTTAAATTTAGGTGTTTGATCTGTTTGAGTTGAATTTTGTATGTGATGTGAGTAGGAATTCAACCTAATTCTTTTGTATGTGGATACTCAATTGTCCCCATATCATTTATTAAAAGTACTGTTATTTCTCCATTGAACTGACTTGGCATCCTTGTCAAAGAGCAATTGACTATACACAGTGTGGTACTTGCATAGAGAAAGACACACACACACACACACACACATATACAAATGGAATAAAATAAAAAGTCATTTGCATATGTGGTCAAATGATTTTTGACAAAGGTGCCAAGACAATTCAATGGGAAAAGGACAGCTTTTTTCAAATGGTACTGGAAAACCTGGATGCTTGCCTGCTAAGTCACTTTAGTCATGTCCGACTCTCTGGGACCCTACAGATTGTAGCCCACCACACTTCTCTGTTCATAGGATTCTCCAGACAAGAATACTGGAGTGGGTTGCCATGCCCTCCTCCAGGGGATCTTCCCAATCCAGGGATCGAACCCATGTCTCTTACTCCTGAATTGGCAAGGGGTTCTTTATTACTGCTAAGTCACTTCAGTTGTGTCTGACTCTGTGTGACCCCATAGACGGAAGCCCACCAGGCTTCCCCGACCCTGGGATTCTCCAGGCAAGAACACTGGAGTGGGTTGACATTTCCTTCTCAAATGCATGAAAGTGAAAGTGAAGTCACTCAGTCATGTCCGACTCCTCGCGCCACCTGGGAAACCCAGAAAAAGTGGATATTCACATGCAAAAGAATAAATGGACTTTAATCTAACATGACATACCAAAATTACCTCAAAATGGATCAAAAACTGAAATGTAAGACCTAAAAATATAAAACTCTTAGGAGGAAAAATAGGACAAAAGCTATACAATATTGGATTTAGCAATGATTTCCTAGATGTGCCACCAAAAGCACAGGTGATAAAATAAAAAATAGACAAATTATGCTTTATGAAAATTTAAAAAGTTTGTACATCAAAAAACACTGTCCTGTTTCCCTGGTAGCTAGCTGGTAAAGAATCCACCTGCCAATGTTGGAGTCACAGATTCCATTCCTGATCCAGGAAGATCTCACATGCCAAGAAGCAACTAAGCCTGTGCGCCACAAGTTTTGAGCCTATACTCTAGAGCCTGGAAGCAGCAACTAATGAGCCTGTGCACCAGTATTACTAAAGCCTGTGCACCCTAGAGCCTGTGCTCCGCCACAAGAGAAGCCACCGCAATGAGAAGTCCAAGCACCGCAACTAGAGAGGAGCCCCCATTCACCACAACTAGAGAAAAGCCTGTGAAGCAATGAAGACTCACAAAGGCAAAATAATAATAATAAATAAAATATTTTTTAAAAGAAACTGTCAATAAAATAAAAGGGCAACTCACAGGATAAAGGAAAATATTTATAAAGCATATATATGATAAGGAATTAATTTTCAGAGTATACAGAGAACTCTTAAAACTTAATAACAACAAAAACAAACTGACTAAAAATTTGGCAAAGGACTGAGACAGACATTTCTCCAAAGAAAATACATAAATGGCCAACAAGGGGGAATTCTCTGGTGGTCCAGTGGTTAGAACTCCATTCTTTCACTGCAGGAGCAACTAAGATCCTCCACAGCTGTGCAGCACAGTCAGAAAAAAAAATTTTTTTTAGTTTGCCTATAAATGGTCAATAAGCAAATGAAGCATGCTCAACATCACTAATCATTAGGAAAATGCAAATCAAAACTATAATGACATACATCCATTAGAATGGGTCCTACCAAAAAAGAAAAAAGAAAGACCAAAAATAACATGTTAATGGGGATGTGGAGAAACTAGAATCCTTGTATGTTGTTGGTGGGAAAGTAAAATGGTACAGCCACTATAGAAAAGAGTATGGCAGCTCCTTAAAAATACAGTTATTCTATGATCTAGCATTCCACTTCTGGGTATATGCCCAAAAGAATTGGAAACAAGGACTCAAATAGACCTTTGTACACCCATGTTCATAGCAGTTTTATTCACAATAGCTCAAACATAGAAGCAATCTATGTGCTCATCATTGATGATTGAATGGTAAAATGTCATGTAAACATACAATATCTTACTATTCAGCCTTAAAAAGGAAGGAAATTCTGACATATGCTACAACATGGATAAACCTTGAGGATATTATGGTGATTGAAATGAACCAGTCACAAAAAGACAAATACTGCATGTTTCTATTTATGTGAAGTAGGTATTTAGAGTAGTCAAAATCTAGAGAGAGAAAGCAGAATTGTGGTTGTCAGGGATTGGGGGAAGAGGTTATTGTTTAAAGGGTATAGAGTTTTAGCTTTATGAGATTAAAAGTTATTAAGATGAATGGTGGTGATGGTTGTACCACATTATGAATATATTTAATACCACAGAAAGGTACACTTGAAAATGATTAAGATGGAAAATTGTCAGTTATGACACTTTATCTCAACAAAACTTAAAAAAAAATCAACTGAATCTTAGACACGGGTTCAATCCCTGGTCTGAGAGGATTCTGCATACCTTAGAGCAACTAAGCCCATGTGCCACAAATATTGAGCCTGGGCCCTAGAGCTGGGGAGCTGCGCACAACCAAAAACAACAGATAGTTGATTTACTATTAATAATTAATTAATTTAAAATCAACTGATAATAAAAATGATAGTTTATTTTGGGACTCTCAATTCTCTCCCACTGATCTTTAGGTCTTATGCTGCTACTGCACCGCCTTGATTAGCTTTTTAGTATATTTCGAATCATGAAGTGTAAGTCCTCCAACTTTGTTCTTCTTCAGAGTTGCTCTAAGAAAGCAGCTGTGTTTCTTTCAACTATGTGTTCTATGAGAGAAACATTTAAAAAACATTTATCATATATGAAAAACACACATACACATCTAATGTAATCCTTGTAAAAATCATATAAGGTAATTTTATGACTTTATTAATTAAGTGATCCTATTTTTATCATATGTTCTGTATCAGCCATTATGGATACAAGACACTGGGGCTGCAAGATAGGCAACATGATCCCTGTTCAGGTTTAGGTAACTCTCTCAAATTGGAATGCAGTTCTCTTGACTCCAAGTCCCCAAATAGTTTCACTGCAAAAAGATTAATTCCTTCTGTAGTTCTCAAACCTCTCTATTTTCTCTCTGGCCTGAGCTGGATAAGTGGCCACCTGAATGGCATGAGAACCAAGATAAATCCTGGATCTTATAGCCTTCTCATTTAAGTGGGAGAACATTCAACCATTTGTTCATTTAAAGAATATTTATTCAGGGCCTACTGTGTGCCAAGGATTAGTGATATAATCAAGAAGAGACAAAGTCACCACATTCATGAAGCTTAGTTTCTTGCACAAGAGACAAGTAACAAGAAATTTCACAAATAACAAGATAATTACAGCAAATAATTGCGGGTTTCTGTAAAGAAAAGGAAAGTCTGCCAAAATTAAGAATATCAGAGATAACTACCATTGATGGGGAGTTTACAGAAAACCTCACTTTAAAGACTTAAAATTTTGTCAAGAGACGAAGAATAAGAGAGAAATGGCCCTATCAAAAGCATTTCAAGCAAAGAAAGTACAACAGCAGAGTCCCTGAGGCAGGAAAAGAGCTAGGTGTAGCCTGGGAACTGACAGAAAGTCTATGAGATTAGAGTACACTAAGCAAAGAGCACTGTGATACTGGAGAGGTAAGCAGGCAGTGCTTACAGGGCATTGGAGGGCACCCAAGAACCGAATTATCCAGCTCGAGACTAGAGTCACATCCTGACAGCTCTTGTCCTGGTGTGCTAGAGTCCTTGGAGAAAATCTGCTGCTCTTGGTTCACTGGTGAGGGCAATCATTGCCCCTAGGAGTGCCCAGATCAGATACATGCCCTCACTGGCTCCAAGATGGAGTGGATTGGCCGGCATCTTTTTTCATATTCCTGGCCATGGTGCATTGTAAACCCTTTTCTCTGTTCTTCTAGGGTTACTACAAAGTTTTGGGGAAGGGAAAGCTCCCAAATCAGCCTGGCATTGTGAAGCCCAAATTCTTCAGCAGAAGAGCTGAGGAGAAGATTGAGGGTGTAGGTGGGATTTATGGCCTGGTGGCTTGAAGCCACGTGCTGAGAAATTCATTAAATGTTAACAAGTGTTTTCTTAAAAAACAAACAAACAAGCAAAAACTGTTAGCCAAAGTACAATTAGAAGTCATTGAAGGATTTTAAACCAAAGGATGCTGTGATCTGATTTATATTTTTAAAAGCTTACTCCTATCATATGTATAGAATGGATTGGGTATATAAGTAAACAATGTTAAAATCTTGAAATTCATGAAGTTCAGCTAGAAGGCTATTGCAGCTGTCAAAACGAAAGAAAGCTTTCTTAGACTAGGATGGTATTGGTGGAGATACATGGAGAAAAGTGAAAACATTCTGGATGTATTTTGGAAATGAAAATAACAGGTTGATGCTCAAGTTTTTGGCTTTAATAACTGTATGGTGGCATCATATGCTGAAATGGGGAAGACTACAAGTAGAGAATATATAGGTTTTAAAAAATCATCCATAATTGCATCTTAGACATGCTGAGTTTGAAACAGTTATGAGACATTCAAAAAGCTTGTAGGATAAGGATCAGGCCCTTCCTGCAAGGAAAGCAGCTGAGGAAGAAAGCTTACTGTCAAAGGAGGTCTGACTTCCGGGGCCCTGAAGCAGGTGTCAGATGAAGGAGACCATTATCCTGAGACCAAAGAGATAAGAACCAAGAACTAATAGTGCTATTGCAGTTCATCTTAGAAAATATTCATTGAAAGTCCATAGGAATCACCATGAGGCTTGTTGTTGTTGCTAAGTCATGTCCAATTCTTTGTGACCCCAGGGACTATAGCACAACAGGCTTCTCTGTCCTCCAATATCTCCCAGAGTTTGCTTGGATTTACGCCCGCTGAGTCAGTGATGCTATCCAACCATCTCATCCTCTGCTGCCCCATTCTCCTTTTGCCTTCAGTCTTTCCCAGCATCACAGTCTTTTCCAATGAGTTGGCTCTTCACATCACATGGACAGAGTTTTCGAGCTTCAGGCTTCAGCCCTTCCAGTGAATATTCATGGTTGATTTCCTTTGGGATTGACTGATTTGATCTCTTTACAGTCCGAGAGACTCGCAAGAGTTTTCCTCAGAACCACAATTCAAGAGCATCAAATTTTTGGTGCTCAGCCTTTTTTTATGGTCCTACTCGCACATCCATACATGACTACTGAAAAACCATTGCTTTGACTTTAGAGACCTTTGTTTGCAAAGTGATATCTCTGCTTTTTTAATATGCTGTCTCGGTTGGTCATAGCTTTCCTTCCAAGGAGCAAGTGTTTTTAATTTCATGACTGCAGTCATGAAAAAAAAAAAAAGCACTGGCTGCAGTGCTTTTGGAGTCCCCAAAATTAAAACCTGCCACTGCTTTTACTTTTCCCCCTTCTATTTGCCACGAAGTGATGGGACCAGATACCATGACCTTAGTTTTTTGACTGTTGAGTTTTAAGCCATTTTGAGTTTTTCATTCTCCTCTTTCACTCTCATCAAGAGGCTCTTTAGTTCCTCTTCACTTTTTGCCACTAGAGTTGTATCATCTGCATATCTGAGGTTGTTGATATTTTTCCTGGTGACTTTGATTTCAGCTTGTGATACGCCCAGCCTAGTACGCCACATGATGTTCTCTGCTTATAAGTTAAATAGGTGGGGTGACAATATACAGCCTCTGTCATACTGCTTTCCCAATTTTGAACCAGTCAGTTGTTCCATGTCTGATTCTAACTGTTGCTTCCTTGCTCACGTATAGGTTTCTCAGGAGCCAGATAAGGTGGTCTGGTACTCTCTTTAAGAGATAGGAGTACCTGAATACCTTATCTGTCTCAGGTAATAGAAAAAGGCATAAACTTGAAAAGAGAAGACATAGTATAAGGTCTGGTGACTTTGGCAAAGTTCAAACTTCTTGTATCCTTGTTGGATGATTATGAAAATTAAGAGGAAAAATTAATGTGAAAGCATCTGGCTGTATAAATGGAGGTTTATATTGTACACTGTGAGAGCAGGTATTATTTTGAGTAGTCAATATGAACTCTGTACCTATAACATTGCTTTCTGAAAAAAACCAATAATTTTGATGATGATTTAATAGGATCAAAATAAATGTACTTTACCCTGTACAGGCCAGCTCTTAGCATCACCCAAGTGAAACAGATCAGGACAAAATGACACCAAGGAGATTGATGTGTATGCTGAGTTCCCATGTGGGTAAAGAACTCATCTCAGAATCAGTCGGTCTCAGCAGATCTTGACCTTGATTGCAATGTGACCATGACTAATAGCAACAGCTTGGTTACATTGGCTGCAAGCTCTTTACCATTGTATTCCAAATATATCAGGGTGTTGTCTGTATATCTTGCACTATCTTTTAGAACCTACCTGTCAACATTAGCCCACAGTCTTGGCAAACATGCCAGAGATCATCTGCCTTTCTTCCCATATAATCTCTAGACTTGCTGTTTCAACAAAATAAGCATTTTTTCACTCTTTTGCTCTACCCTTGCAGAACAACTCATTTTTCTCAAATACCATGTACTTTCACATTTCCAAACTTTTGTCCTTATAAAGGTTCCTTAGGCCTAGAATGTCCTCACTCCTCACCTTCCTACTGATTAACTATTTATGCTTTCAGGGTCAGATAAATGTAAATTGCCACCTCTCCTCAAAATACTCAGTGGAATTCATTGCATCCTCATCTATATTTCCATTTTATGCTATTTATAGTTCAATATACTTATTCAGCAAACATTTACAGAATGTCTGCTGAATATCAGGACCTTTAAAGATGCAAATGACAGAAACCTACTCCAAGTAACTTAAACAAGCTAGCTCGCCACATTTCCATCCTCACCTATATTTCCATTTTACTCCATTTATAATTCAATATACTTAGTCAACAAACATTTACAGAATGTGCTAAAGGTCAGGACTCTTTTAGATGCAAGTGATACAAACTCAAATCTAAAGCTTAAACAAGCCAGCTCACCTAATGGAAAAGTACAATGAAAAACATGGTGCAATCCAGGCATTCAAATGATGTGATTTGTATTTTCTTTTGTACAAGTTGATTAGGTTGTGTCCCCTAGAAATAGAGCTTGAGATAGGATTCTTATGAAAGTGATTTATTGGGGGGATGCCTTTAGGAAAAGATGTGGAAGGGAAACAGGGGAAGAAAGTCAAGTAAGAACTCAGCTTCCATTGGAAACTAGTTTCAGCTTTTCCACATGGGGAGATTTAAAACATAAATCACACCACAGAATTTGTCCTACCTGGAGTCAAGAGTGTTCTGCTTTTAAAAAAAATAAATTATTTCTTATTTTTTTGGCCGCAACATGCCACATGTGGGATCTTAGCTCCCCTGCCAGGGGAACTCACACCTCCTGCATTGTAAGCATAGAACCTTAAACACTGTACCGCCAGGGAAATCTTGAGGGTGTTTTGCTTTTTGTATTCCCTTGACGATGAGCCAAGAGCTGTTAGATGGGAAGGTCTGTGTTAATCTTCCCTGTGAGAGGGACATGGGTGAAGCAACAGCAACTATGGCGGGCATGATGACTGCCAAGATTAATCTGCAGCTTGGTCAGTCTCAGAGGAAAGATCTTCTCCTTAAATCTCTGAAAAGTTCAGGGTGAACTCTGATGTGTGCAATTCTCTTGCAATACTGGTGGAATCAGAATCAAGTAAACCACAAGCTGTAGATGCTTCTCAGGAAAGGGGGGTTTTTAATTAAAGAAGGAAGAAGGCTGGTAGGCAATGTCAAGAATTCATTCTACCAGGTTCCAGGCACTGGTGGGGGCAAAGGATACAATGGTGAGCAAAAAATACACACATCTCTGTTGTCACAGAGCGTATCAGCTTTGTTTAGTACAGAAAGAAAGAAGTGAAAGTGAAAGAAAGTGAAGTCGCTCAGTCGTGTCCGACTCTTGCGACCCTATGGACTGTATGCCTACCAGGCTTCTCCATCCATGGGATTCTCCAGGCAAGAATACTGGAATGGGTTACCATTTCCTTCTCCAGGGGATCTTCCCGACCCAGGGATCGAACCCAGGTCTCCCTCATTGGAGGCAGATGCTTTAATCTCTGAGCCACCAGGGAAGCCCAGACAGACAAAAAAAAAGCTGCAATAATGTAAAATATACACTGTGGTAGGGGGAGGATTGATGGCTATGAATGCATTATGTTAGTTTATCCAACTTTATATATCCAGTGCCCAGATAGTACCCTAAGTATTGTAAGTGGTCAGTGAATGAGCATATGCAGCTAGTTGTGTGAACTCAGGGTTTTGGGCAGGAAAGAAGTAGATCCTCTCTGGGAGTTGTCCTAATAGTTAGTTTATGGGCCACACAAGACAATCACTCACTACTTAAAGGCCATATAGTGCCTTTAAGTGGAGTGATTCTTACATCTGACTCCTGATGACTTTTGCCTATTCCCAAATTCTGAAACTGTTTTCAAATGGTATATCTCCCACTTGTGAGGATATTTAATTTCTCTCAGTTTAGTTCAACATATAACTCATTGACCATGAACTATGTGTTAATAGAGTGCTAAGTGTTGCAAAAAAATAAAGAGATGAATAAACCATAGTCCCAGCAAGCTAATAATTTAGGACAGCTACCTAGCAGGATCAATATAATGACTTGTAATGACAAGGAATGTAAATTTCATTTTGTGCATGCTCTGGGTAGCTGCTAGGGGGATTGCAGTTTGTAAAATTTGCTTTTCATCATGTGCAGTTTCACTGAATCTAAGGCCAAAAGGACATAAACTCAGAAAGAGAAACCCTTACACAAGTGCCCTCAAGACTGGAGCAGCCATTTTGATACTAATTCCTCATTTAAATGCTTTCTTCTCTGCAATCACCCTCTGTTTTTTCCAGTCTCACTTTATTGAGGCTTTCAGTGGTTAAGTCGAAGATCTCTCTTGGTAAATGTCACATTGCACTTGAAAATATGTGGGTTATTTTCAAATATCTTTTGATACTGATTTCTAACGTAATTCCACAGTAATAAGATAACAGTCTGTATGATTTCAATATCTTTAGGCCATGAAGTTTTTGCACCTTGTTTTATGTCCCTGGATATGTTCCAGTGTCACCTAGTTTACAGTCTGTGGGAACTTGAATAGCATTTGTGTCCTATTGTTGAGTGAAAATTGTATAAACCTTAATTATGTTGAATTGGTTCACAGTGCTTTTCAGGTCTACTATATCCTTCTACTTCTGTGTATGTTCACTGAAACTCCAACTAAAAATCTTAATTCATCTACTTAAAAAATAATTGTAATATAGTGTAACTATATGTAAGCTTGTTCTATATTTTCTAAATCTCCTGTAAACCTGTTATCATACTTCCATAATTAAAAAAAAAAAGACAGAAGCAGCAAATAGTCAGTCATCCTTGACTTTAATCTCGTTTTTACCCTCCACCTCCAGTCACACCTACAGATCAAATCTCCATGCTACCATCATAGTCCAAGTTGCTCTCATCTGTCACCTGGACTTGTTCTCATCTCTTTCCTGCAAGAGCTTCCTAACTAGTCTCTCAGAGCCTATCCATTGCATCTTTCACATCCATTTACCAACACAATTAGCAAAGTAATCTTTTGATATTGTAAATTAATTATATCTTCTGCTTAATCCTCATATCAGCCCTATTTAAATTCCTGTTTGGTTTTCCCATTCCACTCAGAATAAAATCCAGACCCTTTAAACAGCATCCTATTAGGCCCTACATGAACTAACATAGCTTCCTCTCTCTCCTACCTATGGTTAAACTCCCACCATCACTAGCCTGTCTTCAGTTCTGCAGACTGTACAAAGGGAGAGCCTTTAGGCACATGGTCTCCAATCTGACTCCAACTCAATTTTCAATCTTGGCTTAAATGGATTGGCTTTAAAGAGGACCTTCTTCACATCTTATTTAAAGAGAGTATCCTAGGACTTCTCTGGTGGTCCAGAGGCTGACTCTGCCCACCAAATGCAGGGGGCCCAAGTTCAATCCTTGGTCAGAGAATCAGATGGCGTATACTTTAACAAAGATCAAAGATACCACATGTTATAACTAAGATCCAGTGCAGCAAAATAAATAAATACATATTTTTTAAAATAAATAAAAATTTGGGGGGAGGGAGGAAGACGGTGGAGGAATAGGACGGGGAGACCACTTTCTCCCCCACAAATTCATCAAAAGATCATTTGAACGCTGAGTAAATTCCACAAAACTTCTTTTTTTTAAATTTATTTTAATTGGAGGCTAATTACTTTACAATATTTTATTGGTTTTGCCATACATTGACAAGACAAAACAACTTCTGAATGCTGGCAGAGGACATCAGGCACCCAGAAAAACAGCCCATTGTCTTAGAAAGGAGGTAGGAAATAATATAAAAGATAAAAAGAGAGACAAAAGAGGTAGGGATATCCATCCTGGGAAGGGAGGCTTAAAAAAGAGAGGTTTCCAAACACCAGAAAACACTCACTAGCGAGTCTGTGGCAAGCCTTGGAACCTCAGCGGGCAACATAACCAGGAGGAAAAATAAATAAATAATTAAAAGCCAGAGATTACGTGTCCAATGGTAACTCCCAGCAGAGAAGCAGCACAGATGCCCCGCATCCCCCACTAGCAAGTGGGGGCTGGGCAGGGAGGCCCGGGCTGCATTGCTTACAGTAAGGACCGGTCCTGAATGCCCCAGGGCAATCTGAGGGAGCTAACTTGAGACAGCAAAGCAGACTGTGGGATAGCTACCCAGCAAAAAGGCAAAAAGCCCTAACCTAAGACACTGCCAGACTCGCTCACAGAACAAAAGACTGTATAGAACTTCTGACTGTGAATGGCTCATCCCCCATCCCCCGCCAAGACAGGCAGGGGAGGGCTGCCAGAGCTGGAAGAGGGCAATCACAGCCCCAGAGGGGCATCTGATACCAAACTGCAAGCAGGCTTCGTTGCTAACCAAGACTTCTTCGTATTCTGACCGGTCGACATCCGCATGAGAAGGTGCGCTGGTTGTACACCCAGAAAACCGAGCACCAGGGACTGGGGAGGTGATAAGTCTCAGCAACCGCACTGCCAAACACCTGGTCACCTGAGCTGCTCGAACCTGGGATGGGCACAAAACGCAGGCCCAACTGAGTCTGTGCCTTTGTGGAGTACCTGAGTACCTGAACCTGACTGACTTAGACCTGGGAAGTGCATGCAACCCAGGGCCTGCCTCAGACAGTTCCCGGGAGAGCGACCTAGAGCCTGTGCAGTGTAGACAGGGAAAACACACATGCCGTGAATGGGTGAAAACCCAGTGTGGGCGAGACACTGCGAGCACTCCCCACAGATGCCAGTGTTATTTGTTTGCAGTGTTCCTCCCTCCCCACAGCACGACTGAACAAGTGAGCCTTAAAAAGTGTCCATTACCACCCCCTAGTGACAGGGCGGAAATTAGACACTGAAGAGACCAGCAAATGGAAGAAGCTAAAACAGAGGGAACCACCTTGGAAGTGACAGATGGAGAAGTCTTGAGGCAACTGCAAGAAGAAGACTGAAAACCAGAGGCAGGAGGTTTAAGCCCAAATCCTGAGAACACCAGAGAACTCCTGACTACAGGGAACATTAATTGATAGGAGTTCATCAAACGCTTCCATACCTACACTGAAACCAAGCACCACCCAAGGGTCAACAAGTTCCAGAGCAAGACATACCACTCAAATTCTCCAGCAACACAGGAAAATAGTCCTGAGCTTCAATATACAGGCTGCCCAAAGTCACTCCAAACCATTAACATCTCATAACTCATTACTGGACACTTCATTGCACTCCAGAGAGAAGAAATCCAGCTCCATCTACCAGAACACCGAAACAAGCTTCCTTAACCAGGGAACCTTGACAAGCCACACGTCCAACCCCACTGACAGCGAGGAAACTCCACAATAAAGAGAACTCCACAAACTGCCAGAAGACAGAAAGGCCACCCCAAACACAGCAATATAAGCAAGATGAAGAGGCAGAGAAATACCCAGCAAGTAAAGGAACAAGATAAATGCCCACCAAACCAAACAAAAGAGGAAGATATAGGGAAACCACCTGATAAAGAATTCCGAATAATGATAGTGAAAATGATCCAAAATCTTGAAAACAAATTGGAGTTACAGATAAATAACCTGGAGACGAGGATAGAGAAGATGCAAGAAAGGTTTAACAAGGATCTAGAAGAAATAAAAAAAAGTCAATATACAATGAATAATGCAATAGATGAGATAAAAAACACTCTGGAGGGAACCAACAGTAGAATAACAGAGGCAGAAGATAGGATAAGTGAGTGAGAAGATAGAATGGTAGAAATAAATGAATCAGGAAAAAAAAATGAATTAAAAGAAATGAGGACAGTCTCAGAGACCTCTGGGACAATGTTAAACACCCCAACATTCGAATCATAGGAATCCCAGAAGAAGAAGACAAAAAGAAAGACCATAAGAAAATACTTGAGGAGATAATAGTTGAAAACTTCCCTAAAATGGGGAAGGAAATAATCACCCAAGTCCAAGAAACACAGAGAGTCCCTAACAGGATAAACCCAAGACACATGTTAATCAAATTAACAAAGATCAAACACAAAGAACAAATATTAAAAGCAGCAAGGGTAAAACAACAAATAACACACAAGGGGATTCCCATAAGGATAACAGCTGATCTTTCAATAGAAAATATTCAGGCCATGAGGGACTGTCAGGGCATACTTAAAGTGCTGAAAGAAAATAACCTACAGCCCAGATTACTGTACCCAGCAAGGATCTCATTCAAATATGAAGGACAAATCAAAAGCTTTACAGACAAGCAAAAGCTGAGAGAATTCAGCACTACCAAACCAGCTCTCCAACAAATGCCAAAGGACCTTCTCTAGACAGGAAACACAGAAAGAGCGTATAAAGTCAAACCCAAAACAATAAAGTAAATGGCAACAGGATCATACTTATCAATAATTACCTTAAATGTAAATGGGTTGAATGCCCCAACCAAAAGACAAAGACTGGCTGAATGGATACAAAAACAAGACCCCCATATATGTTGTCTACAAGAGACTCACCTTGAAATGAGGGGCACATATAGACTGAAAGTGAAGGGCTGGAAAAAGATATTCCACACAAATAGAGACCAAAAGAGAGCAGGAGTAACAATACTCATATCAAATAAAATAGACTTTAAAACAAAGGCTGTGAAAAGAGACAAAGAAGGACACTACATAATGATCAAAGGATCAATCCAAGAAGAAGATATAACAATCATAAATATACATGCACCCAACATAGGAGCACCGCAATATGTAAGACAAATGCTAACAAGTATGAAAGGGGAAATTAACAAGAACACAATAATAGTGGGAGACTTTAATACCCCACTGACACCTATGAATAGATCAACTAAACAGAAAATTAACAAGGAAACACAAATGTTAAATGATACAATAGACCAGTTAGACCTAATTGATATCTATAGGACATTTCACTCCAAAACAATGAATTTCACCTTTTTTCAAGTGCACACTGAAACTTCTCCAGGTTAGATCACATCCTGGGCCATAAATCTAGCCTTGCTGAATTCAAAAAAACTGAAGTCATTCCAAGCATCTTTTCTGACCACAATGCAGTAAGATTAGATCTCAATTAAAGGAGAAAAACTATTAAAAATTCCAACATATGGAGGCTGAACAATACACTGCTGAAAAACCAACAAATCAAAGAAGAAATCAAAATATGCATAGAAACGAATGAAAATGAAAACACAACAACCCAAAACCCATGATACACTGTAAAAGCAGTGCTAAGGGAAAGATTCATAGCAATACAGGCATACCTCAAGAAACAAGAAAAAAGTCAACTAAATAACCTAACTCTACATCCAAAGCAACTAGAAAAGGAAGAAATGAAGAACCCCAGGGTCAGTAGAAGGAAAGAAATCTAAAAAATTAGGGCAGAAATAAATGCAAGAGAAACAAAAGAGACCATAGCAAAAATCAACATGCCAAAAGCTGGTTCTTTGAGAGGGTAAATAAAATTGACAAACCACTAGCCAGACTCATCAAGAAACAAAGGGAGAAAAACCAAATCAATAAAATTAGAAATGAAAATGGAGAGATCACTACAGACAACACAAATTCAAAGGATCATAAAAGACTACTATCAGCAATTATATGCCAATAAAACAGATAACTTGGAAGAAATGGACAAATTCTTAGAAAATTACAACTTTCCAAAACTGAACTAGGAAGAAATAGAAAATCCTAGCAGACCCATCACAAGCACGGAAATTGAAATTGTAATCAGAAATCTTCCAGCGAACAAAAGCCCAGGACCAGACGGCTTCACAGCTGAATTCTACCAAAAGTTTAGAGAAGAGCTAACACCCATCGTACTCAAACTCTTCCAGAAAATTGCAGAGGAAGGTAAACTTCCAAACTCATTCTATGAGGCCACCATCACCCTAATACCAAAACCTGACAAAGATGCCACAAAAAAAGAAAACTACAGGCCATTATCACTGATGAACATAGATGCAAAAATCCTTAACGAAATTCTAGCAAACAGAATCCACAACACATTAAAAAGATCATACATCATGACCAAGTGGGCATTATCCCAGGTATACAAGGATTCTTCAATATCCACAAATCAATCAATGTAATACACCACATTAAAAACTGAAAAATAAAAATCATATGATTATCTCAATAGATGCAGAGAAAGCCTTTGATAAAATTCAACATCCATTTATGATAAAAAAAAAAATCCCTCCAGAAGGCAGAAATAAAAGGAACATTCCTCAACATAATAAAAGCTATATATGACAAACCCTCAGCAAACATTATCCTCAATGGTGAAAAATTGAAAGCATTTCCCCTAAAGTCAGGAACAAGACAAGGGTGCCCACTCTCACCACTACTATTCAACATAGTTTTGGAAGTTTTGGCCATAGCAATCAGAGCAGAAAAAGACATAAAAGGAATCCAAATTGGAAAAGAAGTAAAACTCTCACTGTTTGCAGATGACATGATCCTCTACACAGAAAACCCTAAAGACTCTACCAGAAAATTACTAGAGCTAATCAATGAATGTAGTAAAGTTGCAGGATATAAAATCAATACACAGAAATCCCTTGCATTCTTATACACTAATAATGAGAAAATAGAAAGAGAAATTAAGGAAACAATTCCACTCACCGTTGCAACGAAAAGAATAAGATACTTAGGAATATATCTACCTAAAGAAACAAAACACCTATATATTGAAAACTATAAAACACTGGTGAAAGAAATCAGATAGGACACTAATAGATGGAGAAATATACCGTGTTTGTGAATTGGAAGAATAAATATTGTGAAAATGAGTATATTACCCAAAGTAATTTATAGGTTCAATGCAATCCCTGTCGAGCTACCAATGGTATTTTTCACAGAGCTAGAACAAATAATTTCACAAGTTGTATGAAAATACAAAAAAACCTCGAATAGCCAAAGCAATCTTGAGGAAGAAAAATGGAACTGGAGGAATCAACCTGCCGGACTTCAGGTTCTACTACAAAGCAACAGTCATCAAGACAGTATGGTACTGGCACAAAGAAAGAAATATAGATCAATGGAACAAAATAGAAAGCCCAGAGATAAATCCATGCACCTATGGACACCTTATCTTTGACAAAGAAGGCAAGAATATTCAATGGAGAAAAGACAATCTCTTTAACAAGTGGTGCTGGGAAAACTGGTCAACCACGTGTAAAAGAATGAAACTACAACACTCCCTAACACCATACACAAAAATAAACTCAAAAGGGATTAAAGATCTAAATGTAAGACCAGAAACTATAAAACTCCTAGAGGAGAACATAGGCAAAACACTCTCTGACATAAATCACAGCAGGATTCTCCATGACACACCTCCCAGAGTATTGGGAATAAAAGCAAAAATAAACAAATGGGACCTAATTAAAATCAAAAGCTTCTGCACAGCAAAGGAAACTATAAGTAAGGTGAAAAGACAGCCTTCAGAATGGGAGAAAATAATAGCAAATGAAGCAACGGACAAAGAATTAATCTCAAAAATATACAAGCAACTCCTGCAGTTCAATTCCAGAAAAATAAATGACCCAATCAAAAAATAGGCCAAAGAAATAAACAGACATTTCTCCAAAGAAGACATAAAGATGGCTAACAAACACATGAAAAGATGCTCGACATCACTCATTATCAGAGAAATGCAAATCAAAACCACAATGAGGTACCATTTCACCCCAGTCAGAATGGCTTCTATCGAAACGTCTACAAGCAATAAACGCTGGAGAGGGTGTGAAGAAAAGGGAACCCTCTTACACTGTTGGTGGAAATGCAAACTAGTACAGCCACCACGGAGAACAGTATGGAGATTCCTTAAAAAACTGGAAATAGAACTGCCATACGACCCAGCAATCCCACTGCTGGGCATAGACACTGAGGAAACCAAAATTGAAAGAGACACATGTACTCCAAAGTTCATTGTAGCACTGTTTATAATAGCAAGGACATGGAAGCAACCTAGATGTCCATCTGCAGACGAATGGATAAGAAAGCTGTGGTACATATATACAATGGATTATTACTCAGCAATTAAAAAGAATACATTTGAATCAGTTCTAATGAGGTGGATGAAACTGGAGCCTATTATACAGAGTGAAGTAAGCCAGAAAGAAAAATACCAATACAGTATACTAACACATATATATGGAATTTAGAAAGATGGTAACGATAACCCTGTATGCGAGACAGCAGAAGAGACACAGATGTATAGAACAGTCTTTTGGACTCTGTGGGAGAGGTCGAGGGTGGGATGATTTAGGAGAATGGCATTGAAACATGTATATTATCATATGTGAAATGAATCGCCAGTCCGGGTTCAATGCATGATACAGGATGCTCGGGGCTGGTGCACTGGGATGACCCAGAGGGATGATATGGGGAGAGAGGTGGGAGGGGGGTTCAAGATGGGGAACACATGTACATCTGGGCGGATTCATGTCAATGTATGGCAAAATCAATACAATATTATAAAGTAAAATAAATAAATAAATAAAAATTTTAAAAAGAGGGTATCTCCTCCCCATAACGGTCTTCACTGTCTATCATAAAACCTAGTCTTGTTCTTTCATGGTGCTAATCACAATTTGTAGTTCAGTATTCATTTTATTGCCTGTGTTTTCCACTAGTCTGAAACTGCAGAAAGGCAAGGGTCATTGTTTTATTTTCTAGCAGTTACTCATTACATGGCTCAATGCTTGCATATAATAGGTACTCAGTAAACATTTAAGTTCATTCAATTCACCCATTCATTTATTAAAAAATATTTTGAGCCTTAAGATTTTTAAAAAGCTTTGAAGTGAACTTCTCTGGTGGTCCAGGGGTTAAGAATCTGCACTTTCACTACAGGGGCATGGGTTTGACCCCATGAAGTTCCACATGCAGCAAGTGTGACCAAAAAAAAAAAACAAACTTGATGGATGGACATCAGATATGTATAATTTTCAAACTTTAAGCTTTGCTTTTTTTTTCTTTCAGTAAAAGTAGAAGGCATGTTTTATCTTGTTTGTCTTTAAGGAAGACCTTACTTGATTTGGGGAAACCACCTGAAAATTTCTGTTTTGTATGAAACAGAGCATGTATATGCATATGGGAAAGTGAAAGTCGCTTGGTCATGTCCGACTCTTTGCAACCCCAGAGACTATACAGTCCATAGAATTCTCCAGGCCAGAAGATTGGAATGGGTAACCTTTCCCTTCTCCAGGGCATCTTCCCAACCCAGGGATTGAACCCAGGTCTCCCACATTGCAGGTGGATTCATTACCAGCTGAATCACAAGAGAAGCCCAAGAATACTGGAATGGGTAGCCAGTCCCTTCTCCAGTGGATCTTCTTGACCCAGGAATTGAACTGGGGTCTCCTGCATTGCAGGTGGATTCTTTATCAACTGAGTTATCAGGGAAGCCCATATATGCATACATATACCATATATATATATGTGTGTGTGTGTGTGTGTGTGTGTGTGTGTGTGTATCCCAAATACCCATACACTGGTTTTCAGGAAAATGAAAACAACACAAAAGCAGATGTCTTGGATGAAGCAGATCAGTTTTCTGTTTGATTACATAAATTTGATGTGTTTTAGCAGTACTACTCTTTAGAATTTGTGCTTATCTAGGAAAAATTATTCTTTTCTTTGAATGAATTTAAACAGCTTTATGGTTTATTCTATGAAAATATGAGAGTGTATTTCTACTTCAAGAGATCTGGAAATCTGAAAAATGTGCCAAAATATGAGATTGCAAATTTTATCTGGAGCTGGAGAAAAGAATAGGATGAAAGGATCTAGACTGAGCTAGACAGCACTATGGATTATCTACAGATCATTTGAAGGAATAACCCGATGGTGCTGATGTTGAAATATTTTGATCTGAGATTGCATTTTTATGAGCCATTCTACACTGCAACCCTCTTATGGATAGTAGAAGGAGGTTCTCATGGATGAACTTGATATTTCCACTCCCACTCATCCTGTCAACTTAGAAAGACATTGATTCTGGAACAGAAAAGGAGGACTAGAGTGATAGACCTGAATATCTGTGATAATTCCACATCATACATGGAACTTCACATGTCAGGAAAAATGTTCAAGGGATTGTCTTTTTTGAGAAAGAAGATGGTGCCAACCAGAAGGTGGTGGACCAGTAGCCAGACACCCTTCCATCATGCTGACAGGATGGATCTGAAGACTCAGAGCAACCACTTTCAGAAACAGGTGTACCTTATTTTCTCTGTTCTACTTTCTGTCCATTATCAACTAAAGGACGGTTCTATATCCTTCTCTCACTGCCCATGCCAGAAGGGTAGTGATAGCATATGTTTGATGATGGATGATAATACTCAAATTGCAGCATGTGATTGGCAAGAAATGAGTGGCCATGTTTATGGATAGAAAACCAATATTCTGAGGCCAGCAGCTTAATTAGGTGGCCTACCCCACCAGGTTGGATTTGTGGACCATGTAGGCCTCTTTGGTTTTAAAAACACTTGGGGAAGAGAGCCCAGGGAATGACTAAACTTTCTTCAGTCAAGAGGGATGGTGGCACGAAGCCCTCATAATTTGAATATTAACGAAATCACTTCACAGTCTTAGTTTGGGGAAGTTTAGAACCATTAAGCCTGTGACAGGTACAACAAGGAAAATGAAAATAAATTTGCAGCAAGTTATTTCCCATCTAGGAGCCACAGAATCTTTGATAGCATCTCAGTCTGTTCAAGTTGTTATAACAAATGGCCATAGACTAGATGGCTTTATAACAAAAAGTTATTTAAGTTTCAGAAGCTGGGAAGCCCAAGATCAAGATGCCAGCAGACTCAGTGCTCAGTGAACCAACCTTCTGTACTCACATTTGGCTGTCTTTTCTCTGCCTCCTATCATGTAGAAAAAGGGTGAGGGAGCTCTCTGGGGTCTCTTTTATGAGGGCAATAATCCCACTCATGAGGACTCCACCCTCTTGACCTCAGTTCAGTTCAGTTAAGTCACTCAGTCGTGTCCAACTCTTTGTGACCCCACGAACCACAGCACACCAGGCCTCCCTGTCCATCACCAACTCCCAGAGTCCACCCAAACCCATGTCCATCGAGTCAATGATGCCATCCAACCATCTCATCCTCTGTCATCCCCTTCTCCTCCTGCCCTCAATCTTTCCCACCATCAGGATCTTTTCAAATGAGTCAGCTCTTTGCATCAGGTGGCCAAAGTATTGGAGTTTCAGCTTCAACATCAGTCCTTCCAATGAACACCCAGGACTGGTCTCTTTAGGATGGACTGGTTGGATCTCCTTGCAGTACAAGGGACTCTCAAGAGTCTTCTCCAACACCACAGTTCAAAAGCATCAATTCTTTGGCGATCAGCTTTCTTTATAGTCCAACTCTCACATCCATACATGATCACGGGAAAAACCATAGCCTTGACTAGACGGACATTTGTTGGCAAAGTAATGTCTCTGCTTTTTAATATGCTGTCTAGGTTGGTCATAACTTTCCTTCCAAGGAGTAAGTGTCTTTTAATTTCATGGCTACAATCACCATCTGCAGTGATTTTGGAGCCCAGAAAAATAAAGTCAGCCACTATTTACACTGTTTCCCCATCTATTTGCCATGAAGTGATGGGACTGGATGCCATGATCTTAGGTTTCCGAATGTTGAGTTTTAAGCCAACTTTTTCACTCTCCTCTTTGTAATTCAGTTCAGTTCAGTCCAGTTCAGTTGCTCAGTTGTGTCCAACTCTCTGTGACCCCATGAATTGCAGCACGCCAGGCCTCCCTGTCCATCACCAACTCCCGGAGTTCACTCAAACTCATGTCCACAGAGTTGGTGATGCCATCCAGCCATCTCATTCTCTGTCGTCCCCTTCTCCTCCAGCCCCCAACCTTTCCCAGCATCAGAGTCTTTTCCAGTGAGTCAACTCGTCACATGAGGTGGCCAAAGTACTGGAGTTTCAGCTTTAGCATCAGTCCTTCCAATGAACACCCAGGATTGATCTCCTTTAGAATGGACTGGTTGGATCTCCTTGCAGTCCAAGGGACTCTCAAGAGTCTTCTCCAACACCACAGTTCAAAAGCATCAATTCGGAAGGAACAAGATGGCGGAGGAATAGGACAGCGAGACCACTCTCTCCCCCACAAATTCATCAAAAGAACATTTGAATGCGGAGTAAAGTCCACAAAACAACTTCTGAATACTGGCAGAGGACGTCAGGCACCCAGAAAAGCAGCCCATTGTCTTCAAAAGGAGGTAGGAAAAAACATAAAAGATAAAAAGAGAGACAAAAGAAGTAAGGACGGAGCTCCGTCCCGGGAAGGGAGGCTTTAAAAAGACAGAAGTTTCCAAACACCAGGAAAAACTCTCACTGGCGAATCTGTGGCGAGCCTTGGAAGCTCAGAGGGCCACATAACCCTCTTTTTTTTTAAGATTTTTTTTAAAACCCACAGATTACCTGCCAAACGGTAACTCCCAGAGGAGAAGCAGCGCAGACGCTTGCATATGCCATTAGCAAGCGGGGGCTGGGCAGGGAGGAGCCGGCTGAACTGCTTCGAGAGAGGACTGGGCTTGAATGCTGCGAAAACAATTTGAGAGAACTGGGGAGAGCAAAGCAGACTGTGGGATAGCTTCCCCACGAAAAGGCGGAAAGCTATAACCTAAGACTTGGCCAGCCCCGCTCACAGAATAAAGGACTGAGCAGAGCGAGCCGGCTGCAGTCGGCCCATCCCCCATCCCCCGCGGAGACAGGCAGGGAGGGCAGCCAGAGCTGGAGGGGGCAACCGCGGCCCCAGAAAGGCATCTGATACAAACTGCAGACAGGCTTGTTGCTAATCAGGACTTCTTGGGCTCAGGCCGGTCGATATCACCCTGAGAAGGTGCGCCGGTTATACACCCAGAAAACTGAGTGGCGGGGACTGGGGAGGCGATAAGTCGCAGAGACCGCGCTCGCCAAACACTTGGTCCCCTGAGCTGCTCGGACCAGGGAAGACACAAAACGCAGGCCCAACCAAGTCTGCGCCTTTGTGGAGTACCTGAGAACCTGAACTTGAGCCGCTCAAACCTGGGAAGTGCATACAACCCGGCACCGGCCTCGGACAGTTCCCAGCAGAGCAACGGAGCCTGTGCAGTATAGACTGGGACAGCATACATGCTGTGAGCGGGGGCAAACCCAGTGTGGCCGAGACGCTGCAAGCACTCCCCACAGAGGCCAGAGAT
Organism: Moschus berezovskii; assembly: GCF_049115385.1. Lineage (NCBI taxonomy): Eukaryota > Metazoa > Chordata > Mammalia > Artiodactyla > Moschidae > Moschus > Moschus berezovskii. The sequence continues at coordinate 43,582,919 of NC_142473.1, forward strand.
ATTCGTCTGCAGTGTTCCTCCCTTCCCAGAACAGGACTGAACAACTGAGCCTTAAAAAGTGTCCACCCACCCCCTAGTATCAGGGTGGAAATTAGACACTGAAGAGACCAGCAATCAGAAGCTAAAACAGAGGGGAACCACCTTGGAAATGACAGATAGAGATGTCTAGAGGCTACTCCAAGAATAAGACTAAAAACCAGAGGCAAGAGGTTTAAGCCCGAATCCTGAGAACACCAGAGAACTCCTAACTCCAGGGAACATTAATCGATAGGAGCTCATCAAACGTCTCCATACCTACACTAAAACCAAGCACCATCCAAGGGTCAACAAGTTCCAGAGCAAGACATACCACGCAAATTCTCCAGCAACACAGGAAACTAGCCCTGAGCTTCAATATACAGGCTGCCCAAAGTCACTCCAAACCCACTGACATCTCATAACACATTACTGGACACTTCATTGCACTCCAGAGAGAAGAAATCCAGCTCCACCCACCAGAACACCGACACAAGCTTCCATAACCAGGGAACCTTGACAAGTCACCTGTCCAACCCCACACACAGTGAGGAAACTACATAATAAAGAGAACTCCACAAACGGCCAGAAGAGGGAAAGGCCACCCCAAGCAAAGCAATATAAGCAAGATGAAGAGGCAGAGAAATACCTAGCAAATAAAGGAACGAGATAAATTCCCACCAACACAAACAAAAGAGGAAGATATAGGGAATCTACCTGATAAAGAATTTCGAATTTTGGTGGTGAAAATGATTCAAAATCTTGAAAGCAAAATGGAGTTACAGATAAATAACCTGGAGAAAAGGATTGAGAATATGGAAGAAAGGTTTAAGAAGGACTTAGAGGAAATAAAAAAGAGTCAATATACAATGAATAATGCAATAGATGAGATCAGAAACACTCTGGAGGGAACAAACAGTAGAATAACAGAGGTAGAAGACAGGATAAGCGAGCTAGAAGATAGAATTGTAGAAATAAATGAAACAGAGAGGAAAAAAGAAAAACAAATTAAAAGAAATGAGAACAATATTAGAGACCTCTGGGACAATGTTAAACGCTCCAACATTCGAATCATAGGAGTCCCAGAAGAAGAAGACAAAAAGAAAGACCATGAAAGAATACTTGAGGAGATAATAGTTGAAAACTTCCCTAAAATGGGGAAAGAAATAATCACCCAAGTCCAAGAAACCCAGAGAGACCCCAACAGGATAAACCCAAGGCGAAATACTCCAAGACACATATTAATCAAATTAACAAAGATCAAACACAAAGAACAAATATTAAAAGCAGCAAGGGAAAAACAGCAAATAACACACAAGGGGATTCCCATAAGGATAACAGCCGATCTTTCAACAGAAACTCTTCAGGCCAGGAGGGAATGGCAAGACATACTTAAAGTGATGAAAGAAAATAACCTACAGCCCAGACTACTGTACCCAGCAAGGATCTCATTCAAATATGAAGGAGAAATCAAAAGCTTTACAGACAAGCAAAAGCTGAGAGAATTCAGCATTACCAAACCAGCTCTCCAACAAATGCTAAAGGATCTTTTCTAGACAGGAAACACAGAAAGGGTGTATAAACTCAAACCCAAAACAATAAAGAAAATGGCTACGGGATCGTACTTATCAATAATTACCTTAAACGTAAATGGGTTGAATGTCCCAACCAAAAGACAAAGGCTGGCTGAATGGATACAAAAACAAGACCCCCATATATGTTGTCTGCAAGAGACCCACCTCAAAACGAGGGACACATACAGACTGAAAGTGAAGGGCTGGAAAAAGATATTCCATGCAAATAGAGACCAAAAGAAAGGAGGAGTAGCAATACTCATATCAGATAAAATAGACTTTAAAACAAAGGCTGTGAAAAGAGACAAAGAAGGAAACTACATAATGATTAAAGGATCAATCCAAGATGAAGATATAACAATTATAAATATTTATGCACCCAACATAGGAGCACCGCAATATGTAAGACAATTACTAACAAGTATGAAAGGGGAAATTAACAATAATGCAATAATAGTGGAGATTTTAATACCCCACTTACATCTATGGATAGATCAACTAAACAGAAAATTAACAAGGAAACACAAACTTTAAATGATACAATAGACCAGTTAGACCTAATAGATATCTATAGGACATTTCACTGCAAAACAATGAATTTCACCTTTTTCTCAAGTGCACACGGAACCTTTTCCAGGATAGATCACATCCCGGGCCATAAATCTAGCCTTGGTAAATTCAAAAAAGTTGAAATCATTCCAAGCATCTTTTCTGACCACAATGCAGTAAGAGTAGATCTCAATTACGGGAGAAAAACTATTAAAAATGCCAACATATGGAGGCTGAACAACACGCTGCTGAATAATGAACAAACCATAGAAGAAATCAAAAGAGAAATCAAAATGTGCATAGAAATAAATGAAAATGAAAACACAACAACCCAAAACCTCTGGGACACTGTAAAAGCAGTGCTAAGGGGGAAGTTCATAGCAATACAGGCACACCTCAAGAAACAAGAAAAAAGTCAACTAAATAACCTAACTCTACATCTAAAGCAACTAGAAAAGGAAGAAATGAAGAACCCCAGGGTCAGTAGAAGGAAAGAAATTGTAAAAATTAGGGCAGAGATAAATGCAAAAGAAACAAAAGAGACCATAGCAAAAATCAACAAAGCCAAAAGCTGGTTCTTTGAGAAGGTAAATAAAATTGACAAACCACTAGCCAGACTTATCAAGAAACAAAGGGAGAAGAACCAAATCAATAAAATTAGAAACGAAAATGGAGAGATCACAACTGACAACACAGAAATACAAAGGATTATTAGAGAATACTATCAGCAATTATATGGCAATAAAATGAATAACCTGGAAGAAATGGACAAATTCCTAAAGAAGTACAACTTTCCAAAACTGAACCAGGAAGAAATAGAAAATCTGAACAGACCCATCACAAGCACGGAACTAGAGGCTGTAATCAGGAATCTTCCAGCAAACAAATGCCCAGGTCCAGACGGCTTCACAGCCGAATTCTACCAAAAATTTAGAGAGGAGCTAACACCTATTCTACTCAAACTCTTCCAGAAAATTGCTGAGGAAGGGAAACTTCCAAACTCATTCTATGAGGCCACCATTACCCTAATCGCAAAACCTGGTAAACACCCCACAAAAAAAGAAAACTACAGGCCAATATCACTGATGAACATAGATGCAAAAATCCTTAACAAAATTCTAGCAATCAGAATCCAACAGCATATTAAGAAGATCATACATCATGACCAAGTGGGCTTTATCCCAGGAATGCAAGGATTCTTCAATATCCGCAAATCAATCAACGTAATACACCACATTAACAAACTGAAAAATAAAAATCATATGATTATCTCAATAGATGCAGAGAAAGCCTTCGACAAAATTCAACATCCATTTATGATAAAAACCCTCCAGAAAGTGGGAATAGAAGGGACATACCTCAACATAGTAAAAGCTATATATGACAAACCCACAGCAAACATTATCCTCAATGGTGAAAAACTGAAAGCATTTCCCCTAAAGTCAGGAACAAGACAAGGGTGCCCACTCTCACCACTACTATTCAACATAGTTCTGGAAGTTTTGGCCACAGCAATCAGAGCAGAAAAAGACATAAAAGGAATACAAATTGGAAAAGAAGAAGTAAAACTCTCACTGTTCGCTGATGACATGATCCTCTACACGGAAAACCCTAGAGACTCTACCAGAAAACTACTAGAGTTAATCAACGATTACAGTAACATTGCAGGATATAAAATCAACACACAGAAATCCCTTGCATTCCTATACATTGATAATGAGAAAATAGAAAGAGAAATTAAGGAAACTATTCCATTCACTGTTGCAACGAAAAGAATTAAATACTTAGGAATATATCTACCTAAGGAAACAAAAGACTTGTACATAGAAAACTATAAAACACTACTGAAAGCAATCCAAGAGGACACTAATAGATGGAGAAATATACCATGTTCATGGATTGGAAGAATAAATATTGTAAAAATGAGTATACTACCCAAAGTAATTTATACATTCAATGCAATCCCTATCAAGCTACCAACGATATTTTTCACAGAACTAGAACAAATAATCTCACAATTTGTATGGAAATACAAAAAACCTCGAATAGCCAAAGCAATCTTGAGGAAGAAAAATGGAACTGGGGGAATTAACCTGCCGGACTTCAGGCTCTACTACAAAGCACAGTCATCAAGACAGTATGGTACTGGCATAAAGACAGAAATATAGATCAATGGAACAAAATAGAAAGCCCAGAGATAAATCCACGCACCTATGGACACCTCATCTTTGACAAAGGAGGCAAGAAATAAAATGGAGAAAAGACAGTCTCTTTAACAAGTGGTGCTGGGGAAATTGGTCAGCCACTTATAAAAGAATGAAACTAGAACACTTCCTAACACCATACACAAAAATAAACTCAAAATGGATTAGAGAGATAAATGTAAGACCAGAAACTATAAAACTCCTAGAGGAGAACGTAGGCAAAACACTCTCCGACATAAATCACAGCAGTATCCTCCAAGACCCACCTCCCAGAATATTGGAAATAAAAGCAAAAATAAACAAATGGGACCTAATTAAAATCAAAAGCTTCTGCACAGCAAAGGAAACTATAAGTAAGGTGAAAAGACAGCCTTCAGAATGGGAGAAAATAATAGCAAATGAAGTAACTGATAAAGGATTAGTCTCCAAAATATACAAGCAGCTCCTGCAGCTCAATTCCAGAAAAATAAATGACCCAATCAAAAAATGGGCCAAAGAACTAAACAGACATTTCTCCAAAGAAGACATAAAGATGGCTAACAAACACATGAAAAAATGCTCAACATCCCTCATAATCAGAGAGATGCAAATCAAAACCACAATGAGATACCATTTCACACCAGTCAGAATGGCTGCTATCCAAAAGTCTACATGCAATAAATGCTGGAGAGGATGTGGAGAGAAAGGAACCCTCTTACACTGTTGGTGGGACTGCAAACTAGTACAGCCACTATGGAGAACAGTGTGGAGATTCCTCAAAAAACTGGAAATAGAACTGCCATATGATCCAGCAATCGCACTCCTGGGCATACACACCGAGGAAACCAGAATTGAAAGAGACACATGTACTCCAATGTTCATTGCAGCACTGTTTATAATAGCAAGGACATGGAAGCAATCTAGATGTCCATCTGCAGATGAATGGATAAGAAAGCTTTGGTACATATACACAATGGAGTATTTTTCTGCCATTAAAAAGAATACATTTGAATCAGTTCTAATGAGGTGGATGAAACTGGAGCCTATTATACAGAGTGAAGTAAGCCAGAAAGAAAAACACCAATACAGTATACTAACGCATATATATGGAATTTAGAAAGATGCAAATGATAACCCTGTATAGGAGACAGCAAAAGAGACACAGATGTATAGAACAGTCTTTGGGACTTTGTGGGAGAGGGTGAGGGTGAGATGGTTTGGGAGAATGGCATTGAAACACGTATGTTGTCATATGTGAAACGAATCACTAGTTCAGGGTCGAGGCATGTTATAGGATCTCGGGGCTGGCATGCGGGGATGACCCAGAGGGAGGATAAAGGGAGGAGGGAGGTGGGAGGGGGGTTCAGGAGGGGGAACTTATGTAAACCCGGGGCGAATTCATGTCAATGTATGGCAAAACCAACCAATATAATATTGTAAAATAATTTGCCTCCAATAAAAAATAAATTACCAAAAAAAACAAAAGCATCAATTCTTCAGCGATCAGCTTTCTTCACAGTCCAACTCTCACATCCATACATGACCACGGGAAAAACCATAGCCTTGACTAGACGGACCTTTGTTGGCAAAGTAATGTCTCTGCTTTTTAATATACTATCATGGTTGGTCATAACTTTCCTTCCAAGGAGTAAGCGTCTTTTAATTTCATGGCTGCAATCAGCATCTGCAGTGATTTTGGAGCCCAAAAAAATAAGGTCTGACACTGTCTCCACTGTTTTTCCATCTATTTCCCATGAAGTGAATCTTGAAAGATGATGCTGTGAAAGTGCTGCACTCAATATGCCAGCAAATTTGGAAAACTCAGCAGTGGCCACAGGACTGGAAAAGGTCAGTCTTCATCCCAATCCCAAAGAAAGGCAATGCCAAAGAATGCTCAAACTACCACACAATTGCACTCATCTCACACGCTAGTAAAGTCATGCTCAAAATTCTCCAAGCCAGGCTTCAGCAATATGTGAACCGTAAACTCCCAGATGTTCAAGCAGGTTTTAGAAAAGGCAGAGGCACCAGAGATCAAATTGTCAACATCCGCTGGATCATGGAGAAAGCAAGAGAGTTCCAGAAAACCATCTATTTCTGCTTCATTGACTATGCCAAAGCCTTTGACTGTGTGGATCACAATAAACTGTGGAACATTCTGAAAGAGATGGGAATACCAGACCACCTTACCTGCCTCTTGAGAAACCTGTATGCAGGTCAGGAAGCAACAGTCAGAACTGTACATGGAACAACAGACTGGTTCCAAATAGGAAAAGGAGTGCGTCAACGCTGTATATTGTCACCCTGCTTATTTAACTTATATGCAGACGACATCATGAGGAACGCTGGGCTGGAAGAAGCACAAGCTGGAATCAAGATTGCTGGGAGAAATATCAATAACCTCAGATATGCAGATGAAACCACCCTTATGGCAGAAAGTGAAGAGGAACTAAAAAAATAGCCTCTTTCTAATTACCTCCCCAAAACCCCACCTCCAAATACCACCACACTGAGGATTAGGTTTCAACATATGAAACTTCTGAAGACACACACCTTCAGTCTACAGTAGTTAGAAACCATGAAGTTGTTGGTTTAAATCGTCTCTAAGTGGGTGTCAGTTGCTTAGTCATGTCCGACTCTTTGCAACCTCATGGACTGTAACCTGCCAGACTTCTCTGTCCATGGGATTTTCCAGGCAAGAATGCTAGAATGGGTAGCCATTCCGTTCTCCAGGGGATCTTCCCAACCCAGGGATCAAACCCAAGTTTTCCTACATTGCAGGCAGATTCTTTCCCATCTGAGTCACCAGTTCAGTTCAGTTCGGTTCAGTCACTCAGTCGTGTCCGACTCTCCGTGACCCCATGAATCACAGCACGCCAGGCCTCCCTGTCCATCACCAACTCCCGGAGTTCACTCAAACTCATGTCCACAGAGTCGGTGATGCCATACAGCCATCTCATCCTCTGTCGTCCCCTTCTCCTCCCGCCCCCAATCTTTCCCAGCATCAGAGTCTTTTCCAGTGAGTCAACTCGTCCCATGAGGTGGCCAAAGTATTGCAGTTTCAGCTTTAGTATCAGTCCTTCCAATGAACACCCAGGACTGATCTCCTTTAAAATGGACTGGTTGGATCTCCTTGCAGTACAAGGGACTCTCAAGAGTCTTCTCCAGCACCACAGTTCAAAAGCATCAATTCTTCAGCGCTCAGCTTTCTTCACAGTCCAACTCTCACATCCATACATGACCACTGGAAAAACCATAGTATATGCTTCATTTTGCTTATCCATTTATCTGTGGATGGACATTTGGTTTGTTTCCATCTTTTGGCTAGTGTGAATAATACTGCCAAGAATCTGAGTATACACTTATCTGTTCTAGTCTCTGCTTTCAATTCTTTTGGGGTATACCTAGAAGCAGAATTTCAGAATTGTATAGTAAGTCTATGTTTAGTATTTTGAGGAAGCACCATGCTGCTTTCTACAGCAGCTGCACCATTCTATATTTCTCTAATAGTACCCAAGGGTTCCAATTTCTCCACATCCTCACCAACACTTAGTATTTTCTGTTTTTCATTTGGTTTTAAATAGCTATCATGATTGGTACGAAGTAGTATGTCATTATGGTTTTAATTTGGATTTTCCTAATGACTATCAATTTAGATCATCTCATGTGCTTATTGATCAATTGTGTATCTTCTTTGACATATTTATTCAAGTCCTTTGTCCTTTTTAAAATCAGGTTGTTTTGTTGTTATTGAGTTGTTGGAGTTCTTTATCTAATCTAGCTATTAATCCCTTATCAAATATAGTATTTGTAAATACTTCCTCCCATTCACAGAGTACATTTTCATTCTGTTGTCTTTTGATGTACAATATTTAAAAATTTTTGTGAAGTCCAATTTGTCTACTTTTAATTTTGTCACCTGTGCCTGGGGTGTCATATCCAGGAAGTCACTGCCAAATTCAATGTTGTGCAGCTTTTGGCCTGTATTTTCTTCTAGGAATTTTATACTTTTAGGTCTTACTTACACGTCTTTAATCCATTTTGAGGTGTTTTTTTTTTTTTTTCCACTTTGTGCAGCATGTGAGATCTTAGTTCCCTGACCAGGGATTGAACCCAGACCCTCTGTATTGGAAGCACAGTTCCCTTGAGATTCTATGTGAATTTTAGATAGATTTTTCTATTTCTTCAAAAAACACCACTTGAGATTCTTTTTGGAGATTGCACTGAATCTGTAGATTGCTTTGAGTAATATTGACACTTTAGGAATATTAAGTTTTCTTGGGAATTCCCTGGTGGTTCAGTGGTTTGTCCCTCAGACTACAAGGAGACCAAATCAGTCAATCCTAAAGGAAATCAACCCTGAATATTCGTTGGAAGGACTGATTCTGAAGTTGAAGCGCCAATACTTTGGCCACCTGAAGAGAAGAGACAACTCATTGGAAAAGACCCTGATGCTGGGAAAGACTGAAGGCAAAAGGAGAAAGGGGCAGCGGAGGATAAGATGGTTAGATAGCATGAACAACTCAATGAACATGAATTTGAGCAAACTCCAGGAGATAGTGAAGGACAGGGAAGCCTGGCATGCTGCAGTCCTTGGGTTGCAAAGAGTCGAACATGACTTAGCGACTGAGCACACACACCAGTGGTTAGGACAATGTGCTTCTGCTGCTGATGGCTTGGGTTTGATCTCTGATCCAGGAAATAATATCCTGCAAACTGAGCACTATGACCAAAAAACAATTGTCTTCCCATCCATGAAATCGTGTTGTCTTTTTAAAATATAATTAATCAATTAATTTGGCTGCAATAGATCTTGATTGAGACACATGGGATCTTAGTTGGGTCTTGTGGCACACAGACTCTAGTTGTGACTCATGGGCTCTGGATTGCGTAGGCTCAGTAGTTGCACATGGGCTTAGTTGCTCCACGGCATGTGGGATCTTAGTTCCCTGACTAGGAGTAGAACCCACCTCCTCTGCATTGCAAGTTGGATTCTTAACCACTAGGTCACCAGGAAACTCCCTGGGTTGCCTTTCTGTTTATTGCTGTCTTTAATTTCTTTCAACAATGCTTTGTAGTTTTTACTATATAAGTATACAAGTCTCTCATCTCCATGGTTATGTTTTTTCTTAAGTATTTTATTCTTTTTATGCTATTATAAATAGAATTGTCTTCTTAATTAGGGGAGTGTTCTTTATTAGTATAAATTAATGCAACTGATATTGTTGATTTTGTATCCTACAACTTTGCTGAGTTTATTTATTAGCTCTTAACAGATTATATGTGCATGTGTATGTTTGTGTTACAGTTTTTAAGAGTTTTATGTACATGTTATCCATGAACAGAGATAATTTTACTTCTTTTTCAATTTAGATGCCTTTTATCTCCTTTTCTTGCCTGCTCTGGCTAGGCGGAGAAGGCAATGGCAAGCCACTCCAGTACTCTTGCCTAGAAAATCCCATGGATGGAAGAGCCTGGTAGGCTACAGTCCGTGCGGTGGGATCGTTAAGGGTAGGACACGACTGAGCGACTTCACTTTCACTTTTCACTTTCACACATTGGAGAAGGAAATGGCAACCTACTCCAGTGTTCTTGCCTGGAGAATCCCAGGGACGGGGGAGCCTGGTGGGCTGCCGTCTATGGGGTCACACAGAGTCGGACACGACTGAAGTGACTTAGCAGCAGCAGCTCTGGCTAGGGCTTCCAGTCGCCACTCTAGTACTCTTGCCTGGAAAATCCCATGGATGGAGGAGCCTGGTAGGCTGCAGTCCATGGGGTCGTGAAGAGTCGGACACGACTGAGCGACTTCACTTTCACTTTCACGCATTGAAGGAAATGGCAACCCACTCCAGTGTTCTTGCCTGGAGAATCCTAGGGACGGCAGAGCCTGGCGGGCTGCCATCTGTGGGGTCACACAGAGTCGAACACGACTGAAGCGACTTAGCAGCAGCAGCAGCAGCAGGACTTCCAGTACTATATTAAATAAAAGTAGCAAAAGCCAGCTTTTTTCCCCGTATTCTTAGAATAAATGCTTTCTGTCTTTTATATTTGAGTATGATGTAAGTTTGTGGATTTTTTGTATGTAACCTTCATTATGTTGAGGTAATTTCCTTCTCTTCCTAGTTTGTTGAATGTTTTTATCATGGAAGGGTGTCGAATTTTGTTAAATGCTTTTTCTGTACCAATTGAGATGATCATGTGGTATTTTTCCCCCTTTATTCTGTTAATGTGATATAGTACATTAATTGATTTTTGCATGTCAAACCATCTTTGCATTACCAAAATAAATCCCACCTAATAATGATGTGTAATTGAACTCTTTTATTTTTGGCTATACTGGTTCTTCACTGTGGCATAAAGGTTTTTGTCTAGTTGTAGCTTAGTTGCCCCCAGGCATATGAGATCTTAGTTCCCTGACCAGGGATAGAACCTGTGTTCCCCACACTGCAAGGCATATTCTTAACCACTGGACCACCAAAGAAGTCCTTGAACTCATTTTTAAACTAAATCAAATTAAGAATTTTTATGCCCCTGCTGGACATGAGTTTGAGTGAAGTCCGGGAGTTGGTGATGGACAGGGAGGCCTGGTGTGCTGTGATTCATGGGGTCACGGAGAGTCGGACACGACTGAGCGACTGAACTGAACTGAACTGAACTAGCTCTTGGGGAGCTCAAGAAAATAAAAATAATTTTAAAGATTAGAGAAACTGATTTATAATATAAGTAAGCACACTTTAATATACTATTCAGTGTGTGTTTCTCTGTGAATTAGGGAGGGTAGGTGGACAGTATGTTACAGAACTCAGGTTCAGCTGCTGGCCACTTGTAAGGTGTTGTTTGGAAAGTAAAGTTCATTTTATTTAGGTGGCTGGCAACCTGGGGAGAAGGAGGACTCATGCTCAAGATCCAACTCCAAAGATTCTGCTTGGTCAAGAAAAATTTTAAAGGGAGAAAGGGGAAGTTAATCGCAGGGGAGGAGGTCAGAGTCTTTAGCTTCCACTGTAGGCAGACTTTCTTCTGATAGGTTGGTGGGGAGGTAATGGAGCAGTGTTGAGCCTGCAGTTACTGTCCTCCACTGGGCGGGGTGGGGGTGGGGGCTTAGTTTCTATGAAGGAGTCAAAGGTATTGTTATGTATTTCCCTTGAGGAGGAACTAGAACCCTGATTTATCACTGCACTATTATTGCAAAGAAATAGAGGAAAACAACAGAATGGGAAAGACTAGAGATTTCTTCAAGAAAATTAGAGGTACCAAGGGAACATTTCATAGATGGGCACAGAAACAGTATGTACCTAACAGAAGCAGAAGCTACTAAGAAGAGGTGGCAAGAATACACAGAAGAACTATACACAAGAGATCTTAATGACTCAGATAACCATGATGGTGTGATCCCTCACCTTGAACCAGACATCCTGGAGTGCAAAGTCAAGTGGGCCTTAGGAAGTATCACTATAAACAAACCTAGTGGAAGTGATGGAATTACGGCTGAGCTTTTTCAAATCCTAAAAGATGATGCTGTTAAAGTGCTGCACTTTATGCCAGCAAATTTGGAAAACTTAGCAGTGGCCACAGGACTGGAAAAGGTCTGTTTTCATTCCAACCCCAAAGAGAGGTATTGCCAAAGAATGTTCAAACCATTGCCAGTTGTACTTATTTCACACGCTAGGAAAGAAATGCTCAAAATTCTCCAAGAGAGGCTTCAAAAGTACGTGAACTGAGAACTTCCAAATGCTCAAGCTACATTTAGAAAAGGCAAAGGAACCAGTGATCAAATTGCCAACATCCATTGGATCATAGAAAAAGCAAAAGAATTCCAGAAAAACATCTACTTCTGGTTCACTGACTACACTAAAACCTTTGACTATGTGGATCACAAGAAACTGTGGGAAATTCTTAAAGAGATGGGAAAACCAGACCACCTCATGCCTCCTGAGAAACCTGTATGCTGATCAAGAATCAACAGTTAGAACCTGACATGGAACAACAGGACTGGTTCCAAATTGGGAAAGGAGTATGTCAAGACTGTATATTGCTACCCTGTTTATTTAACTTATATGCAGAATACATCATGAAAAATGCCAGGCTGGATGAAGCACAAGCTGGAACCAAGATTGCCAGGAGAAATATCAATAACTTCAGATATGCAGATGATACCACCCTCATGGTAGAAAGTTAAGAGGAACTAAAGAGCTTCTTGATGAAGGTGAAAGAAGAGAGTGAAGAAGCTGGCTTAAAACTTCAACATTAAAAAAAACTAAGATCATGGCATCCAGTCCCATCACTTCATGGCAAATAGATGGGGAAACAAAGGAAACAGTGACAGACTTTATTTTCTGGGTTCCAAAGTCACTGCAGATGGTGACTGCAGCCATGAAATTAAAAGATGTTTGCTCCTTGGAAGAAATGCTATGACCAACCTAGACTGCATATTAAAAAGCAGAGATATTACTTTGCTGACAAAGGTCTCTCTAGTCAAAGCTATGGTTTTTCCAGCTGTCATGTATGGTTGTGAGAACTGGACCATAAGGAAGGCTGAGCCCCAAAGAATTGATCTTTTTGACCTGTGGCGTTGAAGAAGATTCTTGAGAATCCCTTGGACAGCAAAGCGATTAAATCAGTCAATCCTAAAGGAAATCAAGTCTGAATATTCACTGAATGTTGAATCTCCAATACTTTGGCCACCTTATGGCAGTATGCAAAAAGATGCGAAGAGCCAACTCGTTAGAAAAGACCCTGATTCTGGGAAAGATTGAAGGCAGGAGGAGAAGGGAATGACAGAGGATGAGATTGTTGGGTGGTATTCAACCATCAGTGGACATGAGTTTGAGCAGGTTCTGGGAGATGGTGATGGAAGGGAAGTGCTGCAGTCCATGGGGTTGCAAAGTCAGACAAGACTGAGCAACTGAACAACAGCAACATTATTTCTTGACTGTTCCTCCTTTGTTTCTGTATTTCCTCCCTTCCTTGATTTGTTGTTCAGTTGCTCAGTCTTGGTTTACACTTTGAGACCCCATGGACTGCAGCATGCCAGGCTTCCCTGTCCTTCACCATCTCCCAGAGTTTGCTAATCATCTTCCTTGATTGGCAACTGTTTAAATCTGCCCTTTGGAACTCAGAGAAGGTCAAGGAGGCTAAATGAAGCCTGTTTTCTACAAACAAGAAATAGAGGCCACAGAAAGGATTTGTACTGGGAAGGCCCCACAGATTCTCAAGTATAATCACTCCTCAGTTCAAATCCTGTCCCCTATAGTTTGGTAACCCCAGACAAGTTTTAAACTTATTTATGTTTCAGATTTCCTCAGTTGTAAAATGGGTTAAAATAGTCCTATTTTAGGACTGTTGTAAAGACTAAAGATACAATGTTTATAAAGCACTTAGAATAGTTCCTGGAGTGCTAGTAACTGCTCTATGAACACTGAGTGAAAGTTGCTCAGTATGTTCGACTCTTTGTGACCCCATAGACTATATAGTCCATGGAATTCTCCAGGCCAGAATAGTGGAGTGGGTAGCCTTTTCCTTCTCCAGGGGATCTTTCCAACCCAGGGATAAAGCCCAGGTCTCCTGCATTGCAGGCGGATTCTTTACCAGCTGAGCCACGAGGGAAGCCCAAGAATACTGGAGTGGGTAGCCTATCCCTTCTCCTAGTGCAGTGTAACCATTATTATATCGTTGCATTCTGACTAATGAGACATAGGAGTATTTTGCTGAATCCAAACTTAAAGTCAGATTGCCAGCTAAACAATTTGGTGGAAAGGAAAGCACTTACAGCTTAAAAACTATAGGCAGCAATCTTTATACTAGATAAAAGTGTCAGCTTTATCATTTGTGTGTGTCATCTTATTTATATCTGAAAAGAAACCAAGATGCCTATCCTTCAGTGTTCCTTCAGGTGAAAAAAAATAATCTTCAAATCTGCAGAGATTGCATATAAGTGGAGGAGTCTGACCTTGAAATTTTTTACCACCAGAAGGAATGAGGTTGTGGGCACATTCAAGAGCTACCTCTGCCTCCCCTTCCCATTCCAAATAGACCTGCTATTATTGTAAATTATGGTTGTCCGTCAACCACCGACCCCCCTAACCCTGCCCCCCAAGCACATACATAAGGTCAAGGTTCATGCCTAACCTTCTCTATAATATCATCCCTTCCAACATCCTAGCAGATGTGTTCTGGATTTAACTCTCTTCTTCCATTCTATTCACCTTTTATTCCCTGTAATCTGACATTGAGGAAAAAGCCATGGATATAAGAGATGTAGATTTAAATTCAAGGCCTTGTTCCTTCACTAGGTGAGTAAACTTGAACCAGTAATTTCATAAGTTCAAGCTTCAACTTCTCACATAAAAGCTAGAAATAATATTTGCCTCAAAGATAATGTGAGAACCAAATAAGACAATGCATAATATAAAGTGCTATGAAAAGTGATAATAGATGAAAAAAATAGTTCTAATTAAATTAGCACTTGTTCATTTATCTTGGCCTGCCATATCTCCATGAGCTTTTTAAAAATTAATAGACTTTGAGAACTTCCTTGGTGATCCAGTGGCTAAGATTCTACACTCCCAAACGCAGGGAGCTGGAATTCAATTCCGAGTCAGGGAACTAGATCCCACATGCCACAACTGAGAGTTTGCCTGCCACGACCACAACTAAAGATGGATCCTGCATGCCACAATGAAGATCTCTCATGCTGCAAATAAGAGCCAACACAGCCAAATAAATAAATAAATAAATAAAAGAATTTAGGACTTTTCTGGTGGTCCAGTGATTAAGAATCTGCCTGCCAATGCAGGGGACATGGTATCAGTCCCTGATCCTGGAAGATTCCACATGCCGTGGGCAGCTAAGCCACTGCGCCACAACTACTAAAGCCCAAGTGCTGCAACTACTGAAGACTGAGTGCCCTAGGGCATGTACTCCACAACAAGAGAGTAGCCCCTGCTCTCCCCAACTAGAGAAAGCTTGCACACATTAACAAAGACCCAGTGCAGCCATAAATAAATAAATAAAATTTAAAGAGATTGCATTAAAAATTAATGGACTTCACTTTTTAAGAAGAGTTTTAGATTTACAGAAAATTTAACCAAGTAGCAAAGGAGCATTCCATAAATCTATCTCTATGCACAGCTTCCTCTATCATTGGAATATTATATTAATATAGTACATTTGTAATAATCATGAGCCAGTATTGACTTTTTTTATTAATTAAAAGACATAGTTTAAAATTTATCTTGTTCAAACTGAATGATTAAATGATTTTTGTAATTTTGTTGGCATTCAGTAGTAGTATCCAATTCTCTCACATTAAAAAACCCATTGACTTCTCTTTAATAAATACAGTTAAAGAATCCTCAGTTTACTTGATGCATTAAAATACTTTCTAAAGAAAATGTTCCCAAAATTCTTATTGACTTTCTAAATACTCCATTGAATGAGGCTTATTTATTTTTATACAGGTTTTCAATATTTCTTTAGCAGTCAGATTATGCAAATTAAAAGAAGAGCAGCAGTGAAGTGCTTCATTGCTTATAGGAACTTGTTAAATATGTTCACAAGAATCGATAAACAAAATGTTTCCCTTTAAGAGCTTGTTCATTACTTATGAATAGGATAAATAATTTTGACTTGAAGTGGACAATAATTATAGTATTTGCCATAGACATCTTTTCCAGTGGATTTCATCTCTTAAAGAATTTGATTGTTTACATGAGTAGTCTAAATACTTATCCAGTATGGGAACAAGTGAAATAATCATGTGTAGTGTTGAAGAAGAGGGGAATCAGCACTGATGACAATATTCTTTTTTGTCAGTGGATAAAAATTTTAAAAAGTCATTGATCAAGAGATGAAATGTAATTCTGAAGAAAGGGAAAAGTAGTTCATGTGATGAAAGATGATACCAAGAAAAGTAGTTCACAGCATGAACAAATCAAATTTGAAGAGAAGTTCTTAGAGTTGATTTTATTCCTGTACAGATTCATGATACCGCCTTATATGATAATCTTGAGCACTTTTTCTCATTAATATGTGTTCAATCTAGAAAATAATAAAATAATTTGGATGCAGTCACTATAGAAGCTATGTTACAATGTAACTGGAACATAAATTGTAACTGCAAGAAATTGTACAAGCAAATTCTACAAAATAGGAACTATTAAGAAAAGCCAAATCATAAGGGAAATGTAATTAAAGAAGGAGGTGTGGAACTCAGATATTTATTTCAGATAAACGCAAATAATTTTTACTACATACATGCCCCATGAAATATCTTTTTTAATTTCAGTATGTATTTGCTTAGGTACTTAGAAATAATTCAAATTTAACTGGTTGTCCTATGGATTTTTAAATTCCTGTTTTTGTTGTTGTTGTTGTTAATTTTTTGGCCATGCCAAGCAGCGTGTGGGATCTTAGTTTCCCAACCAAGGACTGAACCTGGGCCTTTGGCAATGAAAGTTTGAATTCCTAACCACTGAATTGCCAGGGAATTCCCTAATTTTTTTTTTCCAATTGTGGGAAAACCATTTAACATTTAGCCTCTTAATAAAACTTTAAGTATAGAATACATTATTGTTGAGTGGTGTTCTGTTTTTATTTTTGAATCTAGTGATCCTACTGATGTCAGGATCTGAATTCAAGTTTTCTGACTCCAAATTTAGTGCTTTTTCCACTATGACCTTCCTTATAAATGATTTTATAAAATAACCAGCCACATATTTGGAATTGTTTCACAGTAACTTTTTCATACTTTACTGGTGCCCTGGACATCTGAAGAATGTCCCTGGCAGGGAAATATAGAATCTCATTTTCATGCCTCTCTTTGTACCCATTAGATTATTCTTCTGGACAGTTTGTTGAGTTAAGCCATGCTGAAGATTCTCCTCATTGTTGAAAGATGAAGTCAATAGCATTCTAGGTTAAGCCTTTAGATCAGCTTTATGATGTTTGAAATGTCATGCAATCAGCTTGAAAGGGGGACACCAAAGCTGCAAACTAGAATTACACGACCCTAACAGGATTTATAAAAATAATTATTGTTATTAATAGTTGTGATTTTAATCAATACCAGGTATGCAGTTGACAAAATGCATTCATATATATTATTCTATGTGATCCTCACAATAACATGACTTATCCTTGGTTGTACAACTAATAAGTGCCAGACTTTTGCCCTCATCTTCCATCTTCAAGTCCTGAAGTTTTCACTAAATAGTGCTGCTAGATGGATGGATATGAGAAGGTCATAGCTTCTAGGGCTGCCTGTCAGTTTAACTTGTGTTGGAATCCACTCTTCAACATTTTGTTGTACATTTTGTTACCAACAGTATAAAGATATGCTTAGCTTTTAGTTTAAATTTTACAATTCCTTGTGCAATTAGCAAATTCAAAATGGAATTTATGAACACCTCAACTATCTACTGCCTCAGAATTCTCTGAACTTCAGGGGACTGGGCTAGTGGATCTTGGTGGAAGAGAGCAGACTGACTTCAGAAACTCAACACTCTCCATGTTTACTACTGGGAACTCCTGAAATGAGGCTGGATCTATGTGAAAGAATGGGCAAGGGACACTTTCCTTTCAGATTTAGATTCAATATTCATTTTTTGAATGCCAGTTATGTGCAAAATACTTTCACATAAGATAGCTCATCTCTAAAACGGAAAGCAGTATTCTACTTTGAGATGTTGTTGAATTTGAGATCTGAGAAAGTTAAGATGCTCCAACTTTAAAAAATCATGAGAAAACAAAGTTCAGGGAGAAGATTGTGAGCAGGGAAATTACTACTGTTGCTTAACTAGTTGATTTTAGGTGCGCAACAAATCTTTACTATGTTGGATTGAAATGGTAATTTAGATTGACATGTTGGCATTCCTAACTCAGACTCTGAGCACCCAGCTCCTTCGACTTAAAGCTTCGCTAATGGGAAATCATTACCCACTGTCCTGCTATATTTTCCCCACACTATTGTAAAACATAAAGAAGGAATCAAGGTAGACAGCCTATTGGCTCCAGTTGACTATTGGGAAGGGATGTGAAAGACACTGTATTTTTTTTCCTGATATCGTAAATTGTGTATGATGTTCTACCAAGGGTAAAGGGAAAGTGGAGTGAAACTAAGAATCTATTTCAAGGGAAAATTCACATTTACTGAGGAAAACATATTGTCTATACTCCAAATAAGAACACTTGATCTGAAAAGTGTGAGTAAATTTATGAGATAATACAAAAAGAATATTTAGAATTAGCAGTGACATCAGTGGTCTTGTCAGCTCACTGAAGAGAGTCATTAAAAATGTGAAACTTTACTTCTCCATTAAATTGCGTGGTTATCCAACCTCCTTATGGTTCCAAAATAAAAACTCTCAATTGAGCCTACATTCCCCCTACCTCCATTTCTTTAAGAAACAGAGATTAGAAATAAATTAAATCTCAGGGGTTTTTGAATGAGGAACACTCAAGGACTTGTTCTAATCTTTCACAAAAACATTACAGAGGTATCTGCACAACTAGAAATTTTTTCAATCAATAAAGTTCCAAAGACTTCCTCAAGTGACACCCTGGTTTACACTGTGACAAGACAAAGACATTCCTCGTTGTATTTAGAAAGGCTGTCTAATCCCTGGCATCCAGAATTTTAGTATTTATTTACCCTCAGCCCTTACCTGTAGAGATGCCTCTTTCTGACTATGAAAACAGTGCATATCATCTTAACACTCCTACATTCCACATAAACATGGCAAAGGCTCTAAACACATGCAAGGATGCACACTCACTAATAGAATGAACAAAAAGCAACAGCAGTATTTTATAACATTTGTGAAGGTAGCTGTACATTTCATCTTTGAATGGCTACTCAGGTATAATGGATCCCAGGGTTTATAACAGCTCATACATATAAAGGGATCAATGGCTTATTAAATGCTGCCTATCAGAACCACACAATATCCATCAATACAAGGTTATGGAAAAAGAAAAATGAAAAACTATTACAAAAAAACACATGGAAAATTCAACAATTGTTATATGCTGTCCTTTAAAACATTTTTACTCATCTCTAACCCATGGAAAAGAAATGCAAAAAAGCAAAATGGCTGTCTGAGGAGGCCTTACAAATAGCTGTGAAAAGAAGAGACGCGAAAAGCAAAGGAGAAAAGGAAAGATATAAGCATCTGAATGCACAGTTCCAAAGAATAGCAAGGAGAGATAAGGAGGCCTTCCTCAGTGATCAATGCAAAGAAATAGAGGAAAACAACAGAATAGGAAAAACAAGAGATCTCTTCAAGAAAATTAGAGATTCCAAGGGAACATTTCATGCAAAGATGGGCTCGATAAAGGACAGGAATGGTATGGACCTAACAGAAGCAGAAGATATTAAGAAGAGGTGGCAAGAATACACAGAAAAACTGTACAAAAAAGATCTTCACGACCAAGATAGTCACGATAACGTGATCACTGACCTACAGCCAGACATCTTGGAATGTGAAGTCAAGTGGGCCTTAGAAAACATCACGACGAACAAAGCTAGTGGAGGTGATGGAATTCCAGTTGAGCTATTTCAAATCCTGAAAGATGATGCTGT
This sequence comes from Moschus berezovskii, assembly GCF_049115385.1. NCBI lineage: Eukaryota > Metazoa > Chordata > Mammalia > Artiodactyla > Moschidae > Moschus > Moschus berezovskii. The sequence goes on from NC_142473.1 coordinate 43,602,817, forward strand.
GAAAGTGCTGCACTCAATATGCCAGCAAATTTGGAAAACTCAGCAGTGGCCACAGGACTGGAAGAGGTCAGTCTTCATTCCAATCCCAAAGAAAGGCAATGCCAAAGAATGCTCAAACTACCACACAACTGCACTCATCTCACACGCTAGTAAAGTCATGCTCAAAATTCTCCAAGCCAGGCTTCAGCAATATGTGAACCGTGAACTCCCAGATGTTCAAGTTGGTTTTAGAAAAGGCAGAGGCACCAGAGATCAAATTGCCAACATCTTCTGGATCGTGGAGAAAGCAAGAGAGTTCCAGAAAACCATCTATTTCTGCTTCATTGACTATGCCAAAGCCTTTGACTGTGTGGATCACAATAAACTGTGGAACATTCTGAAAGAGATGGGACTACCAGACCACCTGACCTGTCTCTTGAGAAACCTGTATGCAGGTTACGAAGCAACAGTCAGAACTGTACATGGAACAACAGACTGGTTCCAAATAGGAAAAGGAGTGCGTCAAGGCTGTATATTGTCACCTTGCGTATTTAACTTATATGCAGAGTACATCATGAGGAACGCTGGGCTGGAAGAAGCACAAGCTGGAATCAAGATTGCTGGGAGAAATATCAATAACCTCAGATATGCAGATGACACCACCCTTATGGTAGAAAGTGAAGAGGAACTCAAAAGCCTCTTGATGAAAGTGAAAGAGGAGAGTGAAAAGGTTGGCTTGAAGCTCAACATTCAGAAAACAAACATCATGGCATCTGGTCCCATCACTTTATGGGAAATAGATGGAAAAACAGTGGAAACACTGTCAGACTTTATTTTGGGGGGCTCCAAAACCACTGCAGATGCTGATTGCAGCCATGAAATTAAAAGACGCTTGCTCCTTGGAAGGAAAGTTATGACCAACCTTGATAGTATATTAAAAAGCAGGGACATTACTTTGCCAACAAAGGTCCGTCTAGTCAAGGCTATGGTTTTTCCCATGGTCATGTATGGATGTGAGAGTTGGACTGTGAAGAAAGCTGATCGCCAAAGAATTGATGCTTTTTAACTGTGGTGTTGGAGAAGACTCTTGAGAGTCCCTTGTACTGCAAGGAGATCCAACCAGTCCATTCTAAAGGAGATCAATCCTGGGTGTTCATTTGAAGGACTGATGCTAAAGCTGAAACTGCAATACTTTGGCCACCTCATGGGACGAGTTGACTCACTGGAAAAGACTCTGATGCTGGGAAAGGTTGGGGGTGGGAGGCGAAGGGGACGTCAGAGAATGAGATGGCTGGATGGCATCACCGACTCTGTGGACATGAGTTTGAGTGAACTCCAGGAGTTGGTGATGGACAGGCAGGCCTGGCGTGCTTGATTCATGGGGTCACGGAGAGTCGGACACGACTGAGCAACTGAACTGAACTGAACTGAACAGCAGAAAGTCTGGGGGTTGGCGAGTAGGAGGGAAGAAAGTTGTGTCTGAAAGATCAAGAGCTCAGTAGCTCAATACCCCACAGGAGAGCTTGAAGCAAAAGAGTAGGTCAACTGTTAAGATAGTTGTCACCCGATCTGTCAAAAACAAGGAATTAGGAGAACTATAACTGTATTTTCTAGTCCAGGAAATTTCTTCTTGATGTTAAGTACCCCGATAGTAATTCCTACTGAACTGAACTGAGCAAACAGGAGGAAAAAGTAGTAGTCTCAGATTAAACCTCTCACAATGCAAGAGGAAATAACACATGGCCCTTTATCCTTCCCAAATATGAGGAATACAGTAGGTTGTCTGACCCTGGCTTCAGAGAATTTGAGAGCATTAAGAAAGGCTGAGCTTTTCAAAGGAAAAAGCTGTGCTCAGCTTTTCCCTGTCACTGTGACATCAGCTTCTTGTGCCCACATAGCCCTTAGCCCTCTTATTTCTAAATGGTTTCCTTCTATCTAATGTCTGCAGTCCCAAAGGTTGATGGTTCAGATAAACTATGAACCAAATCTTGGCAGCTATATCGCTTCTTTGTGGGAAGCTCAAAGTTGTATGTTACATGCAGTAACTGTATGCCAGACCCATTCCAGTATTCTTGCTTGGGAAATCCCATGGACAGAGGAGCCTGGCGGGCTACAGTCCTTGAGTGGCAAACAGCTGGACACATGAGTATAGAAAGGACTACAAAATAACCCCCCTAGGCAGATCACACAGAAGCCTTCCACAATTTATACCATACTTACTTTTTTAGGGTCATTACCATGTCCTCTCTCCTCCCATTAGCACGTATTCAGTCTTCATGGCCTCCATGCCTTTGCACATCCTATTCCTTTTTTTCTTTTCTAAACTTCTGTGATGGAAAACTCATATTCCTCCTTGAGAATACTTTAGCTTTTCAGTAAAACAGCTTCCAACAGCACCAGGAAATTAGTCACTTCTTCCTCTGTGCTTTTTGTAAGCCTCTGTTAATATGACTACTACAATGCCTATTACATTATATTCTAATTTATGTGTCAAATTTCAGGGCAGGGATCATGTCTCAATCATGTAATGACTGACACAGTCTGTGGCAGATATCTAGCAGATACTCAATGCATTTTTTGAATGAATAAACCTTGTCTGTTTTCTTTATTTTCCTGTAAAATTAGTTTAATAATGTGATTGTCTTCAATATAGCAATTTATTCTTAAATAATTGTAATAAGAGGAAGACAGTGAAAACATTGTTTTCAATATTCCCAAAAGGTTGTGAATTATATCAAACTCACCCAAAGAAACAGAAAAAAAATCTCCAAATTGCAATGTTAAACATGGCTTTACAATAATAATGAAAAATGTGCTTATGAAATCATTTGTTTTCCCAATTCTCCTTCTTCTCAACAGAGTATAATAAAAAATGATACACAAACATCAGGTTTAGACTTTACATCAGAAGACTTTTAAAGGATAAAAACAATAGGTTTTTTTTTTGTCAGTCAAAAAGGACCTCTTGGTTATCTAGTTCAGCTTTCTGCTCTGTATTAATCTCTATGGTATCTCTGATAAGTGCTTACTGAACTTCTATTTGAATACTTCCAGTAATTGGGAACTCACTATTAGGAAGGTATTGATTCTTTAACAATTATAATATCCATGTTGAGCTCAAATTTGCCTTCCTGTAGTCTTTAGCCATTGGACTCAGTCCTTCCTTATTAAACCACAGAAAATATTCCTTCTTCCTTATGGAAACCCTATAAAGAATTAAAAACAGCTGTATCATCATTCCAAGTCTTTCCCAGTTTTATTCAATTCCTTCTGAGATGTCATGTTTATCAACATTTTCACCAATCTGTTTCATATTCTCTAGACATGTCACAGTGTCTTTAACACTTCTGAAGTGAAGACTGGTGCAACTTGAAGTGAGATTTGCCCAGTGTAGAGGATTTCTCAGAGCAGCACTAACATGTACCTTTCATTGTAGACTTTGTACAGGTATTTTAAATTTGGATTGGCTCTTACTTGATGTAGAGTCAAACCTTGGCAAGAGTCAGCAGAAAAGAAGATAACATGAAGCCTGAGTAGGCACAGAGTTAAGAGAACTGATCCAATTCTGGGGCTTTTGTTGGGAGGCAAGCTGCCTAAATGAACCTTAGACATACCAAGGGGATTCAAAGGGTTTTGTTCAATAGATGGGGACCAGGCTATAGCGGTATTTGAAATTAGACAGGTGGCAGCATCTTGCCTCCATAGGTTTTAGAGCAGGTCCTCCATCATCAGGTGGGGAACATGAGAAACAAGACCCAATTCCTGTGCAAAGAGGCTGCAAAGGGTTGGGCAAATTAGAGTGAAGAAGACTGGGGTTCAAAGAAAGGCTATATACTTTTTTTATGTTTTATTTTTAATTGGAGGGTAATGGCTTTACAATATTGTGTTAGCTTCTGCTGTACAACAATGTGAATCAGCTATAAGTATACATATATCTCCTCCCTCTTGAGCCACCCGCTTCATCCCATCCCTCTAGGTTATCCCAGAGCTGAGCTGAACTCCCTGTGCCACATAGCTAGCTTCCCACTAGCTAGCTATTTTACACATGGCAGTATATGTATATGTCAGTGCTACTCTCTCAATCTGGGCTACATTTCTAAGAGGAAACTGAGGTAGTAAGAATCAAAATAGCTCTGGAGTCATAAAGACTTTGTTGAATTCTATCTTCTCCACTCTCCAACCCCAGTAGTTTCCTCAAGTGAAAATGGGGCTAATAATAGTATTTACTTTAAAGGATTGCTATGAAGACTTAGTTGGATAATATATGGAAGGTCTGGCATACAGTTATTGTTGCTTAGTTGCACAGTCATGTCCGATTTTTTGCCACCACATGGACTGTATCCTGCCAGGCTCCTCTGTCCATTGGATTTCCCAAGCAAGAATACTTTAGTGGGTCTGGCATACAGTTACTGCTTTTCAAGTGTTTTTATTGAAAACTAAAATAAAAAGGGATAAAAATATAAGGCAAATGAATTTTAAAATAGTTTTACTTTTGAAGCCTTTAAAATTATGTACTGAGAACGTATTCTAAAAATATTTTTAACACTTCCTTTAAGAAAAGCACTATACATATTTTTCTGAAACAAGATCAGGAATGATATAGACTGGTCCAATATGACTTGTAAAGTAAGCATAATGTAATATGATTCATTATAATCCTCATAATAATTGTGCCAGTGTTATGGCTGTAAGAAATATACTTATTTTCAATTTCACTTTCAAATACAATAAGATGATGTGGTGGTGGTTTAGTTGCTAAGTCATGTCCAACTCTTGTGACCCCATGGACTGTAGCTTGCCAGGCTCCTCTGTTCATGGAATTCTCCAGGCAAGAATACTGGAATGGGTTGCCATTTCCTTCTCCAGGGGATCTTCCCAACCCAGGAATCAAAGCTGGGTCTCCTGAATTGCAGGCAGATTCTTTACCAACTGAGCTACAAGGGAAGCCTGCAATAAGATGATGACTTAACCATAAATTTTTGAAATCTAACTTTTTTTTTAATTTTGTTGCTGTTGCTCAGTTGCTAATTCATGGACTGCAGCACACTAGGCTCCCCCGTCTTTCACTGTCTCCCAGAGTTTCCTCAGATTCAAGTCCATTGAATCTGTGATGCTATCTAACCATCTTATTCTCTGCCACTTCCTTCTCCTTTTGCTTTCTCTCTTTCCCAGCATCAGGGTCCTTTCCAATGGGTCGGCTCTTCGGATCAGGCAGCAAAAGTATTGGAGATTCAGCATCAGCATCAGTCCTTCCAATGAATATTCAAGATTGATTTCTTTTTGAATTACTAAAGGAATATATATTATATATTTATAATATATATTCCTTTTTGGAATATAGATTCATTAATCCAGTCAGAATTACAATTCACTATTTGTTAGAAATCTTTGCATAAACACTTTGCCCAGCCCATGCTGTTTTGCTTTTAATATCCAATTATCTAAAATTTAAGAAGAATGAGCACCGCCCCATGGGAGTGTTTGTGCTGTTCTCTGATCCTATAGTTAAAATTCAGAGAATTGGGAGTGACGTCATCTGTAACAATAAAAAAGCTTCTCAGTGTGTGGAAGACTTATATATATAAAAGTCACATTGAAGGGTCTACAGCTCAATTTATCAGCTTTCTCAGGTTTACTCAACCTTGAGAAAGCATCAGCTGCTAATACCTTTGAAAGAAGATCGTGTCCTAAGACGTGTGGTGAGTAATCTTTATTTTCTCTTTTAAGTTTCCATGAGTTCTTTCCTTACAATCAAGTAGTCATTTAATGTGTACCATTTCCCGCTGATATCATGCTGTTTGTTCAAGGTAAAATGTTAAGAGAGGGTTTGAATTAAATTTAATATTAAAATGCCACAATAAAAAATAAATTTATGCTACTAAAATATTGTTGAAATACTTAATTTTGTGATTAAAGTATTTTGAGAGGCCTTGCTTTTTTAAACTCATCTGCAATTACATGGAAATGATTAAAATTTGGCATGATGTGCTTTAATGATATCTTGTTAAAATTTTGAAATAAAGCAGCCTAGTGAGAAATGAATAATTCTGATTTAAATAATCAATGTAAATTTATGTCTCTGAGTTAAAATTCCATTTTTCCCACATAATATCCTCACAGAGAGCTCAACCTGTGTACTATAGTTGGAGAAACTGTTTTACTGCTGAATATTTGGTCCCTTTACATAAAACCTTTTCTATTTTTCTATCTGAAAACTGTACATGAATTTTAAGGCTGTTTTACACCTTTCTAATGACCTTCTTATAAGAAACTCACCTCTCTATTAAGAATAGGGAAGAAAGGCAGAGGCACTAGGTGTATGTGACAGAGCTGGGACAAACTCCTGTCCTCTGGCTACAGTGATTGTTTCTCATATAAACCAAAAATGAAGAATATTCATTTGGGGCTCCTTCAATAGCTTATATAGCACAGTGAAAACAAATATAATAGGTTATAATGTCCCTTATGCTACTTCTAAATGATGCAGTTTCCCCCAGCCACCCTATGTGTATGTTAAAATGGAGAACATTAAGTATTAAGAAAAGGCACTTCTATCATGAAAGCTTTTGCATTTGTTGAAATGCAGACTAAGGTAAGACTTTTCTATTTTGAGATAAAAAGCTTAAAAGCAAAAGAGCAAAATTCTAAATACTCAATATTGTTAATAAAATGAGTTGAAAAGATAAGATACAGACAAGCATTTTATATGGAATCAAAGCTCTAAATTTGTAAAACAAGTAATTAATTAGATGATGCTTAAATGCTTTGACACATTCTTTTTAATGCTAGGAGAACTCTGTGTTAAGTTAGTAAAAATCTCTAAATCAGAACCTAATAATTTGGCATTTATAGTTATCATGACATTGAAAGGAAGTTTACTTATGAAAAAGAAATTCGCTAATAGACACTGCTGACAATTTACCTAATTAAGAGAAGTAGCCATTTTCAAGCAAATTAGAAACATTTAGTCATAATTAACACAAAATGTGTGAGGAAATTCTAAACAGTGAACTTTTTGATTCTTCACATAGCTTAAAATTCATATAACTTGCACAAGAACTCTCAAAAAGATACCTAAGAAAGTAAAACTAATCTGTCTCATTTCTAAGCCAATTGGGTTATACTTACTATATACTAATTATGTGTGTATATATAATATATACTAATTATGTGTATATGTATATATAATATATACTTACATAAACTATAAAATAAAGAGACTGATTCCAAAACTCTCTCACAAAAAACAATCCAATTAGTCACTGTCACACTCTGTACAAATTTGTATGGTTATAAATATAAACTACTATAAATTTAATTGTACAGTTTGGAATATTAAAAGTATTTTTAAATACCTCCATTTTGTTTTTTCTTTTTTAGTTAATATGATGTCTGCAAAAGATATGGTTAAGGTAATGATTGTCATGTTTGCGATCTGTTTTCTTGCAAGATCAGATGGGAAGTCTGTTAAGTAAGTACTATAGCCTATTCTGCATGGTGAGGTCAGGGGAATTGGATTTTTAAGGTTGGCTTTATGATTTGGAAGTGGGGAACTAATGAAGCGATCCTCTCTGATTCTGTCCCCTCCAGGAAGAGAGCTGTGAGTGAAATACAGTTTATGCATAATCTGGGCAAACATCTGAGCTCCATGGAAAGAGTGGAATGGCTGCGGAAAAAGCTACAGGATGTGCACAACTTTGTTGCCCTTGGAGCTTCTATAGCTTACAGAGATGGTAGTTCCCAGAGACCTCGAAAAAAGGAAGACAATGTCCTGGTTGAGAGCCATCAGAAAAGTCTTGGAGATGCAGACAAAGCTGATGTGGATGTATTAATTAAAGCTAAACCCCAGTAAAAACAGATATGATCAGATCACTGTTCTAGACAGCATAGGGCAACAATACGACATGCTGCTAATGTGTTCATGTTCTATTAAGTGCCAATATTTCTATGACCAACCTTTATTGCTAGCTGTGATACCTACAATTTTAATTGATTATTTTGATTCTACTTTATTCATCTAAGAGCTCTTTTAATAATTCTATTTCTATTGATTCCAAATAAATGAAGTTAAGTATTTCTCACTTGTTATAAAAATATCTTTTGGTTATGAGTAACACCAATATGTTAAAATTGATCGTGACTAAGAACAACACAAAATGTTTTTTTAACCATGTTTCGTGTTCTGATATTTTGAAATTATCCTTTTAATATTATCAAAGTACCAGATCCCTGAATCACTACTAGCTTGATACTATTGTCCCCTTCACTTCAGGAAAGGAATTGAAATGCTTAGCAAGGAGAGGCAGAAAGTGGTCAGAAACATGGCAAAAGCATCTGCCTATACACAGAGCTACTGATCATATCCCTAGACTGGAAGTCAAATTGCAATAGAATTTTTGTATTTAAAAGAATATAACTGTTCATTTGTCCTCACTCACATGCATTTTTAATAAAGTGACCTGACTTAATCAAAGACAATTTAGAATATCAATGGTTGTTATGGGGAAATTTTGAAATCCCCAAACTCAATCTTCTTAAAACCAATTTGGATTACCATAGCTCTAAGATTTCCAAAACTGAATGAAATGCCTATTTTGATTGGTATTTTGAGTCCTCCAAATATCACCAGCACCCTAAAATTGCTTCTTTACAAAGTAGGATTTTAAGATTAACTGAAGCAAACAAGCAACTAAGGAAAGATAAGGTGACTTTGGAAGCCTCAAGCTCCTCCTCTTGGCTCCTTATGATCAGGCTTCACCTTCCCTTCTGTACTACCCATACCTTCTCTACACCCTCAGCTCCCCCATATTAATTCTCTCACTGAACTGTCCTATTTCTTTAAAACACTCCCCACTCCCTTTTCCTCTGAACTTTTCAGAACCTGTCCCCTGAAAATTAAGCCTTCTGAGGACCCAAAGGCTAAACCCTGAATTTCTTATAGTCCCTAGACTAAAGGTGAATTGCAAGCCATAGTCAAAGATTTTCCCAAAGTAACTGAAGATCTTCACAGATTTGCTGAGGAATTTCATATAGTTTTTCAAACTTGTCAATCTTGTTTCTCTGACTTAGTTCATATGCTTGCTGGTAAAGGCCAGGCCCACCCAGCACTGCATGAAAATTGCTAATTGGAAAAGGAGAAGGAAGAGGAGGAGGAGGGGATGAGAAAGAGCAATAAGAATCTAGATTAGCAACCTTGGGAAGTCAAGGCTGTGGTGGGTAGAAGAGTGCATATAAGGCTATTTCGGGTTGTCCGCCCTTGGAATTGAGCCCCAAGAAACAGGGCATGTAAAGCAGAAGACTTCTCAGATTCCTGAAAAATAAAGGTTTTTGTTTAAAAAAAGAAAGAAAGAAAATTCCTAATTGGAAATATCCTGAAAGGTCTCTAGAATTGCAACTGGAAGACCAGCTGCTAATTTATTATAAGATCAGGCTTGGACAGTTGCTGAGTACTTCATGGAGCAATTCCTAGGGCTTTTCCAAAGCCTGTTGATTGCAGCAGACTTTAGGTTTGCAGAAAATATCTGATGAATCTGTTCATGACTATTACAATTGACTTCAGATTACTTTAAAGAAAATTCTGGTCCTTCAGATGTTTATTTCATATGCCACCTGGGTAGCTTTAACTTCATGTTTATTAAGGAGTTGAACTAGAATCTTTCCTATCTAGTTAAAAAGGATCAGGATGGAATGGGAAACTATGTCCACTCCAGACTTAGTTAATCTGATAAACTTGCTCTCTTACACTCTAGATGATTCACCTAAAAGAAATACCACTAGGGAGGGAATTCCCTGGTAGTCCAGTGTTTAAGACTCAGTGCTTTCACTGCTATGGCTTAGGTTAGATCCCTAGCAAGGGAATTAAATTACTATAAGCCATGTGGAATGACCAAAAAAACCCAAAGCAAGATTAAGATTAATTCTTAATCTTCAAATCCAGCAAACAAAGACCCTGTAAACAAAACCCTTCTAGTTTCTATTATTGCAAAGAACTAGGACACTGGGAAAGAGATTGTTAGGCCTTCAAGTAGGCTTTCCAGGTGGCTCAGTGGTAAAGAATCCACCTGCAATGCAGGAGATGCAGATGTGGTTTTGATCCCTGAATAGGGAAGATTCCCTGGAGAAGGAAAAGGTAGCCTGCTCCAGTATTCTTGCCTGGAAAATCCCACTGACAGAGGAGCCTGATAGGCTAAGTCCATGGGGTCACTACAGAGTCAGACATAACACAGCAACTAAATGACAGCACCATACAATCAAGTGTTTTAGGCACCTTTGGCCTTCTAACAAGCCTTTCCAACATCCTCCCAATCCTTGATGGTGGGGCTCTGGTAAACTACAGGAGATTTTCCCAAATCTCCATCTTAATCTGCTTGGAGAAATTTTTCTCCAAATTTGGTATAAATTTCTTTCAGTCCTGACACCAGAACCACACTCTCTGCTGCTCAACTTGACTAGTATAAAATAGCACCTGCCTCAAAGTACTAAATCAGTTCAAATAGAGGGGATCACTATTTAGCCTCAAGGGATGCCTGTCTCCGAACCTGTTTCCTTTTGTTTGGCACTTTGAGAGGTATACTCCCTTTTCTTCTTATTGCCTCAACCCCATTCACATATCAGGCTTAGATTTCTTAGAGAAGTATCATGCTGGAATTTCTTTCTTCCAGAAGGATAGAGGATAAATAATTCTAGACCTTGACAGTTGTCATTAAAGTAACCAACCAGGTGAATTAAATAATCCCTTGATAGCTCAATTGTTATAGAATCACCTTTAATGCAGGAGACCCTGGTTCAATTCCTGGGTTGGGAAGATCCACTGGAGAAGAGATAGGCTACCCACTCCAGTATTCTTGGACTTTCCTTGTGGCTCAGCTGGTAAAGAATCCACCTGCAATGCAGGAGACCTGGGTTCGATCCCTGGGTTGGGAAAATACCCACTCCAAGTATTCTGGCCTGGAGAATTCCATGGACTGTATAGTCCATGGGGTCGTAAAGAGTTGGACACGACTGAGTAACTTTCACTTCACTTTGATGTCTTTTACAGGGTGGGTGCTTATCCAGGACCTTTGACTAATAAGCAACTTTGTTGTCCCAACACCCTTCTGTTCCTAAACCTCATACACTACTAATATCCATTCCCAATGGAAGTGGTTTCTTTACTGTATTTGATTTATTCAGTGCATTCTTTAGTAGTTCAGCCAATAAAACTAGTCAATACCTTCTTTATTTCACTTGAAAAGAAAAACAATTCACATGGACAATAATGCCTTGCTGCTGCTGCTGCCAAGTCACTTCAGTCGTGTCTGACTCTGTGTGGCCCCATAGACGGAAGCCCACCAGGCTCCCCCGTCCCTGGGATTCTCCAGACAAGAACACTTGTGAAAGTGAAAAGTGAAAGTGAAGTCACTCAGTCGTGTCCGACCCTTAGCGACCCCACGGACTGCAGCCTACCAGGCTCCTCCATCCATGGGATTTTCTAGGCAAGAGTACTGGAGTGGCTTGCCATTGCCCCTTAGGACTTACTTACTTCTCACAAATCTTGAAGACATATCCAGGTGATAAAAAGTTCCCTAGAAGTTCTATTTTGTTGTAACATGTGAATGAAATCTCTTTGCTCTCCTTCTCAAGCCTCTTCACAGGAAGAGGCTAAAGCTTTTAGCTTTAAAGGGACATACAGTTTCCAAAAAAAGAATGCAGTTTGCCCAAACCCAGGTTTGATATTTAGTTGGGCTTCCCAGGTGGTGTAGTGGTGAAGAATTCACCTGCCAGAAGACCTAAACAGACATTTCTCCAAAGAAGACATACAGATGGTAATAAACATATGAAAAGATGCTCAACATTGCTCATTACTAGAGAAGTGCAAATCAAAACTACAGTAAGACATCACCTCACACTGGTCAGAATCAGTTCAATTCAGTCTTTCAGTTGTGTTTGACTCTTTGTGAAACCATGAACTGCAGCATGCCAGGCCTCCCTGTCCATCACCAACTCCCAGAGTTTACTCAAACTAATGTCCATCGAGTCAGTGATGCCATCCAGCCATCTCATCCTCTGTCATCCCCTTCTCCTCTGGCCCCCAATTCTTCCCAGCAACAGGGTCTTTTCCAGTGAGTCAGTTCTTCACATGAGGTGGCCAAAGTATTGGAGTTTCAGCTTCAGCATCAGTCTTTCCAATGAACACCCAGGACTGATCTCCTTTAGAATGGACTGA